>NC_037688.1:72104075-72704075 GCF_003255815.1 Theropithecus gelada
GTTTTTTGTATTTTTAGTAGAGACGGGGTTTCACCATGTTAGCCAGGATGGTCTCGATCTCCTGACCTCGTGATCCGCCCGCCTCGGCCTCCCAAAGTGCTGGGATTACAGGCTTGAGCCACCGCGCCCGGCCAACAGCATATTCTTATAGCACTTATGTACCAGTCACTATTCTAAATGCTTTATGTGGGACCACCTGCGGTGGCTCACACATATAATCCCAGCACTTTGGGAGGCTGAGGGGGGCAGATACTTGAGGTCAGCAATTAGAGACCAGCCTGGCCAACATGGTGAAAACCCCCATCTCTACTAAAAATACAAAAATTAGCCAGACATGGTGGCGGGTGCCCATAATCCCAGCTACTCTGAGGCTGAGGCAGGAGAATCGCTTGAATCCAGGAGGTGGAGGTTGCAGTGAGCTGAGATTGTGCCACTGCACTACAGCCTGGGTGACAGTGAGATTCCTTCTCAAATAAATAAATGCTTTATATGAGTTAGCTCATTTAATCTCCTTTCTTAGTGTATCAATTATACTATTTTTTATCAGAACTACTACTATTCCGATTTTATAGAAAAGGAAACTGAGGCTTATTAAAATTTAAAAAGTGGCCAGGTGTGGTGTTTCATGCCCGTAATCCCAGCACTTTGGGAGACTGAGATGGGAGGATTACTTGAGCCCAGGAGTTTGAGACCAGCCTGGGCAGCAGAGTGAGACCTTGTCTCTATAAAAAAATCAAAAAAGGCCGGGCGCGGTGGCTCAAGCCTGTAATCCCAGTACTTTGGGAGGCCGAGACGGGCGGATCACGAGGTCAGGATATCGAGACCATCCTGGCTGACACGGTGAAACCCCGTCTCTACTAAAAAATACGAAAACTTAGCCAGGCGAGGTGGCGGGCGCCTGTAGTCCCAGCTACTCGGGAGGCTGAGGCAGGAGAATGGCGTAAACCCGGGAGGTGGAGCTTGCAGTGAGCTGAGATCCGGCCACTGCACTCCAGCCTGGGCGACAGAGCGAGACTCTGTCTCAAAAAAAAAAAAAAAAAAAAATCAAAAAATTATCCAGGCATGGTGGCATGCACCCATGCACCTGTAGTCTCAGCTACTTAGGAGGCTGAGGCAGAACGATTGCTTGAGCTCAGGAGGTCAAGGTTGCAGTGAGCTGTGATTGCACTGCTGCACTCCAGCCTAGGAGACAAAGCAAGACGCTGTTTCATAAAAAGAAAGAAAGAGGAAGGGAAGATGGAAGGGAGAGAAAGAAGGGAGGAAAAAAAGGGAGGGAGGGAAGGAAGGAAGGAGGGAGGGAGGGAGGGAGGGAGGAAGGAAGGAAGGAAGGGAGGGAGGAAGGAAGGAAGGAAGGAAGGAAGGGAGGGAGGGAGGGAGGAAGGAAGGAAGTTAAGAAGTGGCCCAATAACTTGGGCAGTTTGGCTCCACCGCCCTTCACCCTCTGCTAGCATTCCTGTTTGTATTTAAAGTGGGTTTCCTGTGGACAATACATAGTTGGGTCTTGATTTTTCTAATGCATTCTGAGGTGTCTGTCTTTAACTGGTGTATTTAGACCATTCACATTTAAAGTAGTTGGATTAATACCTACCACATTTCTAACTACTTTGCATTCAGTACACTTGTTTTTACTTTAAAAAAATCTTCTCCTCTTTTTCTGCCTTCTCTGGTTTTGAGTGTTTTATGTGATTCCATATTCTCTCCTTTCTTAGCATATCAATTATACTTCTTTTAAGCAACTTTTTGGTGGTTGACCTAGAGGTTTTGTAATATACATTTACTATACATTTACAAGTAATCTGAGTCCACTTTCTTTTTTGTTTTGTTTTGTTTTGTGGGTTTTGTTTTGTTTTTGTTTTCATTTTTGTTTTGTGAGATGGAGTCTCACTCTGTTGCCCAGGCTGGAGTGCAGTGGCACAATCTCAGCTCACTGCAACTTCTGCCTCTGGGGTTCAAGCAATCCTCCCACCTCAGCCTCCCACAGGAGGAGTAGCAGGATTACAGGTGCTCACCACCACACCCAGCTAACTTTTGTAGTTTTAGTAGAAACGGGGTTTTACCCTGTTGGCCAGGCAGGTCTTGAACTCCTGACCTCGAGTGATCCTCCTGCCTCGGCCTCCCAGAGTGCTGAAATTACAGGCATGAGCCACCGCACCTAACCCTGAGTCCACTTTCAAATAATGCTCTAGGGTTTCACTGAGTATCTGCAATTCCTCCCTCCCCTCCTTTATAATGTTGCTGCCATTCATTTCACTTCTGCAAATGCTATCATCACCCATAACCACCCAACACATTGTTGCTGTTATTGTTGGTTTACTGCAGTTACTCATGTCTTGAATCCTCACAACAATCTTACAAGGTGGAGACAGTCCTCAGCCTCATGCCACAGGGGTCTATGGAGCCACAGGAAGTCTCTACAAGTTACTGGGTCACAGTCAGCGAGTGGCAGGGCTGAGCTTTGAACTCAAGCATCCCTCACACTGCAGGCGAGCAGCTTGCTTTTGTTTAGTTGAAGTGCTCCCTGTCTTCCAACAGAGCAAAGTTTACTAAGGAGAGTCTTTATTCCTATGCCGCTTTTATTTTCAGGCAGAGTTTCACTCCGTCGTCCAGGCTTCAGTGCAGTGGCGTAATCTGTGCTCACTGCAACCTCCACCTCCCAGGTTCAAGCAATTCTCCTGCCTCAGTCTCCTGAGTAGCTGGTATTACAGGCACGTGCCGTCATACCCAGCTAATTATTATTATTATTATTATTATTATTATTATTATTATTTTGTAGGTATGGCATTTCATCATGTTGGCCAGGCTGGTCTCAAACTCCTCACCTCAGGTGATCTGCCTACCTCGGCGTCCCAAAGTGCTGGGATTCCAGGCATGAGCCACTGCACCCTGCCTAAAAAGAGTTTTAATTTCCATTTTATATGGTGTTTTCACTTTACTATTGTTCTACTTAGCATATTATTATTATGGGGTCTTTGTAGGGGCTGATGGAGATGGAGGGGGCAACCAAAAAAATTGGGGTTCTGACCTCATCCACTGACTCCTCCCAAATTACATCCTGATTCCCTGAAGGCTCAAGAGTGAGAGGGAGGGGCTCACCGTGCCCACCTTGTGGCATGAGGCGTCAAGGGCTGGGGCATCCCGGTGTAGAAACACAGCCATCTGTTCTCTCAGGTCAACACTCCGGGTCTGCGGTCTGGCCTGTAAACCTTTCTCTAGAGCCTGATCTCTGGATTCTAAGGCTGTCCTCTGGTGACCCAGGGATTGGCTGTGGGTCTTTGACAAGAGGCCAGAAAGGGCATTCCAGGGTCCCTCCCTGCAGTAGCTAAGCAAGGCAGCACTGCTCCTGGAGGTGGGCAGGACGGAGCCACTTTCTGTTTGTAAACAGCATCCACATCCTACTGGCATCCTTCCTTCCTCCTGGCCTTCCTGAACTCTGCTCTTTTTGGCAGAGAGAAGCAACGTGGACAAGGTCCTGGGGCAGGAGGGGGCAGGACTGTCCTACCCAACCTTGCTGGGCTGATTTTCTAGGCTAGTGGGGATCCCCCTGAAAAGGCATCTGGAATCAGACCTGAATTTCCCTTCCCTTCCCTTCTCTTCCCTTCTTTTCTTTTTTCTTTTCTTTTCTCTTTTCTTTTCTTTCTTTTTTTGAAACAGAGTCTCATTCTGTCGCCCAGGCTGGAGTGCAGTGGCACAATCTGGGCTTACTGCAACCTGCACCCCTGGGTTCAAACAATTCTCCTGCCTCAGCCTTCTGAGTAGCTGGGGTTAGAGGCACACATCACCACACCCGGCTGATTTTTGTGTTTTTAGTAGAGATGGGGTTTCACCATGTTGGCCAAGCTGATCTCGAACTCCTGACCTCCAGTGATCTGCCCACCTTGGCCTCCCAAAGTGCTGGAATTAGAGGTGTAATCCCACCATGCCCAGCCTCAGATCTGAATTTCTGGGGCAGACACAACTCTAGCTGATCTTTGAGACGGAAACCTAGATACAGCAGAGGGGATGTGGACTCCCCAGATGCCTACAGAGCTGGGGCTGTGCAGCACCCAGTGTCAGGCTAAGAGGGCAGCTGCATTGTGGTAGGCAGCATTTGGATTGAACAGCATCTGTTCTTTCTGTCGACAGCATCCTACTTTCCCCTTGAGTATCTACCCTTCCCCCTTTCTCAAGTGATACTTCCCCTCTCCTCCTGAGGAAGACAGGGGGATCAGATGTGGCCAATCAGCAGATCCTATTCTCCCATTGGTTCCATGTTGGTCTAGGCTGTCCAGTGGGAGTTAGTTCTAGGACTCTTTTGCCAGGACCATTAGAGAAGGGGAAACCTCTTTGCTGAGCTTGTTGAGCTGATCAGATGCAACCCTGGAACTGCTAGAGTCTTACTTCTCTGCTGACAAAGAGAACGTAGACCCTAAAGATGATTTTTTATTTTTATTTATTTTTATTTTTTTAATTAATTTTTTGTTGTTGTTTGTTGGTTTGAGACGGAGTCTGGCTCTCTCACCCAGGCTGGAGTGCAATGGTGCAATTTCGGTTTACTGCAACCTCTGCCTCCTGGGGTTCAAGCGATTCTCCCGCCTCAGCCTCCTAAGTAGCTGGGACTACAGGTGCACACTGCCACGCCTGGCTAATTATTGTATTTTTAGTAGAGACAGGATTTCACCATGTTGGCCAGGCTGGTGTTGAACTCCTGACCTCAAGTGATCTGCCCGCCTTCGCCTCCCAAAGTGCTGGGATTACAGGAGTGAGCCACCATGCCCAGCCCTAAAACTGATTGTTTTAAATGGCATTTTACATTAGTGGGGAAAGAATGGATTATTCACAAAATAGAACAACTGGCTAGCATTTGGGGGGATGGAAATTAAGTTAGACCCCTTCCTCGTATCACAGAACAATTCCAGTTAGATGAAGGAAGTATTAAAAAGTGGACACAGTGAAAGAAAATGCAGGATAATACTTTTTCATACACATGAGAGAGGGCAAGACTTTCCTTAGCATGCCACAAAGTCCAGAAGCTACAAATGGAAAATATTTGCAGACTGACTTCCTGAAAACAGAAACTTGTATAGCCAAAGATAGCACAGAAAAAGTTGAAAGGCCAACAATGACTGGGAGAAAAGATTTACAACATTGCAATGGACAAAGGTAAATACTCCTAATTACAGAAATAATTGAATTGAACACCAATAGAACAAAAGGAAAAACCACTTATGCTCAAATCGGGCCAAGGACATCAGCTACCAAGTTACAGAAAAATAGATCATTGTTCACTCCTAGAAACACTCATCAAAAGAAGCATCCGGGGGAAGGGATTAGAAGTGATGTCATGCACAGAACTGTTGAAGGAATGGAGACTATTTAGCATGGAAGGAAACGCGTTAGCGCAACACAGTGCAATAAAAACATAATGCCAGGGGCCAGGCGTGGTGGCTCACGCCTGTAATCCCAGCACTTTGAGAGGCCAAGGCAGACAGATTGCTTGAGTCTACGATTTCAAGACCAGCCTGGGAAACATGGCAAAACCCTATCTCTAAACAAAACAAAAATTAGCTAGATGTGGTGGTGCGTACCTGTTGTCCCAGCTACTCTAGAGGCTGAGGTGGAAGGATCGCTTGAGCCCTGGGGATCGAAGCTGTAGTGAGCTGTGACCACACCACTGCAATCTAGCCTGGGTGACAAAGCAAGACTGTTGCAAAAAAACCAAAACAAACAAACAAACAACCACCAAATAGCTAGTATATAGAAAAGGAGTTAAGCCTGCTAAGCACAGTAGGAAAAAAAAAAAAAAAAAAACAAATCAACAGAACAGGTAACAATAACAGGGAGTTAGGATTTTTTTTTTTTTTTTTTTTTTTTATACGAAACACTTTTATTCCCCACCCTTGGCAAAGTTGCAGAGAACCAGAAAGGAACAATATAAATTATCAAATTTCATAACACAAATAATTAAGGTACCCCCACCCAATGACTAGTAGAAAAAGAAATTACCATTAATTTAGTTAAAGAAAGATTTCTTATGGTTTTCACATGTTGTTTGCTTTATCTATTAGAGAATAATCTGTGGAAGTTCTAATTATTTCTGTCTCTTATACCTTTCTTTATAGCTCATTTCCTAACCTCTCTCCACTTCACCCCTTTCCTATTGTATAAATGAAGAAAACTCCTTTATTAAAGAGAGTGGAGCATCACTGACAATGCACACGATTTTTTTGTAAGAAGCTTTGATTATTTGCCTCTCATATACTATAAAGTAAGTTTAAGAGGACATACTGAAGGGGGAAGGACATAACTTATTCCAACTGGAGATGAAACAGAACTTAATTTCCCATTCGTTAGAGAAATTTCTTTTTTTTTTTTTTTTTTTGATCTTTTTTTTTTTTTTTTTTTTAAAAATTTATTTATTATTATTATACTGTAAGTTGTAGGGTACATGTGCATAACGTGCAGGTTTGTTACATATGTATACTTGTGCCTTGTTGGTGTGCTGCACCCATCAACTCGTCATTTACATCAGGTATAACTCCCAATGCAATCCCTCCCCCCGCCCCCCTCCCCATGATAGGCCCCGGTGTGTGATGTTCCCCTTCCCGAGTCCAAGAGGGAGTTAGATTTTAATTCAGCACAAGAGAAAACTATAATTTATACTTGTACTATCCAACACAGTAGCCATGAGCCCCAAGTGACCACTGAACCCTGATCCAGCTAGTCTAATTGAGAAGTGGTGACGTGTAAAATACACACCAGATTTCTAAGATTTAGTACAATACATATGAATGTAAAACATCCCATTAAATTTCTAACTTTTTTTTTTTTGTTTTGAGACTGAGTCTGGCTCTGTCACCCAGGCTGGAGTGCAGTGGTATGATCTCAGCTCACTGAAACCTCCACCCCCCAGGTTCAAGGAATTCTTCTGCCTCAGCATCCTGAGTAGCTGGGATTACAGGCGTGTGCCACCACGCCCAACTGATCTTTGTATTTTTGGTAAAGACAGGGTTTCACAATGTTGGTCAGGCTGGTCTCGAACTCCTGACCTCAGGTGATCCACCCACCTTGGCCTCCCAAAGTGCTCAGATGACAGGTGTGAGCCGCTGTGTCCGGCCTACATTTCTGAACATTTCTGATCATGTTGAAATGATCGTATTTTAGATCTATTGGGAAAAAGAAAATTTATTATTAAAATTCATTTGACTTGTTTCTTTTTACTTTTTAAATATACTTTAAAAAGTAATGTTAACATGTTTACATTATATTTCTGTTGGGTAGCACTGATTAAAACCTCTGTTACAATGGAATAGAATGGTTTGTGGAGTAGTGAGTTCCCTGTCCTGAGAGCATTTCAAGCCGAAGGTGGATGATCGTGAAGTAGGGACAACACGTGATGACATCAGAGTCGAGAACCCATTCAGCTCCTGGGTCTCCTCGATGTTTAGGGCCTTCTGGGACCACAGCTAAGTGCATAGCTAGAGAGCAGCTCATCATCTTCCTGGAAGTGGCCTAGAAAGCAGCTCTCATTCCACACAGCAGGAATCATCTCTTCTTAACAGGAATCCAGCATGAACTCCTGTTGGTTCAGTGGGCAAGGATTGGCAGAAGGAGCACCGGACCCTGCCTGCCTTCTGTGCCCCTGTGGCTTAGCCCAGCTTCAGGGTCAGCCCCATGAGGCCCCCATTTTCTCCTGCTCCCAGATAGTGTGCAGAGGGAGGACCCCTCATGGCTGTCTGCTCAGTTCCAGGTCCTGGGCAGAGCTCCCACACGAGGGAAGCTCTTGGCTGCCTGGGTGTGGAGAGGCCCTTAGAGTAAGTAGCTTAGCAGATGCAAAGCTGGAAACAGCTACTTCCCACTCCCTACTGGCCAGACTGTTTCCTCCTTGCAGTCTGTGTCTCATCAAGCGAGGATCAATCCAGCACCCCAAGAATGGGCTGGCCAGGCCCTGATGCAAGCTGTGCAACAAAGAACAAGCGTGCATTTTGCTTAATAATAGAAACCCACGAGTGGCATGATGGCGTGGCCAAGGCTCGGAGCCTGGAAGCTGTATTCTGGCCCTGGTGTTCCCCATTTGCCATGAGACTTTGAGAAAGTCCCTTCTCTTCTGCTCACTCATCAGACAAGGGAGGGGGACACCAAGCGGGCTTCCCGGCTCTGAAATCCTAGGATTGTTTGATGCATCGATATCAGCTCTGTTTTATGTGCATTTGACTCACTCAGTCTTCCTGACCACCTTATGAGGTAGAGACCATTATTATCTCTGTTTTACGAAGGCAGAAACGGAGGACTATCAATTCCTTATGTAAGTTTCTTACCCTGCCATAACACAGCACCTCAGACTGGGTGGCTGAAAGCAGCGATCCTCAACCTTTTTGGTACCAGGGACTGGTTTCATGGAAGGCAATTTTTCCACAGATGGGGGTTGGGGGATGGTTTGGGGATGATTCAAGTGCATTGCATTTATTGTGTACTTTATTTCTGTTATCATTACATTGTAATACATAGTGAAATAATTATGCAACTCACCATAAGGTAGAATTAATGCGAGCCGTGAGCTTGTTTTCCTGCACCTAGTCGGTCCCCTCTGGGGGCGATGGGGGACAGTGACAGATCACCAGGCGTTGGATTCTCATAAGGAGCACGCAACCTAGATCCCTTGAATGTGCAGTTTACAGTAGGGTTCACGTGCTGATAAAAAATTTTTTTTTAATTTTTTATTTTATTTATTTATTGTTTTTTTGAGACAGAGTCTTGCTCTGTCACCCAGGCTGGAGTGCAGTGGCACGATCTCGGCTCACTATAATCTCCGCCTCCCAGGTTCAAGTGATTCTTCCACCTCAGCCTCCCAAGCAGCTGGAATTACAAGTGCTTACCACCACGACCAGCTAATTTTTGTATTTTTAGTAGAGACAGGGTTTCACCATGTTGGTCAGGCTGGCCTTAAACTCCTGACCTCAGGTGATCTGCCTGCGTTGGCCTTCCAAAGTGCTGGGATTACGGGTGTGAGCCACCACACCCTGCCAGCTCCTATAAGAATGTATTGCCACTGCTGATCTGACAGGAGACAGAGCTCAGGTGGTAATGGAAGCGATGAGGGGTGGCTGTAAAAACAGATGAAGCTTTACTTGCCTGCTCACCTCCTGCTGTGTGGCCCGGTTCCTAACTGGTTCCCTGGGGAGTTGGAGACCCTGGCTTAAACCACAGAAATGTATTTTCTCACAGTTCTGGAGGCCGGAAGTCCAAGATCAAGGTGTCAGCAGGGATGGTTCTTCCCTCCTTAGCTAGTTGACAGCCTTCTTCTCCCTGTGTCTATACGTGGTCTTCCCTCTGTACGTGTCTGTGTCCAGATTTCCTCTTCTCATAAGGACACTGGTCATACTGGGTTACAGCCCACTTGAGTGGCCTCACTTTAACTTACCTCTTTCAACTTACCTCTTTCAAGACACTCTCTCCAAATACAGTCACATTCTGAGATACTGGGGGTCAGGACTTCAGCATATGCATTTTGGGAGTGATGTAATTCACCCTATAACACCTCTCTGAAGTAGGGAGAGCCTCCCCCTTCCCCTGCACCCCTTGCAGAACTGGGTGGGCGTGCAATAGAGATCCTTAGATGATCTTTGGTAAAAGTAAAGTTTGAGGAAGAGGGGGGCAGGGGAGGACCTAAGGTTAAGGAGTTCTCCTCGGGGTTCCCAGGTCCACCTCATAGTATGCAGCTGGGGGCTCAGACCCCTCCGTGCCCTTGTGTGGCGCTGCCAGTCTCGATGAGGGAAATGGTTAAGTGAACAGAAATGTCCTCCTCATCCAGGAAGAACGCGACCCCACTGGGGAGTCAGGAGGCTTCCTGGAGGCAGTTTCATAGGAGGACTGGAATCCAGCAAGGTGAGAGAGCTTTTTGAGCAGAAGGAACAGCTGACGGGCATGAGAGAGTGTGTTCTGTGAAGGGGGCTCCAGGCAGCATGAAGTTCAAAACTGGAAAGAAGCTGGCGGTCAGCAGGGGAAACCAGGAAGGTCTTGAATGCTAAGGAATGTGCGTAGCAGCTAGGGATGCTGTCGAGCATGGGAGTAGAGCCCGGGGATTTATCATGAGCAAGAGCTTTGTGATGTAGTGTGGGGGCTGTACCAGGTGGGTGGACCAGCCAGAGCCCAAGCTGTCACCTGCTTGCTCTCTGTTCCCTGCCTCGCCGCTAACTCACTCATGTCCCTTTCTTCCCCTTCCTCTGGGAAGCCAGAGGCCCCCTCTCATCTATTGTTCAGCCAAGAACCTGAGCCATTCAGCTTCCCAACCATTGGTCCTGAGCAATCACTTTGCAAACATGATTTGGAGGCACAGTGCTCAGGAGGCTACGTCCCAACCACACCAAAACCAGGATGTAATCTCTGTCTTTACAAGGACTGTGTGTGCCTTGTTGGGACCCCCACTTTCTGGTGGGGGTGGGTCAGGAAGAAGGGTCTCCTCTGGCTGAGTCTCCATAGGGAGGGAGAGAACCCAGGAATGCAGTAGGAAGCCTGCAGGAGGCTCCGAGTGGTCTAAATTGAGAACTTCCTGTAACACAGAACATCCCCCCTTCAAGCTGCTTTGGCTAACAATAATAATAACAATAACCGCCAATCCTTACTGAGCACTTATTTTGTGTAAGTGAATCACAAAATTAATTCATTTAATCTTCATAGCAAACCTATGCAGTAGGATTAGAGAGTATCATTATCTCTCTTTTACAAATGAAGAAACTGAGGCATAAAGCCACTAAGCCACTTTCCGAAAGTCACTGGTTGAACTACTCGAATAAAGGATAATGGGAGTCTTTTGCTGAGTACAGAAGATGAAATCTGTCTACAGCTTGGAGAGAGTTACACCATCAGTTTTTGGCCAATTGTTTCATAAAAATTAGTGCAAACTTGTTATCTTCAGTTTTTCCACACAAAGCTAAAAAATTAGATGCTACTGTTTAAATTGAGATATTTGGGTAGGGAATAGTGTCTCACATCTGTAATCCCAGCCCACTGGGAGGCTGCAGATGGAGGATTCGCTTGAGCTCAGGAGTTTGAGGCCAGCCTGGGCAACATAGCAAGACTCCATCTCTACAAAAAATTAGCTAGTCATGGTGGCGTGCACTCGTAGTCTCAGCTACTTGAGCTGAGGTGGGAGAATCACTTGAGCCCAGGAGTTTGAGGCTGCAGTGAGCTATGATTGCACGATTGCACTCCAGCCTGGGTTACAGAGCAGGGAGCAGGACCCTGTTCTGAAAAAAAAATGAATACATTAAAATAAAATAAATTGAGGGGGTTTTTTTTGCGACAGAGTTTCGCTCTGTCACCCAGGCTGGAGTGCAATGGCGTGATCTCAGCTCACCGCAACCTCAGCCTCCTGGGTTGAAGTGATTATCCTGCCTCAACCTCCCGAGTAGCTGGGACTACACGCCCAGCTAATTTTTTGTATTTTTAGTAGAGACGGGGTTTCACAGTGTTAGCCAGGATGGTCTCGATCTCCTGACCTTGTGATCCACCCACCTTGGCCTCCCAAAGTGCTGGGATTACAGGCGTGAGCCACCGGCCTCTTAGTGTATTTCTGTTGAGCTCACTTCTAGATTAGTGAGTAGACTCACTCTATGGGCAAATGGAGAAATCTCCAGTTAAAGAAAGGTGGTTCGGAGATGATGGGCAGCCAGAAATAGGAGAAAGGCCCCCAGCACAGCACTCTACAGGTGAGAAAACAGAGGCACAGAGAGGTCGAGTAACTTGCCCAAGCAACACAGCTAGAAATGGTGGAGGTAAGATTTGAATCCAAGCTGCCTGGATACAGAACTGACATCTCTTGGTTGGGAAGCGTTTGGACAATCCCTGACCCATAGATTGGGGACAGTGTCTCAATTGCTTCCTTTGCCAAAGGCCCGTGAGCTGCTTATGCAAAATTTCCTAACTGCAATCCTCACCACCCTTTTTTTTTTTTTTTTTGAGATGGAGTCCTGCTTTGTCGCCAAGGCTGGAGCACAGTGGCGCAATCTCAGCTCACTGCAACTTCTGCCTCCCGGGTTCAAGCAATTCTCCCACCTCAGCCTCCAGAGTAGCTGGGATTACAGGCACATGCTACTATGTCCAGCTAATTTTTGTATTTTTAGTGGAGACAGGGTTTCATCATGTTGGCCAGGCTGTTCTCAAACTTCTGACCTCAAGTGATCCGCCCGCCTCAGCTTCCCAAAATGCTGGGATTTCAGGCATGAGCCACCACGACCGGCTGTCGCCACCTTTAAATTACACATCACAGTTACAATTATGTTTAAACACGGCCAGAGTGGCCGTGTGGGGGCATGTCTCCATGTACAGAAAGTTGGGATACTAAGGGAAGATGTCAGTTCTGGGGCTGCAAGGCAGTGGATTCTAAGACCTGCCCGGCCAAGTTCACCATGGCTGCCCCAGGGAAGTGACCAAGAATATAGGAGCCACATGCAAGGTCTGCCTGTGTCACTAACTAGCAGGGACCTAGAAATCCCAGGTCTACTCCAGTTAGGTATTTCTGGGACTGGGGATGTGCCCCCATGTCCGAAGCCTCAGTGCTTCTCGGTCTCCATCGAACTTCCCAAGGGGAAAGGGGCTGCCCCCGGCTGCAGGAGTCCCGGCTACCGTAGCATCTCCTGTAGCAAATAGGTCTTGTTTCGGATGCTGCACTCAGAGAATGGAGCTCTTTGCCATATGGGTCAGATGTCCTGGTTTTATTTCGGGGAGTTGAGTGACTGACCCTGGGACCTAGTGCAACCCTGGGGTTCTTGTGCTTCTTAAAGGAGAGGGAAGGTTCAGAAGAGCAATTTGCCTGCAAGTGAGGCTGTGTTCTGGGACACAGGCAGAGGACACTGTCCACAAACCATAAAGCTGGACACCCTAGACACAAGGAAGATATTCAAAGAGCTGGGCTGGCTGCCTCTTGACTTCCCACCAAGCCCGTAGGAGGGTTTGATCTTCACACCACCACCACGAGGTAGATATTACTATTGTCCCCATGCTTTGTTAAGCGTCTTGGTTGCAAATAACAGCATTTTAGCTAATTTAAACAGCAAAGGCTTTTTAAAAGTAGGCAGCTCTCTGAATTCAGGGTGAGGAGACAGAAAACTGGGTCTGGGTGGTAGGTAGTGAGAGAGAACACCCAAGCACTCTACGGAGGATGCTTTAGCAAATGTGCAACTGCTTCTACAGACACATGAGTTCAGCCATTGATGTCCCCAAAGATCCAGTTGTTCCCGCCGCCATGTTCACCAAAGAAAAGATAGTGCTTGAGCTAATGATCTGTCTCTCCATGGAAGTCCTACATGGTTGCACCAGATTGATGATCAAACAGGGGTTGCGAAATTGAATTCTGACTTCTGCATTCGTGAGAACAGACTCATACTATGGGCAAATGGAGAAATCTCCAGTTACAGAAAGGGGATTCCGAAATGATGGGCAGTCAGAAATAGAAGAAATGCCCCCAACATGCCACTCTACAGGTGAGAAAACAGGCAGAGAGAGGTTGAGTAACTTGCCCAGGCAACACAGCTAGAAATGGTGGAGGTAAGATTTGAATCCAAGCCGTCTGGAGACAGAGCTGAGATCTATGAGTCGGAGAGGGTTTGGACAGGTGGAGGTGGGGGGTGGAGGGACTCCGTTCAAAGGCATAGGAGGAGGGGCAGCTCCTTGCAGAAGGAGCCATTGCTCCCCATATCCTGCCAAATAAAAGGACAAGGAGGGAGGGGAGGGGCTGGAAGTCGTGGGTAGAGGTACGAGGCCCTGTGGAACTCCTGCTGGCTGCCACCTATCTGCTTATGCAATTCCGGGCCCCAGAGTGACAATGTGCCTGGATTGGGGTCTGTAACGTAGGGGATCCTGAAGGGAGCTGGGGGGCCCAGGTGTGGCCTGCTCCCATCTCTCAGCCTTGTGTCCCCTGCCGGCCCCCAGAAGGCCTCTGGGAACTGGACGTTCTCCCAGTCAGATTGACATTGACAGTAAACAGAGACATTCCAAACCTGTAGCAATCGGAACGATGCGGCCAGGGCCTGAAGGCCGCCGAGGTGACCCTGGGGAAGGCCACTGGGCTGGGGCTCCCTCCAGGCCAGCTGAGGACCCTGCGTGTGCTTAGCAAATACTCTAAGTGCCTACTGTGTGCAAGATGGTGTGGGGAGGGGGGTGAGGCATTCCTGGGACCCCACCCAGAAACGGAGGGGGCCGGGTCAGCCCACTCTTGATGGAGTGGAGTTTCGATCTCACTCTCCTCTCGGCTCCTTGAGGGCCGGGGAGGGGCAGGGTGGGGCAATCTGAGATGCCAGCTCCCTGAATGCTGGGCTGGGACGGTATCACCACCCCACCCCTGTCAACAGCCTGAAGTCTGGCAGATGGAAGCCAGCTGTCCCCAGGCTGGGTGCAGAGAGATGCAAGGCCCTCTGACACTGCCTTCATGTCATGAGCGCGCATTCCTCCCGGACTGGAATCTGCACTAGAAGGTACAAGGCAAACATCTCTAGAGGAGTTTAATGACTCCGGGCCAAAGTGGCATGGCGATGACAAGTACGGAGTGGGGCAAAACTGCTCCCTCCCCCAAAGAAGTTTCCCCTGAACTGTGAGAAGGACCAGGAGGCATGGACCGAGCTGGAGGAGTACCTCCACTCCTGCCTGCCTGTCTCCTGTGGTTTGAGGACAGAGGAGATTCCTTCTACTTCCCAGCCCTGGCTCTTTACTGCTGGGGGACACAGGCTTGCACATCAGGTCCCCGCCTCACCCGCACATCCCACCCCGCCCTTCATCCCTCCAACACCCAGCCTCTGGGCAGGTGTCAGGGCCCTTGTAGCTGCCAACACCCACCCACCCACCCATCCTGGGCCTTGGCATATCCAGATCTGTACAGCTCAAAGTGTGGCCTGCAAGCCGTTCACAGTTATCTGTCCTCGAAGAGCTGAGTGCAGTTCCCAGAGGAAGGGTTTGGAAACCTACATAGCAATTAGCCATTGCTGCGACATGTAGGCACAGGGGGATTTTTATGGTAAATTGTGAAAGTATTGGTGTGTGATGAATCAGCAATTGAAAACAGATGCACAGACTGGTCCTTCACCACAAATCATTTGAAAAACACCGAGCTAAGGGACCTGCGGGAAGAGAGCAGGGAGTTTCCCCTGGGAGCTGTCAGGATCACCCTGCCTCACCTCCTTCCCTCCATGTCTCTGAGCTCGGACCCTCCAGGCACTTCCAGGGGACCTGCCAGGGCTTCCCTGAAGGGCAGGGAGTGCGCATGGCCTGGCTGAAGTCTGCAGGACCCAGAAATCCCGCAGCGGATCCCAGGAGCCTGGGGTGGGATGCATAAGGCAGCTGGCTCAGGGTCAGCTCTTTGCCCCAGGCCTCTCCCCTCCCTCCCAACCCTCTCCCTGAAACCCCCTCAGTAGCCCCACAGATCTGGCTGGTGCACTGTGTTAGGCTCCAGATCCACAAGGTCCCTGCCTTTCTGGGTTTGGGTTCCTGTGACTGCGAACTGGGGCTGAGTGCAGACAGTGAACACGTGAGTCAATGAAACAGATGGTCTCAGGTGGCATTACGAGCTGTGGGGAAATACAACAGGGTGATGCAAAAAGGGATCAAGCAAGGTGGGCTTGGTGGGGTGCAGTATGTCAAGTGTGGACTGGGGTCAGGGAAAGTCTCTGGGACTTTTGAGTCAAGGAAAGGAGTGAGTGGGCAAAGCTGTCTTTTTGAGAAACAGCCTCAGAAGGTGGGTCACGCCTTTGTAGGGGAGACTGGGTGCAGTAACCTGGATGCATTTGACTATACTTACCTGGCCACAGTGGGGGACCATGGGCCACCCACCGGAAAGGGTGGTTTTTTTTTGGTTTTTTTGGTTTTTTTGAGATGGAGTCTCACTCTGTCACCCAGGCTGGAGCGCAGTGGTGCAATCTCGGATCACTACAGTTCAACCCCCTGGGCTCAAGCAATCCTCCCATCCTCAACCTCCCGAAAAGCTAGAGTGATAAGTGTGTGCCAACATGCCCAACTAATTTTTGTATTTTTTTGTAGAGATGGGGCTTCGCCATGTTGCCCAGGCTGCTCTTGAATTCCAGGGCTCAAGCAATCTGCCCATCTCGGCCTCTCAAAGTACTAGGATTCCAGGCATGAACCACTGTACCTGGCCATACTCTGCTTCTATACGGCTTATGTGATTAGATTAGGTTCACCTAGATAAGTCCCTTTTGATGAACTCAAAGGCAACCGATAAATCCCTTTTGCCAAGTAAGGTAATAAAGGTAATATAGTCACAGGAGCGATAGCTCAGTATATTCTCAGGTCCTACCCATCCTCAAATCGGGGATTAGAGAAGGGTGAGGGTCCCGAGGGCTGATGGTTACAGTCACAGCAGGCAGTGGCCCCCAGACCTCCTCCATCAGGGCTGTGCTAGCCTGGGGGTCGAGAGTGTTGGGTTTGAACTCCACTAGCTGCTCTGTGGCCCTGGACATGTTGCCATGTTCCTCTGGGCCACAGTTTCCATATGTGTACACCTACGAGACTGGACTCACAGAGCTTCCCCACCTTGCCTGCCCTTAGGAATCACCTGTGAGAGCTCTTTAACAATATACTGCCCAGACGCCATCCTCAGGGATCCTAGCTTAATTGGCCCGGGGTGCAGCTCAGATGTGAGTTCATAATAACATCTACCCAGGTGATTTGCGACGACCAGTCAAGGCCGGGAACTGCAGGATTGGAAAGGCTTTGAAGCAGTGGCTCTCAACCTTGGCTGTATGTTAGGATCCCCCGGGGGGATCTTTCTTTCTTTTTTCTTTTTTTTTTTTTTAAGACCAGTGCCAGGGCCCCACCCCAGTACCTGGCTGAATTGGTCAGAGGTGGGGTCTTGGCAGCAGCACTTTTAAAAGTTCCCCAGGTGTTGCCAGTGTGCAGCCAGGCGATTATAATTCCCAACTTCCAACCCTCTTCTTCATCATGGGGCAAGATGGGGACAAGAAAATGCCAGAATGAAGGAGGAAGTGGAGACAGGGAGAGTAAAGAGTCATGGGTCAGCCCCAGAGACCCCTCTGTGGAGCTGTCATCTTCCTCCAGAGCCCCCCAAGGCACTGAGAGGAGCTTGCTTTGGGACAGGACTTTAAACCCATCAATACCCCTGGGCTCTGCTCTTTGAAATGAGGGTTTACTATGCCCCCACTTCCCAGGACTGAGGATTAAAAGTGATCATGCCCCTTCATGTGAGGTCAGGAGTTCGAGACCAGCCTGGCCAACACGGTGAAACCCCATCTCTATTAAAAATACAAATATTAGCCAGGTGTGGTGGCAAGTGCCTGTAATCCCAGCTACTCGGGAGGCTGAGGCAGGAGAATCGCTTGAACCTGGGAGGCAGAGGTTGCAGTGAGCCGAGATGGCACCACTGCACTCCAGCCGGGGTAACAACAGCAAAACTCCATCTCCAAAAAAAAAAAAAGAAAGTGATTATGCCCCTGAGTGCTTAGCGCATTGCCCCAAGAATGGCATTACATGCAAACTCTTGGAAGCTCCTTGGGGCAAGGCAGAGGGTGCCGAACCGGATCCGATCTTCACCGTCCCGGGAAAGGCCACCAAACGTCTCAGCCACTGAAATCTCAGCTCCAGCGCTCCCAGCTCAGCCCTGGAAATCAGGCCCCAGCCCTATTTTAAGCGTGGCCACTGCTCATTCTGCACCATTTCCTTCCAAACAAACGGCTTCCCTTTGGGGAGGTTATCGGTGTGCAGCCCAGGGTGGGCAGGGCCGGATTTCTGCCCTGGGCACTCCCCGGAGGTTGGAAGGAAGCCAGAGCCAGGGCCCTAGCAGGGCTGCTGGAACAAGACTGATTCCTGGCCGGGCGCAGTGGTTCACGCCTGTAATCCCAGTGCTTTGGGAGGCTGAGGCAGGTGGATCACTTGAGGTCAGGAGTTCAAGACCTACCTGGCCAATGTGGTGAAACCCTGTCTCTACTAAAAATATAAAAATTAGTTGGGTGTGGTGACAGGTGCCTGTTATCCCAGGTACTCAGGAGGCTGAGGCAGGAGAATTGCTTGAGCCCAGGAGGCGAAGGTTGCAGTGAGCTGAGATTGCACCACTGCACTCCAGCCTGGGTGACAGAGCAAGACTCCCTCTCAAAAAAAAAAAAAAAAGATTGATCCTGGAGCAGGTTCCAGGCAGGGACTCATCTCCAGTTCTCTGCCTAGGGCACCCAGGTTGTATGGAGTTATCCTCTTTCATTGGTGGAATGATGCAGCCTCACAAACAGGGACCACCCGCGTGCCGTGAGCAGTGCTCTTTGATGAGGTGCCCCAGGTGCCTGGCTAAGTGCTCTGTAGGGACCCAAGGATATGTGTCACCACTTCTCAACAGCTTCATGACCAGTCTCTCCTTTTCTAATCTTGTCCCCTCCAATCCATTTCTCCCACAGTAGCCAGAAAACATGAATTGGCTCATTCACTCCACTGCTTCAACTGTTCACAGGCTTCCACCATCCTTAGGGTCAAATTCAAATTCCTACCAAGGTCGAGGAGAGCTGCTTAATGTGGCCCCTGCCTGCCTCTCTGCTTTCTCCTTATCTCCCATTCTCCCAACTCATTCCAGCCATAACAACTTTCTCCTTTCCATCACACACACGTGACTCTTTCCTACCCCAGGGACTTTGCACCTGCTGTTTCTGTCCTCTACAAGAAGGTTTTGTTCTGTGGCTGGTTCCTCTTCTAACTGTCACCGTTCAGGGAGATCTTCCCAGATCACTCTGCTTAAACAGCGCCCTCACCACTGTCTCTGTCTGTCACCCTGTTTCATTTCTTCCTAGCACTTGTCACTACTGAAAGTGTCTTGTTTTCGATTGATTTTTTTTCCTCCATGATCTATCTCTACCCCTAGAGAGGGTGGGAACCTTGTCTGGCCTGTTCATCATGAGTGAGGGCATTTGGGCCTGGCAAATGCTCAAAAGGTGTTAGCTGAATGAAGGAACAAAAGAAATTCACGAAGAGTTTCAAAGCATGAAGTGTGTGCAAGGCACTGTAGGGGCTTAGGAACTACACATCACCACTCTGAAGGTAATACACCCCAAGGGTTATTCTAAGTGCTTTGCATGTACGAACTCAACCTTTCCACAATCGTAGGAGGTAGGGAGTAGTAGTAGTAGTCCCGTTTTACAGATGAGAAAATGAAGGCACAGAGAGGTTAAATGATCTGTGTAAGGTCACATAGTCAGTCAAACCCAGGCATAGCCAGCTCCCTAAGCTGTGGTATGTCTATGGGGAAATATGAGGTGTGATGCAAACTTCTTAGCTGGGTTGCACAAGGCAAAGAAAATCCATCTCCTTATATTGTGGCCTCACCCACGTGGGTGAAATGAGGCTGCTGAAGGCGTTTGGAACGGGGGACAAGTAATTCCTTCAGGAATCGTAAAAGAAGCAGCAGAATTCCATGGTGGGTAAATCAGAAGCACAAAGTTCTAGGACCCATGGCTTCTCACTACACCAGACTCAGTTTCCCCAGCTCCAAAGTGCAACAGTGACAGGATGGTCCTGGGCATTTCTCTTGGTTTTATGATTCTATTAAGTGACAAATGGGTGCCAGCCAGTATGCCAGAAACTCCTGGAGTGGGTAGGAAATGGCGGGGAGTGGGGCTCAGACAGCAGAGAAAGGCATCAGAATCTAGGTCAGAAGTGGGAGTCGGTGGAAAGGAGTGCACAGCTGTGGCTTCTGTTTGCCCAGTGCCCAGTCCGCCTTTCTCTGCTAGCTGCATGCATTCCCTTTTGAGAACTACCCTTTGACCATGCTGTACAGATCGGGGGGGCAGGAGTGTCTAATACGGGGTTCTGGCTTCCCCATGGCCATGGTGGTGGACATATAATCCAACCTAAGCCGATCAGATCCTCTCTCCAAACAGGAGTCCCAGCCCCAGGGAACCAGGGGTGATGAAGGAGGAAGGTGGTTCCCACTTCTGGGCTCCTCCCAAGTCATGCAAGATCCTGTATCTCCTGTGACTGGGGAGCCTCTTGCTGTACACAGAATCCTCAGAGGGCTCCCCACAGGCTCCCGCCCCAGCCTTTCCCTCTGACCTCATTCCTGCCACTTTCCCTATCGTGCGCCATGTTTCAGCAGCACTGTCACTGTTTATGCCTCGGAAGGGCAAGCTCCTAGTCACCCCGGGCACTTGTACTTGCTGCTTCCTCGCTCCGGACATTCAGCAGCAGACCTTCCTTCTCACGGCCGTTCTTTCTGGCTGTTTCAGCCTCTATCAGCGGTGTCCTCAGAGAGGCCCTGCCCTGCCCCTGTGGTCAGTGTCTCCCATGTCCTCCAGCTGTATTTTCCTCAGGGCACATATCGTGAGCCGAGGTTGGCTGGCTGCCTTGTATGTTGATTTGCTTTTGTCGGTCTCCCCTGTTTGGTGTAAGCCCCCTCTCTGAGTGTCGTGCCTCCCCCTACCTTCCTGGGCCAGGCAGAGCCCTTGGAACTTGGCCAGCGTTTCAAAAAAATGATATTTGAGGCCGAGCACTGTGGCTCAACGCCTGTAATGTCAGCACTTTGGGAGGCTGAGGCAGGTGGATCACTTGAGACCAGGAGTTTGAGACCAGCGTGGCCAACATGGTGAAACCCCATCTCTACTAAAAATACAAAAATTAGCCAGGCGTGGTGGTGGCAGGCTCCTGTAGTCCCAGCTACTCAGGAGACTGAGGCAGGAGGATCACTTGAACCTGGGAGGCAGAGGTTGTAGTGAGCTGAGATGGCACCACTGTACTCCAGCCTAGGCAACAGAGTGAGACTCGTTCTCAAAAAAATTAAAAAATACAAAATTTAGACATATTTGAATAAATGAATAAATTAATGGGGCAATGGAGTGTGTGTAATGCCAAGTAATCCTCCTATGGAATACTTCAGAGAGTTACAATGAGGGAATTCTTTGTCCTGTTTTCAAATGGGGAAACTGAGGCCAGGCAAGAGACAAGGAAGCCATATCAGAATACCAACCTGGCCTTCCGTCCCCTTGGGGAAGAACTTCTCTAACCTCCCTCCACCCAGGAATACTTGGGCTTTGGAATCACTTCCCACAAACGGGAGCCCGGCACCCAGGGGCAGGGAATCCCCAGCACTGAGCCTCCGTGAGCTTCCAGGAAATGACCTGTTTCTCTTCTTTGTGAGACACACAAAGCGCTCTCATGGAGGAGGGGCATGTGCACGGAGCAGCCTTTGAACACCTGGACCTGGGGCACCTGGGAGGTGGGAGGATGGGAGGAACCCAGCAGCCGAAGACAGGTGGCAGACAAGCTGGGTCATGCTGTGCGCCCGTCCAAATGGATCCACCTGGCATGTGGGTGGTGTGACCCAACTGGTTGGGTGAGTGTAGGGTGTGGGCTGGTGAGGGTGCCAGCCAGTGAACTGTGACACTCCTGCCCTGGAGATGGGGAGGCATCTGGTCTCCCACCCTCAGAGCAGCCCCAGTCTGCATTGACTCTGGGTTTGAGACCATCAACTCAAAGGACACAGAGGTTCCCTGGCATCCTTTCAGGAACCGAGGATGTGCTGGGCACACGGTCACTTGAGTCAGGCTTCCTGAGAGCATCTCACGTCCTGGTGGAGGGAAAGGAGGAAGTATTCCGGGGCTGGAAATGAACTGGAGATTGGGTCAAGATAAATGCATGAAGAAGCCAGTAAGGAGAGAAACCTTGAGGGGGACGCAAGACAGTTGAGTGTGGTCATTAAGAATCTGGAGCTCCTTGGATATTCCAATTATCCTGATTTGATTATATGAATGTATCAAATTATTACATGTACCCTCAAATATGTACAACTAATATATCACTAAAAATAAATACATTAACTTAAATGAAAAAAATAATTTTGGCCATGCATGGTGGCTCATGCCTGTATTCCCAGCACTTTGGGAGGCCAAGGTGAGAAGATCACTTGAGCCCAGGAGTTCAAGACCAGTCTGGGCAACATAGTGAGACCCTGTCTCTAAAAATAGTAGCAATAATAATAAATTTTTTTTAAAGAATTTGGAGCCTGGGTGCAGAGGCTTATGCTGTAATCCCAGAACTTTGGGAGGCTGAGGCAGGCAGATCATCTGAGATCAGGAGCTTGAGACCAGCCTCACCAACATGGCAAAACCCCGTCTCTACTGAAAATACAAAAAAAAAAAAAAAAAAAAAGCTGGGTGTGGTGGTGGGCGCCTGTAATCCCAGCTACTCGGGAGGCTGAGGCAGGGAAATCACTTGAACCCAGAAGGTGGAGGTTGCAGTGAGTCAAGGTTGCGCCATTGCATTCCAGCCTGGGCAACAAGAGTGAAACCATTTCAAAAAAAAAAATTTGGAGTTCCGCAGACCTTTGAGACCTCTTGCCACCTACTTAATTAACCTGTCTGAGCCTCTGCTCCCTCACCTGTAAAACAGGCGTCATAGCACCTACCTTCTAGTGTGGCGAGGATTAGATGAAGCCAGGGCAGGTAAAAAGTGTTCAGCACTTAGGCGTTCAATAAGTTGGGAATAAGGAAGAGAAGCTTAGATGGCCAATACTGAGGACAGTCTGGTGCCTGTTACCACTTGCTGTGCCTCCTTTCTCTCTCACCTAAGTTTTACTTTCCCTTCCTAGAAAATGCAGGGATGGGCACCACCTCTCTGGACTCTTTCCACTCTATATTCTGTTTTGTCACTTTGCAAAGCTGGTTGCTCATGCTCTAGCTAAAGTGCTAACAGTTGATGTGTAGCTAATGGGATAATTAGCATGCTTTCCCATCTAAGAATTTTACCCAGTGACACCTCGAGAAGCCAAAGGAACATTCTCTGCCGAGCCTGGCACAGAGAAGGGGATACGAGAGGGTGATTTGGGTTGAAGGGTGCTTCCTGGGCCCTCCTATGTCTGCTAAGTGTCCTTAGACCCAGCCCCGGGTTATTAAATGGACAGGCACTGGATTCAACTGCAGAGGAAAGACAGGAATTAAAGCCCTTAGAACGTTTTTTGGGGTATCCTTTAACTTCCCCTTTGGGGGATGCAAAGGGGGGGATCAATAGATGTGCCACAAAAGGTCTGGGGGCTGCACGTGGGAAGAGACCCCAAGATTCACTCTCTACTACTCTGTGTTATTATCCTTGATTTCCTAGATTTATGCTGGAACAGAGTTCTGAATTTGGTCGTCCCAATACCACCTTCACAGTTACTGCCTTTTCAGTATCTCCTACCTATGTTATTATTTCAGAGTTTGTTCAATTGCAGCATGTGGGCCAAATATGATCCCAAGTCTGCCTTTGTAAATAAAGTTTTATTGGGACACAGCCAGTCCCAGCCATTTATAGTAGAGATGTATGGCCTGCAAAGTTAAAAATAATTGCTATCTGGCCCTTTACAGAAAAAGTTTCGTGACCTTTGATTTTACTTCATTAAAAAAAATCAACTTATGTTTTTGACTTAAATTTATTTTAAATTGAAATTTTTTTTTACCACTACCATAAACAGAAAATCAGAATTTCTAGCCTAAATGGAAGGAAATTAGAAAAATAGAGCCAAAGCAAAACAATGTTTTTCAATTCTACCTGGAGGCTGTTGCCTAACCAAACTTCTGAATTGAGGCCTTGTGCTCTTTCTTTAGGAGAAATATTATTCTTTTGTTCATTTGACAGGTATTTGTTGAGCACCTACTATGTGCCATGGCCCCCTCACCCCCTACTCCTTTAGGTCTGACTTATACATTCTGTTCCCCACAATATTTCATTTGAACACAAAGATAAAAGATTCTGAATCCTAAAAGGTTGAGACCAGGCATGGTGGCTCACATCTGTAATCCCAACACTTTGGGAGGCCAAGATGGGAGGATCACTTGAGCCCAGGAATTTAAGACCAGTCTGGGCAACAAAGTGAGACCCCATCTCTTTTAAGAAAAAAAAAAAGGTTGAAACCAACAAAATTAAGGGAAAATCCACTGGACCAGGAACTTGGTTCTCTTGACCAACATCTTGTGTTGTCTCCTGACCTGCCATGCGCCCTTGAGCAAGTCAAGTCCTCTCTGAGCTTGTTCCTTCCACATCAGACTTTCCAACTCGCCTGGACATACAGTCGCCTAGTGCTCCACCCTTTACTTCTAAAAATGATCATTCCCAGCCCCCTCCCCTGGAGATTCTGATTCAGTGGGTTTGGATGATGGACCCAGTGATGTAACATTTTAACGAACACTCCCCTCCCACCCAATCCAGCCAGGGGATTACCTCCATTGTATTAGGTGGGGAAAAAGTCTTTGTCGTTCCCTCCCTCATCTCTCCAGCTTCCCAGGATTTTTTTCAGCTCTGAGCACCCCCTCCCACCTGAGGCCTCCTCTCTCTGGTTAGGGGAGTCTGGAGTGCTGCCAGGGGAGGGGGCGACCATGTGGAGACTTATGCCGTGGGCTCCTGTCTTGCCCTCGGAACTGGCTGGTTGGAGAGGTGATTAGTACCCTTGAGAGGGGGAGCATTTAGAAACCATTTCAGGAAAAACAGAACAAAACATCTCCTTCCCTAATCTTTAGCCAAAAGCTGATTTGCCAGTTTTCTGGCCACAAAACCTGGGATCCACCCTAGAAGAAGGAGGCCCTGGAATAACAGTTTTCAAGCCCTAGGACTGGTGTCTAACAGGCATTTACAATCCTGGAGCAAGGAATGAGCTCAGGGAGCCTCAGCCTCCATGCTTCAGCACCAGGCTGAATAGGGCTGGGTTGAAGAGGATCCCATGGGCGCAGATGGACAGGATGAACTTATAACCTTGTATGGTCAGTGCTAGCTGCTTCTCCAGGAATCTTACAATCTGAGCTCTGACATTTCAGGTTCTAATTCACTTGCAGGACAATTCACTTGATCCAGGATAAGACCTGGGCATCCATTCTAGAATCTTCCAACTCCTTCAAGGACCACCCACTTTCCATGCTTAAAAGACACATCTTCAGAGAGACCTTCCCTGGCCCTGACTGTCCTTGGTCTTTCCCCTCCTTTTAACTCTGTGTCTATTCTGTCTGCTACAAATCCCTCTCTAAGTCTATTGTCTTACGACTTTTTTTTTTTTTTTTTTAGATGGAGTTTCACTCTTGTTGCCCTGGCTGGAGTACAATGGTGTAATCTTGGCTCACTGCAACCTCCGCCTCCCGGGTTCAAGTGATTCTCCTGCCTCAGCCTCCCAAGTAGTTGGGATTACAGGCATGCACCACCATGTCTGGCTAATTTTGTATTTTTAGTAGAGACGGGGTTTCTCCATGTTGGTCAGGCTGGTCTTGAACTCCCGACCTCATGTGAGCTGCCCGCCTTGGCCTCCCAAAGTGCTAGGATTACAGGCATGAACCACCGCGCCCGGCCACAACTTTTTTTATACTTTGTCACTTGGATCTTTTTTTCCTTCTTGAATTGTAGCTGACACAATTTGTAATTGAATGTTTGTTTGTTTGGGTATTTATTAATATCTCATAGCTCCCTCACTAGTCTGTTCCCTTCACTGAGTCAGGGACTATGTCATTTTCATTTATCACTGGGCCCCAGCACCGGGACAGAGTCTGGCCCTTGGGAGGCCCTCAAAAAATAGTTGTGGGATAAAGAAATAAGTACAACAGCACTTCTCAAACTTTAACACGCAGGTGATTCACCTAGAGATTCTGTGAAAATGTAGATTCTGAGCCACCAAGTCTGGGTGGGACCTCAGAGTCTGCATTTTTCACAAGTTCTCGGGGACGCTGATGCTGCTGGTCCATGGACCACACTTTAAGTAGCAATGTCCTACATAAAGTCTGTCCTTCTCAGTCAGCCACCTCACCATCGATGTCTCCCTCCCATTGCTCAATGCCTGGGGAGAGGTTTCAAGCTTTTCAGAAGCAAGGAAGGGGCTACTGAAACCTAAGAAAGGATTATAAAGAAGTACGAGAAAGGGCAAGGAGCACAGAATCAAAGATGCTCTGGAAGCTTAGCTGAGGACAGCACACACAGTAGAATTTCAAAGGCGTCACATCCCTACACTTCCCAGTTTTTCTGGTCCTGGAGGTTGAGCAAACACGGTCCCACTTTGTCTGCCCAGGATCTCTCCCAGGAGGGAGAGTGGCTGTTCCAGGGCTGGAAATGTTCGTCCTTATCTTACCAGCTCATCGTCATTCTCAATGCCAAGTTGACCATGCATATTCCAGCGGTTTACACACTTAGGCTGGTTGTTTCGGTGCTGTTTGTGCCACGGTGCCTTGGTAGCAAAATCTGAATCCTACCCTAGCCAAGGATTCACACAAAGCCCTCTCTAGCAACAGAGAGATGCAACTGAAGGTCAAGGTAGTTCAATTGAGTCAATGATGCTCTCCTGTGGGCCACCGCTGTGGGAATAGAAGGCGACTCTCCATCAGCCAAGGAAACCTTTCTCAATAGGATGTCAGCTCACCATCGTGCCGACGGTGTCAGAGGCTCCAACGTTAAATTTGATACTCAGTTACTATGGCCGCATTTGCTGAAAGGATTAAAGCAGTGTTTCTTAAAATGTGGTCCATTCATCACCTGTGTCAGAATCAGTTTGCAGGGAAGGGAGGCTTGTTAAATATGCAGATTCCTGGGCTTTCACCCCTGATCTACTATACCAGCACCTTAGGAAGTGGGGCCCAGAAATTTACATAGTTACTATGTTCCTCAGGTGACTCATAGGTGCATTCACCTTTCCA
This sequence comes from Theropithecus gelada, assembly GCF_003255815.1. Taxonomy (NCBI): domain Eukaryota; kingdom Metazoa; phylum Chordata; class Mammalia; order Primates; family Cercopithecidae; genus Theropithecus; species Theropithecus gelada. The sequence continues at coordinate 72,130,682 of NC_037688.1, forward strand.
AATCTCTGGGCGCATGTATTTGCTTCCTCCTCCATCTGTGTAGTTTGTATTCCTTTTGTGTCAGCTCTATTGTGTCTGTGTCTTTGATGGTAAGCTGCCCTAAGCTTCCCTTTGGAAGCCAGACAGGTAAACACATGAAGGTTCATTTGTGACCAGGCTAGGATGGGAACCGCCCCTGCTCCTTGGTCTCTGGCCAACTAATCCATCATCAAAGTGGCAGCTCACATAGAAGCTGCCCAGCAAATTATTCCTTATTACCTGAGTTAGACCATCCTATCCCCAGAGTCCAGGGTGTCCCCAGCACTTCAAGAAACATATGCACCATCAGACACTGCAAGGCACCGAGCCAAGCCCTTCACATATGGCCCCCAGAGAAGTGGCCATTTCATCTGACCCCCAGACTCTTCAGTTCTATAAATAACATGATTTTCTCTAGACATCTCCCCCAAAAGAACCTCTGAGTCCCCTTTGGGTTATTCTTCTCCCAGACCCAGCATCATTCTGCAGTATGAATGAAACCTTGAATTTCAAGTTACTATCATTTCTCATCTTGTTATTTCTCCACCTGAGCCCACGCTTTCCCTCCCCAAACTTCTCCACACAGCAGTCAATCAGATCATGTTGTTACTGACTTAAAACCTTTGGCTGGGCACAGTGGCTCACCCCTGTAATCCCAGCCCTTTGGGAGGCTGAGGCGGGCAAATAATTTGAGGTCAGGAGTTCGAGACCAGCCTGGCCAATATGGAGAAACCCCGTCTCTACTAAAAATACAAAAATTAGCCAGGTGTGGCAGCAGGCACCTGTAATCCCAGCTACTCGGGAGGCTGAGGCAGGAGAATCATCTGAACCCAAAAGGCGGAGGTTGCAGTGAGCCGAGATCATGTCACTGCACTCCTGCCTGGGTGACAGAGTGAGACACTGTCTCAAAAAAAGGAAAAAAGGAAAAAGAAAAACCTTCAATGGTGCTCCATTGCTCCTAGAATGAATTCCCTGGCCTTACTATAGCCCGACCATCTTTCTAGCCTCATCCTCACTCTGGCCTTTCTAGCTACAATGGTTTCTTTCAGGCCCTCCTGCCTTTCATGTTCCCATCCACAAGGCCTTTGCATGAGCTGCCACCTCCACTTGGTGCTATCTCCCATTGCTTTCTGCCAACCAACTCCTACTTACCATTCGGGCCTCGGCCTAAGCTCCAGCACCCTTCCTCAGGGAAGCCCTCTTGATGTCTCTGCTTGGGTCAATCCCCTTACGCTAGATGTGCAGAGCACTGGGTTTCTCCTCCTTCATAGCACATTGTCACGCTGATACATTCACATTTAGTTGAGGGATTACTTAGTTGATTATAGTTAGGGCAATTGCACATCCCTGTCGCCCTGGGATTGTTCTAGGTGTGCTTACTGTCCCACTGCAATTACTCACAGCACCCTTTTCACTCTCAGAAGTGTCCTACTTTGGATGATACATGTTGTGGCCATCCTAATAGTAGTGCCCCCCACCAGACTGTAAACTTCATGAGGCATTGAGCTGTATTTGTTTCTGCTCATCACTGTAGTCCCAGTGCCTGGCTCAATGCCAGTAAGTAGGTGCTCAGTAAGTAGGTCCTCCAGAGAACCAGGCTGAGCATATATGGTCTTTCATGACCTAGCCTCGGAAGCCACGTACTTGCTTGCACCATATACTGTTGATTGACTGGACATCGATCAATGGGTCCAAAGCTCTCAATGGGCTGTCATAGAATTTGCAGACATTTTTAAAAACCACCACATATCCCTCAAGGATCTGTCTTTCAACCAATAAATATTTCATCACATATTTATTGGTTCTCATGCTCCTTCCTCTTGTATAATTTGTGTCCTGCACAAGGATTCCTAGCCAAGAGGTTAGAGGGTCAAATCCAGCCTACAGACTGTTCACCAAGCCATGTGCCTGGCTTAGGGCTGTGTCTGCCTAGAGGAAGGGGCATTTTTTTCCCCTTTGCACCAAGGTGCTATCTATTTGTCAAGCTATCTGCCCTGAGAGGTTACTATTTTCTAAATCACTGGCTCAGAAGAGGCACCTTTTTCTCATTTTCATATAGACACTGTAAAGACTAGTGGGGCTGGGTGCAGTGGCTCACACCTGTCATCCCAGCACTTTGGGAGGCCGAGGCAGGAGGATCATTTGAGCCCAGGAATTCGAGACCAGCCTGGGCAAAATAGTGAGACTTCATCTCTGCAAAAAATAAGAAAATTAGCCGAGCGCGGTGGCACACACCTGTAGTCCCAGCTACTCAGGTGACTGAGGCAGGAGGATCACTTGAGCCCAGGAGTTTGAGGCTGTGGTGAGCTATGATCTCACCACTGCATTCCAGCCTGAGCCACAGAGTGAGACCTCCATTTCTAATAATAATAATAATAATAAAATTTAAAAAATAATAAAAATTTAAAAGACTAATAGGAACACTGATTGTTCACCCACTATGTGAAGACATTGGTGGAAAAGCCACGGGTAAGATAGATGAAGCGTCTGCTCTTGGTAAGCTTGTGTTCTACTGGGGAATGAAGACAATAAGTAAGAAAGCACACGCTTGAAAAAATACAAATGAAATTACAGATTGGAAACAGCATTATGGAAGAAAAGCCCCTCACATGAGCATCTCCACTGTGCTGGTTGCTGACGGCAGAGGCTGGAGTCTGGAGGCTGAGGCTGCCTTATCTCGGACCCCCACCTCTCAGAGGACATCAAACAAGGGAGGAACCAACAAGAGCAAACAGACATAGCCTGTGTCCAAAAGGATTTTAATCCCACATTACGAGGGAGTTCCAGAATGTCAACGTATAAGGCCTTTAAGATCAAGAATCTCATTCATCCAGAATAGTTTACATACCTTGCTGCCAGGAGGAGAGAATGGGGAGGAATTCCTAGGCCTCCTCCCGCCACGTCATTCTTTGAATTTTGAACTGTTAGACCATGCATGGGGCAGTAGGGTAGAAATGGAAGGCATCCTTACTTCCCCAGATCCAAAGATTCATAAGGATGCGAGAGTCTGGCCAGAGTCCTAAGGCTGAAGTTGCCTGCAGGGCGGGTAGGCAACTGAGGTCACTCGGATTAGGAAGATATTTCCATGGTTTTATAGCCTAAGAGACACCTCACAAAAAGATACCCAGCAATCTTGGAAAAAACACATATCAGTATGAAGAAGGATAATGAGCAGAACTGACCAGGGTTGGTTAGTGAGTTCCATGAGATCAGGGGGTTTTGGGGACAAGTTGGTTCACTCATTGCTGTATTCCCAATGTCTCCAATAATGTCTGGCACACGGGAGATTCAAAATATGTATACATTGAGTAATTGGAAAAAATTTGGCAGAAGGGAAAGAAATTTTTTGTAAAATTAAAAAAATATATTTAGAAAAGTACAAGGATGGTGCAGTGGCTCACGCATGTAATCCTAGCACTTTGAGAGGCCGAGGTGTGGGGATTGCCTGAGCTCAGGAGTTCAAGACCAGCCTGAACAACATAGTGAAACCCCGTCTCTAACAAAAATGTAAAAATTAGGTGGGTGTGGTGGTGGGTGCCTGTAATCCCAGCTACTCTGGAGACTGAGGCACAAGAATTGCTTGAACCTGGGAGGTGGAGGTTGCAGTGACCCACGATCATGCCACTGCACTCCAGCCTGGGCAAACCAGCAGGATTCTGTGAAAGGAAAGGAAAGGAAATGGAAATGGAAAGGGAAAGGGAAAGGGAAAGGAAAGGAAAAGAAGGCCGGGCGCGGTGGCTCACGCCTGTAATCCCAGCACTTTGGGAGGCCGAGATGGGCGGATCACGAGGTCAGGAGATCGAGACCATCCTGGCTAACATGGTGAAACCCTGTCTCTACTAAAAATACAAAAAAAATTAGCTGGGTATGGTGGTGGGCGCCTGTAGTCCCAGCTACTGGGGAGGCTGAGGCAGGAGAATGGCATGAACCCGGGAGGCGGAGCTTGCAGTGAGCCGAGATGGCGCCACTGCACTCCAGCCTGGACGACAGAGCAAGACTCCGTCTCAAAAAAAAAAAAAAAAAAAAAGAGAGAAAAGAAAAGAAGAAAAGAAAAGAGAAAAGAAAAGAAGAAGGATGCTCTCATAGACTGAAGGATCGCTTTTATGACTGTACTTGAGATCCTGGAAAAATGACAGCCCACTCCTGGGACATTATTAACAACAGAGACATCTTTTTTTCTTCTTCTTTGCAGAACTTTTCAGTGCCAAACTGTTCTTTTCAGAAGACAGGCCTAGAGAGCTGGCCTCCATCCTCCTTGCCACTCTGGGGACACCTGGGGACTTTCTTCTGCGACTTGCCAAGAACATCCCATGAGCCGCCGGGTTCCAGACGTTTGGGTAGTGATGATTCTGGTGGTGGAGCACAACCCCCACCCCCTGCTTCCTGTTATCCTTTCTGACCATATTTCAGGGAAATTCAAATCTGGGAGGGCTGTGAGGCTCCATCCCTGTGGTGCCAAACCTCCTAATGAAAACAGAAGCAGAGTCAAGCAGCCAGATGTTTCTATAATGGGAAAAGCCCAGGCACAGCCACTTACCTTTGTTCTACTCACAGACATTTGCATTCATTTCATGTGATGGCTTTAGGAGACATGAAACAGCCTAAGACAGCATGGTTTGGGGCTGTTCCTCCAGAAGTTTGGAAATTCTGTGGTTGTTGCCTTTGGTGCTTAGTCAAACCCTCTTTGTCGTAAGTCAAATGGACACTATTTGTACTGTTCATTCTTATTGCATTTGCAGGATGTTTTATGACAGCAGTTTGTAGGTATTTCTGTGACAGAAATCAGAGACAAAAGGAAGCAGGAAAGGTCAGACTCAAAACGTATGGCTCTACCCTCTGACTCATGGGGAGAAGCTATGAGACCCGGAGCTCTGGGCTTTAAGTCAGACGATACTAAGGCTTGAAATCATTATCTCCATCCTTCCCCCAACCCAGTCTGTGGAGGTGGGCGACAGGGAGGAAATGGCCTCAAGAAAGCATGTTTCTCAGATCCCACTCAAGGAATTCCGATTTCCTGACTCTTCATACAGTAAGGACTTGGGGGCTACCTAACCATCTGTCTCACACCAAGATGGCAGCCAGCTGAGCCACACTTAGAAGTGCCTTTGTGGCCGGACATGGTGGCTCACGCCTGTAATCCCAGCACTTTGGGAGGCTGAGTTGGGTGGATCACCTGAGGTCAGGAGTTTGAGACCAGCCCGGCCAACGTGGTAAAACCCCATGTCTACTAAAAATACAAAAATTAGCCAGGCATGGTGGCAGGCACCTGTAATCCCAGCTACTCGGGAGGCTGAGGCAGGAGAATTGCTTGAACCCAGGAGGCTGAGATTTCAGTGAGCCGAGACTGTGCCATTGTACTCTAGCCTGGGCGAGAGAGCGAGACTCTATCTCAAAAAAAAAAAAAAAAAAAGAAGCAAGTCATTAGGTCCAGCCTACTCTCAAGGGGAGAAAATTACACAAAGGCATGAATACCAGGAGGCAGGGGCATGGGAGTCATCTTAGCAGCCTATGCACCAGTTTGTTTTCAGCTGAAACAGTCACTGAATGGAAGTTAGTAAAACCCCTGGCATCTGTTAAGATTCAGCTAACCCACCAACCAAAAGTGGGTTATGATGGTTGAATCACATTCATATTCAATCTATTCCCATCAGGCGTTTGTGGCTATTTGAAAAAAATCTTCATCCTTCTTAACAAGACTCCACGTTGTCTTCTCCATGACCTGTGCTGCTACAACATTGAGTTCTGTTTGACTTTCTTGAGGTTGGGGATCAGATTTGCACCCAGGCCTGGGCACTCCTTCTAAGAACAAGAAAGAGTGAACAGGATCCAGTTACAAGAGACTGCAGAACCCTAAAATGTTCAAGCCAGAAAAGACACAAGAGAGATCACTGCATAATCGATGATCTTCTATCCCACCCTGAACCGAGCCCCCATCCTCGGTGACTTTCAATACCTTCAAATACCTTCCTTACAGTTCTTTCTCTCTCTCCATATAGACCAGATAGTGCTGTGAAACAAACAACAATGAACCGCAGTGGCATGCAACAATTAGCATGCATTTCTCATTTACATGTCTGTGGTTTGGCTGGAGTAGCTCTGTGTCACTGACAGAAGTTCTGTAGGTCCTTTAGGGTAGCTCTACTCCACATGTCTTTCATTTTCTGGGACCACTAAGCTACCAGAGGAATACCATGCTCATGGAAATGGCAAAAGAGAGAGAGGGCAAATCCTACCACCCAGGCACCCTTCCATTCTTTGTGTGTGTCATCTTTGGTAATATCTCACTGGGCAAAGCAAGTCACATGGCCAAGCTCAAGATCAAGTTGAGGAATATACTCCTTCCACCATGAGGCTATGGCTAGAGTCGGGATGTATACTACTACTATAAGGGGCTGAAGGACTGGGACCAGAACTCAATCAAACACACTCTTACTTTTCCCCACACCAAGTTCATTATCGAAACACCAGAAGCAGGAATACAAGCAGGTATGGGGCAGGTTTCTGTCTCCCATCTTCCTAGAGGGACAGGAGTATATTTAAAGACAGAAAACAAAGAATAGCAAGTAGCAGGTGAATGGGACAGACAGGTTGGGCTCTGGAGAGGGTTTAGAAATAAGAGAGAGGAACAATTGGCCCGTTTTTTTCTCTGGGTCTTGGAGAGGGATCTTGGGGGTCTGGACAGGTTCTTTCCTGTTGGGACACACCCTATCAGCTGGTGGCTTGGGAGATAGTACAGGGAGGAGGCATCTCCTGGCTCTGAATCAGAGTGAGAACATGACACTCTTTTCCAATGATCTTGCAATAGTTCTGATAACAGGAAAAAGACTTCTCTGTGTTAGCATGCTTTTAACATCTTGCTGATCACTCCCACTGTTTTTTTTAAGAGACAGGGTCTTGCTATGTTGCCTAGGCTGCCTCGGAACTCTTAGGCTCGAGCAATCCTCCAACCTCAGCCTCCCAAGCAGCTGGGATTACCACTAAGCACCACCACACCTGGCTCCCTTTTTAATAGACCCTAAACCTCAGACTCACGGACTCTTTCAGGCAACAGTATCTGGCTACAATTCACTAACACTGTTTTATTTCAATAGTGTTTATATTCATAAGTTTGTCTTCTATTTTTGGCAGATGGCCCTGGTTTCCTGTTTACCATGGCAATATAGGGCTTTCTTTTCAAATAAACAAAATAAACGGAGTTAATTTAAAGAAAGCAAGTGAATACTAGTTCAGGTGGAAGGTGGACATGGCAAAAATTAGAGCTTGAGTGTGGTTAGCATTTGGTAAATAGTGATAGGGTGGAAAGAGGAGAATGGGGTTTGCTGCAGTAAGTCTGGGTTCAAATCCAAACGTTATCAATTGCATAGAACCTTTGGGTAAGTTACTGGTGTAGCTTCTCTGAGCCTTAGTTTCTTCACGGATAAAATGAGGGCAACTTGTTTTGCAGGGCTGCCATGTTCTATTGAAGATTATGTTTGTAAAGTAACCGGCACACACTAAGCCCTCAGCAAATGCAGAAACCTGCCTGCTCTGTCCCCTACCTGCCCTTTCCATTCTGGGAGACTTTGGGGTTTTCTCTGTCCTCCACATGGCCACAGGCAGGTAGGTGGGCCCTGCCTGGCCCTCCTCTATAGCAACCAGACCTCACTCTCCTCCCCTTTTATGGAGGAAGAGGACTCAGTTCCTATTAGTGCCTTCCTGTCCCCTCTCCAGCTCCACACACACACACACACACACACACACACAATTATACACACACAATTATCTTGGGGGATGAGAGTTTGGTTAACAATAGAATTAAAGGAGATTTGGCAGGCCAGACCCTAGGCCAACTTGAGAAGCTCAAGGCCTGGGGGAGGGGATGGCCCTTTAGAGGGGATCTCAAATCCCCCAAGGATCTCTGATTTAGACCCAGCAAGGCCCTCTCGTGACAGAGCTCCGCAGCAGCATTAAAAAAAGATGCTCAACAGAAAATATAAACATGGAGTCCAACCAGAGCACACGATTGCACAATAAATTAACATTTCTTAAAAGGGTTTCTCATTCTCTTGTCAGTGGCACAAGTCAATTGCCTTGTATTCTGGGGTATGTGCAAGTAACATGAACTTGTTACATTAAAAGTTTTTAAATATACTGTTACATGTTGTGACCCTGTTTTGGAATTTCTTCAATTTGTAAAAATACACTGACTCCCACTCCCTCCTTCCACACACATGATGGGGCTCAGGCGCCTCTGGTCTCCTCCCCTGTCCTCCCAAGAGCCCCTAGAGTAGATCAGCCCTCCCAGTCTCCAGATGGGGAAACTGAGGCTGGAAAGAAAGGTAGTTCCTTTGATGTCATTTCCAGGGACACTGACTTCCAGGACTGTGGGTTGAAAGGCTGTGGGGAGTGGTTTGTGTGCATGTGAGTATGTGTGTGTGTGTGTATTGGTGAGGGTAGTGAACGGGGGGGGGGGTCCTGGAAGAGTCTAAAGACTGGTTGCTGGGCATGTCACACCAAGGCCAGGACTCCAGGTGAGACGATAAAAATAACAATGGCTGACGTCTATGGAACAGGTACCATGAGCCAAGCACTGTGGACGTATTATCACCTTCAGACCTATAATCACTCCCATTTCCAGAAGAGGAAACTGAGGCAGGGGAGATTATGGACGAGCTCAGGAAGTTCATAAAAGGTCAGAGAAGGAGTACTAGAGCAGGGAGCCCGGATTCCAAAACTCCTTAGGGAAGAGGAAGAAAAGGGGGGAAGAGGAGAGGAAAGAGAACGAGAGGGATGTGGAAACCTGCAGAGAAGGCAAGCCCCTTGCTCCCGGGAGCCTCCCTTTCTCCCTCTTCCCCCGGGCCCGTGCCACCGGCTCCGCCCCAAACTTGGCCACAGAGCCGCAGGGAGGCGGGCGGGGACCGGGGGGCGCCAGGACGCTCCAGGGCTCGGCCTCCCTCCAGGGCCCTCTCCCTTCGCCGGCGGCCCCTCCCACTCGGCTCTCCCGGCTCCTGACGTCACGGCCCGGGAGGCGGGACTGGGAAGGAGGGGCCCCGCAGCCAAGAGGGTGGAGGGAGGGCGCGCAGTCCCGGCCCAGAGCTTCAAAACAGCACGGCGGCCTCGCCTCGCACCCCTGCCGGTCCGTCGGTCCAGCAGCCAGCGCAGCCGCCAGCGCCGGGTGAGTTGCGGGCGCGCCCAGGGCGTGGGGCGACATCGGGGGGGCCCCGGGATCGCGTACGCCGGGGCAGCAGGGACGCGACCCCTCCATTTACTGGACCGGGAGCAACCCCCGGAATTGGTGATAGTAACGGGAAGGCCGAGGTGCCACCCATGCCGCCGACCTGCAGTCTGCGCTACGCTCGCTCGGGCCCCCGAATTCCACTTCGCCACCCCGGGACAGCTTCCCACGCCTTTTGAGCCGAAGCGGGCGGGAAAAGTTTGGGGAGGAGTCAGGGCGCCTCCTCTCGACCCGCCGGACTCATACCCGGGGCTCTTGGAGTCCAGGGAGATCCCCAGGTCGCGTGAGGGACCCCCGAGCAGCGTCCCCAGCCTCGCCGCACGGGCAGGACTGGTGCGCCAGACCGGGCCAGCGGGTCCTCCTGGGCTGCGCACCCCTCTCGGCTCCCATCGCTGCTCCGTCGCGCCCCCGAGCGGCGAGAAGCGACTTCTTGGGGGGTCAGGAGCAGTGGAGAAGCCCGAAGGCGCTGCTGGGATGACACCTCTCCCTGCCAACTCTAGTAGGGCTTGGGGGGCTTTAAAGAGGCGAGACCACACCCATGGGTTACAGAGGGAGGGGAGGCTGCAGCTCGGGGTGTGGATTCTATGAGCTCAGCAAATCCAGAGACCTGAGCACGCTCCAGGGAGGTCTTTTAGGTGAAGGTGTGGGGCAGGACATGGGGACTCCGAAGACACCACAGGGCAAAGCTCTCCCTCCAGGCCACGGAGTCCAACCCCTGCCAGCTTCAGGTTTGAGGAAGGGAGCACTGCCCCTCCCAAGCTTTGGGTGGGTGTGTGTGGGTGTGTGTGTGTGTGTGCACCTTGATCTTAAAATTCAGCTGTGTCTAAGTAAGGCGCTTGGAGAGGGACTTAAGAAGCTTCCAGTTCAAATACAGCGTGATTCCACTTTTATGAGACACCTAGAATAGGCACATTTTAGAGACAGAAAGTAGAATGGTAGTTGCCAGGGGCTGGGGGTACCTGAGAACTGGGAGTTACTGTTTAATGGGACAGAGTTTTTGTTGGGGAGGATGAAAAAGTTTTGGGTATACATAGTGGCAATGGTTACACAGTATTGTGAACGTATTTAATGCCACTGAATTGTATACTTACCATCGGTTAAAATGATTGTTATGATGTTGTGCATATTTTATCATAGATTTTTTTTTTTAAAGCCACCTCTAGCCACCTCTGCACTCCAGTCTGAATCAGAGAGAAATCCAAGAAGCGACATACTATTGCTGGGCACCTCTTCCTGGAATTTGGCCTCCAGTTAAGAAAGCTTAAAGAGGACGAGGAAGGGAGGGGGTCCTGGTTTCCCAGGAGTCACACAAGGAGAAGGATGGCGACCTGGGCTGCTGGAGGTTTGCAGTTGGCTAGTGCTCGCCCTTCATCTCCATTTCTCCCTGGGAGCCTCACCCCTGAGCTGTTTCCAGCACACTCTCCTGTTGCAAGTGGGGAAACAGGCTAGAGATCTAAGTCAGTTTGCTCAAGGCCACTGAGCTGGTAAATGCAAAGAACTAGACCTTGAACCTCCATCTGCCTCCCAAGCCTTTCCCTTCTTTCCGCCTGGAGATGCCCTCCTGGTTTGCAGGGAATGAGGGGAGACCCTTCTGGGAAAAACAGGGTGTGGATGCCCACGGGGGCCTTGGCAGATGCCAAGACCACAGCCCAGGGAGAGGCATGGAGGTGGCAGGAAGGTGCAGAACCTGTTTTCCCACTGAGGATTTTTGGATCTCACCACCTCCATCCCGTGGGGAAGCAGGGAGTCGAGTAGGAGGCAGAGGGCTGGCCACATAGCTTGGAGCCTCCTCTGCTCCTCAAGTGGAGAGATTGAGGTGCGCCTGAAATCCAGAGAATGTGTTTGTGTTGGAAACACGGAGTTGACCAGCTGAGTGGGTGAGGGCAGGGCCAGGCGGAAACGTCCCTGTGAGGAGGGTGAGGCTTGGGGCTGACACTGCCCCACCCCGGGCGGGAGGAGGGGGTGCACCCGCTCTGCCTGGCACCACCCCAAATTAGGGTCTAGCTAATGAGGGGCTAAAAGGGCTTGGTGGCATTTTATTGTGGCTATGGAACACATCCATTTAGCAACCCGTGCCTGCTTCTCCACCCCCACCCCAGTAATGGCACTTAAATCCTTTCTTCCTGGAACGGAAGTGAATGTTTCACCTCAGTTTCTTTCCTCTGCCTTTCACATAATATCTTCATAGTAGGAGCTAAAACCACATGCATGTGTGCACAGACACCTCATTTTCCAGCAACAGGTAATTCACAGGGAGGATCAACCAGCCCATTTTTCACCCTAGGCGTAGAGTAACACTCCTGCCCTCGCCTCTGCTGTACAGCCTTCTAGGTCGGTGGAGGGCACAGCAAAGGCCACTTCTTTGTCATAGTAAACTGCGCCACACGGGACCAGGAGGGGAAGTCTGTCGAGGTGAAAGTATATAAATGTCTTTCCAGGCTAGATGGGCTGGCGCTGGACTGCTGGCTGCTTGGCGAGGTTTGTTTGGGAAGCAGGAGTCCAGCTACTCTCCTTTTGCGGGGAGCCGGGGAGTCAGATAATTGTGTGTGTGTGTGTGTGTGTGTGTGTGTGTGTGAACATTTGGCTGCTTCCCAGCTCTGTAGCCAAGTGGGGACTCTGACACGGGCTACAGGGGCTAAAGTGGGGATGCGGCGGGTCTCTCCAGCCATGGGAGTTCCAGACGGGAAGAGGTGACATTACTTACCCAAAGGTGGGATGGGGCCCCAGGCACTGGGATTGAGGAGGCAGAGCTCTCCCAGAGGAGAGAGTTAAAGGCCAGCCTCGGGATGCCTGTGCAGGAGGAGGGTGTGTGTGTGTGTGTGTCGGGATGTCTCAGGAGGGCAGGTGATTGGCAGCTGCAGCTGGAATGAAGGAAGAGGGCAGTTGGCATCATAGAAAGGACTGGAGGCCTGACTCTTGGACAGTGGCCTCAGCATGTGCAGGGAAGGAATGGGGATTGGTGTGGTGGTGGCAGGAAGAGGAGTCTCCCTTTCTCACCCCAGGAGTGGTGAAGTCTGACTCCCTGCAGAAGTTAGCCAAAGAGTGCAATTTCGGCAGCACTGTGGCAGGAATCGGATGCATCTGGCTCTTGTTAGGGACAGGCCAGGGGGGAGTCTAAAAATATCAGAGGCAGAGCTGCCACCCAGCGAGAGTGCCGGGCTGGTAACCTGACACCTGGGCGGAGGCTGGTGGTGGTGAGGAGGGCACCCGTCCTGCTTTGCTTCAGAGGTACTCATGCTCCTCCAGGTGCCTGAAAGGGTGAGCGCTCACTGCATTCAGGACAGCCCTGGGCTAAGACTGGGGAATTTCAGGGCATAAGGACCTTAGAAAGTCCCAAGATGACACTGACAGCTAGGGACACTCAGAGAGGTGGAGTGACTTGCCCAGGTCACACAGCAATTTGGTAGCCGACCCAGGACTGGATCTAGGTCACAGCTGAGGGGAGTTTGGTGGGATTCCAGGCCCAGGTCCCCAGGGCCTGGGACCCTTATAGCACGTGTCATCTGTCCAGGATGCTGGATTTCCGTGCTCCCATGCTGATGGGACAATGGTGAGCAAGAGCCCTGCTCAGGCAGTAGGTCACTTCCCATTGAGCACTGGGTTGTTCCCGGGCAAAGCTGTTGAACCCTGGGAATGCTGGCCCATCTTGGGGCAGGATATGGGGAGGAAGGAGGCTGGAGGAGAACTGGCCGAATAAGTCCCTCCCTCCTTCCTGTGCAGAGACACTGTTGGTTTTGTTCATGCAGTATCTCCGGTGCTTAATGAGTAGTTGTTAAAGTGAATAATTGAATTCCTGGGGCCCTCATCTTCCTTGGCAAGCTGGGCTTCTGTTGATGTAAAAGGGACTGAGGATGAAGAAGAGACATCAGTTTCTGCTCTTTAGGGACAGGCTAGATGACATCAGCTTCTAGAAGCTTCCTGGAACTCTGGGTCCAGAGCTGAGGGAGGGGTCACCAGGGTGATATCTGACATCAGGATTGTCCTGAGAAATCTAGGGTGCAAAATAGCCATCACCATGCAGGATGTAAAGACAGACAAGCCAAGCCCCTCAGTGCAGACCGCTCGTAGTCTCATAGTCTAAGATCAAGCAAGGTTTTCCCAATAGCAAAGTCGTGTGCTTTGAAGATTTCTCTTTCTGACGACCTGATCACAAACTTCTCTGAACTGTCTTTCCTCAAAATGCAATGAATTTAAAGAATTTGCAGTGAATAAATAAGACCCAAAGTTTTTTTGTTGATCTTATGAATGTTTTCCAAAACGTGTTACCGCTGGTGGCACACAAGATAATTCTCAAAGTCCCATGGCATAAACACAGAAAAGAATAATTATGTCTTCTTCTTGATTGGTATTGGGGGAAAAAATGTAAGTAGCACACAAACCCATGGTTTCACAGATACTTCTGCTTAGGTTGAAACAAAAGTTGATGCTGTAAACTTTAAAACAGTTTAAGATACTCAAAGAATTTAGTTAATAAGCACAGTGGTCCTTGCATTTGGCAAAAATCTGAGTACTAGAGTGCCTGCTTTTTGGGACATGGTTTTATAAGAGGGGCTGGGATGGACTTGTCACACTTTTTTGAAACACGACTCATCCTGAAAGATTATCTGAGAGCTCCCAAACCAAGCCCCTCTTTTGCAAAGAGGCCCCTATGTTCAGCTTCAGACCGAGACCTGCCACTTAACTTCCAAGGGAGTCCCTTCATTTTTAATGAGGGTGATGATTCCCCTCTGATGACCTTCGCCAGTCGTCTGAGGATCAGAGGAGATGATATATTGATGCACATGGAAGTGGCTTGATTTGTTTGTGGTTTGCTTGAAGCAAAGGAAGGCTGAGGGAGAGCTTGGCTTCCTTACTTTAATCTTGATGGGTTATTATTAAGCAACTCTGTGCAATGAGCTGCTGCAGGCTTTGGCAATACAATGGGAAATTTCCCTGTCTTCAGAGGAGGTTATCATCTAGCGTTGGGGGTGACAAGTCCAAGAATGCAAGCTCCAGGAGCAGGGCCATAAGATGTGGTTTCAGGGAAGCCCACCATATGTGGTGTGCAAAGGTTTCCTCAAGCTCGTAGTGTTGGAGATGGGCTTGGGAGGATATTTGAAATTCCCCAAGCAGTGATGGTTCCAGAAAGGTCAGGCAACAAGGAACAGTGAGAGAGTAGGCAGAGGTTAGCTGGATCTGGTGGCGCACACCTATATTCCCAGCTACTCGGGAGGCTGGGGCGGGAGGATTGCTTGAACCCAGGGCTTTGAGGCTGACACTTTGAGGATGCAGTGAGCTATGATTGTTCCACATACTCCAGCCTGGGAGACAGAGTGAAACCCATCTCTTAAATTAAAAAAATATATATATATATGGGCTGGGCGCGGTGGCTCACGCCTGCAATCCCAGCAGTTTGGGAGGTCAAGGTGGGCGGATCATGAGGTCAGGAGCTCGAGACCATCCTGGCTAACACGGTGAAACCCTGTCTCTACTAAAAATACAAAAAAATTAGCCAGGCATGGTGGCACGCACCTGTAGTCCCAGCTACGCAGGAGGCTGAGGCAGGAGAATGGTGTGAACCCAGGAGACAGAGCTTGCAGTGAGCCGAGATTGCGCCACTGCACTCCAGCCTGGGTGACAGAAAAAAAAAAAAAGTATAATTAAAAAAAAAAATGTATAATGTTTAAAAAGAAAAGGCAGAGATTGTGAGCAGGGACCCTGCTGGAGGAGAAGTGGGTGCCTGGTTTGTCTTCAGTGCTGGGTACATGAAGGGAGGGAGATGGAGCAGGGCGGGATGAGTGGGGCCACAGTGTGGAGCCAGCTTCCCTTCCACATCCCCAAGAACCTGGCTAAGGAGGTAGGCGTGAGGATACTTATGGAGCATTATTGGAATAGAATATCCAATGATAGGTAAGAAACAGAGAAAAGGAAAAGTGGAAGCAACTTACATATCCATCAGCCATTTTGCAGAATGTTTTACAGCAGTTAAAAAGAACAAGGGGCCGTGCGCGGTAGCTCACGCCTCTAATCCCAGCCCTTTGGGAGACCAAGGCAGGCGGATCACTTGAGTTCAGGAATTCAGGATCAGCCTGGTCAATCTAGTGAAAACCCATCTCTACCAAAAATACAAAAATTAGTTGGGCGTGGTGGTGTGCGCCTGTAATCCCAGCTACTTGGGAGGCTGAGGCACAAGAATGGCTTGAACCTGGGAGATGGGGGTGGCAGAGAGCTGAGATCGTGCCACTGCACTCCAGCCTGGGTGACAGAGTAAGATTCTGTCTCAAAAAAAAAAACAGAAAACAAGGTTTATCCCTTGTACCCATACGGAAAGTGCTTTATGGCATTACTGAGTTTAAAAAAAGAACAACCAGGAGAAGTATATGTGGGAAAATGTAATATTCATATAAACATAAATAGAAATTCTTGTTGTATTTTCTGTGGCCTCACATGTTTATATGAGGAACAATGTGTGGAAGGAGACTTCTGAGTAGGTCTGTGTGGTTGTCTCTGATGGGAGGGGAGGGAAGGAACTGGATTGAAAGGATACAATCTTATCTCAAGTCTTATCTGTAACCAAGGGAGTATCTTCATGAATTACCGACTTCAATAATAATGCACTCATTTTCCCTGAGCTTGAAAGCACTGGAGGTTGTGCAGGTGTGAGGATGGGGAGAGATGATGCGTTTGGCTGTGGGGGGGGCGGTCAGAGACTCTGTGGATAGACCAGTTAGGGACTGTTTTGGAAATCCAGAGACAAGGAAATGGTGACCAATCTGAGCAGGTGTTGTCCAGTGCCCATGAAGCATCCCCCTTGGAACATCACATTGCAGATACCAGTGAACATAATGTGTTTCCAGTCTGCTTGCTGTTCACGGGGGTTAACCGTGGCCAGGTGTGGTGGCTCAGGCCTGTGGTTTTAGAACTTTGGGAGGCTTAGGCAGGAGGATTGCTTGAGCACAGGAGTTTGAGACCAGCCTGGGCAACATAATGAGACCCTGTTTCTACAAAAAAATAGAAAAATGAGCCAGGCATGGTGACACGGACTTGTAGTCCCAGCTGCTCTGAAGGCTGAGGTGGGAGGATCGCTTGAGCGCAGGAGTTTGAGGCTGCAATGAGCTGAGATTGTGCCACTGCCCTCTAGTCTGGGTGACAGAGCAAGACTCCATCTCTTAAAAAAAAACAAGAACAAAAACAAAAAAACTAACAAACCCATGCTGACCACGCCCTTCCACTGTGAAGCGAAGGGTTCTGTTTCTCTCCTAGAACTGATGGCGGAGAAGCTTTGGGGTCCCACTTGTCTTATAGTGGACATTTGTCTTTGGAGTGGGGATGGGAGCTTCTCTAACTCATCACAGTGTTCCAGCCTTGAGGTCCTCATCTGTCCCAGAATGAGTGCTTCGTAATTGTGGCATGAATAAAATGGTGTCTGCTGCAGGGTGACAGGTGCATTCTGAAGACAGTAGGCAGATGCCAGTGGCATCAGAGAATTGGATTGTGGGGTGCTGCAGGGGGCTGTGTACAGACATGTGGAGGGTCGAGGGGGTGCTGTTTGCAAACTGACTCCCAGGCTGTGACATTTTTTTCCGCAGATAATCCTTAATTCCTGAACTTGGGAGTTCTGTGACAGGTCATCTGTGCTGATTTATTCCTCATGTGTTCCTTCTAACATTTATTGGCCTCGTACTATGTGCCGGGCAGTGAACAAAAATAGACTCGGCCCCTGTAATGGAATTTATCTAGCAGTGGATGGAAGATCATCTATGGGAGGGTCAAGAGAAACCCAAATTTTTTTTTTTTCTTTTGAGACAGGATCTCGCTGGATCACCCAGGCTGGAGTACAGTGGTGCCATCATAGCTCATAGCAGCCTCGATCACCCAGGCTTAAGTGATCCTCTGTCCTCAGCCTCCCAAAGTGCTGGGATTACAGGCATGAACCTCTATGCCCAACTGAAACCCAAATCTTTTTTTTTTTTTTTTTTTTTNGCGGGCTTAAGTGATCCTCTGTCCTCAGCCTCCCAAAGTGCTGGGATTACAGGCGTGAACCACTGTGCCCAACTGAAACCCAAATCTTTTCAGGGTCTTTGCCCTTGTCTGTCTAGGGTATAGAAGAAAACTGAAAAATCCCCTCTGTTTCCCGCTCCCTTATTTACTTTTCTGAATATATTCAGATCATGAGATGATACGATCTTTTGAGTAAAATGTGGCAAGCTAGCCTTGAATCCTCTCTCTTATTAATGCGGAAAGTGTCTTGAAATTCAGATGAATGGTCATGAGCCCTAAAGCCCAGGGCCTAGAGCACAGGAGAGGCTGAGAGCAGTGGACCAGGCTGGTCTTTGAGCCACCAGTGGTGGCCTCTCAGTATACACCACCACCACCCTTCACTGGCTTACAGTGGAAGCCTGGAACAGTCCTCTGTCTCTTCATGCAAACCTTCAGTCCTTCTGGAATCCATCCCCTCTCTTCAGCTCAGTGGTTTCTATCTTGGCCCAGACCACTGCCATCTTTTGCCTTGACAATTGCACAAGCTCCATGACCTCTGTCCCCGCAGCCACTCTGGCCTTGAGGTCCATTTCCCGTATGCATCCAGAAGGATCTGATAGAGACACAAAGCTGACCAAGTCACTCTTACCCTGCCCCACTTAAAATTCTTCAGTAGTTTCAGCTGTTCCTAAGCAAAAACCAGGCCTTACATGATCTAACTTAGAGGGCCTTGGCTGGCTGCCCCTCAGACTCTCCTGGGCAATCTGGATAGAATGCCAATTTCCAGTCCCCACCTGAGAGCGATGATATCAGAATCTCTGGAGGCAGGGGCCAGGGCACAGGGGGTTTAAGGTGCCCCGGGGCAGTTGGTGGTGGGACGTACTGGTCTAACCCCTTCTCTGGACTCATGACTCTCCCCTGTTGCTTTCTACTCTAGCCCAGTGTTTTTCCTTAGTTCCTGCAACTCTTTTTTTTTTTTTTTTTTTAATTTGAGACAGAGTCTTGCTCTGTTGCCAGGCTGGAGTGCAGTGGTGCAATCTCAGCTCACTGCAGCCTCCGACTCCCTGGTTCAAGCGATTCTCCTGCCTCAGCCTCCCAAGTAGCTGGAACTACAGGCGCATGCCACCATGCCCGGCTAATTTTGGTATTTTTAGTAGAGGCAGGGCTTCACCATGTTGGCCAGGCTGGTCTCTATCTCTTGACCTCATGATCCACCCACCTCAGCCTCCCAAAGTGCTGGCATTACAGGCATGAGCCACCGGGCCCGGCCATTTCCTGCATCTCTTAATCCTCTCTCACCACTGCTTCTACCTGCTCTTTCCCTTGTCCTTTTTCTTCCATGTTCCCTTCTTCTCTCTGTCCAGCTAATTCTCTTTATCTTTTAAGACCTTTAAGACTCATACCAGGCCAGGCATGGTAGCTTATGCCTATAATCCCAGCACTTTGGGAGGCCGAGGCAGAAGGATCACTTCAGGCGAGGAGTTTGAGACCAACCTGGGCAAGATAGTGAGACCCCATCTGTACAAAAAATAAAATAAAAATTAGCCAACCAGCCGCAGTGGCTCATGCCTGTAATCCCAGCACTTTGGGAGGCCGAGGTGGGTGGATCACTTGAGGTTAGGGGTTCGAGACCAGCCTGGCCAATGAAGAAACCCTGTTTCTACTAAAAATACAAAAATAAGCTGGGTGTGGTGGCGCATGGCTGTAGTCCCAGCTACTCAGGAGGCTGAGGCAGGAGAATTGCTTGAACTCAAGAGGCAGAGGTTACAGTGAGTTGAGATCACGCCACTGCACTTAAGCTCTGGGTGACAGGGCAAGACTCTGTCTCAAAAATAAAATGAAATAAAAATTAGCCAGGTGTTGTGGTGTGCACCTGTAGTCCTAGGTACTCCAGAGGCTAAGGCGGGAGGATCGCTTGAGGCTAGGAATTCAAGGCTACAGTGAGCTGTGATTGTACCACTGCACTCTAGCCTGGGTGACAGAGTGAGACTCCGTCTTTAAAAAAAAAAAAAAAAAGACTCACATTTTTTCAGGGATGCTTTCTAGCCGTAAGTTAAGTCAGATTTTCTCCTCTGCCATTAGTTCTGATGGTATTTGTTTAAGCCCAGCAAGGGCTGGCAGGCACTGGGACCATCGATTCCTATCCAGTAGTTCACCAGGGCACCCCAGTAACCATCATAATGTATCCCTAGCGTCTCAGCGGACCCAGGGGAGAAGTGGGAGAAGGGAGACCCCGAGCGTTGGGTGAGCATTGAGCTGGAGGCTGCAGGGGCAGGGGGTTTGGAAGCTCTGACAAGTCACTAGGGTCAGGGCAGCTGCTCCCTCTCCCTCCTGCAGTTGGCTCTGTCTGGAGCCACATCAGGCCCGAGTGGCATGATCAGCATCCGTTTATACCAGTGTGACACGGGGTCACATTCTTCCCAGACCAGAGCCTGAGAGAGGCTTAATCATCGACACACCCTGAGTGGGGTCTGCACGCCCGCAAGCATTTGGAAATGACTGCTGTAGCATAGAGGCGATGTTAAACAGTGTATTATGCTCGTGTTCATTTCGGTATATTACTTAAATGTCTCTTGGCAAGTGATGCTGATTTTCCATTTACAGTGTAATGCATGTTTAAAAAATGAATCGGGCTGGGTGTGGTGGCTCATGCCTGTAAACCCAGCACTTTGGGAGGTTGAGGTGGGAGGATCACTTGAGCCCAGGAGTTCAAGACCAGCCTGGGAAACCTAGGGAGACCCCCATCTCTACAAAAAATTAAAAAATTATCCAGGTGTGGTGGCATGCATCTGTAGGAGGCTGAGGCAAAAGGATCACCTGAGCGCAGGAGGTCAAGGCTGCAGCAAGCTGGGATCATGCCACTGCACTCCAGCCTGGGCAACAGAGTGAGATCCTGTTTTAAAAACAAAAAACGAAACAGAATAAATATTTTAAAAATGAATCAATTTAAGCTTAATGTGTTTTAAGGAAAACTGTGAGTAATGAGTAGAACAGGTGGTGCACCCACAGAAATGGTCACAGTGGGGGCCCACCCAGGTCCCATTTGCTGAATCATGTACCCATCACCTCCGGCTGTCATGGGTGTGGGCTTCAAATGACTTTCTTCTCGGTTTCACCCAAGAGTATCCCTTAGAAAATCCCTAGCACAGCTGGGCGTGGTGGCTCACGCCTGTGATCCCAGCACTTTGGGGGGCCAAGGTGGGTGGATCACCTGAGGTCAGGAGTTCTAGACCAGCCTAGCCAACATGGTGAAAACCCATCTCTACTAAAAATACAAAAAATTAGCTGGGCGTGGTGGCAGGCACATGTAATCCCAGCTACTCAGGAGGCTGAGGCAGGAGAATTGCTTGAACCCGGGAGACAGAGGTTGCAATGAGCCGAGATTGCGCCATTGTACTCCAGCCTGGGTGACAAGAGTGAAACTCCATCTCAAAAAAAAAAAAAAAAAAGAAGAAAAGAAAATCCTAGCACAGGAATCTGCACCCCAGCCTTTGCTTCTAGGTAACCGGACCTAAGGCGGTGATGCTTAGGGAATGCGGCTTTAATCTAATCATCCTCTTGGTTTGTGTCGGAGGAACTGTGGCCCAGTGAGCAGGTGCCATTTGCCCCAGGTTACCCTGTGACTCCCTGGCAGGGCCCGTTGGAGGCAACAAAAGCTAAAGGAAGATGCACCAATGACTTTTCTTCACTCGCTGGTGTGTTAGTGGGACCAGGTTTACCACTCTAGCAGCAGGGTCTTGGCGTTGGGAAAATAAGTCTGTTCTCTTTCCCAGGAGGCATCGTGAAAAAAGGATTTGGTTCTCTCTCTGGAACCAAGCAATCTGAGAGGCACCTGTGGATACACTTGTACATATATTATATATATATATATGTGTGTATAAGCTATACTTGACCTCAATTCACCAGGAACATGAGGCAGCTGGTGCTTTGAATGTTTTCATTTAAGGGCCAAGGGAAGTGGTTTGCAAACCTTGCTGTTTATTGGAATCACTGGGCATCTTTTAGCATCTATTGGTGGGGGCTGTCCCCAGAGGTTCGGATTTAATTGGTTTAGCGTAAAGCCCCAATGCTGTGCCCTTCTACTTCCTACAGCCTGATTTCTCTGCAGCCCTGGTATTGCTATAAATTGATCACGTCTAAGCCTTTGCTGTGTTCTCTGTGTCTATCTTCCTTTATTCCATAGCTCTGGCCTTCCTGAGGCAAGATGGTGGGGAAGGGTATGACTGTTCCACTCCCAGCTCTGCCACTTACTGGGTGTGTGACCTTTGACAAGGTACCTAACCTTGCTACCCCTCCGTTTTCTCATCTATAAAAGGGGGGTTGCAATGAACTCAAGCAGACAGTATTCTGGTGGAGACTAGCTTGAACGCCTCAATTCTTCCGTTTCCCCCTTGCTGTTGTGGTATTTCATGCTGCACACAGCGGGAGTCCGTGTACAACCCTGGTAGGATATAAATCAAGGAGAGCTTTGGTTTGCTGTATGAGGGTGTTAGGGCCCTGGCAGTCCTCTTTGGGGAAACCCAAGTCTCTCCACTTTGCCTTTTCCTCAGAAGGTCTTAGGGCTCCTGGAGAACCAGTGTCCCGTCCTGCTAGAGCCCCACTTTGGACTTGACCCTCCACACCTGGCCTTACCTTGAGTTTCCTGGCCCTCCCTGGGCTGTGGACCAAATGCCTGGCTCTCCCACCCTCGTGTGTTCCAGAGCCTGGTCTGAGCCCCTACTCACCGTGCCTCAAGCATCCTCATTGTGTTTTTACCACAGTTTCCAAGCAGATCATGAGCCATGGAATTATTCATGCTCCCTGCCCTCAGAGGATAGTCAGAGAGCTGGAGGCCGTGGGAAGAGAATGCTACACCGTCATCTCGAGGCTTGAGGCTTCTTGACGAGACCTGGCATGGGGAGGAGAGCGCTCCTGAAAACAGCATTCCTCGCTCCACTGATAATGACTTCAGTATCTGCTGTGGGCCAGGCACTGTGCTGGGCACCGGGACAGAGCAGTGATGAGACAGACATAAGTCCCTGCCCGCTGGGAGCTTCCACTCCAGAGAGGCAAGACAGAAAAAAGAAGTGCACAGAGATGAATAAGAAAATAGCATGTAATGTTTAGTGATTCAGGAGCTGAAGGCAGGCAGGTCACATAGACCAGAGAAGTCGGGGAGGCTTCTCTGCTGACTGAGGAGTTGGGGCTGAATGAAGAGAAGAAGTCAGTTACATCAAGATCTAAGAACGTTCCAGAAAGAGGGATCTGCACATGCAAAGGTCCCACTACTCTGAGGGGTAGGAGGTGAGCTTGGTTTGTTGGGAAAAAAGAAGGGGCACTGATTTGAGGCATGAAACCAACCTCACAGTTTTTTTTAGCTCTCTGTGAGGATCCGGACCCTGTGGTCCATGTCTTTCTGTCCTCCCATAGTGCCTGCAAAGAGCCTTGCATGCTCCGTGTACTCAGCAAACACCCTGATGGACAGGTAGCCACCTGGGAAAATGGGGACGCATATGCCCCACCTCTTGGGGCATTCAGAGAAGTGGAGAACTGGCTTCCTGGTTGGAGACCACTGAAGACAGACCTGGAATCAATGGAAGAGAGATCCCTGTTTAATGCTGTCCCAGGCCCTGGAGGGTAGCTGATCAGTTGCTGCTGTGGCGTGGTCTGAGGGTTGAGAGGCTTCCCAGCCCAGACCAGCCCTTTCCAACTCAAGACCCTGGCTCCTGACCCATGGTTTCCACCCTCCCTCCCACAGCAGAGGCAACAGAGACTGTCCTTCTTGCATTAGACCCGGGGGACAGAGGCCTTTAAATACCAGCTTCCAGTGAACTCAGAATTTCCTGGTTTTTAAAAACTTTGTTTAAGGAGGGTTTTTGTTTTTGTTTTTGTTTTTTTTGACAGGGTCTTGCTCTGTTGCCCAGGCTGGAGTACAGTGGCTCAATCATAGCTCACTGCAGCCTCAAACTCCTGGGTTCATGCAACCCTTCTCCCTCCGCCTCCTGAGTCTCTGGGACTCCAGGTGTGTGCCACCACACCTGACTAATTTTTTGATTTTGTAGAGATGGGATCTTGCTCTGTTGCCTGGGGTGATCTCAAACTTCTGGCTTCAAGCTATCCCCCCACCTCCGCCTCCCAAAGTGTTGGGATTATAGGTGTGAGCCACTGTACCTGGCCTGTTTAAGGAGTTTTTGAAAGCGTACTATTCGTTGTATTTTCGTGTATTCACAGATATATGCGACTATCACCACAGACAATTTTAGAATATTTTCATCACCTCAAAAAGAAATTGTATACATTTTAGATATCACTTCCCCATTTTCCTATCCTCCTTCAGTTCTAATCAGCCAAGAATCCACTTTCTGTCTTTTCTTTTCTTTTTTTTTTTTTTTTTTTTGAGACGGAGTCTCACTCTGTCACCCAGGCTGGAGTGCGGTGGCGTGATCTCGGCTCACTGCAAGCTCCACCTCCCGGGTTCACACCATTCTCCTGCCTCAGCCTCCCGAGTAGCTGGGACTACAGGCGCCCGCCACCTCGCCCGGCTAGTTTTTTTGTATTTTTAGTAGAGATGGGGTTTCACCGTGTTAGCCAGGATGGTCTCAATCTCCTGACCTCGTGATCTGCCCACCTCAGCCTCCCAAAGTGCTGGGATTACAGGCATGAGCCACCGCGCCCGGCTGAATCTACTTTCTTTCTATGGTTTTGTCTCTTCTGGACAGTTCTTCTAAATAGAATCATAGAATATGTGGCCTTTTGTGCTTGACTTCTTTCACTTAGCATAATATTTTCTTTTTCTTTGTTTGTTTATGTTTTTTTTTTTTTTTTGAGACGGAGAGTCTCACTCTGTCGCCCAGGCCGGAGTGCGGTGGCGCAGTTTTGGCTCACTGCAACCTCTGCCTCCTGGGTTTAAGCGATTCTCCTGCCTCAGCCTCCAGAGTAGCTGGAACTACAGGTGCCCGCCACCATACCTGGCTAATTCTTGTGTTTTTAATGGAGACCGGGTTTCACCATATTGGCCAGGCTGGTCTCAAACTCCTGACCTTGTGATCCACCTGCCTCGGCCTCCCAAAGTGCTGGGATTACAGGTGTGAGCCACCACCCCCAGCTGACTTAGCATAATATTTTCAAGGTTCATCCACGTTGTGGCGTGGATCAGTGCTTTGTTCCTTTTTATGGCTAATACTTCATTGCATGGACGTACATATCCTATTTATCTATTCATCCATTGACGGATGTGCGAGTTGTTTCCATCTTTTGGCAATTGTGAATAATGCTATAAACGGTCACGTGCAAGCTTTTTGTGGACGTCTGTTTTCATTTCTCTTGGGTGTATATCCAGGAGGGAAATTGCCGGGTCACAGGGTGACTCTGTGTTTAATTATTTGAGGACTGACAGACTTTTTCACAGTAGCTGCACCATTTTATCTTCCCACCAGCCGTCTGTGAGGGGTCGACTTCTCTGCTTCCCTAGGTTTTAATTTAAGGCCTGTGCTGATGCCTAGCTCACAGGAAGCTTCCAGTGGGGAAATTCTTATAGGTCTAGGCCAGGTTCCTAGAGGCCAGGGCTCCTGGGTCTAAGCTAGGCCTTGCCAGAGCTTCTGGGACAGGCTGGGCCCAGGGCAGTGGGCTGGGTGAGGTGGAAGGAAGTGAGGGCACCCGCTTTGTGGCTTCGTGCTTGGAGACCACTGAAGACAGAACTGGAATCAATGGAAGAGAGATCCCAGTTTAATGCTGTTTTCTACACAGTGGGATTCATGATGCTAGGGTGATTTTAGGTGGCTCTATCATTAAATGACATTAAATCACTCAGTGGGAAAGCAATTCCCTTTTCAGTTCTCTTTCAGTTCTTCTGATTCCATCAAGGGGGAATCTTAGCTGAGGCTAAGGTGTTTAGTGCCTCTTTAAGTCTAGTTTCCCTTCTTTAACTTAGAGCAGGTCTGCAGCCTAGTTCCTATGGCAGGGAATAGCTTTGAACCAGAATTTGTGAACTTTGGGGGTAGGGGGTATTTATTGTCACAATTAATTTCTATTTATGGCAAGTGATGCTGATTTTCCATTCCCAGGGAGCCAAAAGATTTCTTTTTAAAATACATGTATTTATGTTAGAAAGTGGGTTGATTTAAGGACAATTATGAAGGAAAATCTTCCAGCTGTACTCGAGAAGGTGGTAGACAAATGACTGAAGTTTGGGAACCCTTGTTCTGGAACTTAGGGTCCAGTAATCAGATGTGGTCTTGGCAATGGTGAGGTCCCCAGTCCCGGGGCATGTTCAGATGGAAACTGGATGCTAGAAAAATAATCCAGGCAGAGGCTGGGGGTGGGGTGTTCTCATGATCACACCAGCGCCTTTCAGCTGAGACTGCATGAGTGCGTGATTCCCATTGTGTTGAGTCGGTTTCCCAATTGCACAGCCGGACAATGTCATTGAGCAGATGCAACATCATCAGAAGCACTCCAGTGGGACAGGCAAGAGGTTGAGAGGTTGCCTTTGTTTCCAGCATGGTCACCTCATAGCCCCCTAGGCATGCTAGCAGGGAAATGTTACTGTGGGATTCCAAGTTCATGGCAATGACTTCCCATGGTGCTGGCTCAGCGTCTGCCCTGGTGTCAAATTTTTCATGGTGGTATCACTTCCTGTTGGATCCCTCCCCACCTCAAGTCCCCAGTTAAGGGGCTCAACCTTCCAGCTCTCAGGTTGGTGAGTCCATATGGCCTGGGTACCCTGAGAGAGTGATGCTGTATTAGTCAGTGTTCTGCAGAGAAACCAAAAGGGTGCATATATATTTACAGAGAGAGTTTGTTTTAGGGAATTGGCTCATGGGATTATGGAGGCTGGCAAGTTCAAAATCTGCTGGCCCGCCCTTGACCCCAAGTCTGAAGGTCATTTGCTGACATAATTCCATCTTGTTCTGAGGAAGTCAGCCTTTTGTTCTACCAGGCCTTCAACTGATTGGATGAGGCCCATCCCGTTAGGGAGGGCAGTCTGCTTGACTCAGAGTTCACTGATTCGAATGTGAATCTCATCCCAGAACACCTTCATAGAAACACCATGACCCAGACAAGTTGACTTATTAAGTGAACTATCTGAGATGCTTTTGTTGGACCAGACACATAACATTAAGTAACATAGAATACCTTTCAAATCACTGCCTTTTAAATTCTCTTTCACCTCTTCAAAGAGGAAATCTCAGTTTTGTGCGAATATGTCTTTAAAAGTTCCCAAACATGTGTGACATCCTGTTTTAGCAAAGAAATAGAAACCTAGCCTTGGACTTGGAGCTTTTGAGCAGCAAGAGCTTGGAGCTGGAATTTAATAACAATGTTTTGTTTTCATTGTATTTATTTTTTCCAGCACCTTCTATTTATGGCAGGTGATGCTGACTTTCCATCTCAGTTGTGATATAAGGTTTCCTTTTATAAAAATAAAAGTTTAAAAAGTGAATAAGCTAAGCAGGAATGGCAGATTTGGGGAAACGTCGACATAAGAGTCACTGGGACAGTGCCTGAAATGTCCCCTACTTGTCCACATGCTCTGCGCTGCCTGTTTGCATTTCCTTCCCTCCTGGAGGCTGCCCTGGCGGTTTATTTCCATCTGGTGGCTTCCTTTCTGAGAATGGTGGTAGTCGATGGGAGGAGAGAACACTAGCTTTCTGGGGAAGAAAAAGGCCTGGGGGTGTCTGTTCTGTGACAGAGTCATTGACTACGATGCTGGCGATGATTGGTAATGAGGCAGGAGATGGGACTGGGAGGTAGGGCTCACACATCAGACCACCACACTAGCTAAAATACGGACAGGGCAGAAGTACCTTTTTTTTTTTGAGACAAAGTCTCACTTTGTCGCCCAGGCTGGAGTGCAACGGCACAATCTCGGCTCACTGCAACCTCCACTTCCCAGGTTCAAGCAATTCTCCTGCCTCAGCCTCCCCAATAGCTGGGATTACAGGTGCCTGCCACCACGTCCAGCTAATTTTTGTATTTTTAGGAGAGACAGGGTTTCATCAGGTTTCATCAGAGATGTGGTTTCACCATGTTGGCCAGGCTGGTCTCAAACTCCTGACCTCAGGTGATCCACCCACCTCAACATAACAAAGTATTGGGATTACAGGCGTGAACCACTGCACCTGGCCACCGTAAGACATGTCCACGCAGAAGTGACTGCACGTTTCCATGGCAACTGCCTAATGCCTCATTTTTCCTAGAAATTTATGCATAACCCACCCCCTGATTTGCATATACTTAAAAGTGGTGAACTACCTCCAGGCATACTGCCTATGGGGTAGGCCTGCTCCCCAAGGAGCAGTCCCTCTGCTGCTGTTGTACACTGCCACTTCAATAAAAGTTGCTAACACCACTGGTTCACCCTTGAATTCTTTCCTGAGTGAAGCCAAGAACCCTCCTGGGTGAAGCCCCAATCTGGGGACTCGCCTGCCCTGTGTCAGTAACACTTCATAGCATTTGCTACATGCCAGATGCTGTTCTAACTACTTTCACTTCATTATCTCCCAACAGTCCAGGGGGTAGGGATACCAATGTCATCCCCACTTTAGAGATAAGAGGAGAAATAGGGACACTGAGTGGTTAAGTTGCTAGTCTACAATCCAGTCAGTCTGGCTTAAGTCTGTGCTTTACCTCGTTTCACTCAAATTACTTCCTGTTCATGTTCTACCCTGTGGCTCCTTCCTATGTTAACTTCCTGGTTAACCAGGTGAGGCCCTGGTTTCCTAGTCTTGAGACTCCTTGGGCCTGGCTGAGTTGTTGACAGTGATGCACAGTCTTTAACTCACCAGCAAAGATCCATCTATAAAAATGATACGTCTTGTCACTTATGAAAGAGGAAAAAGTGGCTGGGTTCATGCCAGCACTTTGGGAGACCAAGGCGGGTGGATCATTTGAGGTCAGGAGTTTGAGAACAGCCTGGCCAACATGGTGAAACCACATCTCTACTGAAAATACAAAAATTAGCTGGATGTAGTGGTGCATACCTGTAGTTCCAGCTAGTTGGGAGACTGAGGCAGGAAAATCGCTTGAATGCAGGAGACAGAGGTTGCAGTGAGCTGAGATTGTGCCACTGCACTCCAGCCTGGGTGACAGAGTGAGACTCTGTCTCAAAAAAAAAAAAAAAAAGGAAAAAGAAAGAGGAAAAACTGTTAAACCAAGAGTGACTGATGGGCCTGGGGATTACTTGAGAGTCACCAAGACAAGGTGCTCTGTGAAGGAAAGAATAGTCCTAAATTAATGGGTGTGAGGCCGGGGAACACTTTGTATTTGACACCTGCCTCACCCCGAGCAACGTAATCCATATCAACCTAACTCTCGCGCTGACATGCTGTGTGCCTGTCAGTTAACCCTCTCTGGGCTGCAGTGTGGTTTTACTGGGTGGTGTAATTATAGGAGCTCCTTGGATGACAGTAGCCAGCAGTGAGCTCTTTAATTGACAGGGTCAGGCAGCAGTCATTGGCAGGATGGCAGTTATTAGCTGCTCTGTGAAAGCTGCACAAACTAGCACACATTTAACAAGTATTTGCTGAGCAACCTTGGGCACTGGGGAAGGTCAGTGAGTCACGGTGTCTGTCCTTGAGGAACTCTGAATCTGATAAAGCGGCATCTCCACTGTATCAGTTAGCTTTTGCTGGGTAACAAACCACCCCAGAACGTAATAGCTTAAAATAGAAAACATTGATTTTGTTCATGATTCTGTAGGTGGGGAATTTGGGCTGAGCTCAGCCAGGTGGTTTTTCTGATCTCAGCTGGGCTTATTCATGTGTCTGTGGTCAGCTAGTGGGTCAGCTGGGGGCTGGCTGGTCTAGGGTGTCCTTCACCAAAGTGTCCTTCACTTGTCTGTCTTCCAAGTGGTATCTTACCTTCCAGCAGACCAGCCTGGGCTTGTTCACACAGTTACTGGGCAGAGAGAGAAAAAGAGGACATGCATGAGGCTTCTTGAGGCTTTGGCTCAGAATTGGCACAATGTCACACTTCTGCCACCTTTATTGATTAAAAAAAAAAAAAAAATCACAAGGCCAGCTGGTCCTCAGCAGGTGGAGAAATAGATTGCACCTCTTGATGGGAATATTTGATCTGCTAAAATTTTGTTTAAATTTTTTTCACTTGTGCACATGTGGGCTATTGGTCTGTCTTTCCCTTTCTTGTGTAATGTCTTTGTCTGCTTTTGGAATCAAGGCAATGCTGGCTTTACAGAATGAGTTGGGGGTGTCCACTTCTCTTCAATTTCTTGGAACAGTTTGTTTAGAATTGGTATTATTCTGCGTTAAGTGTTTGGCAGAATTCATCCATGAAGCCATCTGTGCCTGGAGTTTCCTCTATGAGAAGAGACTCCAGGCCCTGGATAAACCTTTTTTTCTCCTTTTATTGCCAGATTTTAAAGAAAAATCTAGCTTTATGTTTTGACTTGTTATTAGCCCTTTAGCTCCTTGAAATCTGACTCTTTTAGTCATTCATTCAACACATATTCACCGAGCACCATCTATAAGGAAGACGTGTTCTAAGTGCTGGGAATACTGTCCTGCAAAAACCTGCCAGGCGCCTGACACTGTAGCAGGCAGATATGTAATATCCAAGTAAACAACTACAGGGTAACATCAGGCCCTGAGAGATACTACAGGGAGAAAAATAAAGGGCTTTAGTTCACTTCTTTAAAATTGTGGTTGCCGAATCGGCCAATGAGCTAATTCTCCCTCCTTGTCCCATTTTTCTAGTCTTTTCTCTCTTGCCTTCTGGGTCCCACCATGTGCTCTTGGTTGTCCTTCCACCTCTGTGCCCACTCCTCCGTCTCCTTCTCTGGCTTTCTCTCTTCCATCCTTTCTTCTCCCTTAATGCTTTTTCCCTGGGCAGGATTTTTCATCTCCCTGGGCAGGATTACCAGTGGCTTTGTCTGCCATCTGTGTACCCATGACACCAGCATTCCTGTTTCCAGCCCGTTTTCTCCTGAGTGACAGTCCTGACTATATTTCCAACCACCTGAACACATTTTTACCATGTCACCAATTTCTAAAACCAAATGAACTGTTGTTTCCAACCACCTGAACACATTTCCACCATGTCACCAATTTCTAAAACCAAATGAACTGTTTCCTTCATTCTTCAAACATGCTCCTTCTGCTCCTCGTCCCACTGCAGATCATGGCAGTAGAATCCTTGTCCCGTTCCCCAGCCCATCATCAAGTCCTGTTGCTTCTGCTTCTGGAAGCTCTCTCTGCTCCCTCCCTTCTGCCCGCCCCTCTGTTCCCACCTCATTTGCTACCCTCATCATTTCTCAACAGGGCTGCTGCAACAGCTTCCCCACATTTGCCTCCTGCTACTCCATCCTTCTGACTGTGGAATGGTTTTCTTCTAGAAGTAGATCATGCCTTTCTGCTTACAAAGCTTCCCCAGCCCCCATGGCCTCCAGGATAACATTCGCTCTCTTTTGTGTGGTCTCCAAGGCCCTTAAACTTCTTGCTCAGTGGAGAGTCCTGGTCCATCTTGGGGCCCAGCCCAGCACATGCTCTCCTCCCAAGTGTGCCACTCTGCACCGTGGGGTGCCCCGAACTCCTTGCCTGTGACACCCTCTCCCCACCACTCTGCCCATCGTTAGAGACCCAGCTCAGGTGTCGCTTTTTCCGTGAAACTTCTGATGCTGCTCCCACCCCAACACAAGTGTCTCCCATTGCGTGCCATCACGTCATGTCCGTCCATTTATACACCCTTGCCCTTCAGGGACCCAGAAGTCCCAAGGCACACAGAGCATGCCTTACTCATGCCCAGTACATACCAGGTGCTCAATAAATGCTGGGTGAATAACTGCTCCATTTTTAAAGAATGGTCAATGGGGCAGTGATCAGAAGGCTGGGATTAGAGCTCTGGCTCTGCCACCTGCAAAGTGGATGATGTGAACAAACTCCTTAATTTTGATTTCTCACCCACAAAGTGGATCGTAGTCCTTGCCCGTCCTTCTGACAGGACTGTCCCCTCACTGACAGGTGTCTGCCCTGCATGCAGTAGTGGGAAGAGCCGTCAGCCTGGAGGACTCGGGGATGACCTGTGTTCTCTGCTTCCCTTGTCCCCAGTGTGCTTTGCAAAGCATGTTCCAGGATGTGGGACCTGGAGGAACAACTTAGCAGTGGCCAGCATCTGAAGCTACGTGTGTGGGCCTAGGACTTTGGCTAGATCCCAAAAGGGAAGGGAAATTCAGATTAAACTGGGCTACATAATGGTTTGTCTGGTGCCAGGCTGCTTGGGTTCAGATGCCAGCTCCAGCTTTTACTAGCTGTGTGACACTGGGGAAGTTGTCTAACCTCTCTAGGCCTTATTTTCTTTACCTGTAAAACAAGGCTGCTGGGCACGGCGGCTCATGTCTGTAAGCCCAGCACTTTGGGAGGCCGAGGCAGGCAGATCACATGAGGTC
This sequence comes from Theropithecus gelada, assembly GCF_003255815.1. Taxonomy (NCBI): domain Eukaryota; kingdom Metazoa; phylum Chordata; class Mammalia; order Primates; family Cercopithecidae; genus Theropithecus; species Theropithecus gelada. The sequence goes on from NC_037688.1 coordinate 72,162,253, forward strand.
AGGAGTTCAAGACCTGCCTGGCCAACATGGTGATACTCTGTCTCTACTAAAAGTACAAAAATTAACCGGGCATGGTGGCAGGTGCCTGTAATCCCACCTACTCGGGAGGCTGAGGCAGGAGAATTGCTTGAACCTGGATGATGAAGGTTACAGTGAGCTGAGATCACACCACGGCACTCCAGCCTGGGCAACACAGCGAGACTCTGTCTCAAAAAAATAAAAATAAAGCAAGGCTAATTAAAACACCTTCATCATAGTGTTTTGGTGAATAATGAATAAATTAATCCAGGCAAAAGGGCTTGGAACTGTGCCTGGGACACGCTAGGCAACAAATGTTGGCTATCATTATTGTTGCAATTGTGGTTGTTATTATTCCAAGAGATTGGAAGACCCAGGGCTGCACAGACAGAATGATCCTCAGTGACTTCTGCCCTGGGGCACTGCCAAATTCCAGTGTCCCGCCTGTTGCCATTTCCGGAGAGAGCCAAATGCTGACTTTGTGCCCAGAGCTCCAGCCACAGTGAGCATGGAGCTGGGCGGCCCAGGGTAAATGGGCTTCCTCCTTCCCCATAACATCTCAGACGCCTGAATATTCCTGGCTGGCTGGTGTCCAGATACTAGGGCAGAAGGCTGGGCTGACCTCTGCCTTCCTGAAAACAGAGGCCAAAGCCACCGTCCCCTCGGAGTGCTCTGGGCAGTGGGAGGGGCCTGGGTTCTGGCCAGCCTGGGGTTGAACCACCAGCCCCGGAGCAGGCCTGGGAGTCACTGCAGGGTGGCCTGGGTGACTGCTCACCAACCTGGCCCTCCCCAGGGTTCTGGGCCAGAGCCTTCCTGGCTGTTGGAGCAGGAGCTGTGGGTGGAACACTTTTGAGTTGGGAGATTGCCTCGGACCTCCAGACGCCAAACATCTCAGGTCTGTATGGAAAGGTTCCACACCTCGGGATTGTCCTCTTGCCTACAGTTCCGGGAAAAGGCTCCAACTCAGGCTGGGAATTGGCTGTGGTTTAAATAGTAGGAAGAACTCCCGAGGGTGGGAATGGAGTTGGGCGGACGGAGTGGTCATCTTAACAGCACGTTCTCCCTCCACGGGAAGCCAGCTGGGCTCTCTGACTCTTGTTCCCTGGCACGTAAGGGAGCATGTGCCAAAGTGACTTCCTTTGGCAACAGCAGGCAGGGGCTGGGGCTCACGGGTGGAGATTCGTGTTGTTATGAAGAAGAGGACAGGAGTGGACCCTTACCCTGTCCGTGGGCAGATCCCACAGACTTTTATTTATCCACGAGACCCTCATAGTGACTTTCCACGAGCAAAAGCAAACCAAATGTTGCTTCTGGAAGAGGAAGGGCCAGTGAGCCTCCAGAAGGTTGTTTGTGTTTCTCCACACCCGGAGCTAGACGTGCAGCACACACACACACTTTAAGCAAACACTGGACTAAGGCATAGCAGGACGGCACCTCTACTTAGGAAACAGTGAGGATAATTCTCTTTGTTATCTGGGGTCAGGATGGACATTTCTGGGAGCACTATCCTTCTTCCTGTCAAACTATAGAACTTGAAACTCCAGCTGGGCACCGTGGCTCATGCCTGTGATCCCAGCACTTTGGGAGGCCAAGGTGGGAGGATGGCTTGAGGCCAGGAGTTTGAGACCAGCCTGGGCAACACAGCAAGACTCCATTTCTACAAAAAAATAAAATTAGGCGGGCATGGTGGTGCACAGCTGTAGTCCCAGCTACTGGGGAGGCTAAGGCAGGAGGATCGCTTGAGCCCAAGAGTTTGAGGTTGCCGTGAGCAATGTTTGAGCCACTGCCCTCCAGCCTGGGCGAGAGAGAGAGAGATCCTGGGCGAGAGAGAGAGAGATTCAAAAAACTTGAAACTCACTGAGCCACAAATGTTCCACTTTGTGTGCAGAATTTCCATAACACCACCCACACTTCCCAGTGTCTTACCCCTTTCTCCTCCCTCTTGTTCCTCCTCCACAACCCTACTCTCTCCAGTTCTGATGCCCGGAGGATGCTTGTTGCAGCTTGAAAAACCCATTTGCTCTTCTTCTACCCTGGTTATGGGTTCTTTTTCCTTTAAAAAGAAATTTAAGTCTGAAGTTGTACTTTCCTGTGTTCTGTATTATTTTATGTGATTCTTTTTATGCGTATTTTTATGGGTATTTATGGGGAGTATTCAGGTCTTGAATGTGAAGACAGCTTACCATGGTACCTACAATGCATCAAATCAAGGTTGGGGCATCCAGGCCATTTAGTGTCCTCAGTGAGATCCACCTCACCGAGTTTCTGGATACTCAGAAAAAGTGATTCATTTAGAAATTAATTTCGAAAACAGAATTGAACCCATTGTGCCACATGTGCTTAGTTCCTTTTAGATATCAAGGAAAAATTTTATCCATGATCCAAACCAGTCTCAAAGTTAGATCAATAAAGACAGCAAGCGCTTCAGCTTGGCCAGTGAGCTAACAGGATGAAAAATACAGCCAACCCTATGCAGCCTAAAGCATGTTTTTTGTTTGTTTGTTTGCTTTCTGGGGGTTTTTTTGAGACGGAGTCTCACTCTGTCACTCAGGCAGGAGTGCAGCAATGGGATCTCGGCTCAATGCAACTTCCACCTCCCGGGTTCAGGCCATTTTCATGCCTCAGCCTCACGAGTAGCTGGGATGATAGGCACCTGCCACCACGCCTGGATAATATTTGTATTTTTAGTAGAGACAGGGTTTCGCCATGTTGGCCAGGCTGGTCTCGAACTCCTGGCCTCAAGCGATCCACCTGTCTTGGCCTCCCAAAGTGCTGGGATTATAGGCATGAGCCACTGCACCCAGCCTAAAGCATGGTTCTTATTCAGGCCCTCTCTTAATTAGCCCAGTCATCCCTCAACCTTAGCGAACGGGCCAGTGCAGAGAGAGGCTACCTTGACACATTCCTCCTGTCTGGTACAGAGCTCAGTGGGCACAGAGATGATTTGACACTGCCTTGCGCCCTCTCTCCTGATCTTAGTTAGGCTGCTGCGTGGTTTTCACCAGGCCCTAAGCATGTGAGTAGGAAAGACAGTCGTAGAAAAATGCCCTGTATTTGGAACTGGAAAACTAGTGAGTTCCAGTCCTGTGAATCTTGGCAAATCACCCAGAGCCATTAGGAGCCTTGGTTTCTCACCTGTAAAATGGGGATAATGATACCTTGTTCTGCCAGCATCATAAAGTTGACATGAAAACCCCGTGCGGGATGTGTTGTGTAAGCTGAAGCTTGACATTTAATCATGAAGCGTCTTGTTTTCATGTGGCATGACCCCTATGGGCACCCCTTCCCCAGGGATCTGCCTTATCACCTACTCATCTTGGGGTTATGTTGAACCCCTGTGTCCTGCCCACAGTTAGAAGCGAATTTGCTGTCTTCCCTGAAAAGTGCCACACGTGGATTGCTTGTCCTACTTGTCCTGTGACAGCAGCAGTTGCTGAGGCTGCACCTGGCAGGCAGCAGGGAAAGGCAGAGGCAGGAGAGAGACTGGCTGGAGAATGTGCACTGCAAAGAATCAGGCCAACCACAGGCTTGTAACCAAAACCATACATTTGTTGCATTTGGAGTTCTGCAACAGAAGACTTGAAATTATTAAAAAAAAAAAATTGGAAGGAACTGAAGCAATATGGAAAATAGGTGGAACCACAGAGAGGAAGGAAAGACGGAAGGAAGAAAAGAAGGAAGGAAACTAGAAATGCTAGGGGAAAAGGAGTTTTTCAAGGAAAAGTGCAATCATAGTACACTATTTGGCTCTGTAGAGTACAATATTTATATAGCAATCATGTAAATGACAAATTATTGATCTAAATGTAGACCATATTGAGATGATGGAAGAAGGGAGATGGGGGGCAAATTATGGTGGAAAAGAGAAACCTTTCCCTGAGCAGGAAGTGAATAATTAAGTTAACCAGGAAATACAAGTTCATGAATATTGTTTGGAAATATGGAGATGGGAAGTAGAGTAGAAACACCTGAAAAGATTAAAAGTGATTGCTTTGGCCAGGTGTGGTGGCTTATGCCTGTAATCTCAGCACTTTGGGAGACTGAGGTGGGAGGATCACCTGAGATAGGGAGTTCAAGACCAGCCTGACCAACATGGAGAAACCCCGTCTCTCTGAAAATACAGAATTAGCCAGGCGTGGTGGTGCATGCCTGTAATCCCAGCTACTCGGTAGGCCGAGGCATGAGAATCACTTGGACTCGGGAGGCAGAGGTTGTGGTGAGCTGAGATCGCTCCATTGCACTCCAGCCCGGGAAGAAAAACCAAAACTCCATCTTAAAAAAAGAAAAAAAAAAGTGACTGCTTCCAGGTTGTAGGACAGGGGTATGACAGAAGACTGTTTTTTCACCATATGCCTTTTGGTTCTATTATCTTCTTTAAAAAATCATCATTTTATGTAGATCAAAACATTTTTAAAAGAGAAGTTCTGCAAATCATAGGACTTTGATTTCTACATAGAAACTTGAACATTTCATCTAGTGCAGTCTCCTACCTTCAGGTGGGTAAATGCCAAAACTCAGGTGGCCTTTTGGAATGTGCTGCGTGGCCCCTGAACAAATTGAAGAAGGAAAAAAGCAGTTTGTATTCCACAGCGAAAGTTATGCTTCAAAGTGGCAGAGGCTTTTGGGGAACATCATTGACTCTTGAAAGATTGTCATGGGCCTTCTGAGGTGTCTCCCACTGAGACAGGGTGATTGGAGTAGTAGCCAGGAGACCCTGGTCTAGTCCTGACCTTGTTCATGCTTTGCTGTGAGATGGAGCAAGTATTGGCCCTCCTTGGTTTCTGTTAATGCCCCTGGACAATAGGGCTTTGAGTTTTCCAAGGGCCTTTATAGCTCTACATTTCTAGAACTGGACAATGATAGCAAATAGCTATCAGAGGGGGAGAGACAATAAACAACTGAACAAATAAGATGCTTTCAGACCATGCAAATCCTCCAAAGAAAATAAACTAGGGGGATGGGCTAAATTATGCTGGAGGGGACATGGTTACTTTACACGGTATGCTCAGGGGCAGTTTTCTGGGGAGGTGATGTTTGAATTAAGACCCAGACAATGCCAGAGAGCCAGCTGAGGGTGAAACGGAGAGACCGCTCCAGGGAACCGTGTTCCCGGAACCAAGACTAGTTCCCCTAAAGCAGCAGAGCACTGAAGCCTGCAGGCACAAGGGCGGGCATAGGGGTTGGGGTGTGGTAGGGGAAGGAGATGGATCCGTATTTACTATTACACTTTTCAAAGGGAAAATAACTTTTTGTGAATGGCAAGGATTAATTCTGATGCCACCTTGGACTTAGTGGACCAGGCTTCATCCGACACACAGCCCCGGGAGCTGTTTGTTCTTTCCTATCATCAGAGAGGGCAGGATGCAACATGGGTGTATGTGGTGGCAAGGAGATAGCACCACTTGGAAAATCCCTAGGGAAGCTGGTCTCTAGGGACCAAAATTATATTTCTTGGGAGCAACTTATGTCAGGAGTCAAAGACATAACATCAAGGCTTCTCCACCCACTCACATAAATGCTTAAGAGTTGGTCCAATGCTTGGTCGGGCACGGTGACTCACACCTGTAATCCTAGTGCTCTGGGCCGCCAACGCTGGTGGATCACCTGAGGTTAAGAGTTCGAGACCAGCCTGGCCAACATAGTGAAACCCTGTCTCTACTAACAATACAAAAATTAGGTGGACATGGTGGTGCACTCCTGTAATCCCGGCTACTCAGGAGGCCGAGGCAGGAGAATCGCTTGAACTCAGGAGGTGGAGGTTGCAGTGAGCTGATATCACACCAGTGTACTCCAGCCTGGGTGACAGAGCGAGCCGCCATCTCAAAAAGAAAAAAAAAAAAAAAAAAAAAAAAGTTTCGATACCCTCTGAAGACCCTGTGAAGATCAGGGCTGACACAGTATGGACAATGTCCAGTATACATGGCAGTAAATTAAATTGTTTAAATTACAAGTAAAATAAATGCACGTACTCTTTGATTCAACGCCTTCACTACTAGGAATCTATCTTTAAATATATTAATGCAAGGTGTGCAAAGAAATAAGTGGAAGGATGCTCGTTGGCAGTGCCGTATGGAGCAGCAGAAAGTCTGGGAGCAACCTAAATGGCTACCAGTAGGAAACTAGTTAAGTAAATAGTGGTGTAGCCGCACAACGGAACACCAGGCAGCCATTCAAGGAATGAGGTGTATTCGTAGGCACAGGGAAAGAATGTTCTCTGAGGGATATTATTAGAAAAGCTAGGTTGGAGCTTGGGGCTTAGACTTGTGGCCAAAGGAGTTTGCTGGAACTCCCAACTCCACGCTCCTGTCCCCTACTAGCCCTCGGCCTGTCCAGCCAAAGAAAGTTGACTGGGGCGCGGTGGGAGCAGCCATGCCCAGGAGGAGGTACGGTCGAGGGCAAAGCACTGCACCGGGGCCTGAATAAATGCGCTCCACCAATCCAGAAAGCGAACAGTGGCGCTTCCTCCAATCAGGTGTGAAGGGATGAGTGAGGGGCGGGACAAGAGGGCGGGACAAGAGGCCGGGAGTGTTACTCTGGTACAGCTCCCGCCACACGGAAACGTGGAGTGAAGGATAAGTGTTCTCCCAGTAAATACTTCTGGAAGGAGGCACAGGAAACTGAGAAGCGTGGTTCCCCCTAAGAGGGCAGTGGCTGACTGGCGTCGGGAATGGTGGCGCAGAAGGGAGACTTATTTTGGTATAGAGTTGCAGGAGTAAAGAGTTATTTTTATTCCCTCTTAAACATTCGGGCGATTTCCGCTACTTGTGAATAACTTCCTCCAAAGCCTCGGGTGAAGTCACCAGCAATGTCCTGGGTTCACAAGTCCTAAAATTGAGCTACCCCATTTTGGTTTTTACTGGAGATCTGAATTCCAGATGTCATAGGAGACCTTTACTTCTCTGTTATTTTTCAGAGTGCCTGGTGGTTCAAACCAACCTCTAGCCGCCATTTCTCTTACACTGTACTCGAAACCTTACTTGACTTCTCATTAAAACGTATCCCTTTCTCTGTAGAAGCTTGTTCCTGATGTCTGAAATGTCCAATTGAAACCATTCCCAGAGCTTAAAGCAGTACCTCCCAGACAGCAGCATTTGACAACCACCCTGAGGATTTCTGCTGACACTGAGGACCACCTGTCCTTTTACTTACATAATATTTTCCCTGAATTGTTCACTTTTAAAGCTTCAATAACTTGGTTTTAAAATGATACTTTATATCACTACTATAAGTGGTGTTTATTCCTTATAAAAAGAACGTTACAAATAAATACAATAAACTCAAAATGATGTTATTAAATTCTAGCTGCAAATACGTTCTAACCAAAGATCTGCTTTCTCTTTTTGTTAAAAAGAAATTAGCAAGTATTGGAGACTGACTAGCACCAAACTGGGTCTTTTCCTTGGTGAACTCAGAAGGATTAGAATGGGAACTTCTTCACTATGTGGTTCAGTGTTGCTTAATGCCCTATCAATGCACTGTCCAAAACCATGCCTTATAACATTTTAATTCCATCCTTTGGGAAAGAATGGGTTAAAATCATTTTTTTCTAGAAAGTTTTAGTTACATGTCCATATGCATTTGTGTCATCTGAGCTGAACAGCATATGAAGCCATTATCACCCTGGAGTTAATGGCCCTGGTGAAGTTGGCATTTGGGCATTCCTGCTGATGTTAAAGTAACAGGACCTTCAGCATGGTACATGAGCCCTTTTTCCCCCCAGGGTCAGAAATGCATCTATTTAAAAGAAAAAAAAAAAGGAATGCATCATTTTGGAGGCAGCAGCATATGATGGCAGCTAAGAATGATGCAGGCCTAAACAAAGGGGAATTTGTCCTTTTTGAAAGAATTAGAAGAATCTCTAAGCTGGTTCATTGGGTCCTTCTAATTGTTGATGCACAGACTCACAGCCAGGACCTCTCAGACTGAGTTCTGCAGCCATACAGCTCCTGGCTCATTGTTAATGCATCCTAGGTCTCAAGGAGTGGACCCTGTATGAGCCCAGGAGCCTTGTTCCATTCCGTGAGGGGATAATGGGTGTGAGAATGAGCATGGTTGGAGAGGAGAGCTGGCAGTGAAAAGGTGGAGGGTTTATGCAGTCAGTGCATGTCCACTAGAGGAGGGGGAATAGTTGGTACCAGAAAAACGCCTTTTACAATGATCCTGTTTCGGGCTGGGGATGGTGGTTCACGTCTGTAATCCCAGCGCTTTGGGAGACCGAGGCGGGCAGATCACCTGAGGTGGAGGGTTCGAGAGCAGCCTGGCCAACATGGTGAAACTCCGTCTCTACTAAAATACAAAATAAGCCGGGTGTAGTAGCACATGCCTGTAGTCCCAGCTGCTGAGGAGGCTGAAGCAGGAGAATCACTTGAACCCGGGAGGCAGAGGTTGCAGTGAGCCAAGATTGTGCCACTGCACTCCAGCCTGGGCAACAGAGCAAGACTCTGTCTCAAAACCAAAACAAAAAAAGTCCTATTTCAGAAATATCAGTGAATGCTTAAACTCGGAGTGAAAGTTTCATGAGAGATAGGATCTTTACAATATCTCAAAATACCTTCCCATACATGCCACAATATGGATGGCTACTCAGGAGGCTGAGGCAGGAGACTCACTTGAACCTGGGAGGTGGAGGTTGCAGTGAGCCGAGATCACGCCACTGTACTCCAGCCTGGGCGACAGAGTGAGACTATGTCTCAAAAAAAAAAAAAAAAGAAAGAAAGAAAAAAAGAAAAGAAAGAAAAGAAAAGAAAGAAAATGTCCTTGTTTTTCAGAAACACACACTAAAGCACTTAGTTATATGGTTTAGGCAACTTACTCTCAAGTGGTTCAGAAAGAGAGAGAGAGACTGTGTGTGTGTGTGTGTGTGTATGTGTGTGCATTAATCCATTTAAAACTGGGGCTACAATTTCATCCCAGTGAACAGTGAACAAAAGGTCTGATTTGCACAGTACTTCAAAACATGAAACTACAAATTAATTTTTTTCCAAAAAATTTACTAACTGTCTGGTCACAAATTATTGGCATAAAAGAAGAATGAATCAAGTGTTGATATTAGGAGATTGCATCTTCCAACCAGATCGTTTGATGTGACATCTTCTCTTGACATTTGAGTTTTGTTGACCAAGATGATGGTTATAATATACTCAAAGATTTTATCAATTTTCCCCAGTGTGACTTTTAATTGTTTCGTAGTTAAAGCATTCTTTTGAATGCTTTTTCCTCATTTATTGGGAACTTGTCCAGCTCAGACAAGTCCTCATGTATTCATGCCCTCAGTGGCTTTTCTTCTGATCTCCCATGACATTTTCATCAACTTTGGACAACTGTAGTTCTGTTGTAACACTTGCAGTTTCACTTTGCAGTTACTTCCTTTGTATATCATTCAAACTGTCCTGCCAAAGTAAAGCATTACCCTGAAATCTCAGTGGTTTAACATTCAGAGGCTTATTAATTCCCCAGTCATGATATCTGTCCAAGATGTGAGGCTTCAACCTACTATGGCTGCACCATCCCCAGCTACTTCCTTAGGGAGAGGGAGCATGGAAAACTCATACCTGCTCTCCTCTGCATCAGCCTGAAAATGGCCATGTCATGCAGTTCTGGCCCATTGGTTAGAATTAGTCATGAGTACCTGCTCTCTGCTTCATCAGCCAGGAAATGGCCATGCCATGCAGTTCTGGCCTATTAGTCACAAGTTCCCCCCCTAGCTGCAAGGGAGTCCAGGAAATGTAGTCTTCCTGTGTGATCAGAGAGGGAAAAATTAAATGTATTTTTTTGGGGTCCAGTGTTGTTCAAATGGGAATATATATTAAGAAGAATGGTTTCTGAGTGGATATTTATTTTATTTTATTTTTATTTTTTTGAGATGGGGCCTTGCTGTGTCACCCAGGCTAGTGTGCAGTGGTGAGATCATGGTTTATTGCAGCCTCCACTCCCTGGGCTCAAGCAATCCTTCTGCCTTAGTTTACCAAGTAGCTGGGACCACAGGCACATGCCACAACACTAGGCTAGTTTTTCAAATGTTTTGTAGAGATGGAGTTTTGCTCTGTTGCCCAAGCTGATCTCAAACTCCTGGGCTTAATTAACATCCTCTTGCCTTGGCCTCCCGAAGTGGTAAGATTACAGGCATAAGCCACCATGCCCAGCTGGGTATTAATTTTATAAATGATCAGATCATTAGGAAATATTTCTGTATTGTGATCACTTTTTCTTTATTATGAAGCAGGGGCTCTGATCAGGAATCCTCAGTGAGCTTCTGGGCGTGGGGAATCAGGAACAGCATCTTAGCACACACAAAGCCTCTCCTTCTGCCGAAGAGGCGTGATGGTTTTCTGAATTAGGGATTCTAATGAGTCCTCACCCTCCTCCTCCACAAGGAATATTTGTCATCTGAATGCAATAGCAGACAGCCCCTCTCATGTCAGACTTTTGTCCAGTAAAGTCTCCAGGCGAGTAAAGATGGAGAGCCACTGTTTTTGCTTTTCCAAGACCCTATGAAATGTTGCCTTTTCTTTTTAAGAGACAGAGCCTTGCTTTGTTGCCTAGGCTGGAGTGCAGTGGTGCAATTATGGCTCACTGCATCCTCAGCTTCCTAGGCTCAAGCAATCTTACTGCCTCAGCCTCCTAAGTAGCTGGGCCTGCAGGTATGACTATGAAGCCCAGCTAATTTTCTTTTATTGTTTTTAGAGACAGTGGCTACTATGTTTCCCCAGCTGGTCTCAATCTCCTGGGCCCAAACTATCTTCCTGCCTTCTCCCAAAGTTCCAGGATTATGGGCATGAGACACCACACCCAGCTAAAAGGTGTTTATTTTTTATTGTAATTTTGTTTTGTCATTGACAGATTTTGAATTTCTCTTTCTTAACCCCTTCAGCACATCCCGTTCTGGGCTTTAAACGTGACCCCTTGCCTCGCCCTGCCCTGTGAAAATGTTGGTGCTTCTTGCTTTCATCATCGCCTTCCACATCACCTCTGCAGCCTTGCTGTTCATTGCCACCATCGACAATGTAAGTTTCCTTTCCTTCCACTCACGCAGAACCCCGGGTCCTGGAGTCAATAGAAGTGGGTTATATTGGTCTATTTTCATGCTGCTAATAAAGGCATACCAGAGACTGGGTAATTTATAAAGAAAATGAGGTCTAATGGACTCACAATTCCATGTGTCTGGGGAGGCTTCTGCAGAAGGCAAAGGAGGAGCAAAGACACGTCTTACATGGCGGCAGGCAAGAGAGCGTGTGCAGGGCAACTGCCCTTTATAAATCCATCAGATCTTGTGAGACCCATTCACTACCACAAGAACAGTATGGAAAAACTCGACCCCATGATTCAGTTACCTCCCAGCGGTCCCTGCCATGACATGGGGGAATTATGGGAACTACAATTCGAGATTTGGGTGGGGACACAGCCAAACCATATCACAGGTTGAGAACCCTGCCAAGGTTCTCAACGTTGAACCTGCGAAGGTTCAACCATAGTTTGGGGTTGTCCTCCCTGCGAAGGCACACCCATCTTCTGACCCAAGGGCTAAGGACTCTTGGCCTCAATGTGAAGGTTCAGGCCGTCCCACGTTCAGGTTTTGGGGGCAGGTCCTGGCAGGCAGGGACGTTTGTCCTCCCATCCCTGATTCCTTCATAGAGCTGAGCTCTAGGAAGCCCTTTGAGGATGTTGTGTGACTTCAGCTTTCCTCTAGATCAGAGTTCTCAAACTTGCCACTATTGTCATTTTGGGCTGGATAATCCTTTGTTATGGGGGCCTCCCTGTGCATTGTAGGAAGTTCAGCAATATGTCTTGCCTTACCTGCTAGATGCAGTAGCACCCCCACCCCTGGTTATGACAATCCAAAATATCGTCAGACATTGTCAAATGTCCCATGGAGAACAAAATCACCCTCTGTTGAGGACCACTGCCCTAGATCCTCCAGGTGACCTATCCCAGGTGGCCTCTGCCACCAACTCCTGACACCTCCTTATCAACCAGGGTCCCTTGTTGCTAGCCCACCCGGCCATGTCCTCCCCAGCAGAGCTCATGCATGGAACTTTCCAGACTCTACCTATGCCCCTATGAAAAATTTAACATTTTCCTTTAGTATCCAGCTTGCAGCCATATGGCAGGAATGTATTGGATAAATAACCTCTTGGCATAGATTAATATCCCCCCAAGCAGGGAGTGACATTAGGGAAGCTTCTTAACAGAGCTTCTCTCTGGCTTATACACCGATCCAAAGACCTGGCATCCATCCTGCTCATTTTAGACTGCAGAGATAATTAAAGGGCAGAAACATTGCTCAGAAAGCCAAGAAGTACACCATACGAGTGACCACCAACTCTGTCTACATATACGGCTCCTGTTGAATCATCATGACAATAATAACATAAACGATAACACCTGTCACTTAGCGATCACTATGGCCCTTTTATGCATGTCATCTCATGTGATCTCCACCCCAACTGTACCAGGTAGGGCACCAACCTCTCCTTGCACTGGGTTACAGGTGAAGGAGCTGAGCCTCAGGGCCATTCGGACACTTGGCAGAGTTTACAGTGCAGTAAGCAGCAGAGCCAGGATTTGAGCCATTCCAGAGGCTCCTGGTCCTGGATCCTGTCAGGGGAGATGAGCACAGTAATCGCATTTGGGTTCTGGAGCTTCTTGCTGAGCTGCTGTGAGTGGCCTGGGTAGGGACCACATTGATGCTATGGAGTATAGCAGTGGTCCCCAACCTTTTTGGCACCAGGGACTGGTTTCATGGAAGACAATTTTTCCACAGATTGGGGAGGAGGCATTGCAGGGGGATGGTTTCAGAATGATTGAAGTGCATTACATTTATTATGTACTTTATTATTATTACATTGTAATATATAATGGAGTAATTATATAACTCGTCATAATGGAATCAGTGGGAGCCCTGAGCTTGTTTTTCTGGACTAGACGGTCCCATCTGGGGGTGATGGGAGACAATGACAGATCATCAGGCATTAGAGTCTCATAAGGAGCGTGCGGCCTAGATCCCTGGCATGCACCGTTCACAGTAAGGTTGACACTCCTATAAGAATCTAATGTCCCTGGTGACCTGACAGGAGGCAGAGCTCAGGCAGTAGTGTGAGCGATGGGGAGCAGCTATAAATACAGATGAAGCTTCCTTCACTGGCTGCTCACCTCCTATTGCATGGCCTGGTTCCTAACAGGCCACAGACAGGTACCAGTCCGTGGCCCATGGGTTGGGGAACCCTGGATTATAGTATTTGGACCCACCATTCCAGGAACCACTGTGAAATCAATGGGACCGAATGTTCTTTTAGAATCTTTTTTCTATTTCTTCCCATCTAGTCCTTTGGGATCCAGAAAAGGCCCCAGACTTAGTGAAAAGGATAGACAGACATTAGGGGCAGGAAACCATCAGCCTTAGTGAATCGTATCTAGCACCGCCAGGGCATGTATATTATCGTGGCACATACTGAGAAGACGCAGATGGACTCTGTCCATCAGTGAGTCTGAGGGTATTCATTACGCATTTGGAATTGTGCTTGGCAACTGGAAGGTAGAAGGAAGGCCATCTTGGGCAGTAGGTGAAGGACAGCAGCCACCAAAGCACAGAGGGAAATGAATGCTTTGGGCTGAAGACAGGAGAATCTTGTCTGGTCATCCCATCCATTGCAGTGTTTGTTTGTTTGTGACAGGGTCTCTCTCTGTCACCCAGGCTGGAGTGTAGTGTTGCGATCATGGCTCACTGCAGCCTCTACTGCCCAGGCTCAGGCGATCCTCCCACCTCCAGCTCCTGAGTAGCTGGGACTACAGTCATGCACCACCACGCCTGACTAATTTTTTTGTATTTTTTTGTAGAGATGAGTTGCCCTGGCTGGTCTCAAAGTCCTGGGCTCAAGCAATCCTCCCACCTTGGCCTCCCAAAGTGCTGAAATTACAGGCATGAGCCACCGTGCCCAGCCCTGTCTGCTAATATTTCCACCAACTCAGCCTTATCTTTTCTCCCATACTCTCTGAGGGCCTGGACCACCTCTTCTCCTTTGGGAGACAGTAGCAGGGCATCACCTGGAGCCGGTTAGAAATGTAGAATCCCGGCCGGGCGTGGTGGCTCACGCCTGTAATTCCAGCACTTTGGGAGGCCGAGGCAGCTGGATCACCTGAGGTCAGGAGTTTGAGACCAGCCTGACCAACATGGCGAAACCCTGTGTCTACTAAAAATACAAAATTAGCCAGGTGTGGTGGTGCATGCCCCTAAATCCCAGCTACTCAGGAGGCTGAGGCAGGAGAATCACTCGAACTCAGTATGGGAAGGCTGCAGTGAACTGAGATCATGTACTGCACTCCAGCCTGGGCAACAAGAGTGAAACTCCATCTCAAAAAAAAACAAAAAAAGAAGAAAAAAAAGAAATGTAGAATCCTGGCTGGGCGCAGTGGCTCATGTTTGTAATCCCAGCACTGTGGGAGGCTGAGGTGGGTGGATCACCTGAGGTCAGGAGTTCAAGACTAGCCTGGCAACATGGTAAACCCTGACTCTACAAAATATACAAAAATTAGTCAGGCATGGTGATGTGCACCTGTAGTCCCAGATACTCAGGAGGCTGAGGTGGGAGGATTGCTTGAGCCCAAGAGATGGAGGCTGCAGTGAGCCAAGACCGTGCCACTGCCCTCCAGCCTGGGCGACAGAGCAAGACCCTGTCTCAAAAAAATAAATAACTAAGAAAGAAATGCAGAACCCAGGCCCCACCCCAAACCTCCTGAGTCAGTCTGCATTAGAATAAGCTCCCTAGGAATTCTCAAATGCACTGCAGTTTGAGAATCCCAGAAGCCCACCATGCCTCGTGCCTAGTTAGGAGTCAGTGTTTGCATCATTAACGGACAGCCTTTCTCTCTGTTTCCATTTTGTGTTACAGGCCTGGTGGGTAGGAGATGAGTTTTTTGCAGATGTCTGGAGAATATGTACCAACAACACGAATTGTACAGTAATCAGTGACAGCTTTCAAGGTGAGTGTGAATGAAGGAAGCTGACTGAGAAGCACTGAGGGAGGAAAGAACATTCAGGAGTGAGGCTTTCGGGTTCCCCGACTCCGCACCCGCTCCTCCACTTGGTGCATACTCCAATGGGCCTGGCCGCGTTTGCTCAGTGTGTGTTAGAGCGGAGGACACCAGAAGCTGGAGATGTCAGGGGTGTGGAGAAGCCGGAGGCTAGAGGGCGACCAACTCCAGCTGAGTTGGACCTCATGCCTTCTCTTCTCTATCTCTTGGCACAGCCGAGTTTCCCTTCTTCATCTTTTCTCCAGCTTCAGCTCTCATCTAGAATTTTCTCTTCCCTTCTTTTTTATCCAAGACTTGCCTCTGAATGGTCTCAGAGACCATGATTTACTCTCTAGTCACTTTTCCCCATCCAGCAGTAAGAAATCCGAGATCTGGCCGGGCACAGTAGCTCATGCCTGTAATCCCAGCACTTTGGGAGGCAGAGGCGGATGGATCACTTGAGGTCAGGAATTTGAGACCAGGCTGGTCAATATGGCAAAACCCTGTCTCTACTAAAAATACAAAAATTAGCTGGGTGTGGTGGTGCACACCTATAATCCCACCTACTGAGGAGGCCGAAGCAAGAGAATTGCTTGAACCCAGGAGGTGGAGGTTGCGTTTTCTGAGCCGAGATCACGCCACTGCACTCCACCCTGGGTGACAGAGTGAGACCCTGTCTCAAAAACAAGCAAACAGAACTCTGAGATCTGGCTTCCGTTCCTAGACAAGCTGTGTAGCCTCGCATTGGGCAGGTCAATTTCAACATCCTCAGCTGTAGAATAGAAGTAATAACGATGCCCTTGCCGTGCCCACCTCTTCAATAAGCTAAAATATATGAAAAGGCTTTGAAATACAGAAAATCCCATTCAAAAACATGCTGACCACTGTTTTTCCTTATGAAGTGAATGGTTCTGTTTTTCCTCATAGAACTGATGGAATAGATACTTTGGGATCCCAGTTGCCTGATAAAATACAGTATACCCGGTTAAATTGGAGATTTCAGATAAACAATAAGTACTTTTTTTTAGTATGACTATGCCCCAAATGTTAATATAACATGGGACATACTTATGCTAAAAATTATTGGTTTTGTTGGGGGGGAGGGTTTAGTTTTTAGTTTTTTGTTTGTTTGTTTTTTGAGACAGGGTCTCACTCTGTCACCCAGGCTGGGGTGCAGTGGTGCAATCACAGCTCACTGCAGCCTTGACCTCCTGGGCTCAAGTGATCTTCCCATCTCAGCTTCTCAGATAGCTGGGACTACAGGCAGTCACCACCATGCCCAGCTAATTTTTATAATTTTTGTAGAGATGGAGTTTCACCATGTTGCCCAGGCTGGTCTCGAACTCATGGGCTCAAGAGATCTGCCTGCCTCAGCCTAAAGGAGGAGGATGAGCCACCATGCCTCGCCTAAAAATTGTTAGTTGTTTATTGGATATTCATTTACTGGGCATCCTGCCTTTGTGTTTGTTTTGGTTTGTTTGCTAAATCTGACAATCCTGTTAGGGAGCAAAGGAGTGTACTCCCTGGGTCCCAGATTCTCACCACACTCAATCACAATATCCATATTCATCATAAAAGCAGCAAAAATACCAGTAGAAGGCACCACTTACTGCACTGTGAGGCATGGGTCTCAGTCCTTTACATAGGTGATGTCATAGCGCCATCAGGCAGGGACCATAGGCCCCATTTTAAGATGGGAAAACTGAGGCACAGAGCAGTTAAGTTACCCAAGGCCACATAGCCAGGAGTGAATGAAGGCGGCAGGATTCCAGTCTCGATGTGACCAACTCTAAAGCCGGTGCCCTTAACCATGGAACACCATCGGTGCTCCCTTCCGTCTCATCTGTTATTCTGTTACTCTAACCTCTGGCTCTGGGAACAGCCCTCCTTCCCTGTGCTCTGCAAGCGCCAGCTGTCGCCAGTGTGCAAGGCCGGCTGGGAGGGCTTGCTGTGCTCTGTGGCTGTTTTTCCGCATCCTCCACATGGGATTATTGACTTATTTTTCTTTAAAACGGGTTGGCGAACCACTGGCCAAATGCAGTCCAAGGCCTGTTTTTGTTTGGCCTGGGAGCTAAGAACAGTTTTTACATTTCTAAAAGTTGTTTACACACGCACACATACACACACACACGCACACACACACCCCTAAAAACAAAAAGAACATTTGACAAGAGACCATATGGTTCACAAAACCGAAAATATTCACTGTCTGTCCCTCTCCTGAAGGTTGCCAATTTTTTTTTACTTTAAAAAGTTTACTTTTAAAGTAGCCCACTTTTCTGTACATAAATCTACTGTATTTATTTATTTAATAGAGACAGGGTCTTGCTATGTTGCCCAGGCTGGTTTTTCATGCCTGGCTTCGAGTGATCCTCCCACCTTGGCCTCCCAAAGTGCTGGGATTTATAGGCATGAGCCACTGCACTCGCCCATAAATCTATTTTATTTTATTTTTTGAATCAGGGTCTCGCTCTGTCACCCTGGCTGGAGTGCAGTGGTGCAATTACGGCTCACTGTAACCTCTGCCCCCCACGTTCCAGTGATCCTCCCACCTCAGCCTCCCAGTACACGAGTGTGTGCCACCACACCTGGCTAATTTTTGTATTTTCTGTAGAGACAGGGTTTCACCATGTTGCCCATGCTGGTCTTGAACTCCTGAGCTGAAGCGCTTCTCCCACTTCACCCGCTTCGGCCTCCCAAACCATAAGTCTATGTTAAAGAGAAGTGATAAACTAGTCTCACTTGCCATAAAAGAAGGGAAGCTTTGGCCGGGCGCGGTGGCTCAAGCCTGTAATCCCAGCACTTTGGGAGGCCGAGACAGGCGGATCACGAGGTCAGGAGATCGAGACCATCCTGGCTAACACGGTGAAACCCCGTCTCTACTAAAAATAGAAAAAAACTAGCCGGGCGAGGTGGCGGGCGCCTGTAGTCCCAGCTACTCCGGAGGCTGAGGCAGGAGAATGGCGTAAACCTGGGAGGCGGAGCTTGCAGTGAGCTGAGATCCGGCCACTGCACTCCAGCCTGGGCGACAGACCTAGACTCCGTCTCAAAAAAAAAAAAAAGAAGGGAAGCTTTCTGAAAATACTAGATCGAAAGCCCGGTGACGTTATGAAAGTCTGGCCAGACACACTTCCCTCCTGAGGCCTCTGAGCCTGTTTCTGGCCCTTTTCATGTTAAAAAACAACCCCAAACACCCAGATATTAGTGGGTGTTTTTACAGAGCAAAAGCAGCTGGTGAAGAACTCCTCCTTGAGGTCCTTAGAGAAATCTATTTATTTATTTTTATTTATTTATTTTTTAGAGACACAGTCTTGCTCTGTAACCCAGGTTGGAATGCAGTGGCGCAATGTCGGCTCACTGCAGCCCCCGCCTTCTGGGTTCAAGCCATCCTCCTACCTCCATCTCCCGAGTAGCTGGGATTACAGGTGTGTGCCACCACGCCCAGCTAATTTTTGTATTTTTAGTAGAGACAGGGTTTTGCCGTGTTGGACAGGCTGGTCTCAAACTCCTCACCTCAGGTGATCCACCCGCCTCTGCCTCCCAAAGTGCTGGGATTACAGGCTGAGTCACCGCGCCCGGCCCTTAGAGGAATTTAAAGTGAGCAAAGTGAGCATCCCTCTCATTCAGTGAATTTTCATTGTTTCCCATCCTCATTGGGTTCCACATGCACTCATCTTAGGGGCTGCCTTGTGGGCACATCCTGCACCCCCTCCCAGCTTTGAGAAACCTGTTCTAGGAACATGAATTCATCCTTTCCCCCAAAGGCATGTTTTCCCCATTTGCCCCATCGTGGGTCACTTGTTGCTGAAAATACAAATTCCTGGTGCCCACTCCAGGACAATGGTAGCAGAATCTCCAGGGGGAGAGGCCTAAAAATCTGCATTTTTAATAAACAATCCCAGGTGATCCCTGGGATTGGGCAGATTTGGGAAGTGCTGCTCTAAGCCAGGGGGTCACCACTTGGGCCCCGTATTGGAATTCCCTCGGTGGCTTTATGAAGCCCTCATGCCTGGTCTCAATGCCCGACATTCTGATTGATTTCATCTCAGTAGAGCCTGCTGGGTTTTTTCGTTTTTTTTTTTTTGTTTTTTAATGGAGTTATAATTTACAAACAAGGTGCAGGCTTCTTAAGGGCTCAGTTTGGTGGGTTTTGACAATTGTATAAACACCCATGTAACCACCATCCAAAAGAAGACAGAGAACATTCCCAACTCTCCAGAAAGTTCCTCGGGCCCCCGTCCACACAGTTGCCACCGCTTTCTGCCCTGAAGGCAACCACTTCTGACTTCTGTCACTGTAACTCACTTCCACCTGTTCCTGGGCCTCGTAGGAAAGGGGTCATGTGGTGTGTGTCATAGAGGGGGAGCCGGTCTGACTTCTTTTGCTCCCCGTAAGGAATTGGGGGAGAGGCTAGGTGCTCTCCAAGTAACCATGATGTGTAGCCAGAATGGATTAAATCCACAGCTCTAGACGTTTCGTTAAGTACTTACAAATTATGTTCACTCTAGTGAGTTTTTGGGCAAAACTGCAAAATTGAAGGAAAAAAAAGAAAAAGAAAAGGAAGGTGTGCCTTAGGTTTGCTGTGCAGCATGGACACTGTCCCCTCACCTTATCTTTTGGCCTCATCCTAGTGGTTAACATTCAGCATTCAGCTCTTATACAGGACTCCCACCTTGCCTGCACCCTCTAAACGCCCTTACCTAGACGAGTTTACTCTCCCTTCCCAGCCCGATGAGGGAGGAGCTATTAGTATCCCCATTTTAGAGTTCAAGACCAGAGTGAGCAACATAGCGAGACTCCATCCCTACAAAACTTTTTTAAAAATTAGCCAGACATGCCTATAGTCCCAGCTACACAGGAGACTGAGGCAGGAGGATCACTTGAGCCCAAGAGTTCAAGGCTGCAGTGAGCTATGGTTGTGCCACTGCACTCCAGCCTGGATGTCAGAGTGAGACCCTGTCTCAAAAAAAAAAAAAAAATGTATCCCCATTTTACAGGTGAGGAAACTGAGGCCCACGAAGGTGGCTGTAACCCATGTGCGGGACGCCTTCCCTACGCCACATAGCTTTCTACGCATAGCTTCACTGTGACCTGCCCCCATGTGACACCCTCCACCCTAGACCTCCCTTCTCCACTGAAACTTCTCTGTACTGAGCCCCAAACTTTCACACCACAGTCTCTGTTAAGGCTGACCTGAAAAGAAAGGAGCTTCCTCCTCTTTGTAAGTAGTGACCGTGAAGATCAGCCTCTGATACCTGCAGGCTACTATGGGGTCCACAGAGCACTTCACAAGGTCACCGTCCTGTGAGCCCCGAGTCCACAAGAATCCCTCTCTAAAATGTAGACCCCCGAGGCCCCATCCTGACTTGTTGAGTCAGAATCTACCACGTTGGAACGTGGGATTTGTACTTCAAAAGAATCCCCTGTTCATGAGCCAAGCATTTGGGAGCTGTGACCCAGACCGGGAAGAATGCAGAGCAGGTGGTTCTTGCGTCTTCCAGATAAGGGTGCTGAGGATTGTCCGGTCAAATGGACACTGGAGGTGAAGGGCAGGGGGTCTGGAAGACTCCTTGGCTGCCCTTGTGCTTGGACCGTGTAGACGACAGCCTGAACCCCTGCCTGTTTGCCTCCTGTCACCCCTACTCTGGAGCTGCCGCAGTCACCGTGCACCCCGCAGTGCTGGCTGGCCAAGGTCCTCAGTCCTGCGCCCCCACCCTTTTCCCGCAGAGTACTCCACGCTGCAGGCGGTCCAGGCCACGATGATCCTCTCCACCATTCTCTGCTGCATCGCCTTCTTCATCTTCGTGCTCCAGC
Organism: Theropithecus gelada; assembly: GCF_003255815.1. Lineage (NCBI taxonomy): Eukaryota > Metazoa > Chordata > Mammalia > Primates > Cercopithecidae > Theropithecus > Theropithecus gelada. The sequence continues at coordinate 72,183,091 of NC_037688.1, forward strand.
TCTTCCGCCTGAAGCAGGGAGAGAGGTTTGTCCTAACCTCCATCATCCAGCTAATGGCATGTAAGTAAATCGACGGGTTTCCCTAACAAGGGGCTTCCTGGAATAAGCACTCCCTTCCCAGCCGCCAGGAGGGAAGCCAGGAGGGAGGATTTGGAAAGGAGAAATTGGCAGCCGTGCGGTGCTGTGTGCATGTGTGTGTTTGTGTGTGCATGTGTGTGTTTGTGTGTGTATGTGTGTGTGCGCACCCATGCTGTACCACAGTGGGACATTTTATAGTCGGGAGTTTGGATTGAGTTGGGAGTCCAGGGAAGGCGTCCTGGAGACATGAAGCCAGAGGATCTGGAGGGTGAGTAGGAGTTGCTGTTGACAGTGTTCTGTCTCAGTACGGAGAGGAGGGAACAGTGTCCTGGGTAGAGGGAACAGCATGATGGAAGCCCTGCGATGGGAGGGACAGAGAGCTGCCCAGTGGGGCTGGAGTGCAGTGGGAAATGAACCAGCAGGGCAGGCAAGGCCATGCTCCATGGAGTCTTGCAGGCCATAGAAAGGGTTTGGGGTGTTTGTTCTAAGCTGGTGGGAAGCCATCAACAAGTTTCAGGCTGGTGGGTGACAGATGTGCCCACATTGCGCCAGGCCTGTGCTGACTGCAGGGGCTCAGGAGATGAACAAGGCACAGCCTCAGTCCTGGAGAAACTTGGAGGAAGCAGAGGTCTCAGAGCATTTTTTTCTACTTAGGAATTTTAGCAAGGCTGAAGTCAGATCAGAAGTCAGAAGCCACGCCATGATCATTGGTCGCTTCTCAGTGACGATTTAAAGCTTTCTGACGACCAAATGCAGAAGTCCCTTCTAGGGTGCTTTGCAGTCAGGAGTTAACGAGTGGCTTGATGAAGGCAAGAAATTCGGGTGTCAGAGCCAACTCAGGCTGCTTGGCCCTAATCACCCTAACTACCACCTCCTTCCTGCCCTCCACCTCCCCAGCTAGGTTCAAGTCCAAACCTGCCATACCCTCGGGATGACCCTGAAACGTGTCATCAGTGCAGTGACAACTTGTTCTGGTTTGCCTGGGACCATCCTCTGTTTTAAAACTGAAAGTCCTGACCAGGTGCAGGAACACTTTGGGAGGCCCATGCAGGACGATTGCTTGAGCCCAGGAGTTCAAGAACAGCCTGGGCAACATAGTGAGACCTCATCTATACAAAAAAAAAAAAAAGTTAGCCAAGCATGGCAGAGCACACCTATAGTCCCAGCTACTCGGGAGGCTGGAGTGGGAGATCATTTGGGCCTGAGAGGTGAGGGCTGCCGTGAGCTGTGGGGTGCTGTACCACTAGTATTAGTCCATTCTCAGGCTGCTAGTAAATACATACCTGAGACTGGGTAATCTGTAAAGGAAAGAGACTTAATGGACTTACAGTTCCACATGGCTGGGGAGGCCTCACAGTCATAGTGGAAGACAAGGGAGAACAAAAGGGCTTACATGGCGGCGGGAAAGAGAGCGTGTGCAGGGGAACTCCCATTTGTAAAACCATCATATCTCGCGAGACTTACTACCACGAGAACAGTATGGGGGAACCGCCCCCTTGATTCAGTGACCTCCACCGGCCCCGCCCTTGACACGTGGGGATTATTACAGTTCAAGGTCAGATTTGGGTGGGGACCAGCCCAGCCAAACCATAGCACCACTGCACTCCAGCCTGAGGGACAGAGTGAGACTCTGTCTTGAAAAAATTATAAAATAAAATAAAATACAACATAAAATAAAAACACTGAAAGTTCCACATCCTAGGAAACCCCATGCCAGGGCAAAGTAGGGTGGTTGGTCACACTCAGCGTCCCCTCCCCTTGGGGCACTTTCACTGGATAGCCAGATACCATGCCTTCTAGGCAGAGAATGGAAGTGTTTTCAAGTGCAAAAGACTCCAGATGGTCACTTGATCTTGAGAAGCCCCCAAATCCACCCCAATCCTTCCAGGGACCTTTCTAAAGTGCAGACTCCCAAGGCTCCAGCCTGCCCTCTTGAATCAGAATCTGCTGGGTTAGAGCCTGGGGACTTGTACTCCTGTCCCTGAGCCAAGCGTTGGAGAGCAATGAGCCAGAACAAATGAGGCCTAAAGGGGGAATGCGACCTTCCCAAGGACCCCAGGCGAGGTAGTGAGGAGGTGTCTGATCCCCCTCCTTTACTGTCTCTGTATCTGCCAGTTAGAGGCGTGGACCCCCACCCTCCCCGACCCCATTAAAGGCAATTGAATCCCGTCATTCAACTTGGGGTGGGGGGGCTTGGGTGGTTACTCTGTTGCCCAGGCTGAAGTACGGTGGTGTGATCATGGCTCACTGTAGCCTCAGCCTCCATGGCTCAAGCAATGCTCCCACCTCAGCCTCCCGAATAGCCGGGACTACAGACATGCGCCATTATGCCTGGCTAATTTCTATACTTCTTGTAGAGATGGAGTTTCACCGGGTTGCCCAGGCTGGTCTGGCAGTCCGCCAGCGTCAGCCTATCCAAGTGCCGGGATTCCGACCATGAGCCACCGCGCCCAGCTTCTGAAGTTTATGTTCCGTTATTGTCTCTGTTTGTCTGTTGATCTGTAAAGCCACTTAGTCAAAACTGATTACCCTAATGTATATATTTAGGAATTTTATATATAAATTTTCATATGTATGAAAATTCTCCCATATTTTAATATGAAACTCACACGTCTTCCTATTTTCCTTCCATAGCATCCCCTTCTCCCCAATTTCTTTGGCCATTTTCTGGTCCAAAGACCTGGCCCTCCCTGTTCTGCTTCAAACTGCAGAGTGTTTAGATGCCATATCAGGCAGACGCAAGCGGCAGATACCCTTACTCATGTGAGAGATGAGATACTGGGAGTAGCTTGCAAGAATCAAAGGAAAAGCTGAAAATCCAGGTCTTGGAAAGAAGATCCAGGCACCAGCCACTGACAGGCAGCGGCTTCAGGGAGATGCCGTCAGAATCAAGGAAGCCTAACAGGGTCACTGTTTAGATTCAGGTTTCCAGGAGTGAGAGTCTGATTGGCAGAGATGGCGTGCTTGGCCCCTGGCCAGAGACTGTCTAGGCATCTTGAAGGACAGTCCCACCAAAACTGCCTGGCCAGGAGAGGGATAGGTCCCCCAAGGAAAACCACAGCACTTAACCTTATCTTAGCTCTAATGTCTGTAAATATTGGGACAGCAAGTATTTCTTTTTTTCTTTTTTGAGATAGGGTTTTGCTCTGTTGCCCAAGCTGGAGTGCAGTGGTGCGACCTTGGCTCTCTGCAACCTCTGCCTTCTGGGTTCAGGCGATTCTCGTGCCTCAGCCTCCCAAATAGCTGGGACTACAAGGTGTACACCATCACAACCAGCTAATTTTTGTATTTTTAGTAGAGATGAGGTTTTGCTAAGTTGGCCAGGCTGGTCTTGAACTCCTGGGCTCCAGTGATTGGCCCGCCTTAACCTCCCAAAGTGCTGGGATTACAGGCATGATCCACCACACCCGGCCAAGGACCACAAGTATTACAGTTAGGGTGCTTTTGGCCTTATGTAAGAGAAAATCGAATTAACTGTGTCTTCAGTCGCAAAGATAGTTACTATTTTTACGTAAAAAGTACTCTGGAGGTAGAAAAGGTTCTAGAGCTGGTTCGGCAGTGTCAGCGTCAAGCACTTCCACTCATTCATTCCATCCTTCTATTCTGTCATCTTTAGTGTTGGTGTTGACCTCTTCATGGCTCCAAAAAGGCTGTTGCAACTCCAGACATTTCATCCTGCCCCTACAATATCTAAAGCAGTCAGCAAGAGAAAGTGGAGCAACTTAAAAAAGCTTTCTCCTCCCTCATCTCTCTCTTTTCAGGCTGTCATATTTTTCTTTTTTTTCCTTTTTTTTTTTTGAGAGGAAGTTTTCGCTGTTGTTGTTCAGGCTGGAGTGCAATGGCGTGATCTTGGCTTACTGCAACCTCCACCTCCTGAGTTCAAGCGATTCTCCTGCCTCAGCCTCCCTAGTAGCTGAGATTACAGGCGCCTGCCACTGCGCCTGGCTAATTTTTTTGTATTTTTAGTAGAGACGAGGTTTCACCGTGTTGGCCAGGCTGGTCTCGAACTCCTGACCTCAGGTGATCCACCTGCCTTGGTCTTGCAGTGCTGGGATTACAGGAGTGAGTCACAGTGCCTGGCCCAGGTAGTCATATTTTTCAGTGAAGGTTTTCTGTGGTCAGGACTGGTACACATACTGACCCATCGGCTGTAACAAGTAAACAGGAACCAGATTGCCAAGAAGAAGGCCTGGCAAACTATGGCTCATAGGTCAAATCTGGCCTACCATGTGTTTTTGTGAATAAAATTTTGTTGTAACACCACCATTATCATTCATTTTTGTATCTTCTATGGGCGTTGTCATGCAACTGTGGCGGACTTGTGTGACTATGGCCCACAGAAAACCTAAACTGCTTCCTGTCTACAGGGCACATCTGTTGACCTCTGGCTTAGACCAATTATGTTCAATTATGTTCACGCTCTGGGTTGGTGATGTGGCTGCCCAAACAAAACTGGGTTTAGTTAGCAAGAATGGGAAGCAAAATAGCTACAGGGTAGGTGACAATATCCTTCCACAAAACATCAGTTGTAATTTTTCCAATACACTAAAATAAATACCTATTAATAACAAGAGCTTAAGGCTGGCCACGGTGGCTCACGTCTGTAATCCCAGCACTTTGAGAGGCCAAGGCAGGCGGATTGCTTGAACTCAGGAGTTCAAGACCAGCCTGGGTGACATGACAAAATCCTGTCTCTTCAACAAAATAATATAATTTTTATTTTTTTATTTTTTTATTTTTATTTTTTATTTATTATTTATTTTAAATAAATTTAATTTATTTAAATAAATTATTTATTTTAAATAAAAAATAAATTTTATTTTTTATTTATTTTAAAAGCTGAAGTTTGTACCCAGGGCGCACTGTGGTCCATGATTTATTCAAAACTCACCTTTCTTCCTGACAGGTCTGTGTGTCATGATTGCGGCCTCCATTTATACAGACAGGCGTGAAGATATTCACGAGAAAAACATGCAATTCTATTACATGACCGAAGGCGGCAGCTACGGCTACTCTTACATCCTGGCGTGGGTGGCGTTCGCCTGCACCTTCGTCAGCGGCATGATGTACCTGATACTGAGGAAGCGCAAATAGAACCCCGAGCTGGGTTGCTTTCACTGCCGTACAGAATCCACATTCAGATAACCATTTTGTATATAATCATTATTTTTTTGAGGTTTTTCTAGCAAACATATTGTTTCCTTTAAAAGCCAAAAAGAAAAAAAAAAAAAAAGAAAAAGAAAAAAAATCCAAAAGAGAGAAGAGTTTTTGCATTCTTGAGATCAGAGAATAGACTATGAAGGCTGGTATTCAGAACTGCTGCCCACTCAAAAGTCTCAGCAAGACACAAGCAAAAATCCAGCAATGCTCAAATCCAAAAGTGCTCGACCGGACATTTCTTAACTGTGGGGCTGTGATGGGAGGAGATGAGAGGCTGGGAAAGCCGGGTCTCTGGGGATGCGCTTCCTATAGGTTTCAGCCGGCCCAAGCCCCGCCCAAATCTCTCTGCTAGTGGTGCGTGGAAGAGGGTGAAGTGGGGTATAGAAGAATGACAGCTTCCTGAGAGGTTTAGGCCGAGTTCCAGGTGAGAAGCAGGTGTAGCCCCTGGCGTTCTGTCTGTATCCAAACCAGAGCCCGAACAACCTTCTGGTATAGGGGTGGGTCAGAAAGTCTCACCTCAATTTGCCGACAGCGTCACCTGCTTGCCTTAGGAATGGTGATCCTTTACCTGTGTGCCAGATTTAGACTCACCTTCAGGCAAAACCTACAGCGCCCCCCCCCTCACCCCAGACCTACAGAATCGGAGTCTTCAAGGGATGGGGCTGGGGAATCTGCATTTCTAACACGCTCCCTGGGCAACGCTTCAGACGCATTGCAGTTGGGGACCACAGTCCCTGGGCCGGGTGAGCAGAACTGCCTCAAAAATGCTAGGATGTCATCATGTGGAGATGGGGAGGTGAATGTAACCCCCACAGCAGGGCAAAACCTTGGCCTCCATTGCCACAGCTGTCTACATCTAGGGCCCCCAAACCCCATTCCTGGGCCATGTGAACTCATAGATACCTTCAGGGAGTGGGGTGCAACCTCCTTCCCATCCTATCCCAGAAGGCCTCTCCCTTCTTGTCCAGCCCTTTATGCTATACTTGGCTGGCCTCTCACCCCTATTTCTAGAGCCTCAGAGGACCCACTCACTATTCATTCATTCATTCATTCATTCATCAACATAAATCATGACTTGCATGCGTGTGCCAGGCACAGGAGATACCCTGTTGAAACAATGTCCTCCTAGGGCTCACGGGCTAGTGGAGGAGACAGATTAAAAATTAATTAGAAAAACTGGCTGTGTGCAGTGGCTCACCTTTGTAATCCCAGTACTTTGGGAGGCCAAGGCAGGTGGATCACCTGAGGTCAGGAGTTTGAGACCAGCCTGGCCAAAATGGTGAAACCCCGTCTCTACTAAAAATACAAAAATGAGCTGGGCATGGTGATACGCGCCTGTAATCCCAGCTATCAGGTGGCTGAGGGAGGAGAATCACTTGAACCAAGAAGCAGAGGTTGCAGTGAGCCAAGATTGTGCCACTGCACTCCAGCCTGGGCAACAGAGTGAGACTCCATCTCAAAAAAAGAAAAGAAACTAATTACACACTGTGATGGAGGCTGCAAAGAACACCACTAAGAATTCAAAATCATCTGGGTGCAGTGGCTCACGCCTGTAATCCCAGCACTTTGGAAGGCCGAGGCAGGTGGATCACGAAGTCAGGAGTTTAAGACTAGCCTGGCCAACATAGTGAAACCCTGTCTCTACTAAAAATACAACAAAATTAGCCGGGCATGGTGGCAGGCGCCTGTAATACCAGCTACTTGGGAGGCTGAGGCAAGGAGAATCGCTTGAACCTGGGAGGTGAAGGTTGCAGTGAGCCGAGATTGCACCGCTGCACTCCAACCCGGGCGACAGTCTGAGACTGTCTCAAAAAGTATATATAAAATAAAATAATTCAAAATCGAGACCTGTGACATGGGAGGGAATCTGCTTTATGCGTGCCTATTTTTTTTTTTTTTTTTTGAGACGGAGTCTGGCTCTGTCGCCCGGGCTGGAGTGCAGTGGCCAGATCTCAGCTCACTGCAAGCTCCGCCTCCCGGGTTTACGCCATTCTCCTGCCTCAGCCTCCCAAGTAGCTGGGACTACAGGCGCCCGCCGCCTCGCCCGGCTAGTTGCGTGCCTATTTTTAAATGCTCCTGGAGGCATTTAGGCATTTGGATCAGTCTAAATATAGCTCCATTCAGTTGGTGCAGATGACATTTATCGGACAGTACCTGTCTGTAACACCCAGAAAACATGTCTGTGGAGAGGCCCATGGTCCCAACAGTAAATGTGGTGAGAGGGTCCCATAGAGCCAGAGTTTTCAAGCTTTAGGGGTTCCCATGCCACTTGGGACAGGCTGATTCAGCGGGTCTGGGTGAATGTTTTGAAGGTGATTTTAAGACTGTGGTGAGAAATGGGGCTTTTAGGGGCTTGTCCTTCAGGATCAAAGCCTGATGTGCCTTGTGGCAATGCAGGCCACCCAGGAACCATCCCAGGAGAGAAGCTGTTTGCACCTCATTGTCTTTTTCTGCTTATGTTGGAGCAGGATGCTGGGGGCTGTCCTGGGAGGGGGTGTGGGACCTTGTGCTATTTAAATACTTGTGCACTTGACCTTCTGCTGAGTGGAGTGATGATTTGCCACCAGCTCAGTTCCAGTGGAGCTGAAGACACGTCTGGCTTGAGTAGTTTTAGGGCCACCATGGATATCTCTTCAATGCAAGATTGGCTCTTTCCATCTACTCTTTCATGCATTTGTTTTTGACAGATAGTGTTAAATGTTTATCATGTTCCAGGCACTGTGTGAGGCTCTGAAAATACAGGGGTGAGCAAGTCCAGATATCTCCCCTGCTCTCATGAAGTTTGGAGTCTGAGATACGACCCCCTCCCTATGGAGAAGCCGCCAATGCAGTACAGGGTGGCCTGGGGCCAGAGACAGGACAAATGTCACCTCCTGCCTCCATGAGATACTATCACTGATCATGTCGTGGGCAAGAATGTGGTTTACACCCCTAGGATTAACAGGATGCTACCCAGGCTCATAGAGGAAGTTGAATCTTAAGTTCCTTTGAAACTTTCTACCTTGGTGGCTTTCCTATAATTTTCTTCTTCTTTTTTTTTTTTCCGCTGAATTTCGCTCTTGTTGCCCAGGCTGGAGTGGTGCAATGGCACCATCTTGGCTCACTGCAACCTCTGCCTCCTGGGTTCAAGTGATTCTCCTGTCTCAGCCTCCTGAGTAGCTGGGATTACAGGCGCACGCCACCACGCCCAGCTAATTTTTGTATTTTTAGTAGAGATGGGGTTTCTCCATGTTGGTCAGGCTGGTCTTGAACTCCCGACCTCAGGTGATCAACCCGTCTCAGCCTTCCAAAGTGCTGGGATTACAGGCGTGAGCCACTGTGCCCGGCCATCTATAATTTTCTGGTAGTCACACTGGAAACAAAACACCTTAGAACCAGAGATCAACCCCCTCCAAGCAATACATGAATTCCCTTCACAAGAAACGTCAGGGCTACGTGAGTATCTGTGTTGAATGCAGTCTGAAATGACCCTGTGGATTTTCCTGGCTGGTTGCCACTACTGTACAACATTCAGTGCCCACATCCACCTGTGCCCTTAAGGTTTTTTGAGACATGAGAGATGCCTGCCTCTTCCCTGCTGTGTGACACGGATTTGGGAAGTTGGAAAGAAATGACAACATCAGGTAGAAAACATCCAAGCTTCTCACCTGTAGGTAGAATCTGCCGCCACTTGGTGCTTATTACCAGTTATTCAAGAACAATAACAACAACAAAATGAGTCGACATCCAAGAAGCAAATATTAGGACCAAAGATAGCATCAACTGTATTTGAAGGAACCGTAGTTTGCGCATTTTATGACATTTTTATAAAGTACTGTAATTCTTTCATTGAGGGGCGATGTGATGGAGACAGACTAACTCATTTTGTTATTTGCATTAAAATTATTTTGGGTCTCTGTTCAAATGAGTTTGGAGAATGCTTGACTTGTTGGTCTGTGTGAATGTGTATACCTATACCTGAATACAGGAACATCAGGCCTCCTCACTCCCACACACTCTGCTATAGTTTGCGTGCTTTTGTGCACACCCCTCATGAACAGGCTGGGGCTCTAGGATGCTCTGTGTTCACTGATGATGAAGAAACCGAGAACTCCAAGCCTGTTTGTAAACACACTAAACACAGTGGCCTAGATAGAAGCTGTATCATAGTTTAAAATCTGCCTTACGGGATATTACTAAACTCGCTAATAGTTAAAAGGTTACTTACAATAGAGCAAGTTGGCCAATTTTGTGGTGTTGGGGAAATGTTAGGGCAAGGCCTAGAGGTTCATTTGGAATCTTGGTTTGTGATTTTAGGGTAGTTAGGAACTTCCTACTTAATGTACCTTTAAAATAGTCTATTTTCTATGTTTTGTATAATCTGAAACTGTACATGGAAAATAAAGTTTAAAACCAGATTGCCCAGAGCAAGACTCTAATGTTCCCAACGATGATGACATCTAGAGGAGAATGCTGCCGTTTTGAGGGGCAGGGGGTCAGTCGATTTCTCATCAAGATAATAATGTATGGTTTTTACAGTGAGCAATTGATAAATGGACAATTTATCACTGGACAGTCTCCCTCTGCTTCTTTAATGGGGCCAGCTTTGCAGCCCTGCAGCCTGTGTAGTCGCACACAGTTCCATGCATCCAAGGCCCCCATGCTTGGGAGAATGATCTGCTCGTGCCATTTTAAATTATTTTATATATATCTCTTGTAGAGACAAAGTCTCGCTATGTTGCCTATGCTGGTCTAGAACTCCTGGCCTCAAGTGATCCTCCTGCCTCGGCCTCCCAAAGTGCTGGGATTGCAGATGTGAGCCACTCACTGTGTCTGGCATCAAGTAGAACATTCTTACAAGAAATAAATATTTCATAGTCATGGAGAAGAATGCTCCTAAAATTTATGTATTCGTTCATGCATCCATCCATTCATTCATTCTTTTATGGCGGGGGGTGGTCTCACTATGTTGCCTATGCTGGCTTTGAACTCCTGGGCTCATGTGATCCTCCCACCTTGGCTCCCCAAAGCATTGGAATTGCCAGTGGGAGCCACTGCGCTCAGCTTTAAAGTTCTTCGTATTTGAACAAGTAGCCCAATTTTTTCACTTCTCAGGGATCCCCACAAATGACTGATCCTGTTCTTTTTTTTCAGCCTTCCTGTTCATTGTTACTAGATTGTGTTCTTTCATTTCATTTGTATTTAATAAAGACCTCTGCTTTAAAGGATGAGGTCATGATGCAATGAGACTATTTTCTACTGCATACTCTGCTGAAAACTGAAAAATTCAGACAGAGAGAGAAGGAGAGAGAGAAAGAGATCCCTCTAACTTCTATCTAAGGAATGCCAAAGGTAGCAAAAGCTATCTTTGTATCTTGAGAACACTCATTTCCTTACTGTCACACAGGGTTTGCAAACTAAAATCTTCAGAGACTACTGTCTGCCTTCATTGTGTTTCTAAATTGGATTTTTTTTTCCATGTGGCTGGGGGATGGTGATCATCCCAGAACACTCAATTTCGTATTTCTTCAATTCAGGAAATCAGCCTCTCATTCATTCATTCACCAAATATTTGCATAGCTGTAATGGTACAAGCATTGTGCTAGGTGTTATGGTGACATCCTGTGTCTTTGTCTCCATTACATACTAGGGACTTTTGGGAGGACATGATTGAACCTTTAGCCACCGATTAGCAGGCCATAAGGAACCCCAACTGGACCCCACTGAGATCACAGCACATCACCCATTGCCTTGATGAACTTAGTCCCTGCCTTGATCTAGATGATATTAGTCTCAGTTTCAAGTTGCCAGGGCTAGATTCTGATGGGTCCGTCTTGGGTAACACACTCACTCATCATTGCCCCAGTACTTGGCTGGAGTCAGGAGTGAGATCAAATTATGTAAACATGAGGGTCTGGGTGCAGTGGCTCACGCCTGTAATCCCATCACTGGGAAGTGAAGGCAGAAGGATCACTTGAGGTCAGTAGTTTGAGATAAGCCTGGGCAGCACAGTGAGACCCCATCTCTATAAAAACTGAAAAATTAGCTAGGCATGGTGGTGTGCTCCTGTAGTCCCAGCTTCTCAGGAGGCTGAGGCAGAGAATCGCTTGAACCTGGGAGGTCAAGGCTGCAGTGAGCTGTGATCATGCCACTGCACTCTAGCCTGGGCAACAGAAACTGTTTCAAAAAATAAAAATTCTTACACATTCATGAAATGAACTAACCCCTTCCCAAGAGGGATCTAACCTGAAGTCTCAACCAGTTTCCACTTCCAGCTCCCACTCCAGGGCTATGGGTGATGTGCTGTGATCTCAATGGGGTCCAGTTGGGGTTCCTTATGGCCTGGTAATGGGTGACTAAAGGTTCAATCTTGTCCTCCCAAAAGTCCCTAGTATGTAATAGGGACAAAGGCACAGGATGTCACCATGAATTGTCCCCTTGGAAAAGGGACAGGCAGAGAATCAATGTCCAGTGGCCACAGGTTCATTAGTGGTCACAAATAGCAGGAAGCCGCTTCCCTGGCGGGAGGGAGACTTGTGGCTGCTCAATCCGTTGCTCTTGGTTCTGCTCAGTGGAACCATCTCTCTCATCCACTGTCCCCTGTGGTCAGATTTCAGATGGGCAGTGTGGAGGAGGTCCTTTCTTTCTTCCTCCGGGTGTGAGGCCTAGTGTCTCAGAGGTGATTTTCAGGGTTGCACAGTTAGAGGCCCTTCTGAGTCACGGATGGGATTCCTTTGGCCATGCAAGATGTTGTCTTTACTTTTTTTTTTTTTTTTTCCCAAAGTACAAAACATTTATTATCACAGAGAATTTGACAGGAATCCAGTAGTGGCTTATGTAGGTAATTCTGCCTATGGCTTTTATGTGATGGGCCTAATAATTTGAGCCACAGAAATCCTGGCCCCATGCCTCTGAGCTTTACTGCAGCCTTGAGGCAATAACTGCAAAGCCCTTCTAATCTGAGCTCTCTCTCTCTGCCTGTCCCTCTGTCTGATGAAAAATGCTAAAGGACCTAGCATATCTTTTGCTGGAATCCCATACATCTTATCTTCTACTTAGCTTTTTGCAGCCACGCTATTGATCCTTAGTTTATAGCAGGGCTTAGCAGATTACTTGCTTTTATATGGTTTACAAGCTGAGAATTTATTTTGCGTTCTTAAAAAGTTGTGAAAATGGCTGGGTACAGTGACTCACACCGGTAATCCCAGCACTTTGGGAGAGTGAGACAGGAAGATCGCTTGAGCCCAGGAGTTTGAGACCAGCCTAGGCAACATCGCAAGATGCTGTTTCTACCAAAAAAAAAAAGGCAAACTGTGAATGGTGGCGCAGGCCTGTGGTCCCAGCTACCTGAGAGGCTGAGGCAGGAAGATTGCTTGAGCTTGGGAGGTGAAGGCTGCAGTGAGCCGTGATCTTGCCGCTGCACTCCAGCCTGGGCAACAGAGTGAGACTCTGTTTCATCAAAAAGGAAAAAAATGTTGTAGGCCGGGCGCAGTGACCCATGCCTGTAATCCCAGCACTTTGGGAGGCCAAAGTGGGTGGATCACTTGAGATCAGGAGTTTGATACCAGCCTGGCCAACATGGTGATACTCCATCTCTACTAAAAATACAAAACTTAGCCAGGTGTGGTGTTGGGCGCCTGTAATCCCAGCTATCTGGGAGGCTGAGGCAGGAGAATCATTTGAACCAAGGCGGTGGAGGTAGCAGTGAGCTGAGATCATGCCACTGCATTCCAGCCTGGGCAACAGAGCAAGACTCTGTCTTTAAGAAAAAAAAAAAAGTAAAATAATGCAAAGAAGAATATACAACAAAGACTTTATGTCGGCTGGGCATGGTGGCTCATGCCTGTAATACCTGTACTCTGGGAGGCCGAGGCGGGTGAATCACCTGAGATCAGGAGTTTAAGACCAGCCTGGCCAACATGATGAAACCTCGTCTCTACTAAAAATACAAAAAATTAGCCAGGTGTGGTGGCGGGTGCCTGTAATCCCAGTTACTCAGGAGGCTGAGGCAGGAGGTTGCAGTGAGCCAAGATCACGCCACTGCACTCCAGCCTGGGTGACAAGAGCGAAACTCTGTCTCAAAACAAAACACAAAAACAAACAAAAAAAACCTTATGTGGCCTGCAACGCCTGAAATATATACTATCGGCACTTAATAAGAGAAAGTTTATCAACTCCTGGTCTAGCACTTGACTTGTTTATTTCTGTCACTCTCTAAATCTTTGGATTCTCCATCAATGTAGATTGCAGGCTTCAGGCAGAAGGAATCTTAGCAAAGCTGCATTTGCTTCCATTTCGCCATTGGACCATGTTTGACCGAAGATTTACTTTTTCTTGTTGGATCTTACTGAAGGGTCTATGAAGTTGAACTTGCCAACATCCTGTTGTATTTCTCCAGTTTCTCCTGATACTACAACGTCCACAGGTTCATGATTGGTGTAAAATAGGTGACGGTTTGAACCAGGCTTCAGCTATGGCCCATGGGCCACGTCCAGCCCACCACCTGACTTTGTAAATTAAGTTTTATTGGGACACAGCTACACCCACTCATTTACATAGCGTTCATGGATGCTTTCTAAAGCAGAGTTGGATAGTTTCAATAGAGACCATATAGACCACAAAGTCTGAAATGTTTACTATCTGGCCCTTTCCAGAAAAATTTTGTCAAACCAAATGTTTTGCCATAGCGTGACAAGGGTGACAGCCTCCCAGCCTGAATAACAGGGTCTCCACTGCACTCTGACCTGCCACTGCTATTCGGCCAATTCCACATGAGTGTCTGTTGCTTGCAGCACCAACATAAGCTACCAAACTTAGTATTAGTCAAGGGTCTTAGTTGCAAGCAATAGTGACTTTGGCTGATTTAAACAGAAAGGAAATTTATTAAAGGGTAAGCTAGTAGTGCCCAGGCTTGAAAGCATGCAGCCAAATCCCCCCCAGTTGCCTCAGATCGTTCCACAGAACAATTTGGTAAGAAACCCACTGCTGTCGGGGCGGGGCACAGTGGCTCACACCTGTAATCCCAGCACTTTGGGAGGCTTAGGCAGGTGGACCACGAGGTCAAGAGATCAAGACTATCCTGGCCAACTTGATGAAACCCTGTCTCTACTAAAAATACAAAACTTAGCTGGGCATGGCTATGCATGCCTGTACTCCCAGCCACTTTTGAGGCTGAGGCGGGAGAATCACTTGAACCCAGGAGGCGGAGGTTGCAGTGAGCTGAGATGGCACCACTGCACTCTAACCTGGCAACAGAGCAAGACCCCATCTCAAAAAACAAACAAAAAAAGAAAACCACTGCCATCACCACAAGATGGTACCGTTTGCAGTCAATATTTGCACCTGTGCTATCCCGCCTTCTGTGGATTGGGAGCCTGGCATGGTGCCTCTGATTGGTGAAGCCTGGATCACATGACCACGTCCTGGCTGCAGGGAAGGTTGGGAAATGATGAGCAGCCAACTTCAGTTTACATCGTGGTAGTTAGTTCTGCAACCCACCAAGACTCAGAGGGACGGGAATTCCCCAACATACGAGGGAAGTTCAGATGTTGGGCAAACAAAATATCAAATGTCTACTAAATCCTATCAAGCCCAGTTCCCTGTCTACCCACAGCTAATCCCAAACTATATTCATCCATATCACACCTACATATTCTTTGCTATATTATGTATAGTCTGCACTGTTGTTATATACTTAGCTTTTTTTTTTTTTTTTTCTTTTTGAGACAGGGTCTCACTCTGTCACCCAGGTTGGAGTGCAGTGACAAACTCATAGCTCACTGCAGCTTCAACCTCCTGGGCTCAAGCAATCTTCCCATCTAAGCTTCCCAAGTAGCAGGGACCATGAGCGTGCACCACCACATCTGGCTAATTTTTTATTTTTGGGGAGATAGGGTCTTGCTATGTTTCTCAGGCAATCTGGAATTCCTGGGCTCAAGCAATCTTCCACCTTGGCTTCCCAAAGTGTTTTTTGTTTGTTTGTTTGTTTTTAAGACAGAGTCTCACTCTGTCACCCACGCTGGAGTGCAGTGACATGATCTTGGCTCATTGCAACCTTCACCTCCCAGGTTCAAGCAATTCTTCTGCCTGAGCCTCCTGAGTAGATGGGATTAAAGGCACGTGTCATCACCTCCAGCTATTTTTTTTTTTTTTTTAAATAAACAGAGTCTCGCTCTATTGCCCAGGCTGGAGTGCAGTGGCACGATCTTGGCTCACTGCAACCTCCGCCTCCCGGGTTCAAGCGATTCTCCTGCCTCAGCCTCCTGAGTAGCTGAGATTACAGGCACACGCTACCCACCACTTCTGCCTAATTTTCGTATTTTTAGTAGAGACAGGGTTTCACAATGTTGGTCAGGCTGGTCTCAAACTCCTGACCTAATGATCTGCCTGCCTCAGCCTCCCAAAGTGCTGGGATTACAGGCGTGAGCCACTACGCCTGACCCACCCCCAGCTAATTTTTGTATTTTTAGTAGAGACAAGGTTTCACCATGTTGGCCAGGGTGGTCTCGAACTCCTGACCTCAAGTGATCTGCCCATCTCAGCTTCCCAAAGTATTGGAATTACAGGCATGAGCCACCACGCCCGGACCCAAAATGTTTTATATGTCAATATGTAGTATGAATCTCTACTCCTCCCTCAAAACATGTATCTCAAAATTTTCCAGCTTCCAATGCATTTGCTTGCTTTATGGCCAGGGGAAGCCAAGCGTCCAGAAAGTGAAAGAGCAGGTACTACTACCACCCCCTAGTGGTGGTGTGTGACAACACGGTATAGCAATAAAGCACTGAAGCAAAGATGCCAATTGCACATCCAACTTAGCCAAACCCAGTGCAGCTGGTAAAAGCTAATGTGCACAAATCCTGATTAATTTAGAGTTAAATCTGTTACATGGCTATGTACCTATTTTCATTTGTCTCAATTTATTAATATATAGCCATGGGATTAGCCATGTGATTTTTGTACTTTTTTTTGGTTAGTAGACTATTACTACATTGAGACAGATTTATTTTGCAACGGAATGTCAGTGTAGAATTGACTATACTTGCATGATAAAAAGAATATATTTTCAGTACAAACCTATTATAAACTCTTTATTTATTTATTTACTTACTTATTTATTTTTGAGACAGAGTCTTACTCTGTTGCCCAAGCTGGAGTGCAATAGTGAGATCTCAGCTCACTGCAACCTTTGCCTTCCCGACTCAAATGATCCTCCCACCTCAGCTCCCGAGTAGATGAGAGGATCACAGGCACATGCCACCACCCCCAGCTAATTTTTGTATTTTTTTGTAGAGATGGGATTTCGCCATGTTTCTCAGGCTGGTCTTGAACTCCTGGGCTCAAGTGATCCGCCTGTCTCAGCCTTCCAAAGTGCTGGGATTACAGGCATGAGCTACCGCACTCCGCCTTGAACTCATTTTAAATAGGTGTATTATGAAAAGTCTTTGTGAGTGTTTTCTTTCGAAAGTTTCTTTCTTTCTAAAGTTTTTCCTGTAAGAACTCCATATTGTATACCTGTAGGGTAGAGTTTTGCCGCATCACCGCAATTGACATTTGGGCTGCGGAATTCTTGGTGGGGACTGTCCTGTATGTACACTGTAGAATGTGTGGCAGCATCCCTGGCCTCTACCCACTAGATGTCAACAGTGCTCCCCAACCCCTACCACTGTTGTGACAACCAAAAATATCTCCAGACATTGCCAAATGCCCCATGCAAGGGGTGGGGACAAAATTGCCTACGAGGGAGAGCCACTGCTGTTGGGTCCTGTATACACCAGGAAATACGGTGATTGGCAGCCATGATGGTGGGGCTACTGGGAGCTGTTGCAAATTGCCAGGGAAGGTGATTGGTCTAGAGCAGCTCACACCCATCTGGAAGGAAAGCCAATGACAGTCTCCCCCACCATGGCCCTTGGCATCTCTGAACACAGGGGAGAACAGCACAGGATGTTCCCCATCCCAAAGCTGAAACGAGCACATTGGCTCGATTTTTGTCATCAGCTAGAACAAACAGACCAGAGGAACCAGGAAGAAACGGCTTCTCTGTGTTTGTAGAAGGACAATAGTGTAATTTCACCAGGGTCCTGAACACATGTGAGGGAAGAGAGGTGTTACTTCACCTTGGCACAGGGTTACTTTAAAGCCCAGATTTTTTTATGTTTATTTTTTATTTTTTTTGACCTGGAAGGAAAGTTCAGTTGCTGTGGTCTGCCATTGCCTCATCCAGAAAGAAATGATGGCAGGCCAGATGTGGTGGCTCATGCTTGTAGGCCTGGCACTTTGGGGGGGCTGAAGCAGGAGGATTACCTGAGCTCAGGAGTTCAAGACCAGCTTGGGCAATGTAGTGTGACCCTGTCTCTACAAAAAATTTTAAAAATTAGCTAGGTGAGGTGGCACACACTTGTGGCCCCAACTACTGAGGAGGCTGCTGAGGTGGGAGGATCACTCGAGCCCAGGAGATTGAGGCTGAAGTGAGCTGTGATTGTGCCACTGCTCTCCAGCAGTAGAGCAAGACACTGTCTCAAAAAGGAAAGGAGGCCAGGCCCAGTAGCCTGCAATCTCAGCACTTCGGGAGCCGAGGCAGGCAGATCACTTGAGGTCAGGAGTTTGAGACCAGCCTAACCGACATGGTGAAACCCCGTCTCTCCTAAAAATACAAAAAAAAAAAAAAAAAAAAAAAAAAAAAACTAGCCAGGCGTGATGGTGCGTGCCTATAGTCCCAGCCAATCAGAGGCTGAGGCAGGGGAATCACTTGAACCCGGGAGGCGGAGGTTGCAATGAGCCGAGATCATGGCTTTACACTTCAGCCTGGGCGACAGAGTAAGACTCCATTTCAAAAAACAAACAAAAAAAAAAGGGAAGGGAAGGGAAGGGAAGGGGAAGGGAGGGGAGGGGAGGGGAAGGAAAGGGGAAGAGAGGGGAGGGGAAGGGAAGGGAGAGGAGAGGAGGGGAAGGGAAGGGAGGGGAAGGGAGGGGAGGGGAAGGGGAAGAGAAGGGAAGGGAGGAGAGGGGAAGGGGAAGGGAAGGGAGGAGAGGGGAAGGGAAGGGAACGAAAGGGAGGAGAGAGGAAGGGAAGGGAGGAGAGGGAAAGGGAAAGGAAGGGAAGGGAAGGGAGGAGAGGGGAAAGGGAAGGGAAGGGAGGAGAGGGGAAGGGAAGGGAAGGGAGGAGAAGGGAGGGGAGGGGAAGGAGAGGGGAAGGGAAGGGGAATGGAAAGGGAGGGGAAGGGAGGTGAAGAGGAAGGGAAGGGAGGGGAAGGGGAGGGGGAAGGGGAAGGGGAATGGAAAGGGAGGTGAAGGGGAACAGAAGGGAGGGGAAGGGAGGGGAGGGGGAAGGGGAAGGGGAATGGAAAGGGAGGTGAAGGGGAAGGGAAGGGAGAGGAAGGGAAGGGAGGGGAAGGGAAGGGAGGGGAGGGGGAAGGGAAGGGAATAGGAAGGAAGGGGAAAGGAGATGAAGGGGAAGTGGAAGGGAAGGGAGGGGAGGGAGGGAGGGGAGCCCTTTGGGAAGCTGAGGTAGGAGGGTTGCCTGAGGCCAGGAGTTCGAGACCAGCCTGGGCAACATAGAGAGACCCCATCTCTACAAAAGTTTAAAAATTGTCTGGGTGTGGTGGTGTGCTCTTGTAGTTCCAGCTACGCAGAAGACTGAGGCAAGAGGATTCCTTGAGCCCAGGAGTTTGAGCCTGCTGTGGGCTAAGATCATTCTACTGAACTCCATCCAGCCTGGGCAACAGAGTGGGACTCTGTCTCAAGGAAGGAAGGAAGGAAGGAAAGAAGGGAGGGAGGGAAAAAGGAAGGAAGGAAAGAAGAGAGGGGGGAAGGAAGGGAGGGAGTAAGGAAAGAAGGAAGGGAGGAAGGAAGGGAGGGAGGGAGGAAGAGAGGAAGGAAGGAAGGGAGGGAAGGAGGAAGGAAGGAAGGGAGGGAAGGAGGAAGGAAAGAAGAGGGGGAGGAAGGGAGGGAGGAATCAAGGGAGGGAGGGAAAAATGAAGGAAGGAAAGAAGAGAGGGAGGGAGGGAGGGAGGAAGGAAGGAAGGAAGGAAGGAAGGAAGGAAGGAAGGAAAGAAGGAAAGGCAGGAGGAAGAGAGGGAGGGAGGGAGGGAAGGAAGGAAAAGAAAAAACAGTGACACCTGAAACATGGTTACAGAAGTGCTGAAGGCGCTAAAGTGGGGAGGCTGCAAACGGGAGGACTGAATCAGAAGGGTCTTCTGGAGCAGGCGGTGGCTGATCTTCTCACTGGAGAGGAGAGGAGTTGAGGAAGAGCAGCAAGGTGTGCAGTCAGCACGTGGAGCAGCTGCTGGCTTATCCTGTAGGTTTTCCTATGGGATGAACATGAGGCAGGTTGTTGGGAGTTCCGAGCAGGATTAAGAGCCTTCAGTCTGAACTGCAGACATCCAACCTCAAGAGTTGCCTCCAGGTTGGGTGTGGTAGCTCACACCTGTAATCCCAGCACTTTGGGAGGCTGTGGCAGGAGGATCACTTGAGGTCAGAAGTTCGAGACCAGCCTGGCCAACGTGGTGAAACCCCATCTCTACTAAAAATACAAAAATGAGCCAGACATGGTGGCGGGTGCTGGTAATCCCAACTACTCAGGAGGCTGAGGCAGGAGAATCCCTTGAAATCAGGAGGCAGAGGTTGCAGTGAGCCAAGATTGCACCACTGCACTCCAGCCTGGGTGACAGTGACTCTGTCTCAAAAAAAAAAAAAAAAAAAGAATATTCACACATGAAAAAGAGTTGCCTCCACTTGATGGCAAGGTGTGGCCTGCAGGCTCTGCCTCCCTGTCCATGTGTGAGTTGACCCAGTAACCAGAGCACCTGCTAAAGGACAGGCGACTCCGCCCCCTATGCTCCAGCCTCATCAGCTGGGCCCGTTTCCTGGCAGAGGATGCGCAGAGCCAGAGGGTGATATGGGGCAAGTACCCGCTTAGCAGATTTAGCCAGCAGGTCAACTAATTTTAAGTTCCACCTGGCTTTCTGTCTCGTTGTACTTGAAAAAGTCTTTATAATTTGCTGGCTGTGAAAATAGTTGCTTAAAGCATGGCGTATGGATGTTCTGCCTTAGAATCCATGGCGGACATCTTGAGATTGCAGATTCCTGGGCTGTGCACCAGACTTGCTGAGTCAGGACCTCAAGGGGTGGGGCCCTGGGATCTGCCATTTTGACAGGCTTTCCAGGGATTTGGATTGAGGGACATTGGTGATTGCAATTGGGAATACTTTGTGGGATGCTTGATTCCGTAAACTAGACCAATGAGCTCAGTTTAGGAGGTGGTTATGACCCAGAGCATTGGAGCTTCCTTCTTCCCTGTCAGTTCTCTTCTTTCCCTCTCTAAGCACAATAAATACAGTGGCCCTAAGAGGTGTCTTGAAAATATAATAACAGGCTGGGCACGGTGGCTCATGCCTGTAATCCCAGCACTTTGGGAGGCCAAGGTAGGTGGATCACTTAAGGTCAGGTGTTCGAGACCAGCCTGGCCAACACGGCAAAACCCCGTCTTTACCAAAAATACAAAAATTAGCTGGGTGTGGTGGTGGGCATCTGTAGTCCCAGCTACTTGGGAGGCTGAGGCAGGAGAATTGCTTGAACCCAGGAGGTGGTGGTTGCAGTGAGCCAAGATCACACCACTGCACTCCAGCCTGGGTGACAGAGCCTCAGTCTCAAAAAAAAGAAGAAGGAGGAGGAGGAGGAGGAGGAGGAAGAGGAAGAAGAAGAAAAAGGAGGAGGAGGAGGAGGAGAAGAAAGAAAGAAACATCTGAGACTAGGTAATTTATAAAGAAAAGAGGTTTAAGGCTGGATATGGTGGCTCACACCCATAATCCCATCACTTTGAGAGGCAGAGGCAGGCGGATCACAAGGTCAGGAGTTTGAGACCAGCCTGACCAATATGGTGAGACCATGTCTCTACTAAAACTACAAAAATTAGCCGGGTGTGTTGGCAGGCGCCTGTAGTCCCAGCTACTCAGGAGGCTGAGGTAGGAGAATTAGTTGAACCCAAGAGGTGGAGGTTGCAGTGAGCCGAGATCACGCCACTGCACTCTAGCCTGGGCGACAGAGAGAAACTCTGTCTCAAAAAAAAAAAAAAAAAAAAAAAAAAAAGAGGTTTAATTGGCTCATGGTTCTGCAGGCTTTATGGGAAGCATGATGCTGACATGTGCTCAGCTTCTGGGGAAGCCTCAGGAAGCTTGCAGTCATGGCAGAAGGCAAAGGGGAAGCAGGCATGTCACATGGCCAGGGCAGGAGCAAAGGTGGGGGTGCCACACATTATTTATTTATTTATTTATTTATTTATTTATTTATGAGACAGAGTTTCACTCTTTTTGCCCAGGCTGGAGTGCAATGGCGTGATCTCGGCTCACTGCAACCTCCACCTCCCAGGTTCAAGTGATTCTCCTGCCTCAGCCTCCTGAGTAGCTGGGATTACAGGCAGGTGCCAACACCCCCAGCTAATTTTGTATTTTTAGTAGAGACAGGGTTTCACCATGTTGGGCAGTCTGGCCTCAAACTCCTGACCTCAGGTAATCTGCCCCCTCGGTCTCCCAAAGTGCTGGGATTACAGGCGTGAGCTACCACGCCCAGTCACCACACTCTTTTAAATGACCAGATCTTGCAAGAACTCACCACCACAAGGACAGAACTAAGTGGATGGCGCTGAACCATTCATGAGAAACCATCTCCATGATCCAATTACTTCCAACCAGGCCCTACCTCCAACACTGGGAAGTACAATTCAATGTGAGATTTGGGTGGGGACCAATGTGAGATTTGGGTGGGGACAAATATACACACTACATCGACCCCCCGAATTCCTTCTGAGAGTTCTCTCTCCCTCCCTGTGGGCAATCTCTTGTAGAGGTCAACCAAAGTGATTTGTAGCATATGACCTAAGCCAGGCCAATCAAATTCTCTCTTTCGGAGCCTCTCCTGGGCTCCCCAGTGGGATGCCACAAGGATGGAAACCCAGTTGGTCTTGATTCCTCCAGCACCTGTCTCCTATCAAGTCTCCCCTTCAGCCTCTTCTCTGATTTTCTCCTTGCTGTGTGTTGAGACTTGTCTAGCCCACACGGGGCTACCCAGTGTGCTTCCCCCAGCCCCTCTCCTGATTAAGTTCTGGTGCTCTCAGCAACTCTGAGAAGGTTTTCTCTCTTTTTTTCTTTCTTTCTTCTTCTTCTTCTTTTTTTTTGAGACAGAGTCTCGCTCTGTTATCCAGGCTGGAGTGCAGTGGCACAACCTCGGCTCACTGCAACCTCTGCCTCCCGGGTTCAAATGATTCTTGTGCCTCAGCCTCCCTAGTAGCTGGGACTACAGGTGCGTATCACCACGCCTGGCTAATTTTTTTTGTATTTGTAGTAGAGACAGGGTTTCACCATGTTGGCCAGGCTGGTCTCAAACTCCTGACCTCAAGTGATCCTCCCGCCTTGTCCTTTCAAAGTCCTGGGATTACAGGTGTGAGCCACCACACCTGGCAGAAAATGTCCTCTCTTATTGCATGAGTACATCCTGCTACAATGCTCTAGAAACCTTTGTCCTGTTTTATATTTTCGCAGGGAGCAGAAAAGAGTTGAGGTTTCCTATGTGGTTTATTTGGCCACATTCGACTTAGTCCGTCAGATAAGCTTTGTCATCATCGACTGTATAGACTACATGGCTTCTGTGGTTTCAATGAGATTTGAACACTTTTCCACTTGTGTTGGATTTGCAGCTTAAACTAATTTATTTTAATCGACATCATTCAATTCCAATTTTATAAAAGGATCAACGCACGATGGAAAACAGTAGGGAAAGTGGCTGATGAGAAAATCCACCAGCAAGGACGCTGGGTTCTAAGCAGAACTGAAGCTCTGGAATTAAGAAAACAGCCAAAGAAAAGCTTTGAAGTCTGAGTTTAGAGAAGCTGACTGACTCGTAAGGCAATTCCAGGTAAGATTTCTGAATGATGTTAAGAATAAAAAGCAACTGAGATCAACATGGAGGCCTGCAAGGTAAGGGCCACATTTTATCTAGATACTAGCTTAGAGACTTGCTACATTGGCACTATATTTCAAATGTTATTTAGTAGCATTGTGAAATCAACTGGTTTAAGCATTGAAAAGGATAAAAATAGCTTATGAAAACAAAATGGTTTTTTTTAAAAAAGGGTAAGATGTATGTTTAATTTCAATTGCAGAAACGAAGGGAAGAAGCACTCCTGCCACCTGGTGGGCATTTAGCCAAATTGTTTGTTCAGGTGTTTCAGGGGTGAAATTCGTGTCGTTGAATCTAAGTTGAACACACAAACATTCCAGCTCCAGCCATGGTTGGGTCTTATTTCCTTCCCCTTAACCTGGGATCTGTACCTTTCTGTTTCCAATTAAGGCCTTTATAAACGAAAGCAACCTGGTTTGGCCAGATAAAAGTTCATGTCTCCTTGCCCGTGTCCTCGTGAACTGTATCACAGTGCTCTCTGGAGATTTCGTGTGTGTGCTTTTCACTTGTCAACCTCCTGTGTCCCCCACTAGAAGGTCAGCTGCAAAAAGGCAGAGATTTGTCTGGTCTTGCTATCTATCATAGTGCCTGGTACCAGTGCCCGGCATATTGGTCGATAGTTCCCTGATGAATGGAAATTTAACAAATAGGTGAAAATAGAGTTTTGGGTTGCCCGAGTGGCATGTTCCAGGCCTTTACCATGTCATAAACCTCTTCGTTCAACTGCTAATAGTTTCTCCTGTGTCTTGGGTTACAATCAACCTAGCCAAGTTTGGCCTCCATCTTGCAAGAAGTAACACCTGCCCATAGGTGTACCAGATCAGATTTATACAGGACCCGCTGGCCTGAACGACCTCCAATCCTACTACTTAAGAATCCCAAATATCTCTCTGCTTGCTACTCATGGCTCCTGACTTGCAAGCAAGGGGTGGGTGAGTGTCCCTGGCTCGTGGGACACTTTTTTTTTTATAAGGAGATAAGTGGTAGATAAGTAAAATTAGCCCAGTGGGAACTGATTTCAAGCTGTGGAGTGGTGATTTGTGGGTAATTTGTGGGTAGTCCAGGGAATGCCCCATGATCCTAAATAATTACCATCATGTGTTGTTGCGATAGTGGTCAGATGGGTTTGGATTGATCGTTGGCTCTGATTAGGGAGTCTCCCGTGCTGACCCATGTCCTCCCTTCAGAGGCATCTGGAACATCAATCCTGCAGATTATTCAGGTCATTAGGAATTCCCCGTGGAGGCTCAACACTTTCCTGAATCTGAATAGTTAAACCTCTGTGTTGCAAAAATCAAATACCATCTGGCTTTTGTGTTATCTTGGCTAAATCCAGTCAATCCCAGCTTCTTCAATGGCATTTATGATAGTCCGCTCCCCCAAATCTGGAGAATCATAACTGGGTTAGAAACAGTTTCATTTAATCTTGTGTGTAGAAAGATTGTTTTCACAGATCAGACAGCATTTACCTCCATCAGAGTAAGAAAAAAGAATGTCCAGGTGTGTCCTTGCCCCAGTGATCACAGCATCTGTTGATATGTTCCTTGATATCAGCCTTATAGATCAGACTTACTGTCATCTTTAAAGAAGTTTACTTCATCCAAGCGCGGTGGCTCACGCCTGTAAAACCAGCACTTTGGGAGGCTGAGGTGGATGGATCACTTGAGGTCAGGAGTCTGAGACCAGCCTGGCCAACATGGTAAAACCCTGTCTCTACTGAAAAAGTACAAAAATTAGCCAGGCATGGTGGCACGTGCTTGAACCTGGGAGAATTGCTTGAACCTGGGAGGTAGAGGCTGCAGTGAGCCAAGATCGTGCCACTGCACTCCAGCTTGGGTGACAGAGTGAGGCTCCATCTCAAAAAATAAATAAATAAATAAATAAATAAATAAATAAATAAATAACTTAATGGCATTGACAAACAGTTGTCCATCCCACAAACCACCCACTCGCCCTAGTGTCAAAATTATGGGAAATTGTTCCTTTCAAAGAGACTTCAGAAAAATATTGTATCCTGGTATAAAATGGATTGTTATTTCATTGTCTACATGAAAGGGCCTTGCTTGTTGACCAGTAATAGTTTGCATTTTAATTAATTTTTGTCCTTTCCCACTATCTAAATAGCGAATCTGTTATAACTCCTGTGGTTACTGTCTTTTTAGACCTTGCCTGTGTGTTTGGATGTTTGGATTCCAGTAGAGAGGGTTCTTCCCCTGACACAGTCCCACCACTCGTAGTTCAATTGCAGGAGAGGAAAAACTTCATTCATCCTCTTAGATTCTGTGACTGGAGTCTGTAAATTAAACTGACAACAGGTAGATGAACAGGAGGAAAGACCAATTTTAATAGTTTTACATGCATGGGGGCTTCATATACAAGAAGCAAAAATGCAAAGCAGTGGTTAGACCTGGGGGCTTATATATCATTTTCCTTTTTTTTTTTTTTGAGATGGAGTCTTGCCCTGTCACTCAGGCTGGAATGCAATGGCATGATCTTGGCTCACTGCAACCTCTGCCTTCCGGATTCAAACAATTCTCCTGCCTCAGCCTCCCGAGTAGCTGGGACTACAGGCATAAGCCACCACATCTGGCTAATTTTTTGTATTTTTAGTAGAGATGAGGTTTTACCATGTTGGCCAGGCTGGTCTCGAACTCCTAACCTCAGGTGATCTGCCTGCCTTGGCCTCCCAAAGTGCTGGGATTAGAGGCATGAGCCACTGTGCCCGGTAAAAAAAAAAAAAGAATTTTTTATAATTAGTCAGGAGTGGTGGTGTGTGCCTCTAGTCCCAGATAGGAGGCTGAAGTGGGGGGATCTCTTGAGCCCAAGAGTTGGAGGCTGCAGTGAGCCATGATTGTGTCACTGTACTCTAGCCTAGGTGACACAGACTCAGAAAGAGGGAGGGAGGGAGGGAGAGTTTGGGTTCCTAGGGGTGGTAAATTGCAGAAAGATGACTAGGAAGTGGTGGGTAAGGGTTGTTTAGTAATGTTTGTCATGCCAACTCATCTCTGTGCCAGTCACCCTGCTACAGAATGGAGAAACATCTTTACATGGGGAATTTCCCTGCTTTTAGGCAGAAAGGGAGTGGGTAGAGAGCTCTTTTTGTCTGCAGTTTCTCAATTGCCCTCAGATCAAAATAATCTTTATGCTAAAGTGGCCTGTTTTGGGGTAATGTATTCTGATCCCCTCCAACACGGGTAGAAAATCAAGGTAGATGCACACGGCTCCTCCCAAAGTCTCATGAGGGTGAAAGGCGGGAACTGACAGGATTGTATTTGTCTTCCTTACAGGGCTCTTTCTCTCTCTCTCTCTCTTTACTTTTTATTTTTTTATTTGTATTTATTTTGCTGTTGTTGTTGTTGAGATGGACTGTTGCTCTGTCGCCTAGGCTGGAGTGCAGTGGCATGATTCCAGCTCACTGCAACCTCTGCCTCCCGGGTTCAAGCAATTCTCCTGCCTCAGGCTCCTTGCAGGCACCCTCCACCACACCCAGCTAATTTTTTGTATTTTTAGTAGAGACAGGGTTTCATCATGTTGACCAGACTGGTCTCACACTCCTGACCTCAAATGATCCACCTGCCTCCACCTCCCAAAGTGTTGGGATTACAGGCATGAGCCACCACTCATCCTCTTATTTTTCCTCTGAGTTCAGTTTTTCCACTCTGTCATCCTGGATTTGTGGTAATGGGTAACATGTAAGATCGTTAGTCTGTCTCTGCTTTTGCAACCTTGACTGCCATCTGACAATTCAGGATAAGGCCTCCCTGCTTTCATGATGCTGTGCACATCTGACTGAGGTAAGAGCTCTTGAGGGGATTGATGGAGGGCTTTGCAGCTTCCTTATTGGTGGGTAAAAAGTCTCCCAGCAAATGTGGGTGTCTAAGAGTATCCAGGGGGACCCACCTCCATGGCATATGCAGTGAGGGCCTGGTATCATTTATTTGAACAAGCCATGGCTCCCAGTGGAGATGGAATGTATTAATCAGGCTAGTGCTGCTGTAACAAATTACCATAAATGGCCAAGTGCAGTGGCTCACGCCTGAAACCCCGGCACTTTGGGAGGTTGAGGTTGGCGGTTCACTTGAGGTCAGGAGTTTGAGACCAGCCTGGCCAACATGGCACTCCGTCTCTACTAAAAATATAAAAATTAGCCAAGCATGGTGGCACACACCTGTAATTCCAGCTACTCAGGAGGCTGAGGCAGGAGAATCACTTGAACCCGGGAGGCAGAGTTGGAGTGAGCCAAGATCGCACCACTGCACTCTAGCCTGGGCAACAGAGTGAGACTCTATCTCAAAACAAAAACAAAAACAAAAAATTATAAACTTGGTGACTTAACAGAAATTATTTTTCTCGCCATTCTGGAGGCTGAGGTATCCACAGGACAATGCCCCCTCTGGAGGCCCTCGTGGAGAACGTATCCTTGCTTCTTTCAGCTTCTGGTGGCCCCAGGCATTCCCTGGGTTTTGGTTGCATTGCTCTAATCTCCATCTCTGTCTTCATATTGCATCTCTTCTCTCTCTCATCTCTGTGTGTCTCTTATCAGGATACTTGTCATTTAATTTGGGCCCAGCTCATCCAAGATGATCTCATCTGGAGATTCTTAATTACATCTGTGAAGATCCCCTCCCCTCCCCTCCCCTCCCCTCCCCCCCCCTTCCTCCCCTCCTCTCCCCTCCCCTCCCCCCCCCCCCCCCCCCCCCTCCCCTCCCCTCCCCTCCCCTCCCCTCCTCTCCCCTCCCCTCACCTCCCTTCACCTCCCCTCTTCATTTTTAAGACAGAGTCTCGCTCTATCACCCAGGCTGGAGTACAGTGTGGTATGATCATAGCTCATGGAGTCTCAACCTCCTGGACTCAGGCGATCCTCCCAACTCAGCCTCCTGAGTAGCTGGGAACAGGTGTGGGCCACCATGCTTGGGTAATTTTTAATTTTTTTTAGAAATGGGGTCTCGCTATGTTGCTGGTCTTAAACTCCTGGGCACAAGTAATCCTCCTGCCTTGGCCTCCCAAAGTGCTGTGATTACAGGCATGAGCCACCGTGCCTGGGCTGATCCTTTCTTCCAAATAAGGTCACATTCACAGGTTCTAGGATGAAGACATCTCTTGGGGTGGGGGACCCAGTTCAACCAGCTGCACACGGGATGCAGATAAATGCTGGAAAGGCTCAGAGGACGCTTCCTGATGATGGAGTAGAGTTTCTCTTTCTTCATCAGCAAGGGAACCACACACCTTTGTAGAGCGGTGCCCCTTAAAAGTCATTTATATTTTCAGTTCCTGTCTCAGCAACCAAATGAAGTCTTGAGTGGAGTCCCTTCCATTAATCTGCTGATGGGAGTGGTGTGTTCCTTCAACATTACCACCAGGTGGCAGCCAAGAACCTAGAGTTAGGCGGGATCATGCTTGCTGCCTGACCAAAGTACATGGTCTTAGCTCCTGAACTGAGATCCAAGTTTCCAAATAAAGACAGAGGATGCCAATTCAGCTTTGCTCTGGCCTATTCAGTAACATGTCACTTAATAG
The DNA here is from genome assembly GCF_003255815.1 of Theropithecus gelada. NCBI lineage: Eukaryota > Metazoa > Chordata > Mammalia > Primates > Cercopithecidae > Theropithecus > Theropithecus gelada. Next base: position 72,211,780 of record NC_037688.1, read on the forward strand.
GCAGAATTACCAGATCAGTCCACCAGCCAGCCTAGTGTGGCAATAACTTACCCCAACTGTTTAAGCATTTACATAGTACACACCGGTTTTTTTGTTTATTTTATTTTTGAGAGGGAGTTTCGCTCATTGTTACCCCGGCTGGAGTGCAATGACGCGATCTCGGCTCACTGCAACCTCCGCCTCCTGGGTTCAAGTGATTCTCCTGCCTCAGCCTCCCGAGTAGCTGGAATTACAGGCATGTGCCACCACACCCAGCTAATTTTGTATTTTTAGTAGAGACGGGATTTCTCCATGTTGGTCAGGCTGGTCTCAAACTCCCGACCTCAGGTGATCCACCCACCTCAGCCTCCCAAAGTGCTGGGATTACAGGCGTGAGCCACCACACCCGGCACACACACCTGTTAATTTTGCCTGTTTGGCATTTCTTTCCTTACCTTGGGGTAGGTTGAGAATGTTAATCACATTAGCCCATTCCCTAGCACAGTTATTATTTCAAAGATTGGCATATCATGTCATTCCAGTGGGAGCATCACAAAGAAAATCGGATATTGTTTTCTTTCTGTGAATCAACCTATAGCTTTCTTGTAAGATATTCCCCCAACACACTTGCTTGCAATCACAGGGCCCTCAATGATGGGATCTGCATTTTGTTAACAGTTAGTTTAAGGCGGTCAACTGTAGCACAGGCCAGGCCAAAAGTCAAAAACTCTTCATTACTGAATGAATATCCTAGGTAGATTATACAAGGATGTCCTTATACTACAAAAGAATGATCTTTTATAATATAAAAGGATGTCCTTATTCAGATGTCCTTAGACCAATTACTTAAACTTTTGGAATGTCCAACTACAGCCAAAATTGATGCCCGAATTGTTTCTAGAACTGACAGCTTTTATTAAAATAGCAAAAGGGTCTCTCTTTTCCTTTCTCCGCCATCGTGGTGTGCTCTTACCTCCGCTTCTGGCCATGTCTTCTCACAAGACTTTCAGGGTTAAGTGATTCTTGGCCAAGAAACAAAAGCAAAATTGTCCCATTCCCCAGTGGATTCGGATGGAAACTGGAAATAAAATCAGGTACAACTCCAAAAGGAGACATTGGAGAAGCACCAAGCTGGGTCTATAAGGAATTGCCCTTGAGATGGCACACATACTTGTGCTGTCTGAAGGTCACGATCACATTACCATGTCAAACTGAAAATGTCACCAGTATCTGGAGAGTTTGATGTGTTTTCCTCTCTGAATCTATTATGAATGTGTTGGTTGACTGGGTTCAGTAATAAATATGTGAGGCCTTTCATTTCAAAAAAATAAAAATAAAATAAAATAGCAAAAGGAAGAAGTGATAGGTTACATGAAGCCTATAGCTACAGAGATTTATTATTGAATTTGTTCAAAATATTTTTGTGTTTTAGATGTTTCTCAGATGATTCTGATATGTGACCAGGGTTGAGGACCAGTATTTCTCCATGGGAGCTAGATCAGGTGGGAATTTCAGAATTAGAGGTGTTTAATTTGACTGTTATCTCTTTCTCTTTCTACTTTTTGTGCCTGGAATACTCTTAGTTAAAACAAATTAAGCACAGTGGCTCACACCTGTAATCCTAGCACTTTGGGAGGTGGAAGCAAGCAGATTACCTGAGGTCAGGAGTTCAAGAGGAGCCTGGACAACGTGGTGAAACCCCGACTCTACTAAAAAAAAAAAAATACAAAAATTAGCCAGGTGTGGTGGTGTGTGTGCCTGTAGTCCCAGCTGCTTGGGAGGCTGAGGCAGGATCGCTTGAACCTGGGAGGCGGAGATTGCAGTGAGCTGAGATCGCACCACTCCACTCCAGCCTGGGCGACAGAGTGAGACTCCCTCTTAAAAAATAATTAAATAAAACCAGTTAATCTCAGGAGACCTGATTCTCTCTGGCTGAGATAGGTAGAGAGAAATCATTTGGCAACTAAACCTGTTACTCTACCATTCTCTCTGTTTTCCGAAAATCCTATCTAAGCTCTACTTATCTGAATTCAATGTGAAACTATCCCCCCTTATTGTTCCTCTAAGCCACCTCATCTTAAAGTCTATATATTGATAGAGAAGTGCAAGAACTCAAGGCAGAACCTGTGGAAAGAGAGCAAGAGAATTGTTGAAGTCTTGGAAGAAGTGAGGGTAAACAGACTGGATATCTTTCCAAGCCAAAGCAGTTTGGAACCAAGGCTGATGGTAAAGAGAATATTGCACAATTTGTTAGATATCCATTAATGAGAAGAATCTGGCAATTCCTGGAACCATAATTTGAGGGTGGAATAAAAATATATCAGATACACCCACAATCAGATAATTTAATACCTATAGCCCCTAATTGAAAGAAAAAGTGTGGGATGCAAGAAAATGGTAAATATAGAAATGTAATAAAAATGCCAGTAAATTAAACAATTATTGACTGGAAACAGCCGTAATGAGCACTTTTTGCTTTTAAAAGATGGGTCTAAACTTACTGATAAAAATAACAAATAGGCTGGGTGCAGCAGCTCACGCCTGTAATCCCAGCACTTTGGGAGACCGAGGTGGGTGGATCACCTGAGGTCAACAGTTTGAGACCAGCCTGGCCAACATGGTGAAATCCCATCTCTACTAAATACAAAAAATTAGCTAAGTGTTGTGGAACATACCTGTAATCCAAGCTACACAGGAGGCTGAGGCAGGAAAATTGCTTGAACCCAGGAGGCAGAGGTTGCAGTGAGCCGAGATTGCACCACTGCACTCCAGCCTGGGCAACAAGAGCAAAAACTCTGTCTCAATAAATAAATAAATAACAAATAGGTGTTTGTCTGGGGTAGGGAACCTGTAGGTAAGGCATTTTCTTTTAAGATCCTTTTCTTATCTGGAAGGATGTTAGAGATATGGATATGATGATTAGACTTTGTTGGGGAAAAAAGGTTTTGAATGTCTGTTGATATTAAAACATTATGAATAAAATGACATATCACAGATCTGTATCACAATAATTCAGTGGCTGATGGGAGCTGAGAGGGTATACGGGGTTTAGATGAAACAAGGTTGACATGAGTTGAAAATTGTGGCCAGGCGTGGTAGCTCACACCTGTAATCCCAGCACTTTGGGAGACCGAGGTGGGTGGATCACCTGAGGTCAGGAGTTCGAGACCAGTCTGACCAACATGGAAAAACCCCGTCTTTACTAAAAAATACAAAATTAGCCGGGCGTGGAGGCGCATGCCTGTAATCCCAGCTACTTGGGAGGCTGAGGCAGGAGAATCGCTTGAACCTGGGAGGTGGAGGTTGCAGTGACCCGAGATGTGCCATTGCACTCCAGCCTGGGCAACGAGAGTGAAACTCCGTCTCAAAAAAATGAAAAAGAAAATTGTTAAAGGTGAGCGATGGATAAACATCACAATATTGAGCTTCATATGTGCTTCTGGAAAATAGCGATGGTTAAGAATTACCCCCGACCTTAGTGTTACTGGTAATTTCCTGGTAATTACCTGTTACCCAGGAAATGGCTTACTGCAAAGAAACCCACTCTTCCCCATGAGACTCGGATAAGACCCATTGTTTGACCTTATAATAAGGACAGACACAGACCCTCCAAATTCTCATTGTTTGTCACATAAATGATTAGGTGAACTGTCTGTTCCTATTGACCAATCTAGACAAAATGCCTGCTAGTTGACCATATTTTAGGCAGGCATCTCTCTTTCCCCTGGTTCCTGAACTCTGGCCACACTTCAATTTCAGTGAGCAATGGAATGTGTAACACTTCCTACTCCACCCTGCCCATTAACAACTCCTCCCAAGAACCTGCTGATTGAGGCATTTTCTGTCCAGCTGCTGGAGCACCCCACTCCCCCACACCTAGTAATTTCTAGATTTACTTTACTTCTTCCTATAAAGGAAAACCATTCCCACCTTTATTCTGAGACACTTGGAGATCTTGTGTTTGGAGCATTTTTTCTATTATGATAAGTCTTTTATTAATAAAGTGTCTCCTTCCGTAAGCCTAGATTTGTTTTTTACTTGACAGATACATGGGATTTATTATATTGGTCTTTCTACTTTTGTATATGTTTGAAATTTTCCATAACAAAAAGGTTTAAAGTAGTATATGTTGGCTGGGTGCGGTGGCTCACGCCTGTAATCCCAGCACTTTGGGAGGCCAAGGTGGGTGGATCATTCAAGGTCAGGAGTTCGAGACCAGTCTGGCCAAAGTGGTGAAATCCTGTCTCTATTAGGAATACAAAACTTAGCCAAGCATGGTGGCAGGCACCTATCGTCCCAGCTTCTCTGGAGGCTGAAGCAGGAGAATCGCTTGAACCTGGGTGGCAGAGGTTGCAGTGAGCCAAGATCGTACCACTGCACTCCAGCCTGGGTGACAGAGCAAGACTCTGTCTCAAAAACAAAACAAAACAAAACCAAAAAAACAGTAATATATGTTGACATTTGAGGGAAGTCACTGAAAGAACAGAAGAACAATGAAATTGCTGTAAACAAGCAGAAGGAAGTAAAGAAAGGTTTCAACAGAAGGAAGAGGAGGAGAAAAATAAGCAAACAAAAAGGATAATAAACAAAAAAATACCCAAAATAACATGGTATAAAATAAGTCTCACTGCACATTTCAATTGTGAACCCAAAAGTATCAAAGACAGATCGCAATTTAGAAAGTATATTTTGCCAAGGTTAAGGATGTGCGTGTGACACACAGTCTCAGTGTTACAGAAAAGGGGTCCCAATCCAGACCCCAGCAGAGGGTTCTTGGACCCCACACAAGAAAGAATTCAGGGTGAGTCCATAGATTAAAGGAAAAGCAAGTTTATTAGGAAAGTAAGGGAATAAAAGAATGGATGGCTACTCCGTAGACAGAACAACCCTGATGGCTGCTGGTTGCCCCCCGGGTTTTTTTTTTTTTTTTTTTTTTTTGAGACAGAGTCTTGCTCTGTCACCCAGGTTGGACTGCAATGGCACGATTCTCCTGCCTCAGCCTCCCAAGTAGCTGGGACTACAGGCGCATACGCCATCACACCTGGCTAATTTTTGCATTTTTAGTAGAAATGGGGTTTCACCATATTGGCCAAACTGGTCTCGAACTCCTGACCTCAGGTGACCCACGCACCTCGACCTCCCAAAGTGCTGGGATTACAGGCATGAGCCTGCAAAAAATGGTTGCCCATTTTTATGGTTATTTCTCGATTATATGCTAAACAAGGGGTGGATTAGTCATGCCTCCCCTTTTTTAGACCATATAGGGTAACTATCACATGTGTCTGTGTGAAGAGACCACCAAACAGGCTTTGTGTGAGCAATAAAGCTTTTTAATCACGTGGCTGCAGGTGGGCTGAGTCTGAATAGAGAGTCAGCAAAGGGAGATGGGGTGGGGCCGTTTTTATAGGGTTTGGGTAGGTAAAGGAAAATTAGAGTCACAGGGGGTTGTTCTCTGGCAGGCAGGGGTGGGGGTCACAAGGTGCTCAGTAGGGGAGCTTTTGAGCCAGGATGAGCCAGGAGAAGGAATTTCACAAGGTAATGTTGTCAATTAAGGCAGGAACAGACCATTTTCACTTCTTTTGTGATTCTTCAGTTACTTCCGGCCATCTGGATGAATACCTGCCGACCTGGGCTCAGAGGCCTGACAGTAACTTCCTGACGTTTCCATGGCATTTGTAAGCTCTCATGGCACTGGTGGGAGTGTAGCTGTGAGGACAACCAGAAGTCACTCTCGTAGCCATCTTGGTTTTGTTGGGTTTTAGCCGGCTTCTTTACTGCAATCTGTTTTATCAGCAAGGTCTTTATGACCTGTATCTTGTGCTGACCTCCTATGTTGTCCTGTGACTTAGAACGACTTAATCGTCTGGGAATGCAGCCCAGAAGGTCTCAGCCTTATTTCACCCAGCCCCTATCAAGATGGAATTGCTCTGGTTCACACACTTCTAACATTAGGAGGTCCTGATGACAGGTGCCTACTGTGGTTGGGGCACAGCTTGGATTTATACATTTTAGGGAGATATGAGACATCAATCAATATGTGTGAGATGTACATTGGTTTGGCCTGGAAAGGTGGTGTTAGAAATAAGAGCTCAGAGTCATAAAGAAAATGAGCGCTCAAACAAAAGATGTCTCAGCAAGCCAAATTTACTCCTGCAGAAGAGTGTGGCTTGCGCCAGTCACGACTGCAAGAGCACACCAAGCCAGGTAGGGCAGGGGTTTTTATCCCTGACGCGGTTCCTAGCACTTCTGTGTCCTTTCCCCATGGCTGAGGTTGGACTTCACAATCTAAGCTAACTGGATTGGCTAAGGTTTAAAATTGAATAGGGTCAATTAGGTGGGAAGGAAGAGGGACTGTCCTTTACTAGGCCAGAAGGACTTGTCTGGGTGCTGCAAAGGTGGGAAGGTTGTTTACAGAACAGGTAGGAGACAACAACAGGTAGGCTGTTTACAGACAGGTAGGAAGTACAAGGAAGTTGGTCGTAAGAAACAAAGAACGGGGAACTAAAGCTTTTTGAAGATTAATTATCTTTGACATTGGGACAACTGGGTGTAGGGTTGGAATTTCCAGGTCACAGGTAGACAAGAGACAAAGGATTGCACTCCTTTGAGTCTCTGATTAGCCTTTCACTGAATATGCAGTTTACATGTGAGAGGATGGTAGAGGAATAGTCACTTACGGTTTAGTGAAACAATAGGGCAGAGGAAGCAGTCAGATAGGCATTTGTCTCAAGTGACAATGACTTGAGACAAATGCCTATCTGACTGCTTTGTGTCCTTTGTCCACAAGTAATTTCCTTCTCGGTAAATTGTGAGGGAGGTATGTAGCTTTTTTTTGTTGTTGCTGTTGTTCTTAAATCTTTGTAGTTATGTTATTTAGAAATAAAATGGGAGGCAGGTTTGCCTGACATAGTTCCCAGCTTGACTTTTCCCTTTAGCTTAGTGATTTTTGGGGTTCTGAAATTTAGTTTCCTTTCACACAGTTATCACTATAAATAGAGTCTGAGGGCAGAATCTATCAGATTGGACTGAAATAAACAAACTGTAAAGGAGACCATAAGAACCTCACCCAACTCTCCCAAAGTAAGAGCTCCCAGATTCTTCTAGCTCTGATATAACTTGTGTGTTTTTGATTTTTTTTTTTTTTTTTGAGATGGAGTCTCGCTCTGTTGCCCAGGCTGGAGTGCAGTGGCACAATCTCGGCTTACTGCTGTAACCTCCGCCTCCCGGGTTCAAGCAATTCTCCTGCCTCAGCCTCCTGAGTAGCTGGGACTACAGGTGTCCACGACCATGCATGCCTGGCTAATTTTTGTATTTTTAGTAGAGACGGAGTTTCACCATGTTGGCCAGGCTGGTCTTAAACTCCTGACCTCAGGTGATTCACCACCCCAGCTAATGTTTTGTATTTTTAGTAGTGACGGGGTTTCACCTTGTTAGCAAGAATGGTCTCGATCTCCTGACCTTGTGATCCACCTGCCTCGGCCTCCCAAGGTGCTAGGATTACAGGCATGAGCCACTGCGCCTGGCTGTGTGTTTTGGATTTTTTTGAGGGTCTGAACTAAAAGAGACTTTGGAGATCTAAATCCTCTCATTGTAGTTGAGGAAACCGATTTAAGAAGGGAAAGCTACTTATTCAGGGTTACATATTAAACGAGAGCCAGGGAAACCAGAAACCAGAATCTCCTTCCAATCCAACAATTTTTCCTATTCACCTGAGATTCCTGATTCGTCAAATGCAGGACATAAGATTAGTCTAGAGCAGATGTCACTGGTAAGGGGTCCCAATCCAGACCCCAAGACAGGATTCTTGGACCTGGTGTAAAAAAGAAGTGAGAGCAAGTTTATTAGAGAAGGAATAAAATATGACTACTCTGGCTGGGTGCAGTGGCTCACATCTGTAATCCCAGCACCTTAGGAGGCTGAGGCAGGTGGATCACAAGGTCAGGAGTTTGAGACCAGCCTGGCCAATATGGTGAAACCCCATCTCTACTAAAAATACAAAAATTAGCCAGGCATGGTGGTGGGCGCCTGTAGTCCCAGCTACTCAGGAGGCTGAGACAGGAGAATTGCTTGAACCTGGGAGGCAGAGGTTGCAGTGAGTTGAGATCACGCCACTGTACTCCAGCCTGGGTGAGAGAGCGAGACTGTCTCAATTAAAAGAAAATAAAAAAAAAAGAATGACTACCCCATAGGCAGATCAGTGGCACGGGTTGCTCAGATGAGTATATTTAGAGTTATTTCTCAGTTATATGCTAAACAAGCGGTAGACTATTCATGAGTTTTCTGAGAATTCCTGAAACTGAGCATTCTTCCCCTTTTAGACCATATAGGGTAATTCCTTGGCGTTGCCATGGCATTTGGAAACTGTCGTGGTGTTAGTGGAGTGTCTTTTGGCATGCTAATGTATTATAATTAGTGCATAATAAGTGGTGAGGGTGACCAGAGGCCACTTTCATGGTCTTCTTGGTTCTGGTGGGGTTTTGGCCAGTTTCTGTAGCACATGCTGTTTTATCAGCCAGGTCTTTGTGACCTGTATCTTGTGCTGACCTATCTCATCCTGTGACTAAGAATGCCTTAATCTCCTAGGAATGCAGCCTAGTAGGTCTCAGTCTCATTTTACCCAGCCCCTGTTCAAGATGGAGTTGCTCTGTTTCAAACATCTCTGACACAGCCACAGAATTTCCTCAGATTTAAAATTTTGCCTCACTTTATTGACAATAAAAAACCAATGATGGGGAGGGCATACTCCATTCTCTGTTGAAAGTGCGGAGTGGTGAAACCTTGAAAGCAATCTGTCAGGATTCTACACAGATAAGTGCCCTGAAAAGCCTGGAAGAAAATATACCCAACTGGTAAGAGTAGTTACCTCCTCCACAGAAGTGTTCCTGCACCAAACGGAGGGTCGGGCTGCTTATTCTTGTGGCCCAATAACAAGATGCGGATGAACTGGGAAAGGAGGGAATTTTTATTTGGGTAACTGGTTACAGGGAGAAGGCCTGGAAAATATCACCAGACTAACTCAAAATTAGAAAGTTTTCCAGAGTTTATATACCTTCTAAGCTGTATTGTTATGCCCAGACCGTTTGTTCCCCAAAGAAGACCACCAGAGTCCAGAGTCAAAGCCAAGCGGCAAGGATCTTTACTACAAGTTCGAACTTGGTCCCTCCATTCCACAGCATATAAGAGGGCCTCGAACAATGCGAGTGCTTGCCCTTTATAGCCCGATGTAAACAGGATATGTAAAGTTACAGGGAACAAGGTAATTCTCTCGGTTACAGCATTACAATTGGTTAACATTATACATTTAGCATTCCTTATCGGAGATCTCCCAGGTGATGTTTTTCTGAAGTTTGAAAGAAATATGGAGGAATGTGATTGTGCTGGGCTCAGGAAGTTGGGAGATATATGGGGGATGTGCCTCATTCCTTTCATTCCCCCTTTCTTTTCAGGTAACTCTAGAGCCAATCTTGGGTCTTATAAGTCTGACTCTGTTTCAGCATTTACAGGTTGGTATTGGGCTCTGAGGACCATGAGCTGAACAGTGTCAAACCTTTCTCTGACAAACTGCAAAATTCTGTTAACAACACAAGGTCCTACGGTTAGCAGAAATAGTAGACTTAGCAGGGGTCCAAGGAAGGGGGCTAACAGAGAAAACATAGAGGAATTCCACCATTGGTCTGCAGCTAAAGCAAACTGCCATGTTTTTACTTCAGTGCTTAACTTGCGTAACTGTTGGACCCGGTCTTCTACAAGCCCTGATTCATTTATGTAGAAACAACAGTCTTCTTTTAGAAACATACATGTACCACCTTTTTCAGCAGTGAGTAGGTCTAGGGCCCTCCGGTTCTGCAAGGTTACCTGAGCTAGGGACGTGAGCTGCCGCTGAAGGGATGCAAGGGACTCAGCTGACTCCTCCATAGCAACGGCAAATTGTTGGTATAACTTGTTGCTTTCTATGAGGGTGTGACCTAGGGCTCCCCCTGCCATCCCGGCCACAATGAGGGATGCGGTGAGGGAGATTCCTGCAATGAGGGGGAGAAATATGGCTTGTGCAGGTCTCGGTCTAGGGACTGGGTGAATAGCAGTACTAGTCCAGTTACCGGTGTACCCTAGGAACTCGCCAGCAGTTAGTAGAGTCAACCGGGGAACCAATATGAGAGGAAGACACAGTAGGTTGGTAACAGAGGGACTAGATAGGTCCTTAGATAATGTCCCATTACACCAGAAGAATATGCCCGGCAGAGCCCTTAGGGTGATATTAGGGGGCACTGCAGTGATGCTGCAGAGGCTGGAATTGGTTCCTGAGAAGCAGTAGGGAAACTTTTCCTGACTGGGGTTTAGGTATAGTGGTACGTTTAGGATAGGGGCATATGAGAGGTTTCGGAGGTTGTTAGCTTGGGCAGAGGTAGAGGATCCCCATGGCAGAGGGACAGTGGTTAGCGGTGGACCCCCTAGGGTGGCACACAGAAAGCAGCCAGACAGGCTGTGAAGTCCTGTAAGGTTAGCAAGCTCTAGTCCTTCTTGTAATAATTTTAACCAGGAGGAAGGACATAAGTCTTGTGTTAGTCTGTTTTCCTGTTGTTGGATATCCCCATGGACCAGGGGCAGTACTTGCACTAGGCCTCGCCACAGATAGAGGTGACTGCTAGGCCATGTGGAGGAGGGGGAGTAGTATACAGCCCCATGTTGAGGCGTGGTCCAGCGGGAGTTCCAGGGGTCTCTAACTATCCATGTATATGAAAAGTCTCCATCCCGTCTACGATGGAAGGGCCACTTAGGGTCTAACTGTTCTTCCTCTCCCCAGTAATGGGACCTATGGATGTTACAATAGTTATAAGGACAGCCGGCATTTTGGTGCCACCAATAGTGTTTACAATTGTATTCAGTCTGATCAAACTCAAAACATATTATTGGTGTCACTGGTTTGGCTATTTGAAAGCCAGTAAAATTTAGTAAGATTGGGCTATTGCACCCTGAGGAGGGGCAATCAGCACTGGCCAATAATTTCCCGGGCTTATGAGGTTGTCCAGGGTGGGTTTGGTCATTAGTATCGGTCCACCACCCCTTCTGGATCTGTTTCAGGGGAAGTTTGTCAATCCACTGGAGATCTTGTTCTGAATAATCAGGGGAATATGGCAAGTCCCGGGGGCCTGGGTCAGGGAGCTGGAGTGCAAGGAGTCGGCTGGGAGCCTTTGCCACATTTCTTGCAGTTTGGTCGGCCAGAAAGTTGCCTTGAGCAGTTGGAGTGGTTGGTTTCTGATGCCCTGGGCAATGCACAATGGCTAACTTTTCTGGCTTCCATAGCGCTGTTAACAGGGCTAGGATCTCTTGCTTGTTTTTTATCTCTTTTCCTTCAGCCGTTAGTAACCCTCGCTTCCTGTAAATGGCCCCATGTATGTGCGCCGTAGCAAAAGCATATCGGCTGTCTGTATATACTATCAGCTTTTTCCCTGCCCCTAAGGTAAGAGCTTGGGTGAGCGCTATCAGTTCGGCCTTCTGGACCGATGTCCCTGGTGGCAGGGGTTCCGCCCAGATTACCTCAGTCTCTGAAGTCACTGCCGCCACAGCATACCTCTGGCCTTGATGCATGAAGCTGCTCCCATCAGTGAACCAGACAAGGTCAGCGTCAGGGAGTGGGCGGTCCTGCAGGTCCTCTCGAACTCCGTGCACCTGAGCTAGTATCTTGGTGCAATCATGGAATGGCGCGTCCAGGTCCGGGTTGGGCAGCAGCGAGGCAGGATTTAAGGTCGTTGGGGGCAGGAAGGTTATTCTGATAGGATTTAGTAGTAGTCCTTGGTAGTGGGTGAGCCGGGCGTTACTTGTCCATCGACTAGGTGGCTGTTTGAGTACACCTTCGATGGCATGTGGGGTAACGACCCGCAATTCTTGACCTATGACAAGTTTATCAGCATCTTGTACCATCAGAGCGGTGGCCGCAATCGTTCGGAGACAAGGGGGCCACCCAGCAGCCACTGGGTCTAACTTCTTTGACAGGTAGGCAACTGGCCTCCGCCAGGGGCCTAAGTTCTGAGTTATTAGCGCCTTGGCGACACCCTTACTCTCATCCACGTATAAGTGGAAGGGCTTGGTGACATCAGGTAGTCCCAGTGCAGGCGCAGAGAGTAGGGCGGTTTTGATCTGTTGGAAAGCCGACTCGGCTTCGTCTGTCCAATTAAATGGCTGCTGCCCCTGTGTTGCCTGATACAAGGGTTTAGCCAGTTCTGCGAACCCAGGTATCCATAGTCTACAAAATCCCACCGACCCCAGGAATTCCCTCACTTGTCGGGTGGATTGTGGCCTGGGGATCTGCAGAACAGTCTGCTTCCGAGCGTCTGTTAACCAGCGCTGCCCTCCTTTTAGCAGGTACCCCAGATATGTTACTTCTGGCTTACAGATTTGAGCTTTCTTTGCCGAGGCTCGGTAGCCTAGATTTCCTAGAGCTTGTAAGAGACTTTTGGTCCCTTGAATACAAGCTTCTTGGGTCTCAGCAGCAATCAGGAGGTCACCAACATACTGTAGTAAAGCTATTTCAGGGTGTTTACGTCGGTACTCACCCAGGTCTTCATGGAGGGCCTCATCGAACAGGGTAGGAGAGTTTTTGAATCCCTGCGGCAGCCTGGTCCATGTCAGTTGGCCACTTATGCCCCTTCCAGGGTCATTCCACTCGAAGGCGAAGAGCTTTTGGCTCTGAGGGGCTAAAGGCAAACTGAAGAAAGTGTCTTTCAAATCTAAAACAGTGTACCATTGATGTTTAGGGTTTAGGGTACTCAGGAGGGTATACGGGTTAGGCACAGTTGGGTGTATGTCCACAACCCTCTTATTTATTTCTCTTAAGTCTTGTACAGGTCTGTATTCTCCACTATTAGGTTTTCGTACCGGCAACAATGGAGTATTCCAGGGCGAGTGACATGGGCGAAGGACCCTTTGGTCAAGGAGCCGGCGAATATGCGGGGCAATTCCTTTCTTGGCCTCTAGGGGCATCGGGTATTGGCGTACCCGCACGGGGTCTGTCCCAGGCTTAAGTTCGACAAACAAGGCAGGCCGGTGTTTTGCTAGTCCTAAGCCCCCCGTTTCTGCCCAAGCTTCTGGATATTGCTGGAGCCAGGTTGCTATGTCCTGGTCAGGGGCCGCTTGCTCCTGGTGGAGCCGGTACTCATCTTCTAGGGTTATAGTCAGGACGGACATGGGCTGATTTTGGGAGTTGGTCACGATGGGCCCCTCAGGGAGGAAATGGATCTGTGCTCCTATTTTAGTTAGCAGGTCTCTCCCTAACAGGGGACAGGGGCTCTCAGGGATGACCAGGAAAGAATGGGTTACATTCCTGGCTCCAAGGTTTACTGTTCTTTGTGTTATCCATGGGTATTTCTTAACTCCTGTGGCTCCTTGTACCCATGAGGACTTAGAGGATAATTTTCCATTAGTTTTAACTAGGTCTGAGTGCTGTGCTCCCGTATAGACCAAGAACTGGACTGGGGACCCCTCCACTTGCAAAGTTACCCTAGGTTCGGGGAGGGGGTCCAAACCCCGTCTTCCCTAGTCTTCGTCTTGAGTGACTGGTACGGGTGTAGACCTAGGGGGTCCCTGTCCTTGTTGTTTCTTTTTGGGGCAGTCTCTTACCCAATGGCCAGCTTCCTTACAGTAGGCACATTGGTCTTTGCTCAGATTATTATACCTGGGAGGCCGCCTAGGTTGGGTGTTCTCTGGCTATAGATGCTCTTTCTGTACTACTGCTGCCAGGACCTTGGTCATTTTTTCAGTGGCCTTTATTTGCTTTTCCTCTGGGGTATCTCTGTTATTATAAACCCGCTGGGCTATCTGAAGGAGGTCCTGAATCCGCTTTCCCTCTAAGTCTTCTAATTTCTGGAGTTTCCTTTTAATGTCTGGGGTTGCCTGATTTACGAAAGACATTACAACAGCTGCCTGACTTCCTGGAGCGTCTGGGTCTACGGGGGTGTACTGTCTGAAAGCTTCCATTAATCTTTCTAAGTAGGTAGCTGCGCTCTCTGTCTTTCCCTGCAGAACAGAGTATACTTTAGCCAAATTAGTGGGCTTGCGAGCAGCTGCCCGGAGACCCACCATTAGAGTCTGGCGATAAAGGCGTAGCCGTCCCCTACCTTCTGCCGTGTTGTAGTCCCACGCCGGCCTGGTCAGAGGAAAAGTCGCATTTATGAGGTCGGGGTTGGCAGTCGGTTGACCGTCGTCCCCCGAGACTAGCTTTCTAGCTTCTACCTGTATTCTCTCTCGCTTCTCCGTTGTGAACAAGATTTGGAGGAGCTGCTGACAATCATCCCAAGTGGGCTGGTGGGTGAACATGACACTATCCAGTAAAGCCATTAAATCTTTGGGGTTGTCTGAAAACCGAGCACTCTGGGTCTTCCAGTTATACAGATCACTGGTAAGGAATGGCCAGTACTGGAGCCTGGGGATTCCCGTGTCATCTGGGGGTCCTATTTCCCGAAGGGGTAGAGCCACTGTGGAGTCAGGTGGCTGGGGGGGGGCGAGCCTGTGAAGTGCGCCCTCGCGTCCACCCCGCCGGCCCTTCAGAGTTACTTTCACTCTCAGCGGGTCCGTGTGTGCCGGCCGCCTCCCGTCCGCCTGCTTCCTCCTGCGGCTCAGCCCGGGGGGTGGGTCCGGGTGCGTCAGCCGCCTCCTGTCCGCCTGCTCCTTCCCTTAGCTCAGCCCGGGGGACTGGGGCCTGGGGCCCAGAGGGGTACGGAGGGGGTTCTGTGAACAGTGGGTCCCCGCTATCAGGTAGAACAGGATGGGGGGGGGGCAGTTGGTTGCTTGGATTTTAGCGGCCGAGCAACCAGTGCCTTACAAGGTTCAGGGGCTAATTGGAAAGGTGACAGCCAAGGAGGCGGGTTCTCAACAAGGTCCTGCCATATGAGGATATATGGGATTTGATCCAAGTGGCCCGCGTGCCCAGGTAGGAAAATCTTGGACTTTAGTGATGACAGCAAGTCGGAACGTCCCTTCAGGTGGCCACCCGACATCAAAGGCAGGCCATTCAGAGCGGCATAGGGTAATGAGCCTTCCCCTCCTGATTTCCAAACTAAGATTATGGCCCCTTGCTCTTACATCTTTGAAATTACTTGTAAGGAGAGATAGGGGAGTGCTCTGGGTATTACCCATCCTGTACTAATTTGTAGTCTCTTCCTGTAAAGGAATATGGGTTAGAATCCCTGTAAAGGAAATCTGGCTTATTAATAATATCTAGTCGCAAGCGCGCTCCGGCAGTCCGGGTCAGAGTCAGCTGCTCGGATTACAACTGTGCTCTGGCAGCACCGGTTGCAAGCGGCTCCGGCAGCACAGACCGCAAGCGCGCTCCGGCAGCCCAGACCGCAAGCGTGCTCTGGCAGCACAGACCGCAAGCGGCTCCGGCAGCCCAGACCGCAAGCGTGCACGGTAGCCCGGGTCAGAGTTAGCTGCTCGGACCGCGATCGCGCTCCGGCAGCCCAGACCGCAAGCGCGCACCGGTAGCCCGGGTCAGAGTTAGCTGCTCGGACCGCGATCGCGCTCCGGCAGCCCAGATCGCAAGCGTGCACCGGTGGCCCGGGTCAGAGTTAGCTGCTCGGACCGCGATCGCGCTCCGGCAGCCCAGATCGCAAGCGCGCACTGGTGGCCCGGGTCAGAGTTAGCTGCTCGGACCGCGATCGTGCTCCGGCAGCCCAGATCGCAATTTAGATCAGACGAGAGCCAGGGGACGTCTGCCACCGGTCTCCGCTGGCTGTCCTATAGCGCGTCTGCCAGGACGGCGCCAGCTCCAGTTTCAGACCTCGCGAGTCACAGATTCAGATTCAGAACAGACACAGACAAATGGAGACGAGCCGGCTCACCTATCAGTAGATCGATCCTAGTAGATCCATTGACCAGGGGTCTGGTGGGCTTGGGGAATCCCGGACGAGCCCCCAGATGTTATGCCCAGACCGTTTGTTCCCCAAAGAAGACCACCAGAGTCCAGAGTCAAAGCCAAGCGGCAAGGATCTTTACTACAAATTCGAACTTGGTCCCTCCATTCCACAGCATACAAGAGGGCCTCGAACAATGCGAGTGCTTGCCCTTTATAGCCCGATGTAAACAGGATATGCAAAGTTACAGGGAACAAGGTAATTCTCTCGGTTACAGCATTACAATTGGTTAACATTATACATTTAGCATTCCTTATCGGAGATCTCCCAGGTGATGTTTTTCTGAAGTTTGAAAGAAATATGGAGGAATGTGATTGTGCTGGGCTCAGGAAGTTGGGAGATATATGGGGGATGTGCCTCATTCCTTTCAGTATGTCTACATGTAAGTGTGTATTTATCTAAAGATATAAGTGATTAACTTTTTTTTCTTTTTTTGAGATGGAGTCTTGTTCTGTTGTCCAGGCTGGAGTATGGTAGCACTATCTTGGCTCACTGCAACCTCTGCCTCCTGGGTTCAAGTGATTCTCCTTGCCTCAGCCACCCAAGTAGCTGGGATTACAGGTACGTGCCACCACGCCCAGCTAATTTTTGTATTTTTAGTAGAGACAGGGTTTCACCATGTTGGTCAGGCTGGTCTCGAACTCCTGACCTCAGGTGATGTACACACCTCAGCCTCCCAAAGTGCTGGGATTACAGGCTGGAGCCACCACACCGGGTTAACTTCTTTTAGTCTGTAACTAAGATCTCAATCCTGAAGACCTTCCTCTGTAAATTTACTTAATCTAAATGGCTCCAGGTGCTGGGGTGATTACCCTTATCTTGTCTCCTGCTAAATCATGGAGGTTTGGGGATTTCCTTAGTCTTGATAGGACAAGAGTACCACCATCTTAACAAGACTCCACCACCTTAAAGTATCAAGTTTCCATTTCTCAGAACTGTCCATTGCCACCTGACCAAACCGCAAAAGTCAGCCCCACCTATATCTTCTACAGAGCATAACAACCCTAACCAAGCATATCAAAGTCCCCAGCAGTCTCCAACCAGCCAGCACTCCCCTAACCCTTCCCCAGTAGGACCACACCCAGAGCACACTTCCCCCACTGGGCCCTTTTTAAACTCCTCATGCTGTAAGAGAAGTTTGCCCCGATCCTGCTAGCCAGAAGCCCTTCTCAGGTTTACTCTCAATAAACCTGTCTCAAGTGTTTGAGCCACTCTCTTGTTTCGTTTTCCTTCTCGTCTCTCCCTCTGCTCTAATAGGACCCCCAGTAAACTTCTTTTTGAAGGCCTGGGGAGTTTTTTCAGACCTCCCAATAAAACTTGTTTAATCCTAAACAGGTCCCATTAAGAATTCCTTCGTTATTTTGTCATGCTTTATAAGGCCCAGGAAAGGCCTAGGCAAAACTCTTGATGGGCTTTTGTTACATTCTAGCCTTTCAGTGCTGAAACAGTTGTTTTGGAGGCCTGTGTTAGTGAGACCTGGCCTGCCATGGAAAGACTGAGTTGGGAGTGAGTGGTGCTAAAATGAGACTTTTGATTTTTTTTAAGTGCTGTATTTATAATTTTCTATTGGGAATATGATCACATATTGTGATTTTTTTAAAAGAGGCTGCCGGGCGCAGTGGCTCACGCCTGTAATCCTAGCACTTTGGGAGGCTGAGGTGGGCGGATCACAAGCCAGGAGATCGAGACTATCCTGGCTAATTCGGTGAAACCCCGTCTCTAATAAAAATACAAAAAAATTAGCTGGGCGTGGTGGCAGGCACCCGTAGTCCCAGCTACTCAGGAGGCTGAGGCAGGAGAATGGTGTGAACCCGGAAGGCAGAGCTTGCAGTGAGCCGAGGTCCACTGCACTCTAGTCTGGGTGACAGACTGAGACTCCATCTCAAAAAAAAAAAAAAAAGAAAGAAAAGAGGCCAAGCACACCTGTCATCCCAGAAAATTAGGAGTCCAAGGCAGGTGGATTGCTTGAGCTCAGGAGTTCAAGATCAGCCTGGCCAACATGATGAAACCCCATCTCTACAAAAAATACAAAAATTAGCCGGGCATGGTGGCACACATCTGTAATTCCAGCTACTTGGGGGGTGAAAGTCTTGCTTGAACCTGGGAGGTCAAAGCTACAGTGAGCCAAGATTGTACCACTGCACTCCAGCTGGGGCAACAGAGTGAAACACCCTGTCTCAAAAACCAAATAAAATATATTTATATTTTAATATATGTATCTTTATATTTTATATATATAATATTTAACATATATCAATAGGAGATGGCAAATCACTTAGAAGTAGTCATGGAGGTAAATATATATATCAGTTATTTATTTTTATATATATAATAAAAATAAAAAATATATACATTATATATAATATATAAAAATACACCAGGCGCGGTGACTCATGCCTGTAATCCCAGCACTTTGGGAGGCCAAGGCGGACGGATCACAAGGTCAGGAGATTGAGACCATCCTGGCTAACACGGTGAAATCCTGTCTCCACTAAAAATATAAAAAATTAGCCGGGCGTGGCGGTGGGCCCCTGCAGTCCCAGCTACTCGGGAGGCTGAGGCAGGAGAATGGTGTGAACCTGGGAAGCGGAGCTTGCAGTGAATCGAGATCGTGCCACTGCACTCCAGCCTGGGAGACAGCAAGACTCTGTCTCAAAAAAAACACAACAGACTCAACGTATATAATATATATGTATTATCTATAATACATATTATATAAAAACCCAATATATATATTTATAATATATAATATTAATATATATAAATATATAATATATAATTTAATGATATATAGCTTTTATGTAATTATATATTATATATCTTTTTTATAAATAAAATAAAAGATATATATTATGTAATATTATGTAATATATATCTTTTATTTATTTTTATTATATATAAAATAAATAAGATATATAATAAAGTGCTATATAAAATAAATGATAATTATATAATATATATCTTTTATTTATTTTTATTATACATAAAAATAAATATAAAAATAAGTGATATATATATTTATTTCCATGACTACTTCTGAGTGACTTGCTGTCTCCTGTTCACCTTCTTGTCTCAGTAAATTAGCAGTTAGGAAACAAGGTCTTTTTCATTCTCCCCCTCCCCTAGCCTTTTTGCCTTGTCCTGAGTATTTCACGTTATCTCATTGTTGGGATTTTGCTCTGACTTGGTCTTGAAGTCTCTCTCAGGCGAGGATGTATAAACTCTAGACCTGTCCTGATGGGGCTCCAGGGGAAGTGGGCGTTTGGACAGTGCCTTTCATGGGATTCTTCTTTCTCTGGTAGACAACCTGAAGCCTGTGTCCAACTGGTTACCAGGTGTCCCTCTCCCAGGAGACTTATTTGTACTGGCAGGCACCCTTTTGCTCGTGTCTGACCTGTGTCCAGTTTGTTCTTACCAACACAGCCACTCTCTGGGAGGAGAGCCCTGACCAGGAGGAGAGTCAGGCTCAAGTGTGTGGGTCAGGTGACACAGAGGCAGCAGTGCAACAAAACACAGGAAATCACAGCAGTGCTTTCTTACTCACAGATTCAAGGAGAAGAGTGGTGACCACAGGGTTGATGGGATGTTCAGAGGCAGCAGGGAGCTCATCCAGTGGATGGGGAGCAAGAGAGAGAAGGATCTGCAGGACTAAAGCCTTTACTCAGGTCCAGAGCATCACCACAGCAGGTTTCCTGTGGGGAGTTCCCACTGGTGGCTTTAAAACAAGCTTGTCCAACTCACGGTCCACGGGCTGCATGTGGCCTAGGATGGCTTTGAATGTGGCCCAACACAAATTCATAAACTTTCTTAAGACACTATGAGATTTTTTTTGCATTTTTTTTGTGTTTTTTTTAAGCTTATCAGCTTTCATTAGCATTAGTGTATTTTATGTGTGGCCCAAGATGACTCCTCTTCTCATGTGGCCCAGAGAAGCCAAAAGGTTGAACAGCCCTGGTTTAAAGCAAGCAGGCACGGGTTGGGCTGTGACTGAAAGGTGGTCACTGCGGCATAGCTGCACAGCACTTGCAGGCTGTGAGGTTTACTGGAGTGAGTCAGGAAGATTGTATCTAGCTATTCCATGGGGAGGTGGTCACCGGGATAGGGCAGACATCTGCATGGATGACACTGAGGAACTGGGAGGAGGTGGAGAACTGCAAATTGGAATTAAGCCCTGCTTCTGGTACAGGAAAGTGTAACTTGTATTCAAAATGGAACCATACAAATGCAAATTAAAACCACAATGAGATTCCACCTTATTTCTGCAAGAATGGCCGTAATTAGAGTCAAAAAACAATATATATTGGCATGGATGTGGTGAAAAGGGAACATGTTTACACTGCTGATGGCAATGTAAATTAGAACAAATACTTTGTAAAATAGTATGCCTCAAAGAACTAAAAGTAGACCTACCATTTGATCCAGCAATCCCACTACTAGGTATCTACACAAAGGAAAAAAAGTCATTTGAAAAAGACACATGCATTCATGTTTATAACAGCACAATTTGCAATTGCAAAGATATGAAACCGACCTACATGCCCATTGACCAAGGAGTAAATAAAGAAAATGTGGTATATATACACCATGGAATACTCAGTTATAAAAAGGAACAAAACAATGTCTTTTGCAGCAACTTGGATGGATCTGGAGGCCATTACTCTAAGTGAAGTAGCAGGAATGGAAAACTAAATACTGTACATTCTCACTGTTTTTTTTTTTTTTGTTTTTTGTTTTTTTTGAGATAGAGTCTCACTCTGTCACCTGGGCTGGAGTGCAGTGGGGCAATCTCACTGCAACCTCTGCCTCCCGGCTTCAAGCAATTCTCCTGCCTCAGTCTGCCAAGTAGCTGGGATTACAGGTGTGCGCCATCAGGCTAGGCTGATTTTTATATTTTTAGTAGAGACAGGGTTTCACCATGTTGTTTAAGCTGGTCTTGAAACCCTGACCTCAAGCAATCCACCCACCTTGGCCTCCCAAACTGCTAGGATTTCAGGCATGAGCCATCATACCCAGCCAAAAAAATATGGAATGCTTCACAAATTTGAGTATCATTCTTGCACAGGCGCCATGCTAATCTTCTCTGTATCATTCCAATGTTAGTATATATGCTACCAAAGCAAGCACTGTTTTTACTTTTAAGTGGAAGCTAAGTTATGAGGATGCAAAAACATACGGAGTGATATAATGAACTTTGGGGACTTGAGGTGGGCTGAGATTGGGAGTTGGGTGAGAGATAAAAGACTACATACTGGGTATAGTGTATACTGCTTGGATGACAGGTATAACAAAATCTCAGAATTCACCAGTAAAGAATTCATCCATGTAACCAAAAACTACCCATACCCCAAAAACTATTGAACTAAAAAAAGCAAACAGAACCATAAAACTGTAAGAATTTACCACACTGATTTATTCCTTACAATGGCACTGTATGTATCTATCAGGATTCTTAGTCTTACTTTTTTTTAATTTTTATTTTTTGAGACAGAGTTTTGCTCTTGTCACCCAGGCTGAAGTGCAGTGGCATGATCTCAGCTCATGCAACCTCTGCCTCCCAGGTTCAAGCACTTCTCCTGCCTCAGCCTCCTGAGTATCTGGGATTACAGTTGTGCGTCACCACACCTGGCTAATTTTTTTTTTTTTTTTTTCCAGTACAGGGGGTGTTTTGCCATGTTGGCCAGGTGGGTCTCAAACTTCTGACCTTAGGTGATCTGCCTGCCCCAGATTCCCAAAGTGCTGGGATTACAGGCATGAGCCACCACACCTGGCTTAGTCTCACCTCTTAATAGAAGAAGAACCGATTAATTATGGAAAAAGAAATGGAGAAAAAGAGGGAGAAGGAAGGAGGAAAGAAGGGGGAAAGAGAAAAGAGAAGGGCAGAGAAGGAAAGGAAACTGTTACAAAATGTAGGCGGCCAGTACTGTCTACATTTTGCACATAGAGAAAAAGAAGGCTCAGAGACATAAAACATGTTGCCTAAATCAGTTAAGTGTTGGAACTGACTTTCAGACCCAAGGGTGTATTTGTGAAGTCCATATTCTAGCACACACCAGTGAATGAGATATGCTGCTTTCCAGGATAGGTTGGGAAGCTACTGCCCTCCTCAACTCCTCAGAGCAAGGTTGTTCTTCCTGTGTTCTGGGAGTCCCCATCATCTCAGGGAGGGAGCCATCGAGGCTATAGAAAGTTAGAAATAATTTTTTGGTGCCACAAAAGAAATAGCACTCGAACATACATTTAATTTTCTCAGCAAGGCAATTTTACTTCTATAGAAGGGTGTGACTCACGATGGAGCAATGAATGGCAAGAGCACACCTGAACAAGGGAGGGGAAGGGTTTTTTATTCATGATGTAGGTAGCCCCTACTGCTGTGTCCCCTATTGGCTAGGGTTGGACCACACAGTCTAAGCTAATTCTGAATGGCTGTTTTAAAGAGAGCAGGGGTATGAACTGGAGTGGTGGGGTGAATAGTTTGGCAGGAAGAGCGGTTACAGAACAGGTGACTCAGGATGACTCAGGACAGAGCAGGTGAGCAGGGGAACAGATATGAACTACTGATTAGAACTGGTGGAAAAGGTTGTTTATTGAAACTAGGGGCAAGGAGAATGAGGAAGTTAAACTTTAAAATGGAGAACAAAGAACTGAACATACTGACATAATGATTCTTTGAAGAGAAATTTAGAATTCACTATATTCAACAACTCCATCCTCTTGAATTTTACAGTTCTTTCTCTTCAAACTTCCCTAACATGTCTTGTCTTAGTTGTTCTGCTTGATTCTCTAAAAGAAGAAGCTTCTCTGAATAAGGTGGAGGAGAGTTAAGGGAGGTTTTAGTAAGTGCTATCTCTATGAGTCTCTGCACCAGCCCATGGATGCATGGTACGACACAACACCCAACAAGAATGAGTACACCTATTACAGCTGCAAGAGGAGTAAGAATTGAGGCTATGATTTCTTTCCATTTACTGAACCACCTTTCTAGCCACCCTGAGAAAGTGTTATTTATTTCTGAGTTTTTGGCTAATTCATTGGACAGAATGGTTAGACTTTGCAATGCCTTGGTTATACTTCCATCAGGGGTGGTATTGTTTGGGATGAAGGTACAATACTGAGTTTTAATCATGATGCAAACTCCTACTCTTTCTGCTAATATCATGGCTAAGGTTATTCTATTTTCCCAAGCCATCTGGCTAGTAGCCCCTAATTGCTCAGCTATTCCTTTAACAGCATCTCTAGTGTAGTTAATAAACCGCTGTTGGTTGTAATAAGTGTAATTTATCCAATCTACATTCTTATTGTCACCCACCAAAATATTGACTCAAATCCTACAGATATTTGATCTTGGGCTTTAAATTTATCTAGTGTTCCTCATGGGACTCTAGTTGAATCTAAATAAACATGAGGGTTGAAAGACCCTTAAAGGGCTTCCCTTGTTTTATGATGTTATATTTTCCCTCTCTCTGGTTGATGAAATGCCAAGGTGAAAGGGATAGCCAGTTGGACTAGAGCACAAGTGCTGCTCCAGTTACTTGGCAGAGTGTCCAGTAAAGGCCCACCACAATACTGCCACACATCTGCTCGGGGATGAACAAGGGCTGACTGGTAAGCTCCTGAAAAGTCTTAAGCTCAGTGCATCCTTTCAGGTCTCCAAGGAATGCTAAGTTCCCTCCTTGTCATGAGAGACACGAAATGAACTTAGTGTCAGGAGATAGAGGTTGGATGGCCCTCGTGGGCTGACCCACAGGGTATCAAACTTTGGGATATAGCAGAGAGACAGCTTGGCATGAATTGTTACCCCAGGCGGTGGGATCCTGGAAAAGAGCTACTGTATAGCCCATGCCTGGTCGACTGGAGGACCATCCTGGTGGTAAGGGGACAATCTGGGCCCCTGGCCTGCCGTGAGCACAGGCGTAACAATTGCTTTGTTTAGCGTGCGAACAGAATATTGCATCCATTCCAACCAGGCATTTGCATCTCAATATCCTGTCTCTATTGCTAAAGTTTATTTTAAATGATTTACTTCCTCAACATCTACTTTGGTCCTATCACTGCGTATATAACGAGAGAAGGTTTGGTTAGTGGAGAACTTAGGGGAGGGAGAAGGCGGTGCAGGAGGTGAGGAGGCAATGAAGCACATTTCTAAGGATCTTATGGGATCCTTCTCTGAGATTTCTGTTCCTATAGCATAGAAACAGCTTAATGAAGGGGAAGACCTCTGGGGAGAAGAGATGGTAACCTGTACTGGATTACACTGGTTCAGCTGACAATGGGGAGCGGTAACTCCTTTAGTAAAACAAATATATGGTTTCAAGAAGCTGCAAGTACTAGTTGGGGCGGTCCATCCTTGCTCTTTAGTATTTTGTAGAGCATTGGACCAACTTTGTCAGAGAACTTCTGCTCTAGGAGGACAAGATTCCCAGTTTATACTGGAATCTTCATCAAACTCTACCCAAACTAACTTATCCCAGTTAACAGACTTCTAGTCTGAGGAGAGCTAGGAAGGATAAAAATACTTTTCTGAGGTGGTGAGTTGCCTCTGGTTTGGCAAATCTCCACAGGGTATCACAAGGCAAGCATCAAAAGTAATAGTTTGGGGTGAACTTGACCTAGTTACATTAATAACGAGAGGACTAGCAATAGAAGGGGAAAAGAAAGAGATGCAATATAAGAAGATCAAACCCGTTTTAGCTGTAGCTTGGTTGGAATTGGCCCTGGAATAGCTATCCATGATTTTGGAAGGGGTGTTGCTCTTTTGACCCAGGTGTGATGAGTCACTTATTCGAACTGTGATCTCGGATGGTTAGAAGCACTAGGTAGAGTCCTTCCCAAGCCAGTTTGAGTTTTCCTTCCACCCAACATTCGACGAGGTTGTGGTGAAGGGTGCAACTTGTGGGTGGAGCAATGGTGAGAGCCCACCTGAACAAGGGAGGGGAAAGGGGTTTTTATTCTGACACAGGTAGCCCCTACTGCTGTGTCATTCCCTTATTGGCTAGGGTTGGACGACACAGTGTAAGCTAATTCCGAGTAGCTATTTTAAAGACAGCAGGGATACGAGCTGGAGTGGTGGGGTGAGTAGTTTGGCGGGAAGGGCGGTTACAGAACAGGTGACTCAGGATGACTCAGGTCAGAGCAGGTGACCAGGGTGACTCAGGACAGAACAGGAGAACAGAGCTGAACTACTGATTAGAACTGGTGGAAAAGGTTGTTTACTGAAACTAGGGGTGAGGAGAATGAGGAAGTTAAGCTTTAAAATGGAGAACAAAGAACTGAATATACTGACATACTGATTGTTTGAAGAGAAATTTAGAACTCATGGTATTCAACAAGACATATCTCTCATGGAGTTAGATTTGTTCCTATGCATGAGAACTGGTAGAGAAGTCCACACAAACTGTTCCTTTTGTGTCTATTGTGAAGCCTGGAGTCACCATCAGTCAGCCAGGCAGGCTGTTGGGGAGGAAGGATGGATGTGGTTGGGACCAAGTACAAACTGGAACCTGTGTCACCAATCCCACCTTGACGCCATGGGAATAATGGGCTGTAGGAAAAACACACAGCAGCACCCATACGTGTCCTGTACTTGGATAGGCTAGAGATGGCTTTGATGGCAGCTGCAGGAGCTGCAGGTCCATCAACTCGCAGATCAGCAACAGCGCACATCAGCTGCCTCATTCTGATGTCCTGCACTGCCCTTCGGAACCTAAGACATGTAATGCCATTTCACTTCTGCTCTTCAAATCTCAGCATAATGTCTTGTGATCAGTGCTAACCTTGAACCAGCCAGGGAAAGAAATTCTGGGTAGGTAGTTCTAGCTTAGCTACAGGACACAGTGCAGAACCACCACACTTACCTTGTGTACACCTCTCACTGAAGATTAGAAATACCAGAGATTTGCTTCTCCAATTCACCTTGCAACTTGAACGTATGCCCTAGGATAAGCCAATCAGATGCTGGGATTTCAATCTGGAGCCACAAGGCAGCAGAGTGTGAATTCTAACTGTTCCTTCAGTGTAGTTCCCACAGACAGCAGAGCATGGTGTACACAGCATGAATCAGAACCATGTAGCTG
Source organism: Theropithecus gelada (assembly GCF_003255815.1). Lineage (NCBI taxonomy): Eukaryota > Metazoa > Chordata > Mammalia > Primates > Cercopithecidae > Theropithecus > Theropithecus gelada. Next base: position 72,237,734 of record NC_037688.1, read on the forward strand.
GTTTTGAATCCCGACTGTAGTTATTCCCTGGGCCTCTGTGACCTTGCACCAGTCTCCTAAGCTCTCTAGGCCTGTCTCTCCATCTTTAAAATGGGCATAACATGTCCAACGTGTCATTATGTAGAATGTGAATTGCATAAACTGTATGAGGTTTGAAACTTGGTTGGGTTGTTGCAAAGTATTTTTTTCCTTGAGTTTCTAGGATTCCTGGTAATTCCTTGGGCCACTCCATAGCCTTTTCTCAATGTATTCAATTTTCAGTCATTACTCAGTTTGATTCTGTTACCTAATGAAGGTATAAAGGTTTCCCACTGGAAGTATAGGAAGCATTTCATAGGGTGGGGTCAGGGTGTGGGTTCTCTGTACTGTGTGACTGTGTTATTGGCAGGACTTTTTCGTCCTTAGGCTGGCTAGCTCCTTCCTGGTGTCACTGATGTGTTAACAGTTGAGGATTTGCCTATAATCCAAGCACTTTAGGAGGCCGAGGCGGAAGGATCCCTTGAGCTCAAGACCAAGCTGGGCAATATAGTGAGACCTCAGCAATACTAAAATTCAAACAAATTAGCCATGCATGGTGGTGCACACCTGTAGTCTCAGCTACTTGAAAGGCTAAGGTGGGAGGATCACTTGAGCTCAAGAAGTCGAGGCTGCAGGGACGCTGATGGTGGTGCCACTGCACTCCGGCCTGGGTAACAGAGATCCTATCTCAAAAACAAATGAACGAACAGTTGATCTTGCCCCTGCCTCTCCAAAAGGCAAAACAGTAATGCTTTCTGAGGTACCACCTCTAAGATGTTTGCTGTCAGCCTTTCTCTCTCCTCCTTTGATCATAAAGGCTCATTTGCTAGAGACTTGAGCATCGTTCATCTTTCCAGATGGCCCAGTAGTTGCAGATGTAGGTTCACTTGGTGATGGGTACCAAAATCTTGTTTATGGGCTGCGTCTTTGGGCTTCACAGTGAGTGAATGTCTAGTCCATGACAATCCCAGGGTGAAATCTTCACCCAGGGTGGCTCTGAGCAGGAAATGGGAACCCACAGGGCAGTTCCTCTCATGAATCAGTACTTTGCTTAAAAATAAAGACATAGAAGACTGCAGAAAATAACAGCTTTATTACTGCAGATGTGAGAGCATTTACAAAATGCCAAGGAAAACCGTTCCCTGTTTTGAGCCTCTGGAGCCTGAACTTTCACCATGTACCAGGAAAGAACGCCCCTCTTTCGAACTTTCAAACAGTTGGGATTTTTTTTATTTTTTATCATCCCAGTTATTTTCCCAAGTTTGCCTCCATTGGGTCCTGTTCAGAGTTTCTTGGGCTGCTTGTACTAGTCACAGCTCCACTTCTTCTCAGGAAGAGGTGGGCACAAGACACATCTGAGCCCCTTAGTATTGGGATGGCAGCCAGGAAATGATCAAAGGGTAGCATTTCGGAAATCAGCAAACTAAAGCCTCACATCTAAGGTGGACAAATCCATTCTCAACTCAAACAGCAGGTTGGGTAATGCTTTCATGAGAGATACTATTATGTTTTTGTGTACACAGCACACATTTTATTATGTCTACGAACAGATTCAGGAAAGACCTCCAGGCTTTTTCCCCAAATGACTGACATAGTGCAAAACAAAACAAAAAAGAGGAGGGGCACAAATGAATAGCCCACTTAGAAGCTGAATAGAATGGGAAGCCATTTCTTTTCATAAAATCTTTTAGTTTTTGGCCAGGTGTGGTGGCTCATGCCTGTAATCCCAGCACTTTGGGAGGCCGAGGTGGGTGGATCCCCTGAGGTCAGGAGTTTGAGACCAGCCTGACCAACAAGGTGAAACCTCATCTCCACTAAAAATAAATTAGCTGGGCGTGGTGGCAAGCTACTGTAGTCCCAGCTACTCAGGAGGCTGATACCGGAGAATTGCTTGAACCTGGGAGATGGAGGTTGCAGTGAGCTGATATTGTGCCACTGTACTCTACCCTAGGCAATGGAACAAGATTCCATCTCAAAAAAAAAATTTAATTTTTATATTAATTTGTATTATGCAGTCCAACATGTCATCTTTTCATAAAATCTTGGTAGAGGTACACTCCAGGGATGATCTGGCCCTCAGTCAAGGGCTGACTTTTCCTGTAGCTATGCTGACCATAGCAGGTCACTAAAAGCTGATTGTTAATGGAGGAAACAGTGGCTGCTTGTATCCTAGGTCTTCTCATAGAAGCAGCAGTTTCACAGTCAAAGGCATTGTTCACAACACACCTCAGCAACACGCGACCAAGACAGCATATGTTTTAGAACTTATCCAGTGGAAGGACATATTTAATACAAACCAGAAATTCATCAAAGTACTGGCCACTTACAACATATAGAAGAGGACTGTCCCAATAGAAAGGGCTCACAATCTGAGCTGGCCTTTTACAACGGCAAATAGTATTACAGTAACATTATAAACAAACAAACAAATATGAAAAAAAAGTAGTATAATATGTAATTATTAAAGACCTCTCTTTTAGGTAAGATTTTCAGAAAACCCAGGGACAGATTTTATGTCACAGAATGGTCCATATCGTCCAAAAATATCTTTTGACTGGACAGTAAAATAGTATCTGTTGGAAGCTAAAAACTGAGATAAAGTACAGGCCATGGGGAGTGGTAAAGCTTTAATTTCTCCAATCTTCTTCCAAATCAATTTATTATTAGAGTTCTCATGACACAGGAAGAGGTGGTAGCTTTCTACAGGAGCGCACTTGGGATTGATTTTGGTTATATTCCAAGTCAGGGCAATGCCATTTGGTCTGAAAACCCGTTTCACTTTGAGCTCAGGCTTCTGGGGAGGAAGTGTGTCTCGGGTTTTGTCTACTAATTCAGGTAGTGGTGCTGGTGGTTCTGGGAGAGGTGGCAGGTGCTCAAAGCACTCAGGAACCTAAAAACACAATTGTAAGAAAGTATAGCTTTTAAAGTGGTCAATTGCAGTTGTAGAAATATATACTTCCCATTCTTCAATCCATTTATCAAAATAATAAAAGTGTATTTCAATAATATGTGAGGCTGGATCCAGTCCTTTAAGCATAATCCTCTTTTGGATTTAAGATTTCTACACCCTGGAATGTCAATAATCCAGAATGGGTTAGGTTCTAGACATGTGGGATAAATATTCCATCTCATTTCCAAATTGCGTTCTCAAACACTGTACTAATTTACATGAAAAGTGTCAGCGTGGCTGGGTGCGTTGCCTCACCTGAGGTCAGGAGTTTGAGACCAGCCTGGCCAACATCGCGAAACCCCGTCTCTACTAAAAATACAAAAATTAGCTGGGTGTGGTGGTGCACGCCTGTAATCCCAGCTACTTGGGAGGCTGAGGCAGGGGACTCACTTGAACCCTGGAGGTAGATGTTGCAGTGAGCCATGATCACGCCACTGCACTATAGCCTGGGCGACAGGGCAAGATTCGGTATAGTCTGGGCAAGATGTGGTGTCAAAAAAAAGAAAAAAAGTGTCAGTGTATGAGAACACCCTTTTCCTCCCATCCTCATCAACAATGGCTATTGCTTCTTTTCCAATTTGTTCAATTTAAAAAAAGTATTTGTTTTAACTTCTGTAGCTTCTGTAAAACTCAATTGAATGATTTTAACTGTATAAATAAGTAGATTAACAACAGCATATTAAATTGTTTTCTAAGCTGAAATGTGACCCAAATGTTTCTTCAAGAGTAAGATAGGTACTTCCCACTCAATTTGGAATAAATATCCCTTACAGAGCACTCTGAATCAGTACCTGGGCTGCATTTTGTGCCAATGGGGTTGTTTCTTTTGAGTTTGAAACAGCTTTCGAATGTGACTCCAGAGGGGATACTGGACTTTCTGTGAACAACACAAGGTTTAAGAAGTAAATTTTATCTGCAAGAATCAATTCCATAGCCTTTAAGATATAGTTTACATCTTTGGTGATAATTAAATGTGAATTAAAATTATAAAACTGAATTATGAAGATACACTTTTAGTTAAAGTTCAAGATACAGAGGTACCAAAAATAGAAAATTTTTAGGGTGACAAAAATTCCGCTTAAGGTAAACACTTTAGACACTGTGTAGCTGGGAACCAGATATGTTTACACATGAGACACAGACCTCTGATCAACGATCTTAGAGGCAAATTTTCTCATTAGGCCAACAAAGATGTTCAAACACAGAGCCATTTATAATCTATACCCAAGTTTTAGGAATTCAAACTAAAAATCATGTGGGTTGGGATTTAAAAAATCTCAACTAATGAGGTCTGTGCTCATCTGGAAGGAATTACATATAAAATGTGGAGTGGGGAAAAGAAGAGGGGGAGGAGGAGAAACGGAAAGGAAAATAGATGGTGAGAAGAAGAAAGGAGGCGAATAGGAAAAATGTGGGTGGGTGGGAGGGAAAGAAGGTACAAGTAGGTAAAAGAATGGATTGAAAACAACTGGGGAGGCTGGGTATAGAGGCTCATGCCTATCATCCCAGCACTTTAGGACACAGATGACTTGAGGTCAGAAGTTCCAAATCAGCCTGGGCAACATGGTGAAATCTCATCTCTACTGAAAATACAAAATTAGCCGGGCATGCTGGTGCATGCCTGTAGTCCCAGCTACTCGGGAGGCTGACACAGAAGAATTGCTTAAACCTGGGAGGCAGAGGTTGAAGTGAGCTGAGATCAAGCCCCACTGCATTCTAGCCTGGGTGACAGAGGACAGAGCGAGACTGTCTCAAAAAAAAAAAAAAGTATTTCCAGTTCTAAATCACTGAGACTGTCTTCCACAATGGTGGAACTAATTTACATTCCCACCAACAGTGTAAACGCATTCCTATTTCTCCATATCCTCACCAGCATCTGTTGTTTTTTGACTTTAATAATCGCCATTCTGACAGGCATGAGATGGTATCTCACTGTGGTTTTGATCTGCATTTCTCTGACGATCAGTGATGTTGAGCTTTTTTTCATGTTTGTTGGCCAAATGTACGTCTTCTTTCGAGAAATGTCTGTTCGTGTCCTTTGCCCACTCTTTTTTTTTTTGAGATGGAGTCTCACTCTGTCGCCCAGGCTGGAGTGCAGTGGCCGGATCTCAGCTCACTGCAAGCTCCGCCTCCCGGGTTTATGCCATTCTCCTGCCTCAGCCTCCCGAGTAGCTGGGACTACAGGCACCCGCCACCTCGCCAGGCTAGTTTTTTGTATTTTTTTTAGTAAAGACAGGGTTTCACCATGTTAGCCAGGATGGTCTCGATCTCCTGACCTCGTGATCCGCCCGTCTCGGCCTCCCAAAGTGCTGGGATTATAGGCTTGAGCCACCGCGCCCGGCCCTTTGCCCACTTTTTAATGGGGTTACTTTTCTTGTAAATTTCCTTAAGTTCCTTGTAGATTCTGGGTATTAGACCTTTGTCAGATAGACAGATTGCAAAAATTTTCTCCCATTCTGCAGGTTGTCTGTCTGCTGATGACAGTTTCTTCTGCGGTACAGAGGCTCTTTAATTAGATCCCATTTGTCAATATTTGCTTTTGTTGCAATTGCTTTTGACGATTTCATCATAAAATTGTCATTTGGCCTAGCAGTCTCATTACTGGGTATATACCCAAAGGAATATTAATCATTCTACTATAAAGATACATGCATGTATATGTTAATTGCAGCACTATTCACAATAGCAAAGACATGGAATCAACCCAAAAGCCCATCCATGATAGCCTAGATAAAGAAAATGTGGTACATATACACATGGAATACTATGCAGCCATAAAAAGAAATTAGATCCTATTCTTTGCAGGGACATGGATGGAGCTAGAAGCCATTATCCTCAGCAAAGTAATCCAGGAACAGAAAACTAAATACCACATGTTCTCACTTGTAAGTGGAAGCTAAACAATGAGAACACATGGACATAGGGAGGGGAATAACACACACTGGGCCTGTTGGGGGAGGGTGGGGGGTGGAGAGAACATCAGGAAAAATAGTTAATGCATGCCAGGCTTAACACATAGGTGATGGGTTGATAGGTGCAGCAAACCACCATGGCACACATTTACCTATGTAACAAATCTGCACGTCCTGTACATGTACATCAGAACATAAAGTTAAAACACACACACACACACACAACTGGGGAGAGTAAATACAGGGATGGTTAAGAAAAGGGGGTTTATACTGGAAAGTATGAAAGCTGGGTAGCTAAAAATCCCAGAATTAAGCAGTAAAAACCATTTTAGATCCTTTATATCCTATGATATAACTAATACATTTTATGAATCCTCCAAATGAAATTTACTTGTATTTTTCTTTTGACAAAGATGAACAAGATTCTGTACTGTTGTTTCAGAGTTAGTCCCTTATTTACTGGTATTTTTACAAAAACCTTCCTAGAAGAATTAATGAGTTTATTATTTTAGAGAGTCTGTTGAGCTGTTTTGTACTAGCTTTAAGAGACAGATTTGTAAAATTATAATCTGTAGGTTAAGAACTAATACAAATAACCTTTAAATTTTTAGCCAACAGCTGAATATTTAAAATATCCTAGCAAATATAATTTCTTGTAAATAATATTCCTTCTTTCAAGGCAGTAAGTCAATAGGCCCTTAGCAAATTAAAACAGACTGCAATAGAAGCTCAACTTTATGATAATAAGAGACGAGACAGGACTTTCATTCCAACCCAATTAATGTTTATTTCCTTTTTAAAGTACATCTCTTGTAATCACAGTTGAGACTTGTATTGTTCTCCAGTCTAACAGTGCTTTTCAATGGAGTGTTTGGACCACTTATATTTATTATCAGTGTGGTCAGGTTTAAATTGATTCTTTTGCCTTTTGTTCTCTATTAGTCTTGTTTGTTCTTTCTCTGCTGTTTTTTTCTCTTATTTTTTATTTTTTTCTGGCTTCTTAGATTGGGTATTTTAAAAATTTCGTTTATCTCCACTACTGGTTTTTTAGCTTTACTTCTATGTAAAAGAAAAAACTGTTGCTCTAGACATTACCATATATATCTCTAGCTTCAAACAACATGACACCACTCCACTTTAGAGCCTTATAACAGCATACTTTCAATCCTGTGACTATCTTTTGCACTACTGTTTTCATCTACTGACTTCTATATACATTCTATAATAGTTTTATTCCTTTGTGTAGATCTGCTTTCTATCTGGTATCTTTTACTATCACTTGAAGAACTTCCTTTATTTCTGATAGCAAAGGTCTGCTGGCAACGCATTTTGTTGATCTGAAAAATTTTAATTTTGATTTATTCTTATTTTTGTAGAGATGGGGTTTCGTTATGTTGCCTAGGCTGTTCTCAAACTCCTGGCCTCAAGCCATCCTCCTGACCTCAAGCCATCCTCCTGACCTGACCTCCCAAAGTTGCTTTCGTTTTTGAAAGATATTTTCTAGATAAAGAATTACAGGTTGATAGTTATTTTCCTCCAGACTTTTAATGAAGTCATTCAATTGTTTTTTGGCTTGCGTTGTTCTAGCCTAGAAACCTGTGAATTCTCTGTTCTTTCACCCACATTGTATCTTCACTTTTCTCCTCATCACTGGATTTCAGGAACTTGACTATGATATGTCTTGGTATGACTTCTTTTGCGTTTATCCTGGAGTTTATTAAACATCTTGGATATGTGGGTTTATACTTCTCATTAAATTTGAATGAGACCTTGTAAGTGATCCCCAGCCCCATGATTGTATTTCACTTGTTTTTCCTTAAATCTGTGAAAGACACTGTTGTCACTCTCCCTCTACATTTTCATGTTATACCCCAGTTTCTGTCTCTCCGTGCGTCCTCTCAGTAGCTATTGTTGTGGTTAGGGGAAAAAGTATGTACCACAGGAAGAAAAGAAATTTGTAAAAGTCCCCAACATGCCAGATGTCTTTCAGTGGGTTTATGAATAAACAAATTATGATGCATCCACACCACGGGTTACTCTTGCCAATAAAGAGGACCACACTACTGATACACAACAATGTGGATGACCCTCAGAATTATGCTGAATGGAAGAAGTCAATCTCAGAAGAACACATATTGCATTACCTAATTTATATAAATTTGTGAAATAACAGTTATAGTACAGAACAGATTGGTGTTTGCCAGGGATTGGGGCAGAAACAAGCTGTGAGTATAAAGGGGTAGCATGAAGGAGCCTTGTGGCTATAGGTTCCGTACTTTGAGTGTGATGGCAGTTACATGAATCTGCACATGTGCTAAAACTGCATAGAGATATAAACATCTGCACACTAACATATTAAAACAAACTTCATAAGTAAACCCAGTGCATTGTGAGTTGTTACCCTTCCCTCCTTTTTACAAAAGAAAGATCTAAAAAATCATTTTACCTGTATTGCAGTTGGATAGGCCTTCTTTTGTCAAATCAATTATAAAATCAAGTTTCTTCTGTACAGCCTAAAAAAATTGTAAATAATAAAGCTTTGCCTCAATAGCTGAAAATGTTTTTAAAAACTTCAACATTTGGTAATTTTAAATGGTAATTTTAAATTATTATTCAGAAAAATTTGGTAATTTTAAATGGTAATTTCAAATTACCATTCAGAAACTAGAGATGGAACATCTCTAAGTCTCCTGTGGTTTAACTCTATTAAAAAGTTCTTGTAAAATACTATATGGTTTCTGAGAATAAGACTAAGGAGAACGTAAATGAATTTGGTAAATGAGTATCGTTATGAATTATGCTTATCATTAGCTGCTTTTCAATGTGTAAGCTGGACTAAAACTAAATCATCCAACATGTAGCAAACACTAAAGTTCCTAGAACTAACATGTTTAAATGAACAATATTCAGAGTTAGTATTTCTTACTTACTGTAACTTCAGCATTAGGAGAACTGCTAGAATTTCCTGATGTAGTTTTTCTGGTATCTGAAAGAAATGAGACATTTGACAAATTGATTACACAATATTTATGGGCTTTGTGAAATATGAATGCTAAAACAAAATAATGGGGATGCTAATTAGCTGTTAATTATATAGTGATAAAAAGTAACTCAATTGCCTTTACCTATTCCAAAGACTGAATGAATTTTTTTTTAAAAATGTAACTTTGGGTCAAGCCATTTTTTCTTTCTGTAACTTTGCAACTATATTAGTAACTCTTTTTTTGAAAATCCTTCTACCTAGAAATTTGCATGAGAAAATACAGTTGGAAATGCACGCACTTTTAATTCACAGTATCTTTAGACTACAACTGCCTGACATGGCTGAGAAGCGCCCTTCCTGGAACCAGTAGGAAGCCTAAGATAAATGATTAACATCCTTTGTAATTCTCTGATTCACAATCTTAACAGCCCAAACTGTGGGGACAAGTAAGTAGCTATAAGTGGAGGCAAAGCTTTAAAATTACGATGCAAATACTCTAACATAGTAGAAAATGAAATGAAAATGGGGAATTTTGGATAAGAAATTATGAGCCAAACAAGATGGCTATTTTTGACAGAGAGAAAAATTTTTTTTTTGAGAAATGTTATCATTGGAAATGTAAGGTTAATTTTTTTTTTTGAGACGGAGTCTTGCTCTGTTGCCCAGGCTGGAGAGCAGTAGCATGATCTCAGCTCACTGCAGTCTCTGCCTCCCAGGTTCAAGCAATTCTCCTGCCTCAGCCTCCCAAGTAGCTGGGATTACAGGTACATGCCACCACGCCTGGCTAATTTTTGTATTTTTAATACAGATGGGGTTTCACTTTGTTGGCCAGGCTGGTCTTGAACTCCTGACCTCAGGTGATCTGTCTGCCTCGGCCTCCCAAAATGCTGGGATTACAGGCATGAGCCACCACACCCAGACTGACAAGAAAAACTTTAAATCTTAAGTTGACTATAAGATAACTTAATAAATAAAAAATAAAAAGACAAAAAACAAACCATCACTACCATCAACAGAAGGCCAGGGCAAACGATTAAAAATAAGTAGTTTTACAACTTACAAAGTCATTAAACATATAAAAGAAACAAAAAGGCCATAAACTGATAAAACAGAAGGTTAAAATGAAATCTCAATTACATTAAGGAATCATTCATTTAGGTAATATTAACCATGATATAAGTTAGAACATTTGAGAGTACATTTAAATTTTTCATTTTATTAAAAGATATTATTCAATTTTTCACTTTTAAGCAAACATTGATTTAAGGCCTTCTAACTTGATAGATCATATTCTAATCAGCTATAAGATACCTGTTGGATTTGATGTAATTGGAGTTGTCAAATTAGGCCTTTCCACAGAAATCAACATAACATCATCATTGTTACTAAAATGATAAAAAGAAATTAAAAACAAAAACTAAACATGCATTATCAGGCTTAAACATGCAATTAGTGGTTAAGAGTCCTCTAACTTAACATTTCATAATGTTTTAATTGAACAATCGTGGGGGCAAATAGAAATGATAAAACCAAATACCCAAAAAAACTCCATTTATTACCAATTCAGTTATATGACCAAAGGTTCATCAAAATCCAGTAATTAGATCTCTACTACGTTTTATGGGTCCTTCACAATGACTCAAAATACATATAAATATACAATGGACATAAATGTATAAAACATGCAAATTCATTTGAGCATATATACTTGCTTCTATAAAAATGAAACATCATTTAATGATGGAAATCTATTAAGACCCATAAAGACACCTGGACTCCTAAAGGTAGAAAACTATAACAAAGAAAATTATTTTAAAAAGAACTGCTCCTGTATCTCTCCAGTAGCAATATTGACCACAAATTTAATTGAGGCAATGATGATAAATGATGCTGATTATGGTTATAGAATATTTCAAGCCATTTTGACCCTGTTCTTTTATGAGTGACTTTTTTGTTTTTTTGAGATGGAGTTTTGCTCTTGTCCCCCAGGCTGAAGCGCAATGGCGCAATCTTGGGCTCACTGAAACCTCTGCCTCCTGGGTTCAAGTGACTCTCCTGCCTCAGCCTCTTGAGTAGCTGGGATTATAGGCACATGCCACCACGCCCAGCTTTTATATTTTTAGTAGAGACAGGGTTTCACCATGTTGGTCAGGCTGCTCTTGAACTCCTGACCTCAGGTGATCCGCCCACCTTGGCCTCCCAAAGTGGTGGGATTACAGGCGTGAGCCACCGTGCCCAGTCCAATTATACCATTTTCTTGCAGACATCTTATATTTTTACTGTTTGTACTTAGGTGTATGATCCATTTTGAGTTAATTTTTGTTTATGGTATGAAGTAAGAGCTGAGGTTCACTTTTCCCTCTATTCCAGCAACATTTGTTGAAAAGAACATCTTTTCCTGTTAAACTACATTGGTACCTTTGTCGTAAACCAATGAACTGCATGTGTGTGTACTCTCTAGTGTGCCCACTGGTCAACATGCCTATCTCTATGCCAACAACACTGTCTTAATACTACAGCTTTATAGTTAAGGCTTGAACAAAGATAGTGTAGTCTTCTAACTTTATTCTTTCCCAACATTGTTTTCATCTTCTAGGTCTCTGCATTTTCAATGTATATAAAATTTTTTATTTTAAGAGACAAACTCTTGCTCTGTATCCCAGGCTGGAGTGCAGTGGTGCAAATGTATCTTGCTGAAGCCTAGACCTCCTGGGCTCAAAGGATCCTCTCACCTTGGCCTCCTAAGTAGCTGGGAAGACAGCATGTGTCACCAGGCCTGGCTAACTTTAAACAAAAAAAATTTTTTTTAATGTTTTTTATGTTGGCCAGGCTGGTTTTGAACTCCTGACCTCAAGTGATCCTCCTGCCCTGGCCTCCCAAGGTTCTGGGATTATAGGTGTAAGCCATCACACCTGGCCTTAAGTTTTTAACTAGTTTGTTACTTTCTACAAAAATGGCTGAGGCATTGATAGATATACAATTTGTGGTGAAGTAACATCTTAATGAATTCATGAAAGTTGCATATATATCTCACCACTTATTCAGGTCTCCTTTAATTTCTTCAGTAATACTTTGTAGTTTTAGGTTAGGTAGTTTTGGTTTATTCCTAAACATATTATGATCTCTGAAGTTATTGTAAATGGTATCCATTTTAAATTTCAAATTCCAATTGTTTCTTGCTTGTATGTGTGTGTATATATAATTTCTAAACTATATATTGTACATATATAGGATGTAGTGTTTCCATATAGAGTGCGTGTGTGTATACACTATTTTAGAAACAAAAATATTTTCTATTTGCCTACATATTTACAATGTCTGTCAGTCTATATTACTTTGTACAGATCCAAATTTCTATTTAATACTATTTTCCTTTTGCCTGGAAAATCTCCAAAATTTCTTGTAGTGTAGGTCTGTTGATGTATTCTTCTCACCTTTTTTTGGCTTAAAAAATCTGTTTTCCCACTGTACTTTGGAAACATATTTTCACTGCATATAGAATTCTGAATGGAATTTTTTTTTTTTTTTTTTAACCTTTCAATACTTTAGAAGTATCTATGATCTCAATTTTAGAGATGTCTTCAGCTTACAGCATGAAGTCTGGTGCCATTCTACTTTTTGTTCCTTTTTTTTTTTTTTTGAGATGGTGTTTCGCTCTTGTTGCCCAGGCCGGAGTGCAGTGGCACGACCTCGGCTCACCACAATCTCTGCCTCCTGGATTCAAACTGATTCTCCTGCCTCAGCCTCCTGAATAGCTGGGATTACAGGCATGCGCCACAATGCCAGGCTAATTTTGTATTTTTAGCAGAGATGTAGTCTCTCCATGTTGGTCAGACTTTCTGTTCCTTTCTATGTGATGTGTCTTTTGTGAGGCTACTTTTAAAAATTTTCCCTTCCTCACTGACTTTCAGCAATCTGATGATGTGGTTTTGTATGCTTTTATGTTTCTTCTGTTTGAATTTAAGTTTTTTTTCATTTATGGATTGAGAGTTTGCATCAACTATGGAAAATTTTCAGACATTGTATCTTCAAACATTTGCTCAGCCCCTGCCTTAGTGATACTCCAATAATATGTGTATTAGACTCCTTGATACTGTTCCATAGGTCTCTGATGCTCTGTTCATTGTTTTTTCGGTCTTTTTCCTCTCCATGCTTTAGGCTGAACATTTTCTATACCTATTTCACTGATATATTGGCAATAGCTCTTCTATGTCATCTGCTAAGTCCACATTATTTCTAGGTAGATCACTTCATTCTTCTCCTTGTTAATGGGCCATTTTTTTTTTTTTTTTTTTTTACTATGTTGCATGCCTGGGAATTTCTCATTAGATGTCAGACACTGTAAAATTTATGCTGTTGGGTAATGGATGTTGTTCCATTCCTTCAAAAGAGTGTTAGACTTTGTTCTGGCATGCAATTAAATTACTTAGGATTACCCTGATTCCTTTGAAGCTTGATTTTGGCTTTTCTGTGTATAGATTCTTTGCAATCTCTGGGACTAATTGAGCCCCACTAAAGCAATCCCCATCTGTGGACCCTACCTGTTACTTCTGATTACAAATTTTCTTCATTTTAGCCAAGGGGAAAGCAAAATGTTCCCAATCCTCCTAGCCAGAGGGAAAAGAAGATGTATGACTTCTAGGAATCAATCACTTGGCCTTCTTTCCAATAGTTCTTTCCCCAGTCTCTCGTAGTTTCATCTTTTGCATGCAGATCTGTATTCAGCCAATATTTCAAGGACCCTTTGCAGATCTTCAGAGCTCTGTCTAAATTTTTTTCTCTTCACTGTTCCACCTCATAACTTCTAGCCAACTCAGACTCTCCAATCTCTGACCTAAACTCAGCAAGACCACAAGGCTCTGTTTGGAATCCCTCCTCCATCCCTGCTCTTGACCTGGAAAATGCCTCCAGGCAGTAACCTGGGACAATGGTAGAGTTCATTTCATTCGTTTTACCAGTCATGATCCTGAACTCCTGGTTGAACAGTATCTGAAAACAATTTTTTTTTTAGCCCGATTTGCCTTGTTTACAGCAAAATGTCAGTTCCTGTAGCTGTTGACTGCACGGGGAGAGGCAAGAATCATGTTCATTTTTCAGTTCATGCTCAACAGTTTTCCATGCAGATTTAAAAAAACACAAATTCAACAACTTTTTAAATATCACATTTCTCAGTGGGACTCTAACATTTGCCATTATTTCTAACTAAGAAACACAAATATTTAAATCTAAATTTTATTAAGAATATTTGATTTGGGCCAGGCGCGGTGGCTCAGCCTGTAATCCCAGCACTTTGGGAGGTGGAGGTGGGAGGATCACCTGAGGTCAGGAGGTCGAGACCAGCCTGACCAACATGGAGAAACCTCGTCTCTACTAAAAAATACAGAATTAGGTGGGCGTGGTGGCACAGGCCTTTAATCCCAGCTACTTGGGAGGCTGAGGCAGGAGAATCGCTTAAACCTGGGAGGCAGAGGTTGTGGTGAGCCGAGATCGTGACATTGCACTCTAGCCTGGGCAACTAGAGCAAAACTCCATCTCAAAAAAAAAAAAAAGAATATTTGATTTTTGGCTGGGTGCCATGGCTCACGCCTGTAATCCCAGCACTTTGTGGGGTTGAGGTGGTTGGATCACCTGAGGTCAGGAGTTCGAGACCTGCCTGGACAACATGGCAAAACCCCGTCTCTGCTAAAAATACAAAAAATTACCAGGCGTGGTGGGAGCTCTACTCAGGAGGCTGAGGCAGGAGAATTGCTTGAACCCGTGAGGCACAGGTTGCAGTGAGCAAAGATTACATCACTGCACTCCAGCCTGGGTGACAGAGAGAGAATCCACCTCAAAAAAGAAAAAAAAAAGAATATTTGATTTTCTATCCACTTTTACCCTCTAAATTGTCAAATTTCTTTTATATATATTTTTGTCTTCTAGTAATAAGTCATAAATTGGATGAAAGACTGATAGCTGTATTTTTCATTGCTAATCTGTAAGAAAATTTTAAGTAATTCTTCTCAGATGTTCATTATATGACAGTCAAAATACTTTATCAATCTCAAAATCCTTCACTTAATTTTTCTTTGGTTGAAGCTACAGTACTTCCAATTAATGCTATTTGAGAGTATAAGAAACTGAGCAAAAAGTCTTTAAAAAGGAAGAATTTTTGGCAGTCTCACTATATTTACGAGGTAAATAATAATATTTGGGACCCACCAAGGTGAAGGAGCCCTGGCAAACAGTCCAAACTTTCAGATGGGATCCATGGTAGGCTATGTCTTAGAGACCAGAATGAACTAGAGGTAGAAGAAGCCTTACCAAGATTACTACAAGGCTTGTGATACCATTCCCCGAGTAGATTAGGTGATGAGACCCCTACTCTATTTGGCAAGCAGAGGATTAGCCTTGTCTTTTGGCAAGCAGAGGATTAGCCTTGTCTTATGGCAAGACATCACTTAGAGCCTCAACAATTTTTCAGAAACTATCAAGCATGACAAAACAAACAAACAAAAAACCAGAAACTGACAGAAAAACAATAGGAACAGATGCACAGGTGATCCAAATACTGGAGTTAAAACAAGAGCATTAAAACAACTATGATTAATAATTTTAAAAATATGGAAGATGGAGCATTCATACAGTCTATGAAAAAAAGACTACACTGAAATTAAGTACAGTCGGTTCATATAAAGACACCATCAGGGAAACAACATGACTTTGGGTCAGGAAAGTATTTATAATAAATGTATCTGTCAAAAAAACTTGAAAAGACAAAGCAAAAATCTTCATAAAAGAAGATATCCAAATGGCTAACATGTAAATTCGCTTAATTTTCATTATTAGAAGGAAATACAAATTAAAACCACAATGTGATGCTATACACCAGTATGGCTAAAAAGAAAGAGATACCACCAAGAGTTGACAAGGATATGCAGCAACAAAAATCTGTACTTACAGTGGGAGTATAACTTGGTACAACTTCTTTGGTAAACTGGTTGGTGGTATCAGACCTCAAGATACACATACCTTATGACCTAGCAATTCCACTTCTAGGCATATGTCCAACAGAAGTGTATGTATGTACATTCACCAAAAGACATGTAAAAGAATGTTCACAGCAGCACCATTTATACTTTCCCCAACCTGCAAACAATCCAAATGGCCATGAACTAAACAGATTAACTGTGGCACATTCATATGATAGATACTACACAATTGTGGCATATTCATATGATAGATATTATATAGCAATGAATAAACTGCTGAATAGCAACAGCACGGATGGATCTCACAACGCATAATGTGGGATGAAAGAAGACATAAAAGAGCTCACTGAGTATGATTCCATTTCTATAAAGGCAAAAACAAAGCAAAAACAATTTATGGTGTTAGAAGACTGATGACTAGGAGAACAGGCATAAGGCAGGCTGGATGCCATTGGTGTTTCTTAATGTGGGTCATTTGTCACTTTGTGAAAAGTCATCAGGCTAACACACTGTTCATGCAGCTTTCAGTAGATATTACATGTCAACTAACTTTATTTTTAAAATTATGTCTGTATATAAAGCTGTTAATGCTTATCCTGAAAAACCCATTTGTAAAACGGCAAACTTATAGTCTAACTGGAATTCCACTAGATTTTGATGTAATGATATGAAACTATTCAATTAACTGCTACCAGTGAAAGCTCTTTTTTGTTTTTTGGCCAGAGTCTCGTTCTGTCGCCCAGGCTAGAGTGCAGTGGCGCAATCTCAGGTGACTCTAACCTCCACCTCCTGGGTTCAAGCAATTCTCCTGCCTCAGCCTCCTGAGTAGCTGGGACTACAGGCGCACACCACCGTGCCCAGCTAATTCTTTGTGTTTTTAGTAGAGATGGGGTTTCACCATGTTGCCCAGGCTGGTGTCAAACTCCTGAGCTCAGGAGCCTCGGCCTCCCAAAATGCTGGGATTACAGGCGTGAGCCACCGTGCCCAGCCCAGCTCTTTTTTAATGAACCACATCTGGGAGGAAAACTGAGGAAACTGGTAATTTTTATGGAAGCCTGAGTGTGACTAACATATGTTATCTACTTGTAGTTTACCTTGGAGAAACACTTCTATGTCTAAAATTAGTAATTCATTTCTCCAGGCATTGTTATTATGTAGTAGGTAAGAGCATAGGTTCTGAAGACAGAATGTTTAGATCCAAATCCAGGCTCTGCCATTTACTACTTGAGTGTTTTGGGGCAAGAAACTCTGCTTTGATTTCCTCATCTGTAAAAGAGGGATACATTTATTATTAGGATTAAATAAATTTTAATAAAGAATGAGTAGGATGGACAGGCGTGGTGGCTCACGCCTATAATTCCAGCACTTTGGGAGGCTGAGGCAGGCGGATCACCTGAGGTGACGAGTTCGAGAGCACCTGGCCTGGCCAACATGGTGAAACCCTATCTCTATTAAAAACACAAAATTAGCCAGGCGTGGCAACACATGTCTGTAATCCCAGCTACTCAGGAGGCTGAGGCCGAGGAATCGCCTAAACCTGGGAGGTGAAGGTTGCAGTGAGCTGAGATCGTGCCACATTGCACTCCAGCCTGGGCAAAAAGAGCGAAACTCCGTCTCCCAAACATCAACAACATCAACAGCAGCAGCAACAAAAGAATGAGTATGGAGGAACACATGCAAAATAGTAGTAACTTTCTTAAGATACTGTGGCTCATAACTCCTTCCTGTCCCCCTTTCTATCTCTGTAAACATTTCTTTATCACATGAAATTCAATGTGAGATTTTTTTAGGCCGTATTAATATTTTATTCAATCAGTATTGGTGAAATGGTCTGCTCTTGGGTGCCTTAGACCCTGCTGCTTACTCTTTGGAAGTAATTGCATATAAAGGCATTTTCTTCCAACTTAAGCAAGTTTCATTTTTGCCATGTGTTTTGGGCCATAAACTTTCTCTTCTATGAGCTTCTGCAGCTCAGTTGTTATTGCCTTTCCCATTTCCTCTTGACTCTAAAAACAAAAATGCTTAAACTTCTAAATCCAGCCATACTATAGACACAGACAACAGTGGCACTAATTCCTTCAATACCTGGGGCATGAGAAAAAACAATGATAAAATCCGGTTTTCTCTAGAGCCAGGATATTAACAGGGGGAACAATATATGTCTTTTTTCCTTTGTAAGGGTTCCTTTATTTCTTAAATGTTTTTAAAAATTTAAAAATAGATAATGTATACAAAAGTACATGAATGACATGTAGAACAGCTATGATGGAGCCCCACACTTAAGGAATCTGAAAAATTGGGGGAAAAAATATCTATTGGAAGACATTAGAAAGCTGTGGAGGCAGCCATAACCTGAGAGACCAATAACTAGAGAGACCAAGATCCAAGAGACGTGAGCTAGACACTTGGCCAGTGTTCTTCAGAACTCAAGGCATTTGTCAACTCAGGCACACAGGATGCTATGAAACCAAGCAAAAAGTGACTGAAATCACAGAGGGCTGGTATTGAGGAGCCAAGAACTGGAATATAAGACCAGCAATAGGAGGGGAGCCACAGACCATATCCCAGGCAAGAGGGCTGTAACACAAGAATGGGAGAAAAATAAGAAATCACCAAGTCTTATAAAATCTGCAGATCAGCCTCAGTTCTGCTCAATTTCTGAATAGATTGAAATGTTGTACTGTATCTCTATTGCCACATAATAATTTACTCCAAAACATAATGGCCTAAAAATCCAAATATTCATTATCTCAATTCCTGTGGGTAAATAAGTAGGAAGTCGTGGAGTCAAGGGTTCTGGGTCACGTTTTCTCATGAGGTTGCAGTCAGGATGCTGGCAGGTGCTGTAGTCACTTGCTCCAGAGCAAGTGATCTAAGAGAGAACAAGGAAGCTAATGTATTTTATGATCTACTAAAATAATGTCACTTGTGCCATATTCTATGCATTAGAAGTGAGTCACTAAGTATAGTCCAAGATGGAATTAGGCTCCACATTTTAAAGGAGGGGTACTGAAAATTTGTGGACATATCTAAAATCCAGCACAGGTGCTGTGTCTCTCTGCTGCTTTCCAGAGTACAGGGTGAGTCTAGTCTAGGGGAAGACATCATTCAGAGCCTTTACAATTTCCAATATACAATATCCAGTAATCAAACACAAAATTAGCAACTGTCCTAACAGACAGGACAAAGATGTAAAACAGCAAACACAAATAGAATTCAAAGTGACCCAGATAGGAGAGTTGTCAGAAATAGATCTGAAAATCTCAGTGACTAAAATGTTCAACACATGGATGGCAAGGTAAATAATTTCACCAGAGAATGTGAATCTGTAAAAAATAACCAAGAACTGAAAAATATACAAATTGAAATTAAGAATTCAATACATGAGTTTAATAGCTACTTGGATCAAGTAAAAGAAAGGATTAGGATTAATAAGCTGGAACACGATACAGGTCAGTTGAAGATACCCAGACAAAAGTATCTAGAGCAAAACAGATGCAGTATATAGAAAAGCACATAATTAGAAACCAGTAAGATAGAAGACATGGAACGCTCCAGAAGCAATATCTGAAGCAATATCAATAATTTTCCCAAGACAATGAAAAGTATCAAGCTACAGATTCAAGAAGGGCCAAGTATACTCCCCACCACCTAACACCTTATATTAATAGTATATTGATGAAAACCAAAGTAGATTATCTTAAAAGCAGCTGGAGACATATCTTCGAAAAAGCAAAACTAAAACAAATGTTAAAACATTTCAACAGAAATAGAAGTCAGAAAGCAATGTGATGAAAATAACAGTGCTCAAAGAAAATAGTTGCCAACCTATAATTCTATACCCAAGTTAACATACCCTTCAAAAATAAAGACAACATGAAGTCATTTCCGGATAAAAACTGACCGCATTTTTTTCTAAGCAGAATTAAAAGCAAAAGAAATAACAAATAGAGATCTTCATGTGGAAAAAAAAAAATGAGCCCAGATGGAAAGATGAAACTACAGGAAGAAATGGGCAAGAGAAAACATAAATATGTGGGTAACTCTAAATAAACAATGATGGTACATAGTAGTCATCCTCTGGGACTTAATGTAAAATTGAAGTGCACAAAAACACATAAGATGGGGAAAACAGTAAACAAAGCTGAAGTATTCTAAGATCAAGCATTGTCTATAAAAGAGCAGAAGTGGTACTCCAATGAGTAAAGAATACATATCATCAGGATAACTTCTAAGGGAATAATGAAAACGGTAAAATTAACAAGGTAATGGGGAATGGAAAAAAAGATTAATTCAAAAGACGGCTAAAACAGACAGACAGATACATATGAGGAAAAGGACCATAAAACTGGGCAAATAGAAAACAGTAAGATTGTAATTATAAATCCACACACATCAGTCAGATTACACTAAGCATACATCACTTTGCTGATTAAATACAATGCTAGTGTCCATGCAGCCATATTCAGGTAAGTAAATTTTAAATTATCAGCACTTCAGAAATCCATATGCCTCTATCCTGTATCATAAACTTCCTCACCATAAATGGCATATGTGGTACTAATCTCCTTGTTTTACTCTCTAGATTTACTATGCAGCTTAGAATCCCTGAATCATACACTTTGCTTTATGGCTATTTTTGAACTTCATTTAAATGGAATCATACACGTCCTTTGTGTCTGCTTTCCAATCATACTTTGTGGGAATAATCCATACTGTTGCATGTGACTGCAGTTCCTTCATTTTCATTCATGCACAACATTCCACTGTACAGATTTACTGTAATTTCCTTTTCAACTGTAGATGGACACTTTCTTTCAGTTTTTGGCCGTTATAAAAAATGCTGCTAATAAACATTCCTATACATATATTCTATGGCATATCAACATGCAATAGGCATACCTCTAACTAGGGAATATCAAGAGATGGGACTGCCAGGTCAAAGGATATTCATATCTTTGATATTTCCCGATAATGCCAATTTTCTTTTAGACTACTATACCAATTTACTCACCCAACAACAAAATATTAAATACAACTTCCTTTATTTCAAAACCTCACCAATACCCAGTAGTCAGATTTTTAAATGTATTTTTTCCTTACCTGATATGAAATGATATCTCATTGTGGTTTTAATTTGCATTTCCCTGATTACTAATGAACACCTTTTCATATGTTTATTGGCCATTTCGAACTCCTCTTTTGTGAAGTGGATGCACAAGTCTTTTGCCCATTTTTCTTTTGTATTATTTGGCTTTTACTCATTGACTTGTTGAAGTTCTTTATATATATTCTGCGTACTAGTCCTCTACAGGTATATGTGCTGCGAGTATCTTCAACTCGGATGGCCTGTCTTCTCACTATCTTTATAGTGCCTTTTGAGAAAAGAAGTTTCTAATTTTAATGTGGTAAAATTAATCCATTTTTCTTTTATGGCAAGGGCATTTATGTCTTAAGAAATCTTTCCCTACCCAAGTTCATGAAGACATTATATATTCTAAAAGCTCTATAATTATAATATTCTAATATTCTATTCTAATATAATTCTAATATCTAAAGCTTTATGATACATATTCTAAAAGCTTTATAATTTCCTTTAGATATTTTTAGTTCCTTAATCCACATGAGTTTGTTTTTATAGCTTTACATAGGGGTCCAATTTCATATTTCCCCCAACATAAACAGCAAACAAGATGGTACCATTTACTAAAAGTCAATCATTTCCCAAATGATTGACTGCCACACAGTCTCCACCACATAGCACACGTACATACATACATGGGTTTCTAGACTCTCTACTGTTACACGGATCTACTTGTCTAGCACGTGCCCATCTCATACTCTGCTATTACTGTAGCTTTGTAATATCCTAACATCTGATGGCAAATTCCTTCCATTTTGTTTCTCTAAACAGTATCCTGAGCTCTGAACCCATTGCATTTTAGAATCACGTTAAGTTCTATAAAATTACACACTGAGATACTGACAAATTGTACTCTATGATGTGGACAAAGGAGTATTATATTTATATAGTATATCTTTTAAATTGCTTTTTCTTTAATATCTAACATTTTATATTTTCTTCAGCTATTGTTTGTCTTATTAAATGTATTCCCAGGTACCTGATAAGTTTTGGGGCTTCTATAATGGTATTACAGCTTTTCCAAAATTATATTTCCTAATTGTTTCTATCTTGTATTCTCAACAGGAATACAAAAGATTTCTTAGATATCTGAATTCAGCAATCTTCTTTTACTCTTATTAATTTTAATAATCTGTAGGCTTCACTGGATTTCATACATACACACCCCAGTCACCCAAAAATAGTAATAATATTGTTCCTTCTTTACTATACTTTGTATTTTTCTTTTTCCCCCAATTTTTTGGCATTCTTGCATTAGCTAAGACATTCAGTATGTTATATAAAATGGTGACAGCAGGCGTCTTTCTTCTGTATCTCCAAGGAACACTTCCAATGTTTCACCATCAGATTTGTCTTAGGGTTTTTGTAGATAATTTTTGTCAAATTAAAGAAGTTACCTCTTATTCTGAGTTTGCCAATAATTTATTTTAATCATAAATGGGTATTTTATCAAGTCCTGTATCTATAGTGAGTTGTGAGTTGATAATGGTTTTTCTCCAGGCAAATCACATTATTTATTTTATTTTTTGAGACAGTCTTACTCTGTTGCCCAGGCTGGAGTGCAGTGGCGTGATCTCAGCTCACTGCAACCTCTGCCTCCTGGGTTCAAGCGATTCTCCTGCATCAGCCTCCCGAGTAGCTGGGACTGCAGGTTCGTGCCACCATGCCTAGGTAATTTTTTTTTTTTTTTTTTTTTTTTGAGATGGAGTTTTGCTCTTGTTGCTCAGGCTAGAGTGCAATGGTGTGATCCTGGCTTACTGCAACCTCTGCCTCCTGGGTTCAAGCAATTCTCCTGCGTCAGCCTCCCGAGTAGCTGGGATTACAGGCATGCACCACCATGCCCAGCTAATTTTGTATTTTTTTTTCTTTTTGAGATGGAGTCTAGCTCTGTCGCCCAGGCTGGAGCGCAGTGGCAAGATCCTGGCTCACTGCAAGCTCCGCCTCCCAGGTTCACGCCATTCTCCTGCCTCAGCCTCCTGAGTAGCTGGGACTATAGGTGCCCATCACCATGCCTGGCTAATTTTTTGTATTTTTAGTAGAGACGGGGTTTCACCGTGTTGGCCAGGATGGTCTCGATCTCCTGACCTCGTGATCCACCTTGGCCTCCTGAAGTGCTGGGATTACAGGCGTGAGCCACCGCACCCGGCCTAATTTTGTATTTTTAGTAGAGACAGGGTTTCTCCATGTTGGTCATGCTAGTCTTGAACTCCTGACCTCAGGTGGTCTGCCCGCCTCGGCCTCCCAAAGAGCTGGGATTACAGGCATGAGCCACCGTGCCTGGCCAATTTTTTAATTTTTAATTTTTTTTTTTAGTAGAGATGGCGTTTCACCATGTTGGTCAGGCTGGTCTCAAACTCCTGACCTCAAGTGATCCACCTGCCTCAGCCTCCCAAAGTGCTGGGATTACAGGCATGAGCCACCACGCCCAGCCACATGAATTGATGTTTAATTGTTAAACCAAGGTTCCCATACTCTTGAGTCAAACTCAACTTTTGTAGACTATTGAACTTGGTTTACTAGTTATCTTGTTTAGGACACCTGCATCTATTTTGTGGTTTAAAGCAGGCTGTAATTTTCCATTTCTGTAAAATTTTAAAATTGATTTTATAATAGTATTAGGGTTATGCTAGTCTCATAAAATGAGCTGAAGAACGTTCCCTTTTTTTCTGTTCTTTGGAAGAGTTTGCTTAAAGCTGGTGTTATTTCTTGCTTAAATATTTTATAGAACTCACCATTAAAGCCATCAGATTCAAGTTACACATTTGTTACACCTATCCGCACATTCACCATGGGCTGAGAGTGCTGCCTCAGTTTTATAAATCCCAGGGTTCTTCCTTCAGAATAGAACATGAGATAGATTTGTTCATATAACAGACACAAACCACTGCTAAATTGGATATATTTTTCTATAAAGTGCTATTTTAATGGTGTCTTTTTCACTTCCATCACTACCACTTTTTATTTTTTGTTACTTCATGAGTTTCAGCACATGCATCAATAAGTCACACCACAAAGTGTCACTGAAATGCGGCTCTTGCCTTCATGAACTAAATGCCTCCTTCACAGAGGCTTCCTGGCTTAAAACAAAATGTGGTCACAACTGCATGTTAAATCCCCCAACACAAACATAAATGGTTTAGATCTGTAATGCTTCTCCTTTGTTTTAGAGCCTCCTTGTGTACGCATAGTTATTTGTGGGAGAGGGTGTTCTTCAAACAATGGCCATCATTCAATCTACTTATCTTTGATTTTATGTTTTCCTCTTTTTAAAAACTCAAGTATAGGGCCAGGTACAGTGGCTCATGCCTGTAATCCCAGCACTCTGGGAGGCAGAGGCAGAGGCAGGCAGATTGCCTGAGCCCAGGAGTTCCAGACCAGGCTGGGCAACATGGTGAAGCCCTGCCCCTACAAAAAAATACAAAAAATTAGCCCAGTATGGTGATTGCACACCTGTAGTCCCAGTTACCTGGGAGGATGAGGTGGAAGATCACTTGAGCCCAGGAGGTCGAGGCTGCAGTGAGCCGTGATTGTACTAGTATACTCCAGCCCGGGCAACAAAGTGAGACCCTATCTCAAAAACACCCACAAAACCCTAAAACCAAAAAAAACCCACAACTGAAGTATAATATGTAAAAGTAAAACTATAGGACATTTTAAGAGTCAATGTTAAGAATAATCAATATTATAAAGATCCAAAACTGTGATGAAGAAAAAATTCATTATTATAGATTTAGATAAATTTATGCATGTTTGCAGAAACACCTACCTTTCAGAAACAGACTTATTTTGATCTGCTGACAAATTAATTTTTTTACTTCCTTTTTCTGAAGGGTTAGAAGGCTCATAATTCACAGAAGGCCTTTCAACTGGACTATTAACTGACTCCAGATTCTTATCCAAAATCATAGCCTCTGAATTTGCAACCTATTAAATACGTGAGAAAAAAGCAGTTGAGGGGAATTTTACCAATCGTATCCTTCCAAACAAAATAAGGATTTTCAAAGTATTCTTGCATACATATGGCAAAACATAAGTTAAATCACATGTATTTCGATGGCTGATGACCATGATTGTGATTTGCCTGCCAAAATGAATTTTTAAAAACTCTGAAGAAATAAAAATGATGGTATACATCAACTTCCTAGCTTGGATGGAAAGAAGGAAAAACAAATGTTCAGGTACTTAGACAACACTGTATTCCTGTTAGACTAAGTTTTAGGAACTAATAACTTAAGAAAATTTTACTTTTGTTATACTTCTAATAAGACTAAAAATAACTCAGATTGCTAACTTGCTCTTCCAATTGCTGAGTTTATTTAAAACTTGAAGCTGAAACATTCAGTGTTCTCAGCTTTGGTTAAGAATTTGCAGCATTTTATATATATGTAAATATATATGTACATTAATTCAAAAGGATCAAGGGACAGCATGAACAAAAATGTACTGGGTGCCATGGAAGCCAGGGCACCTGTCTGTTGCCCCAAACCCGTAGCAGTGGTGGCTAACCCCCCAATTCTATACTTGCAGGATCGGGGGCCCAGTTCACCACAGCAGCACTATCAGTTGGGTGCTCATCTGACATCTGGGGCAATGGCAGGCCCAATCCGTTGCAGTGGTAGTGACCATAGGCCAACTTTTCCTGAATTTCCCACCCAATAGCACTGGGGATTGAGGTGGCACCTGCAAGGGCTAAATGGGAGACCCTGTGGAGCCAGAAGAGTGAAGCTAAGCAGTATGGCACTGTAAGAGCTCTGAAAAGTAAACTGTCATTGAAACCGCAGCTTAAAAGAAGAGGCCAGGATCTATACACTAAAGCTAAACAGGGGAACTTCCTGCTGAAAGAGTCCTATGGTTAGTGTTTTCAAAGAGCCCTCCATGTGACTGGATACTGAGACATTTGATCCTTCCAAGGCAGTATTAAAAGGGTGTCCAGCCAAAATCTTGACTTTCTCTGCATACTCTTCTGACAGTGAGCCTCCTAGAGTCTTCTGCAATCTGGACAGGTTGAGAATTGCCTAAATCATTAAGTCCTGATTCCTTTCTGCTAAACAGTTTCTTCTTCAGTTTTTCTTTTTCTCACATTGTAAAAAGAAGCAAGAGGAAATCAGGCCAAACCTTCAACACTTTGCTCAGAAAACTCACACGCCCCGTAATCCCAGCTACTCAGGAGGCTAAGGCATGAGAATTGATTGAATCCAGGAGGCAGATGTTGCAGTGAGCCGAGATTGTGCCACTGCACTCCAGCCTGGGCAACAGAGCCAGACTTTGACTCCAAAAAATAAAAAGAAGAAATAAAATCTCATAAGTCAAACAAAATCCAAATTCATTGTTTACAAGTTCTGCTTTCCATGTAACTATAAGATACAATGCAACTAAACTTCCTGCCACTATATAACACAAATCCCCTTTCCTCCTGTTTCCAATAACATGTTCCTCACTTCCTTTCAAGTCCTCACCAACAATGCTTTTAATGTCTATATTTCTACCAAAAGTTTGTTTATGATCTAGGTATTAAGTCCATGGTAGGTTTTCTCCACTGTGCTCCTCATTTCCTTTTAACCCCCACGGGCAGTCTTTAACTTCCAAATTTCTACTAAGAGTCTGTTCAAGTCAATCTAGCCTTTTTATAAAGCATGCTCCTCAAAACTCTTCTAGTCTCTAAGCACTACCCTACTCCAAAGCCACTTTCACATTTTTAGGTATTGGTTATAGCAGCATCCCATACTTCCCGATACCAAATTCTCTGTAAGTTTCCTGAAGTTACCTTAACAAATTACCACAAACTGCATGGCTTATTTTATCACAGTTTTAGAAGCCAAAAGTTTGAAATCAGTTTTACTAAGCTAAAATCAAGGTACTGGCCTTCCTTCTGGAGGCTGCCTGTTTCTGGACTTGAGGCCCTCCTCCATCTTCAGTGTACTTCATTCTCCATCCTTTGCTTCCATTGTCTCATTTCTTTTTTCTGCTTTTGACCTTGCCACATGTTTTGTAAGAACCCTTTTGATTAAAATGAGCCCGCACAGATAATCCAGGATTAACTACCCATCATCTCAAGGTACTTAATAATACCTACAAAGACTCTTTTCACCATGTAAGGTAACATATTCACAAGTTCTGACAATTAGGTCATGGACATCTTGCAGGGACCATTTTTTCCATCTACCACAGCTGTAGAAGGTCGAAAAAACACTATCAACTATCTTGGCACAATTAACTCAAACATGACATTTACAGAACATTACAGCCAACATTCTGTACATGGAACATTCATCAAGTGAATATGCTGGCCTATAAAATAAGTTCAACTTTCAAAATTTAAGGTTTACATAGTATGTTCTCTGACTAAATGAAATCAGGTATTAGAAAAATAAAATACCTAGAAGTCACAAATATTTTGAAATTAAACACACACTTCCAAATAATTCACAGGTCAAAGAATACAAGGAACATTATAAATCATTTTGAACTAATGGAAAACAAAGATATGACAGAACCCATGACAAAAACCACATGATTATCTCAAAAGATGCAGAAAAGGCCTTTGACAAAATTCAACACTTCATGCTAAAAATCTCAATAAACTAGGTATTGATGGAACGTATCTCAAAATAATAAGAGCTATTTATGACAAACCCACAGCCAATATCATACTGAATGGGCAAAAACTGGAAGCATTCCCTATGAAAACTAGCACAAGAGAAGGATGCCCTCTCTCTCACTACTATTCAACATAGTATTGGAAGTTCTGGCCAGGGCAATCAGGCAAGAGAAAGAAATATGGGGTATTCAAATAAGAAGACAGGAAATCAAATTATTTTTCTTTGTAGATAACATGACTGTATATTTAGAAAACCCCATCATCTCAGCCCCAAATCTCCTTAAGCTGATAAGCAACTTAAGCGAAGTCTCAGGATACAAAATCAATGTGCGAAAATCACAAGCATTCCTATACACCAATAACAGACAGAACCAAATCATGAGTGAACTCCCATTCACAATTGCTACAAAGAGAATACCTAGGAATCCAACTTACAAGGGATGTGAAGGGCCTCTTCAAGGAGAACTACAAACCACACTGCTCAAGGAAGTAAGAGAGGACACAAATTAATGGAAAAACATTCCATGCTAATGGATAGGAAGAATCAATACTGTGAAAATGGCCATACCGCCCAAAGTAATTTATAGATTCAATGCTATCCCCATCAAGCTACTATTGACTTTCTTCACAGAATTGGAAAAAAATACTTAAAATTTCATATGGAACCAAAAAAGAGTCCACATAGCCAAGACAATCCTAAGCAAATAGAACAAAGCTGGAGGCATCACGCTACCTGACTTCAAACTATACTACAAGGCTACAGTAACCAAAACAGCATGGTACTGGTACCAAAACAGATATATAGACCAATGGAACAGAACAGAGGCCTCAGAAATACCACCACCTATCTACAACCATCTGACCTTTGACAAACCTGACAAAAACAAGCAATGGGGAAAGGATTCCCTATTTAATAAATGGTGTTGGGAAACCTGGCTAGCCATATACAGAAAACTGAAACTGGACCCCTTCCTTACACCTTATACAAAAATTAACTCAAGATGGATTAAAGACTTAATCGTAAGACCTAAAACCATAAAAGCCCTAGAAGAAAACCTAGTTGTTAGGAACAGTTTCTCTTCAAAGGGTTTGACCCCCCTTGTTCTTTGTTCTATTTTATAAGTAATCTTTCCTGCCTTTAACATGCCCAGGCATGCCTCCATCCACCAAGATTGTAGCCGACCCACACTGCCTTAAAGTTAATAGGTACAAACAATAAACTTCCTGGTTCTCTGTCCTATTCTAAATGCTAAATCTAGTCAATCAGGATCAGTTTAGATTGTGAGGTCTGACCCCAATTAATGTGGAAAGTGGGGGGGAGGCAGGGAGGACACAGAAACAGTAACAACATTAGGAATAAAAACCCTTGCTTTCCTTTGTTTGGTGTGCTCTTGTGATTGTGACTGACACAGGCAGCACCCTTCTCAGAAGTAAATCTGCCTTGCTGAGAAGTCTTTTGAGTGTTCGTTTTCTTTGCGACTCCCAGCTCATTTCTAACAATTTGGGGGCCCTGCCCAGGATCCCATTCTCCTCCAGGGAAGGGTCTCTAGTCATCTTCTGGGAGGGGATGCATCCCACTGACTCGGTGCAGTGGCCTCAAAGGCTGGAGATCGAGACCCACCCGCTGTGACGAATAAACCTGGAATCTCAGCAATGTGAGAAGAGAAGGCCTACAAATACCATGGCGACCAGGTAACTCTGTGCACAGACCAAGGTAAGAAAAGCCACTGGGGCAGTGAAGTGCTTCCTTGATGGTCTGGATATCTTGGAGGTTGAAAGCGCGTGAATGGTAACAAGCACTACTGCTGTGCGGAGTGAGTGAGTCCAATCTACGGTTCCGTGGTCAACTCATATGGCTTATGGTGGCCCTTCAGAGGTCCCATAAGGGGTTTGTACTGATCCACCAATGTTAAGAGGTACCTAAATTTCCTCTGGGGAAGTGGCCAGAGAAGATGAAGCAAAAGGAGAAGAGTGCAAGAAACCTCCAGTGGTGGGGGTCCGTGGAGGCTCTAGGAAAGGAAAGGCAAAAAATCTCCAGTAGGGGGCACTGAGCCTCACACAAACCTCCAATAGTCGGGAAGGCAAGAAATTTCCAACAGGGAAAATTAAGCCTCACCACAAAACCCCCAAGATGGGAAATACCCCAAATAAGGTAGGGCATAAAAAGGATAATGCTAGCAGGAATAACATTCCCCGATTGCTCCCTAGGGCTTATGTTAAAATATTGGAAAGATAATGAAAGGACTAAACACAAGAAAAAGCAACAGATGACAAAATATTTTTGTTACATCTAGACTCAGGAACCAATCCTCGAACCCTCCGTTTTCTGGCCAAAGTTTGGGTCATATGAGGATTGGCTCTGTCAGCTTTCAATAGGACATATTAATTGTAAGAGCCCTACCTCCCAAGAGGAAATAGGTTATGCCATATGTTGGTGGCAAGGACCTGTACACTCCTTTACCCCTGAAAGACTGGAGGGAACAAGTCAAAAACTAATTTTCAGTGGAAAGTTGGTTGTAATCACACCTCATCAAGTTAGAACCATCTTAAAAGGCAGGAAGGTGGCTTACCAACTTACTTAACATATGAAGCTATCCTGTTAGAAAGAGATTATTTAACACTATCCAGTGATAATTCACTTAACCCAGCAGATTTCTTGACTGGAGATTCAAATCTAAAGAGACATGAACATGAGTGTTTAGATTTAATTAATTACCATACAAAAGTTAGGCCTAATTTAAGAGAGACCCCTTTCAAAACAGGGCAGCACTTATTTATAGATGGCTCTTCCCAAGTAATTGAAGGAAAAAGATATAATGGGTACTCAGTAGTCAATCGTTGGGGAAGCCCTTGAAGAAGTAGAGTCAGGAAGACTGCCCAATAATGGTCTGCCCAAACATGTGAATTGTTTGCATTATATCAAGCCTAAAGCACTTGCAGAACCAAGAAGGGACTACTTATACTGATTCCAACTACACTTTCGGGGTAGCTCACACTTTTGGAAAAATTTGGACCAAACAAGGCCTTATTAATAGCAAAGGTCAAGACCTAGTTCACAAAGAATTAATCACCCATGTATTGAATAATCTCCAGGGCCACGCGCGGGGGCTCATGCCTGTAATCCCAGTACTTTGGGAGGCCGAAGTGGGTGGATCACCCGAGATCGGGAGTTCGAGACCAGCCTGACCAACAAACAAACCCTGTCTCTACTAAAAATACAAAAAAATCAGACGGGCACGGTGGCACATGCCTGTAATCCCAGCTACTTGGGAGGCTGAGGCAGGAGAATTGCTTGAACCCGGGAGGCAGATATTGCTGTGAGCCAAGATCACGCCATTGCACTCCAGCCTGGGCAACAAGAGTAAAACCCTGTCTCAAGATAAATAAATAGATAAATAAATAAATAATCTCCAGTTGACAGAATAAATAGCTATTGTCCATGTCCCAGGACACCAGAAAAGCCTTTCTTTTGAAAGTCGGGGAAATAACCTTGCAGATCAAATAGCCAAACAAGTGGCTGTTTCCTCTGAGAGGCCTGTTTTTCACTTAACTCCTTGCCTTCCTCCCCCTACCGCATTCCCCATTTTCTCTTCTACTGAAAAAGAAAAATTAATAAAAACAGGGGCTAAAGAAAACTCAGAAGGGAAATGGGTATTAACAGACCAAAGAGAAATGTTATCCAAACCCCTCATGAGGGAGGTCTTGTCTCAGCTACATCAAGGAGCCCACTGGGGACCCCAAGTTATGTGTGATGCAGTTCTCAGAGTTTATGGGTGTATAGGAGTATATACCCTAGCCAAACAAGTTACAGATAGTTGCTTATTATGTAAGAATACTAATAAGCAAACGCTAAAAAAATCACCCCTTGGGGGAAGACGTCCAGGACTAAGACCATTCCATAGTATCCACACTGATTATACAGAAATGCCTCAATTGGTTGCCTAAAATACCTATTAGTAATAGTAGATCACCTCACTCGCTGGGTAGAAGCTATTCCCTTTTCAAACACAACTGCTAATAATCTAGTTAAGGCATTAATGGAAAATATTGTACCCAGGTTTGAAATAATAAAAAACATTGATTCACATAATGGAACTCATTTTACTGCAAATATTGTTAAAGGGCTTACTCAAACTCTAGGAATAAATTGTGAATAACATATTCCATGGCATCCACCTTCATCAAGGAAGGTAGAAAAAAATGAACCAAACTTTAAAGAATCATTTAAATTGATTTTGAAAACTTGATTGCCTTGGACCACCTGTCTCCCCATTGCCTTGCTCGGAATTCGAACTGCCCCTCAAAAAGACATTATATATTTGGTTTATCTTCTACTTTGTCTTCTCTTAGGACCCAGGGTCTCTTAGCACAAACACCACCTCTTGAGTTCCCA
This sequence comes from Theropithecus gelada, assembly GCF_003255815.1. NCBI lineage: Eukaryota > Metazoa > Chordata > Mammalia > Primates > Cercopithecidae > Theropithecus > Theropithecus gelada. The sequence continues at coordinate 72,269,702 of NC_037688.1, forward strand.
GTGCATCCATGTCGATCTGGAGATTATGTCCTCATCAAAAGCCAGAAAGAAGAAAAACTCAAACCAACCTGGGAGGGACCTTATCTAGTGCTCCTAGCCACTGAGACAGCAGTCTGGACCGTTAAGAAAGGGTAGACCCACCACACTCAGGTGAAAAAGGCATCACCCCCTTTGGAGTCATGGGTCATCACTCCCGGGCCAACACCTTCCAAACTAATATTCAGAAAAGCTTAACCTGTCTAATTTGCTTCCTCTTTCTTCTGTTAGCTACCCAGGAACATTTTATTATCAATGTAACCCGATCATCATTTCCTCAAACAATTACATTTGATGCTTGTCTTGTTATGCCCTGTGGGGACCTACAAACCCAAAGGTAACTAGCCTCTTTAGGGAAGTACCTTTGCCCTGGTCCTCTAGAACTCACAGAACCCACCCCTAATTTTCACCGTTGTGACCATCTAGCATAGTACTTGAAATCCTGTAGCTCTTGGGAACATTTTTATTGGACCACCCAGTACCAAGGCTGGACTTTCACGGAAGGTCCCTGTGCCGCCCTAAAGCCTTATCTCCACATCGCTAAATGAACCACCCCTTCTAATTGTCAATCCTACCAATGTAACCCAGTCCTCATCTCCACTACTGCTTCTACTTCCATTGACCCTAAGCCCACCTTAGGCTGTCTCTACGGTTTAGGAGCAAATGTTGCTGGAAGGGACCCTATAGCCTCCTTGAAATACATTTTTGTCCACCATTCTCCACCTCCTACCACTTCACCTTCCCTAAATCCACCAAATCAAATAGTGGGTGCCACTCCTCACCCCCTTCCCAATGACAAAACTAAAGTAGCTATTGTAAAAGTAAAAGATTTAGAACAGACTTTAGCAATTGAGACTCGATACCAAGAAGCAAATGCCTGCATGGAATGAACTGAATATTCTGTTAACACTCTAAACAAAAGCAGTTGTTACACTTGTGCAAATGGTAGGCCAGAGGCCCATGTTGTCCCCTTTCTACTCACATGGCCTTCAAATCAACCGGGCATGGACTGTATGGTAGCTCTCTTCTAGCACCCCACAGCCTGGGGTAATAAGTCATGCCAAGCTCTTTCTCTGTTATTCCCCGAAGTCCAGCACCCTGTAGGTCAGTCCCTGAGGGCCACCCAGTTTCCATCTTCTGATGCCAATTTTACTTTGTGTCTCTCATGACAGGGAGAAAATTGAGCCTTCCTTGGAGACCTAAAGGGATGCAGTGAGCTTAAGCCTTTCCAAGAGCTTACCAATCAGTCTGCCCTTACTCATCCTTGAGTGGATGTATGGTGGTACTGTGGTGGACCCTTACTGGACACTGCCAAACAACTGGAGCAGTACTTGCACTCTAATTCAATTGGCCATCCCTTTCACCCTGGCATTCCATCAACCAGAAAAAGGAAAAACAACACCATAAAACAAGAGAGGCCCCTCATGGATCTTTTGATTCTCACGTTTATACAGATACCATTGGAGTCCCACAAGGGGTACCAGATAAATTAAAACATGAAACTAAACAGCTGCAAGGTTTGAATCCTTGTTCTGGTGGGTAACTGTTAATAAAAACGTGGATTTGATAAATTATATCTACTATAACCAACAACAATTTGTCAATTATACTAAGGATGCCATTAAAGGAATAGCTAAGCAATTAGGGCCTACTAGCCAAATGGCCTGTGAAAACAGGATGGCACTAGATATGATACTAGCAGAAAAAGATGGAGTCTGTATCATGATAGGAACCCAATGTTGTACCTTCATCCCTAACAATACAGCCCCTGATAGAACAATCAATAAACCTCTACAAGGTCTTACCTCCTTATCTAATGAGTTAAACCAGGAATTCTGGGGTAAATGACCCTTTACAGGATGATTAGAAAGGTGGTTTGGTAAATGGAAAGGACTCACGGCTTCTATTTTTACTTCCCTCGCAATTATAGTTAGGGTACTCATTCCCACTGGCTGCTCTATCATACCCTCTATTCATGGATTAGTTCAATAAAACAATAACTTATAAAAACAGCCCCTACTGGCTGGGCACGGTGGCTCAAGCCTGTAATCCCAGCACTTTGGGAGGCCGAGGCGGGTGGATCACAAGGTCAGGAGTTTGAGAACTGCCTGGCCAAGATGTTGAAACCCTGTCTCTACTAAAAATACAAAAATTAGCAGGGCATGGCGGTGCGTGCCTGTAATCCCAGCTACTGGGGAGGCTGAGGCAGGAGAATGGCTTGAACCCAAGAGGTGGAGGTTGCAATAAACTGAGATCATGCCACTGCACTACAGCCTGGGAGACAGAGCAAGGCTCCATCTCAAAAAACAAAAACAAAAACAAAACAGACCCTACTAAAACTTCATTTCTTTTCCACCCTATTCTGACAAGCTTTTACTTCTAGACAATCAAAAAGAACAGCAAAGTCAAGACATGTTAAATAAGTTTGAAGAAGAAAATGTATAAATTCTCAGAGGGGGAAAAGTATTAGGAACAGTTTCTCTTCAAAGGGTTTCACCCCCCTAGTCCTTCATTCTATTTTGTAAGTAAGCTTTCCTGCCTTTAACACGCCCAGGCATGCCTCCATTTACCATGGTTGTAGCTGACCCACACCACCTTACTTGAAGTTGTTAGGTACAAACAATAAACTTCCTGGTTCTTTGTCCTATTCTAAATGCTAAATCTAGTCAATTGGGATCAGTTTGGATTGTACAATCCGACCCCAATTAATGGCGGGAGGACACAGAAACAGGAATGACATTAGGAATAAAAACCCCTGCTTTCCTTTGTTCAGTGTGCTCTTGCGATCATCACTGATGCAGGCAGCACCTTTCTGTGGAAGTAAATTTACCTTGCTGAGAAATCTTTTGTTTGAGTGCTCATTTTCTTTGCGACTCCGAGCTCTTGTTTTTAACATAGGCAATAACATTCAGGACATAGGCATGGGCAGAGATTTCATGACTAAAACACCAAACGCAACAGCAACAAAAGCCAAACTTGACAAATGGGATCTAATTAAACTAAAGAGATTCTGCACAGCAAAGGAAACTATCATCAGAGTGAACAGGCAACCTACAGAACGGGAGAAAATTTTTGCAATCTATCCATCTGACAAAGGGCTAATATCCACAATCTATAAAGAACTTAAATTTACAAGAAAAAAACAACCCCATCAAAAAGTGGGTGAAGGATATGAACAGACACTTCTCAAAAGAAGACATTCATGTAGCCAACAAACATATGAAAAATAGCTCATCACTGGTCATTACAGAAATGCAAATCAAAACCACAGTAAGATACTATCTCATGCCAGTTAGAATGGCGATCATTAAAAAGTCGGGAAACATATGCTGGACAGGATGTGGAGAAATAGGAATGCTTTTTATACTGTTGGTGAAAGTGTAAATTAGTTCAACCATTGTGGAAGACAGTGTGGTGATTCCTTAAGGATCTACAGAACCAGAACTACCATATGATCCAGCAATCCCATTACTGGGTATATACCCAAAGGATTATAAATCATTCTAATATAAAGACACATGCACATGTACATTTACTGCAGCACTATTTACAATAGCAAAGACTAGGAATCAACCCAAATGTCCATCAATGATAGACTGGATAAAGACAAAGTGGCATGTATATAACTTGGACTACTATGCAGTCAAAAAAAAAAAAAAAAGGAATTTGTGTACTTTGCAGTGACATGAAGCTGAAAACCATCATTCTCAGCAAACTAACACAAGAACAGAAAACTGAACACATGTTCTCACTCATAAGTAGGAGATGAACAATGAGAACATGTGGAAACAGGGAGGGGAACATCACACACCAGGGGCTGTTGGGTGGTGGGGGGCTAGGGGAGGGATAGCATTAGGAGAAATACCTAATGTAGATGACAGGTGCAACAAACCACCATGGCATGTGTATACCTATGTAATGCAACTGCACATTTTGCACATGTACCCCAGAACTTAAACTATAATTAAAAATAAGTAATTTCAACTTCGCTGTACATATTTGACACTTTTCATGATAAAATGGGGGTGGGGGAAGACAATCTTGGCAATCACCAATCCTCTTTCTGCTCCCTTTACTACAGAAATACAAGTGGCATTTACTACCTAAGGGTGTCTTCTCCAGAGACAGATTCATGGGAACACTCTAAGTAAAAACTTACTTACCTTTACACCTTCTGTCCTAGCTTGGAAATATATTCATTTCTTATAATCAAACCGCTTATATGAGTCAACTAAATTACTAAAATTCCTGTGTGTTTATACGAACCTTACAGGCTCCATTACTGGTTAACATGTTTGGTTTCAAACAATTCCTTTGAAATAATAATACTGTTTTAATACGTCTTTGAAGTTTTGCTATTTTTGCCTAGAAGAAAAAAAGAAAAGAAATACTAAGCCAGAGTGCTATATATCATATAGAGATGGAGGGTCAATTATTTGCCAAAGTAGTTGTGTAAGACTTACACATCTATCCAAATGAGAAATTCTAATATATGCAAAAGCTTGAAATAACATTTTATGCTATATATATATATATATATATATTTTTTTTTTTTTTTTGAGACAGAGTTTCGCTCTTGTTGCTCAGGCTGGAATGCAATGGTGTGATCTCGACTCACTGCAACTTCCGCCTCCCAGGTTCAAGCCATTCTCCTGCCTCAGCCTCCCAAGTAGCTGGGATTATAGGCATGTGCCATCACACCTGGCTAATTTTGTATTTTTAGTAGAGACAGGGTTTCTCCATGTTGGTCAGGCTGGTTTTGAACTCCCGACCTCAGGTGATCCACCTGCCTCTGCCTCCAACGGTGCTGGGATTACAGGCATGAGCCGCCATGCCCAGCCTATGCTTCTATAATATTAAAGTTAAGGAACACAAAAATTTCAAACTTCGGCCGGGCGCAGTGGCTCACGCCTGTAATCCCAGCACTTTCGGAGGCCAAGGCGGGCGGATCACTTGAGGTCAGGAGTTTGAAACCAGCCAGACCAACATGGAGAAACCCCATCCCTACTAAAAATACAAAAAATTAGCTGGATGTAGTGGCAGGGGCCTGTAATCCCAGCTACTCGGGAGGCTGAGGCACGACACCTGCTTGAACCTGGGAGGTGGAGGTTGCAGTGAGCCGAGATCATGCCACTGCACTCCAGCCCAGGTGACAGAGTAAGACTCTGTTTTTTTTTTTGTTTTGTTTTTTAAAAAAAAAAGGCCCCGGGCAGTAGCTCACGTCTGGAATCCCAGCACTTTGGGAGGCCAAGGCAGGTACATCACGAGGTCAGGAGATTGAGACCATCATGGCTAACACAGTGAAACCCGTCTCTACTAAAAATACAAAAAAATTAGCCAGGCGTGGTGGCAGGCGCCTGTAGTCCCAGCTACTGGGACTTGCAGTCCAGAGCTTGCAGTGAGCTGAGATCGCACCACTACACTCCAGCCTGGGAGACTGAGCAAGACTCCATCTCAAACAAACAAACAAAACAAAACTTCTAACTGGTCTACAATAAAATTAATGTGGGTAAAAATATCAGTTAGCAAGTAATCCTAGAAGAGGAAAACAAAAAGTAAAAAAAAGTTTGAAACAGGTTATATGAGTTCTAATAAAGGATATATTTAGATTTAAAAGAAACTGCCTATGTAATTTTTTTGTTTTGTTTTTTGAGATGGAGTCTTGCTGTCAACAGACTGGAGTGCAGTGGTGCAATCTCAGGTCACTGCAACATCTGCCTCCCTGGTTCAAGCAATGCTCCTGCCTCAGCCTCCCAAGTAGCTGGGACTACAGGCACATGCCACCATGCCCAACTAATTTTTGTATTTTTAGTAGAGACTGGGTTTCACCATGTTGTCCAGGATGGTCTCGATCTCTTGACCTTGTGATCCACCCGCCTTGGCCTCCCAAAGTGCTGGCATTACAGGCATGAGCCACTGCGCCCGGCCAAAATTGCCTAAGTATTAAGCCTGTCAATTGACACAGAATGCCTAACAGTTCTATGAATATTTCTCAAAAGCCAATATTGCTAAGCTATAATAAATTACATTGTCTATGATATGTTCTTACATTAGGCTAATGGCCAGGAATCAGGTATGTCTTCCCTTACTGTTTTCCTTTACGAATATGAAAAATACCACCAAATTCTTCCTTTTAAAAGGACTCAAATGGGCCAGGTGTGGTGACTCACACCTGTAGTCCCAGCACTCTGCGGGGCTGAGGCTAGAGAATCACTTGAGCTCAGGAGTTTGAGGGCAGCCTGGGCAACTGGTAAAACCTCATTTCTACAAAAAAATCCCCAAAATTAGCAGGGCATGGTGCTGTGCGCCTGTAGTCCCAGCTACTCTGGAGACTGAGGTGGGAGGACTGCTTGAGCTCAGGAGGCAGAGGCTGCAGTGAGCCACCGTACTGCAGCCTGAGCAACAGAGCAAGAACACCCCCCACTCCCCTAAAAAGGACTAAAATGAAATCAAAACTTACCAAGAGTTTATCAGCTATTCCTTCATGTTTATTTCTGCACTCTGTCTTCCCAATGCGTTGGTTCAATTCTTTCAGTTTCTTATCAAATAGTTCGTAATTTATACTATAGATCTCCTGTTGAATCAAATGTCTGACCTAGAATTTTAAAATAAAAACCAAAACACCTCACGTTTCAAATTTAAAAGCAATTTTACTTTCTACTTAAAAAAAAAGCCATGCTCTTTTCCAGATTTACTATAACCAATTATAGTTTATTTATTTATATTTGTATGTTCATATAACTATACCAGTAAGTTTTATAAAACTTGAATATTAAACTCAGAACACACCCAATATTTAAGTATACTGGACATGTTAGAAATTAAATTTATTCTCATAATGCTAACTTTAGTTTCCTAGAGTTCCACTTGAATTCCATATTATACATTATAGAAACAATTAAAAGACTATATACCATTTATATTTTTTAATGTCTATAACTCCTAGTTAGTATTCCACATAAAGGAACTCTACTTATCTGAAAACCAGAGCCTGATGAAAATGGTTGGTCTGTAGTAGATATAGAACAAATTACACAAGTGTGAGACTGGACATTACCACTAATGAGCTACCTTTAGTCAGTCGCATTATTTTTGAGCTTCATTTTCCTTCTTGACAAATGAGTAGATAATATAATAAATGTTGAACAAGCGATACTCAAAGGATTTTTATAGGAACATAAAGTAATACGCAAAAGAGTACCATAAAATAAAAAACACTGAATTGATATGAAAGAAATAAATATGCAAGATAATCACCACCACTACCATAACTTTTTAGGGCGTGGCTTTCTTATTGTTAAAATTTAAATATCAATCAGCTGGTTAGCTCAGCTAGTTAGAGCATGGTGCTAAAACTGAAAGAAGGGTACAATAGCTCATGCCTGTAATCCCAACACTCTGGGAGGCCGAGGTGGGCAGATCACGAGCTCAGGAGTTGAAGACCAGCCTGACCAACAGGGTGAAACCCCGACTCTACTAAAAATACAAAAATTAGCCAGGCATTGTGGCAGGCGACTATAGTCCTAGCTACTCAGGAGGCTGAGACAGGAGAACTGCTTGAACCCGGGAGGTGGAGGTTTCAGTGAGCCGAGATCACGCCACTGTACTCCAGCCTGGGTGACTGAGCAAGACTCCATCTCAGAAAAAAAAAAAAAAAAAAAAAATTAGGGGGGAAGCCAAGGACAATTATGTAGTTACCAATGTTATCTGGCATCATGCATGCCGTTCTAACAAATCGTAGTAGTTATAATATGAAAAATTAACAAACTTCATTATCTTTTTTTTTTGAAAACAGACTGGCCCATTTTCAGGGAGAATAATTTCAATGCCACTGATAGGACCAGCTCTGCTGAGCCATACATTGAAAATAACTTCAATGCCACTGATATGAGCAGCTCTGCTGAACCATACATTCAGAAACATTCACTGTAGTTTTTTACTCAGTGTGTATCCTTCTGGTAAGCAATTTTCATCACAGTGTATGTAGTCTTTGTTAATATGACCTGCTATGCTACATTTAAAGTATTTAAAATATTTACATATTTTTTCCTCCAGTATCTTGCTTCACGATGCTCAAAACAGAACACATAGTTCCCACGTTAAACTCTTATATTGATATCACCTGGATGATTATATTCTTTAATTTTGATCATTCCCAAGGCTCTTCCTTCCTGTTTCCAAGCGTTCTTACTCTTCAACATTGTCTACTTGATCTCTTCTCTAATGCTTGCTTCACTAACATTTCTTCCATGGTTTCTCTACATTATTAGACATGATTGTCACTTTACTTTCGTAACTTTTAAACAGGTGAGCAAATGAATGTGCTCAAAATGTATTATGTTTAAAAAAAGGCTTAGAAACACATATTATTATTATTATTATTTTTGAGACAGAGTCTTAATCTGTTGCTCAGGCTACAATGCAGTGGCGTGATCCCAGCTCACTGCAACCTCCACCCACCAGGTTCAAGTGATTCTCCTGCCTCAGCCTCCCTAGTAGCTGAGACTACAGGCATGCCCCACGATGCCCAGCTAATTTTTATATTTAGCCGAGACAGAGTTTCGCCATTGTTGGCCAGGTTGGTCTTGAACTCCTGACCTCAAGTGATCCACCCGCCTTGGCCTCCCAAAGTGCTAGGATTACAGGCATGAGCCACCATGTCCAGCCAATACTATTATTTTTACCGATGACCATTACCTATTATTCGTGTGGTGTTTTATGATCACATGTTTGTTAGTTCACTGGCTGGGTTCAATATGTGAAGCTCATACCCACATGAATCTTGGAGAAACAGATCTAAATGTTTTGATCGTGGAGACACTGTTTTGTACAGTGTTTCTCTAACAGTGTTCCTCATCCTTGGTGAGGAACAATCACAGGGAATGGTTGTTAAAATCAAATTCCTAGGCCCCATCCTGGATCCACCAAACACAATCTTTTGGAAAGGAGCCTGGAAAGTTGTATACTAAACAGTTACTACAAATTGTTTTTATCAGGTACGTTTGAGAAAGCAGTAGTCTAAAACAACAGTCTTCAACTATGAGTTCAAGAAACCACAATTTAAACAAGTACTCCCTGGTGGTTCAGATTGGGACAGGTCCTTAAATTTGATCATTTTAGACTAAGTACCCACCATGGGGTAACTCCTGTCGGTTAGACTATACATTTGTTCTAATTTAATGGTAATGTTCCTTATACAGAAGGAAGACACAATAACCTCCATCAAATACCTCATAAATGTTTTTACCAATGGTAATGTGCCCATGAACAGGGAATCAGATTGAAGTCTTGGTTTCAAAGTGGAGATGGCAGCCAAACTGGCCTGAAGTTTGCAGAAAGTATAAACTTATCTCCAATCTGTGCCAACTTTCTGAGATAGTGGGTAGAGTGAATAACTTAAGACTGTAAAGGAAAAACCCTTTCTCTTCAGTAATTTAACTGGAATTAACCAGGCCATGCTCCTTATGAAACCTCAAAAGGCTAAGAAACGATCACTGTAGGACTCTTTCAGTAGGGGAGAACAATGTCAGAATGATGGGGAGGGCTATCTCATTGAGATTCAAACAAAGTAAACATATAGATATGGTTTAGAGAGATAACTGTTTGGACAGGAATAAGAAGTGAGGAAAAGCTAGCTATTTAGAGATGGTTATGTACACATCAGAACTTACTTCTGGCTGGGTGTGGGGGTCACACCTGTAATCCCAGCACTTTGGGAGGCCGAGGCGGGCGGATCACTTGAGATCAGCAGTTCAAGACCAGCCTGGCCAACATGGCAAAACCTGTCTCTACTAAAAATACACACAAAAAATTAGCTGGGCATGCTAGTGCACACCTGTAGTCCCAACTACTCAGGAGGGGGAGGTAGCACTGAGCCAAGACTGTGCCACTGCACTCCAGTCTGGGTGACAAAGTGAGATTCTGCCTCAAACAAATGAGCAAACAGAAACTTCTCACTTCAGCTACTAATTACTGGAAACAAGACACAGCTGGAATCCCCAACCTTCTTCTTGAATAACATGGTCCTTAGGGCTAGGATCTATGCTTACCATACTTCTACTCTTTCCCTGCCAACAACAGAACACTTACATATTTTTTATTGTGTCTCCTTTGCTCTTCTTTGAAGAAAACCAAAAGGTAGACCGGGAAAAACTGCCGACTCACCCTTTAAGCTGGTTCTGCATAAGTCTTTCTCTTTATTTTCCCTTACTATTAGGTGAAGAATACACATTCATAGTATATGTAACTATGTAATTGTAATGGTCTGTTTTCAAAAGTAGTGTTTCTGTTTCTGAAACAGTTGCAGGGCAGTTTGGATGGGGACATTTTGGTCCATTACAGCTGGGAGACATTAGTCTACCACATAATGATTTATAGTGGTGGCATTCTAGTGGTAGTGAAATAGGAAAACATGGTCATCAAAACGCGTCCTGAGTATAGCCATTCTACTAGAACTGAAACACGCTACACTTCAGCTAAAAATTGATCAGACACATATTGAGACTGTAGTACAATGAGGTAAAATGAGGCCACAATGAAAGCAAGAAGTGTATTTAATGATGCTATAAAGCAAAATGTCAGATAATGCACCATATCCGTTTAAGTTTGGAAAATAGGGCAAGGAAACCTGAATGCAGAGGGACTTGGCAATGGACTTTCAGGTTGAGTCTTCTGGGTTGTGGTGAGATCTACAAACGGATATAGCTGCAGATCTAAGAACCCCATGACTAGTACAAAAGACACTGGATTGTTTAACAAAGCTGAAGGTCATGCAGTGTCTGACTTACAGACAAATCTGAGTGTAATACTGACTGAAAGCCCATTCTCTTTTTGCAACAGGACTCTACCTACACATGATCCCTAGGTTATTCTGCATGAGAGCATTTTCAAGAAACCAGAGCTGTTTGGTGATGTAAATAATTCTCTCTCCCCAGTCTGTCTGATAACTTGGCTTTCACATACCAGCTTTGCATCAAGTCAAAGTTGTCTGTGTTATGTCATTGTGGAGACCAGATAATTAACTTTTACCATGTTTTACTAATCAAAAGTAAAAGTTTTATTTAAGCCCCAATATTTTACCTGTTCCAGGAATGCTGTTTGCCTTTCCAAACTTACACAAATATTTTCAGTAATTTGCTCTGAAGTTTTCATGCGTTTAACATTTTCTTTGTTTTCTGAAAACATTCTCTTCTTTTGATAATGGCCTTGAGGAGATGGAAAAATTAGAAAGATATTTTAAAGAAAAAAACAAGTTCATCGTGGTGGCTCATGTCTGTAATCCCAGCACTCTGGGAGGCTAAGGAGGGACGATGGCTTAAGGCCAGGAGTTCAAAACCAGCCTGGGCAACATAGTGGAAATTCATCTCTACAGAAAATTTAAAATTAGCTGGGTATGGTGGGACATGCCTGTAGTCTCAGCTACTCAGGAGGCTCAGGTGAGAGGATTGCTTGAGCCTGGGAAGTTGAGGTGGCAGTGAGCACCTCGACCACTGCACTCCAGCCTGGGCAACACAGTGAGACCCCGTTTCAAGGAAGAAAAAAAGAGAAGGAAATAGGAATTCTCTAACTTAGAGACCCTCTGAGCAAATGGAAAAACTAAAATGTGACACTGCAGCATTTTTTAGAATGTTCAACTGAATAAAAACATACCCACAAACTAATCTTAAAAAAAATGAGTTATCTTAGGTAGGGTTCTGGTCTCCAATTCAATACAAATATACGAACAAAAACTTAACAAATTATGGCATTTAATTCTCTATTTATAGTGACTTAAGTGGTTCTACGTTATTTTATATAAAGGTACTCTTTTTTCATTTTGAGAAGGAGTCTCGCTCTTGTCGCCCACACTACAGTGAAGTGGCACGATCTCCGCTCAATGCAACTTCCGCCCCTCCAGGTTCAAGCAATTCTCCTGTCTCAGTCTCCCGAGTAGCTGGGATAATAGGTGCCCGCCACCATGCCTGGCTAATTTTTTTCGTATTTTTAGTAGAGACGGGGTTTCGCCATGTTGGCCAGGTTGATCTTGAACTCCTGACCTCAGATGATCCACCTGCCTTGTCCTCCCAAAGTGCTGGGATTATAGTTGCTAGGCACAGTGCGTGTTTTTTTTTTTTTTTTTTTTTTTTTAAGAGACAAGGTCTTGGATCTGTTGCCCAGGCTGGTCTGGAGAGCTTAAGCGATCCTCCTGCCTTGGCCTTCCAAAGTGCTGCGATTACAGGCATGAGCCACCGCACCCAGCCAGTCGTATTATACATATTTTAAATAGATGATACTGTTATTATTTTTAAGTAATTTTAAATTCATCTTGTTAAAAGACCATTCTGTAATCTGGACAAGAACACAATATTTATAGCATTAAATCAGTTTTTTTCTATTTCATTAACAAAACACCCTACTTCAAATGAAATTCACTTTTGCTATTTTAATGATGTTATAACCCAAGGACTTCATTTTACTATTTGGGGTGCTTCTCTTTCTCTACATACACATATATACACGTGTGAATATATTATCTATCATCTTATACTTAGCATGTGATTTACAGGTCAATTCTACAGAAAGAAATAGGGTTGGCTGGGTGCGGTGGCTCACGCCTGTAATCCCAGCACTTTGGGAGGCAAAGGCGGGTGGATCACGAGGTCAGGAGTTCGAGACCAGCATGACCAACACGGTGAAACCCCATCTCTACTAAAAATACAAAAAATACAAAAAAAACAAAAAAAAACAAAAAAAAACCACTTAGACAGGCGTAGTGGTGCCCACCTGTAATCCCAGCTACTCAGGAGGCTGAGGCAGGAGAATCACTTGAACCTGGGAGGTGGGGGTTGCAGTGAGCCGAGACTGTGCCACTGCACTCCAGCCTGGGCGACAGAGCAAGACTCCGTCTCAAAAAAGAAAAAGAAAAGAAAAAAAAGAAAGAAATAGGGTTACCAACAATTTTTAAAACCCACTCTCCTTAAACTAGCCTCCTTCTTAATCTAATAAAACTTCAAAATAAGAAGAGATGTATATGAAATGAACCAAATAATTGCTATAAACCACCTTTTGATATTTTGTACTTAAGGAAAAGTGATCGATTCCTTCTTTGCAATAATTACCCTTTTAATATAGTGGATACCTGTCCCCCACCTCACCAAGAATGGTTCAGAAACAAGATACTGTGATATTGTTGTCACCATTTACCTTTTTCCTGTCTATATTCTACTTGTTCATATATTTGAGACTTTAAAATACCCCAAGGAAAACTGACTATTTTAATTTTTCTAAAAGGTGCATAAGTATATACTTACTGTTGTTATTAGTGTCAAGTGATGACTGCCATGTTGAGTCTGCACTTTCACAATTTGAAATACTGGAAGGACAGGGTCTACTACACTCATTGGTTTTCAAAATGTCATCAGCACAGTGGTTAGAAGTGACTGAATTCACTAAATTAGGTGTTTTCTCAACAGGCACAAAACCTGACTCTTCTGAACATAAAATGTTGTCACCTTGCTTTTTACCATGTGATTCTGAATTGGAGTTTGTTTCTAAATGGAAAACCATCTGGTCAGTTTTATCATCCACGGTACTGGTTACTGTAGACTCTGGCATCTGAACACCACCACTCAATACACTGGGTGGACAGCAACTGGACTTCAGACTACAAGCCCCTTCATGCTCAAAAAGGGATCTTGTTACATTTGTCTGACACTCAGAATCATTTTCAGAAGTGTTCAGTGAATCTTTTGCCTCTTCTATGAAGACTTTGCTGGGGGAATCTGTTGTTTTACTTGGCTTTTGGTCCGAACCAACAACTTGTTCCAATTTTGTTTCTGAATGAATGATTTCTTCTACTGCTTTTATGCAATTCTGAGAGAATACGTTACTTTTCTCTGATATTGAATTTTTATTAGAGTCCAGTGAGGATGCACCATTTTCAGAAGGGCTACATTTGGTAGTTATGACACTAGGACTGAAACGCTGATTACCACTTGGAACATTACTCCCAATTGCTGCTGTTTTCAGTGCTTCAACATTCCTGGACTTATTCAGCATCTCTACTTGCTTCCGGCAACTTAGGGGCATTGTTTTTTTTGCTTTTAATATCTTCCGTTTAATTCTATCTGGACTTGCCATCTTTCATATCCTGGAATTCAAGACATCATATTTAAGTGCATTCCTCTAGTGAATAAAAGTTATTTACTACTGAAATAAAGTTATTTATTTAGAATATTAAAATAACATTGATACTGTCTCTCCAGATAATCACCTTAATGAAAATTATATCCATTTTCATGTTACTGAAAACAGAAATCATTTCTATTGTTTCTATAAATCAAAACTATATAAATTCAAAATCTGTATTGCTAGTAAGCCTCTACCTGATAGTTTTATCTAGCCACTTCTTGTTGTATCACCTCAGTGCCATAACCATTCACTATTTACTCATCAAGGTAAGTCAGAGTTTAAATAATCTAAAGATTAAATTGTACTAATTCATAAAAACAAAAAAAAAAGTTTTGTATAAAACATTCCATTTTCTATACATAATGGCATCTGTTTAAGATTTCCTAATGTTCAAGTTTCTAAAATAAATGTGGCCGGGTGTGGTGGCTCATGCCTGTAATCCCAGCACTTTGGGAGGCTGAGGCGGAAGAATTATTTGCAGTCAGGAGTTCGAGACCAGTCTGGCCAACGTGATGAAACCCTGTCTCTACTAAAAATACAAAAATTAGCCAGGCATGGTGGCATGCACCTGTAATCCCAAGCTACTTGGGAGGCTGAGGCACAAGAATCACTTGAACCTGGGAGGTGGACGTTGCAGTGAGCCAACATCGCCCCACTGTACTCCAGCCTGGGCAACAGGGTGAGATGGTCTCAAAAAAAATAAAATAAAATAAAATAAGCACTAAGATACCTAACATTCCAGCTTAAATAAACAAGCCAACTAACCGGGCGCAGTGGCTCACGCCTGTAATCCTAGCACTTTGGGATGCTAAGGTAGGTGGATCACCTGAGGTCTGGAGTTCAGGCCAGCCTGGCCAACAGGGCAAAACACCATCTCTATTAAAAATACAAAACTTAGCAGGGCGTGGTGGCACATGCCTGTAATCCCACCTTCTGGGAGGCTGAGGCAAGTGAATCACTTGAACTCAGGAGGCAGAGGTTGCAGTGAGCCAAGATAGTGCCACTGTACCCCAGCCTGGGCTACAGAGCGAGACTCTGTCTTAAACAAACAAACAAACCTGATATGTATACTAAATAAATCCAGAAAAACAGAAGAACACTCTTCATTAAGACCCTAATGTGCCTATATAATTATATTTTTCCTATAGGACTGTGTATTATTTGATTGTCTCTTCGTGAATACAATTCTTGCATTATTTTCCAAAGAAAATGAACAAATCAAATCTTTTCTCTAGCATGGTTTAATGATGTATTTGCTAAAACTGATAATCATGATGCATAAAACTAGCAGCTTTACCTGAAGACACTGCTACAGTTTTGTGTCCTACAAATAAAAACATTCTTATATTATTTTAAAGGGAGAATTCAACCAGGTGTGGCACATGCCTGTGGTCCCAGCTACTGAGGAGGCTGATGCAGGAGGTTCACTTGAGCCCAGGAATTAGACACTGCCGTGATCTGTGATTGCACCACTGCACTCCAGCATGGGTGACAGAGCGAGACCTTGTCTCAAAGAAAGAAAAAGAAAAAAAAAAAAAGCAGGATTCCTATAAAAAAAAGAAAATAAAAATATGGTGAATTTATAATTGAATGTGGTATGTTGTTATTTCTGACAGGAGAAAAGTGCTGTTTTGACTGGAAATTGATGAGAACGAAATCCTATACTTAAAATTTTAAACATCAGATAATTGGGAATTTTTTCCTGATTACCTTCTGGTTTCATAAATTTCAAACTTTGGCTTCTCTAATACTCACATATTACAGGTGCCAGGCACCAGAGACCACATTCCCAACACAATCAGGTTGACAGGCTATAATTACCTACATCCAGAAATGACTCTGAATCACAAACACATCCCACTAAACACAAACAAAGCCACCAATCACAAAATGCCTGAAACCACTCTACTGCCAGCTGACACAAAGAAGAAATCAAGGTGAAGAGAGACAGGGGTCTCAAATGACTATACTTAAAATATCTTACTATTGTAAATCTGATGAAAACGTCCAACCACGCGAACATATTGTTACTATGGCCCTTCTAAGGGCCTTTGGAAAAGGCCCAAACTAGTAAAAAGTGCTGGAATTTAAGCTCTAGAGTAAAAAAGTACCTCTACATTTGATGCATACAAAAGACTTGTAATATGTGTTAATTACAAAGTATAATAAAGTGAACATCTTTGAAACACCCACAACAAATAAGTAGAATACTATCAGTAACCTGCATTTACTCATGTTTCTCCAAACAATGCCCCTTGCACCTCTTCTCCATCCTGATGAAGTTTCCTAAACTTAGTTTATAATTCTATTACTTTTTCTACAGTTTCATCATAAATGTCATATGTAAACAAATATACTGTTTAATTTTGTTGAGCAAATTATAGCTAATACTTGTTTTTTCAGTTATATGTATGTATAAAATTCATCCATGTGCTTCTGTATAGCAATAATTCATGTTCTTCTTTGCACTGTAATAATTCATTGGGCAGATATTCCAAAATTTGTTTATCTGATCATTTGTGAAAGATCTTTGGGTCACCTCCAGTTGCCTTTTTTTTTTTTTTTTTTTGAGACAGGGTCTTGCTGCTCTGTTACCCAGGCTGGAGTGCAGCATGGCTCACGGCAGCTTCAACCTCCCAGGCTCAAGCTATCCTCCCACCTCAGCCTCCTAAGAGGCTGGGATTACAGGCATGCACCACCACACTTGGCTAATTTGTAAAAAAAATTTTGTGGATATTGGGTCTTACTATGTTGCCCAGGCTAGTCTGAAACTCCTGGACTCAAGTGATCCTCATGCCTCAGCCTCCCAAAGTGCTGGGATTACATCTCCAGTTCTTGTTGATGTTCTGACACAACAACACTATTCTGAACACTTCTGTCTCAAGGTGCTTATGTGTAAGCATTTCCTGGGTGAATTTCTGGATGCTAATAAGGTATCTATGTTCAACTTTTCTTTTTTTTTTTTTTTTTTGAGACGGAGTCTCGCGCTGTCGCCCAGGCTGGAGTGCAGTGGCGCGATCTCGGCTCACTGCAAGCTCCGCCTCCTGGGTTCACGCCATTCTCCTGCCTCAGCCTCCTGAGTAGCTGGGACTACAGGCGCCCACCACCGCGCCCGGCTAATTTTTTGTATTTTTAGTAGAGACGGGGTTTCACTGTGGTCTCGATCTCCTGACCTTGTGATCCGCCCGCCTCGGCCTCCCAAAGTGCTGGGATTACAGGCGTGAGCCACCGCGCCCGGCAAGAAAGCCAGATTATTTCCTGGAGCAGTTCTACCAGTTTGCATCTATACAGTCAATATATGAGTTACCACTGAGCCACATCCTCTTGAACCCTTGGTACTGCCAGACTTGATTTTAGTCAATCTACTTGGATAAAGAATTAGCTCTCATTGTCTTAATTTGCCTTTCCCTAATTACTGTCATCTTTTCCTATGTTTATTAGCTATGTTTACTTGTCTGTAAAAATTCCTGGTTATTTCCTGCTCATGACTTCTTGGGTGTTTTTCCTCTCTCATTTTTAAAGCATACTTAACATATTATAAACCATATTCCAGCCAGGTGTGGTGGCTCACGCCTGTAATCCCAGCACTTTGGCAGGCTGAGGTGAACGGATCACCTGAGGCGAGTTCGAGACCACCCTAGCCAACAGGGTGAAACCCTGTCTCTACTAAAAACTACAAAAATTTGCTGGGCGTGGTGGCACACGCCTGTATTCCCAGCTACTTGGGAGGATGAGGCAAGAGAACCACTTGAACCCAGGAGGTGGAGGTTGTAGTGAGCTGAGATCACATCATTGTACTTTAGCCAGGGCAACAGAGTTGGACGTTGTCTTAAAAAAACAAAAACCAAAAACAATAACATATTCCTTCGTCAATCCTTTGTTATATGAGTTACAGGTGTCTTATCAGGCTCTTCCTAATTTTCATATAGTCAAATTAAATATATTTTTTTCTTTTATGGTTAAAGTTTCATCTCTCTTCCTTGTGACATCCTTCTCTACCCCATGATGTTGTGTGAAATAGTGAAGCCTACTGGTGGTAAAGAAGCCTTTCACTGATGTAAGTTATTTAAGGACATGGTGCTATACCACGGCTGTGCAATTATTACAATATACAGTAGGATTGCAGAGTGCCAGCTCAGAGTACATTATTGTTAAACTTCATAAAAAACATGAACTAAATGGTCATTAACATTACATACTTCGCAACTGGTTAAACTTACGGCTCTGAGGAGAGGTATTTCACCTGGAAAACGTCTGCATGAGAATGCTTAGGGGAGACAAGCAAAACTGCCAATAAAAGGTGCAAGTAAGTTAAATATTTCTAACTATATAGTTTGCCTATCATTGAAACTGTTTAGTGAAGTTGAATTCATTGCTGAGAATAAAAAATAACCACCCAAACTAATTGGGGATCCCTACCATCACCAGAACTCCTCTCTTCAGCCAACTTGAATTCTTTGCTGTCACATAAACCAAAACTCACAGATCTTTGAGATGGAAACACTGTCCTATAAACACACTGCAAAAGATGAATTATATTTTCTCAAGTTTTAATTATATTTTCTCAAGTCTTTTACAATTTAAGTCCTTAATCCATCTAGAATTTATTTTAGCACATAGAGGAAAGGACTTATTTTCATTTTTCCCTCAGATGTACAATTGCTTGGCTGTATCCTCACTGTTAACTTCATTTTAAAATCATAAAATAATCTAATCTGTACTTTTCATCTGTTTTATGATGATGTAAATTCTACTGAATATGATGTTGACCATCCTTTACCTTTAACTTTTTTTTTTTTTTGAGACGGAGTTTCACTCTTGTTGCCTAGGCTGGAGTGCAATGGTGCGATCTCGGCTCATCACAACCTCTGCCTCCAGGGTTCAAGTGATTCTCCTGCCTCTCGAGTGGCTGGGATTACAGGCGTGTGGCACCACGCCTGGCTAGTTTTGTATTTTTAATACAGATGGGGTTCCTCAAGGCTGGTCAGGCTGGTCTCAAACTCCCGATCTCAGGTGATTTGCCCACTTTAGCCTCCCAAAGTGCTGGGATTACAGATGTGAGCCACCACACCTGGCCTACCTTTAACATTTTTTTATCAATTTGTTTCTTGTAATACCCAAAAATTTTCATCTAATGTCTTTCAACAGAATTTAATCCATTTACATTAGTTATACATAACATATTAAAACCCTAATTTACATTATTGTTTCTATATTATTTAATATTAAGGTGTCTTTTTTTTTTTTTTTTTTAAAAAAGATCTGACTCTGCTTCACAATTGCATGGAACTGACTACCTTTAAAGATTTCTGGCTAGGCACTGTGGCTCACGCCTGTAATCCCAGCAGTTTGGGAGGCCGAGGCGGGTGGATCACTTGAGGTCAGGAGTTCAAGACCAGCCTGGCCAACATGGTGAAACCTCGTCTCTACTAAAAAAAAAAAACTTAGCCAGGCATAGTGATAGGCACCTGTAATCCCAGCTACTCAGGAGGCTGAGGTGGGATAATCACTTGAACCCGGGAGGCAGAGGTTGCAGTGAGCCAAGACTGAGCCATTGCACGCTAGCCTGGGCAACAGGAGCGAAACAGTCGCAAAAAAAAAAAAAAAAAAAAAAAAAAAAATTGATATAAACATTCATGTACAAGTTTTTATGTGGACATAATGTTTTCATGTTTCTTTGTTCTATATACCTAGCAGCAGAATTATTTGGTCATGTGGTAACTCTAGATTTAACCTTCTGAGGAACTACCAACCAAGACTGTTTTAAAAAATGTCTGGAACAACTTACACTCAAACCAGCAGTGAATGAGAGTTCCAATTTTAACACCCTTTTCACCAACACTTCTTATCTGTTTGTCTTAGTATAGTTATCCTGTTGCAACTGATGTGGTGCCTTATTGCCATTTTGATTTGCATTTACCTGATGGCTAATGATGTTGAGCATCTTTTCACATACTTCTTGGAGGCTTGTGCATCTTCTTTAGATAAATGTCTATGCAGATTCTTTGAGAATTTAAAAACTGTGTTATTTGCCTTTTTATTACTGGCTTGTAAGAGTTCCTCATATATTTTAGATTAAGTCCCTTATAAGATATAATTTACAAACTTTCCCTCATATTCTATGGATTGTCTTTCCCATTCCTTGATGGCATGCTTAGAAAACAGTGTAAAATTTTCATAAAGCATAATTTCTAAAGATTTGAAAACACATTTACATGTGTTTTTAGCAAAGATATCACAGCCTAATCCAAGGTCCTAAGAATTTTGAAGTTTTATAAGTGCTTATATTTAGGTTTTTGATCCATTTTCGTTAAGTTTTGCATATGGTGAGAGATAGGGGTCTGTTGGAAACAGGCCCCCAAATCTGGCCATAAACAGGCCCCAAAACTGGACATAAACAAAATCTCTGCAGCACTGTGACATGATTGTGATGGCTATGACGCCCACGCTGAATGTTGTTGGTTTACCAGAATAAGGGCAAGGAACGCCTGGCCCATCCAGGGCGGAAAATCCCTTAAGGTGTTCCAGAACCGAGAACAACAGCATGAGCCATCTGTGCCTTAAAGACATGGTCCTGCTGCAGATAACTAGCCAGAGCCCACCCCTTTGTTTCCCGTTTTAGTTAAATTATAATCTATAGAAACAATGCTTATCACTGGCTTGCTGTAAATAAATATGTGGATAAAACTGTGTTTGTGGCACTCAGCTAGGAAGGCTGTCAGCCCCAATTCCCACTCTGCACTCTATATTTCTATGTGTCTTTAATTCCTTTAGTGTCGCTGGGTTAGAGTCTCCATGACTGAGCCCCATATGTGGGGCTTGAACCCAGGTCGAAGGGTCGCCAGAGTGATGACTGGAGAACCTGGAACTACGCTGGAGGACACCCGAGTACTCTTAAGCAATCCCTGTGGTGAGTAAGAAGGGGAGCTTAGAAGCATCAGGATAACACAGTGGGACAAGTGTGGGCTCTGGTTCGTTCCACCTTGGAACCTTTTCACACTGATGAGGAGGAAGGAGGGTATAACAAAGTAACATAAGAGGTGACAGAGCAGGTCTGTTGATCAGCTAAAGCTAAAGCAGCAAAGGAGGGAGAGGTTTGTCCCTACCCTTCTGTACCCCCTCATTATTTTGAAGAAAAAGAGTGGCCTGACCCTCCAGATCTTTCTTTTCCAGAGGACAGTGGGTGAAAAGTAGTTGCCGCAGTAACTGTTCATGCAGCGCCTCAAGCGACCACTCTCAGTTCTATTCAGGAATTCAGTAAGCTAGACAAGAGGGTGATATAGAGGCTTCGCAGTTCCCTGTTAGAATACACCACCCAGATCAACAGGGAAATACTACAGCTACTTTTGAGCCTTTTCTTTTTAAAATACTTAAAGAATTTAAACAAGTTATTAATCAATATAGACCAGGTTCTCCTTTTATAATAGGACTGTTAAAGAATGTTGCTGTCTCCAGTTAGATGATGCCAGCAGTCAGGACGGTAGGATTACTTCTAGGTAGGTCTAGTTTAAATTTATTTACTTATTTGACGAAGTTGCGCTCTGTCACCCAGGCTGGAGTGCAGTGGCAAGGTCTCGGCTTACTGACAGCTCCGCCTCCCGGGTTCACGCCATTCTCCTGCCTCAGCCTCCTGAGTAGCTGGGACTACAGATGCCCACCACCACGCCCGGCTAATTTTTTGTATTTCTAGTAGAGATGGAGTTCTACTAGTAGATCTCTAGTAGAGATCAAGACCATGTTAGCCAGGATGGTCTTGATCTCCTGACCTCATGATCCGCCCACCTCAGCCTCCCAAAGTGTTGAGATTACAGGCGTGAGCCACTGTGCCCGGCCTCTGGTTTAAATTTAAAAGGAGTGCAAGTACATACAGGAGTCATTAATTCAGATTACAATGGGGAAATTCAGATTGTTATATCTACTTCTGTTCCCTGGAAAGCAGAGCCAGGAGAGCATATAGCACAGCTCCTGATTGTGCCGTATGTGGAAATGGGGAAAAGTGAAACTAAACGAACAGGAGGATTTGGAAACACAAATAAACAAGGCAAAGCAGCTTACTGGGTGAATCAAATTACTGACAAATGTCCTATCTGTGAAGTAACTATTCAGGGAAAGACGTTCAAAGGTTTGGTAGACACAGGAACGGACATTTCATTTCATTCATTTCTCTACAGCACTGGCTGTCTGCGTGGCCAATTCAACCTGCTCAATTTAACACAGTTGAAGCTGGTAAAGCACCGGAAGTATATCAAAGTAGTTGTATCTTACATTGTGAAGGGCCCAATGGACAACCTGGGACTATTCAACCAATTGTAACTTCTATACCTATAAATTTATGGGGGAGAGATTTATTACAACAATGGGGAGCACAAATTCTAATTCCAGAGCAATTATACAGCCCTTAAAGTCAACATATGATGCATGAAACGGAGTATGTCCCTGGTATGGGGCTGGAAAAATTTTGCAAGGTTTGAAGGAACCGCTTCAAGTGGAAAGAAAGTTTCCGCCAAGGTTTAGGATATCATTTTTGATGGTGGCCATTGTTAAGCCTCCAGAACCTATACTTTAAAATGGTTAACAGATAAGCCAATTTGGATAGAACAATGACCGCTGAGCAAAGAGAAACTGGAGGCTTTACAGGACTTAGTTACTGAACAATTAGAAAAAGGACACATAGCTCCAACAATCTCCCCTTGGAATTCTCCAGTTTTCATAATTAAGAAAAAATCAGGTAAATGGAGAATGTTAACTGACTTCAAGGCCATTAAATCAGTTATACAACCTATGGGGGCATTAAAGCCAGAATTGCCTTCTCCTGCTATCATTCTGGAAAACTGGCCTTTAACAGTCATAGATTTAAGACTGTTTCTTTACTATCCCCTTAGCTGAGCAAGACTTTGAATGGTTTGCATTTACAATTCCTGCACTAAACAACCTGCAGCCTGCTAAGCGTTTTCATTAGAAAGTGTTGCCACAAGGCATGTTAAACAGTCCAACAATTTGCCAGACGTATGTAGGGCAAGCAGTTGAATCTACTCATAAAAAATGTTCACAGTGTTACATTATTCATTATATGGATGATGTACTTTGTGCTGACCCCACTCGAGAATTATTACTCCAATCTTATGATCACGTGCAAGTTGCGATTGCTTACGCTGGTTTAATTATAACTCCTGACAGAATTCAGACTACTGCTCCTTACTCCTACTTGGGGACCTTAGTAAATGACACAATAGTGCCACAGAAAGTAACCATACGTAGAGATCAATTGAAAACATTAAATGTTTCAAAAATTACTTTCAACAATTACTAGGGGACATTAACTGGATATAACCTGCTCTAGGCATTTCTACCTATGCCATGAGTAATCTGTTTTCTATCCTTAGAGGAGATCCTAGTCTCAGTAGCCCTCAGCAATTAACAAAGGAGGGTGAGACAGTTACAGCTAATTGAGAACCACGTGCATAAGGCTCAAATAAGTAGAAAAGATCCAGAGAAGACTCTAGATTTGCTAATTTTTTCAACTCAGATTCACCTACTGGTGTTACTGTTTAAGAGCACGATCTTGCAGAGTGGTTTTTTCTTCCACATACTAATTCACGGACTCTAACTTCTCATTTAGATCAAATCGCTATTACGATAGGAAATGAGAGAACTCGGATTGTTAAATTACATGGATATAATCCTGGAAAAATTACTGCCCCTCTTATGAAGGCACAAATACAGCAAGCTTTTATAAATAGTCCTACTTGACAAACCCATTTAGCTAACTTTGTGGGTATTCTCAATAACCACTTTCCTAAAACAAAACTGTTCCAATTTTTGAAAATTTTAAAATTTAATTGGATTCTCCCTAAAATAACTAAATTTAAATCAACTGAGGGTGCTCAAAATGTCTTCACAGATGGGTCTAGTAATGGTAAATTTCTTATTCTGGCTTGAAAGGTAAAGTTTTTCAGACGCCCTATACTTCAGCTCAAAAAGCAGAGCTTGTAGCTATAATTGAGGTATTGACCGCTTTTGATATACTTATTAATGTGATTTCTGATTCTTCATAGGTGGTTCATTCCACACAATTAATTGAAAATGCTCAGTTATGATTTCATATAGATGAACAACTGATTATTTTCCCAACTGCAAACAGCAGTTAGGAGTAGAATGCACCCTTTTACATCACTCACATTAGCACTCATATACCTCTTCCAGGACCTTTGACTGCAGGGAATCAAATGGCTGATTGCCTAGTTGCTACTGCAATATCTAATGCCAGACACTTTCACAATTTAACCCATGTGAATGCCTCTGGTCTCAAACGCAGATATAGCATTACCTGGAAAGAAGCTAAAGCTATTATCCAGCGATGCCCAACTTGCCAAATGGTACATTCCTCATCTTTTACAGGAGGAGTTAATCCTTGCAGACTGGAACCTAATTGTCTTTGGCAAATGGATGTCACCCATGTTCTCATTTGGGAGACTAGCATATGTGCATGTATGTGTAGATACCTTTTCTCACTTTGTCTGGGCTACATGCCAATCAGGACAGTCTTCTGCCTGTGTTAAATGTCACCTTTGCAGTGTTTTGCGGTGACGGGCATCCCAGTCTCTATTAAAATGGAAAATGCCCCCAGGCTACACTAACCAAGCTCTAGCTACATTTTTCTCTATATGGAATATTAAACACATTACTGGCATCCCATGTAACTCTCAAGGACAATCCACTGTGGAATGAATGAATCTCTCCCTGAAACAGCAGTTGCAAAAGCAAAAGTGGGGAAACAGGGACTACAGGACACCACATATGCAATTGAATCTAGCATTATCAACTAAATTTTTTGAGCCTTCCTAAAGGCCAGATGCTATCAGCAGCTGAACAGCACTTACAGGAACCAGCTGCAAAGACAGAAGCAGAACAACTGGTTTGGTGGAGAGATCCGATAAAAAATTGGGAAACTAATTATTTTACCCCCAAGTAAATTAATAACTTGGGGTAGAGATTATGCTTGTGTTTTGCCAGGACCGAATCAACAGCCAATCTGGGTGCCACTGAGACACCTAAAGCCTTACTATGAGCCAGATACTCAGGAAGAGGTTTTGGGAGGATCCCAAAGACCCACCAGTTGCAGTCATGTTGAGACTGACACTTAGGAGGACCCCAACTGTCACAAGCAACACCTGTTGAATGCAGCCACCTACCTGGGGACAGATCAAGAAGCTGTCACAGATGGCGGAAGAAAACCTGAGGAAAGTGGGACAACCAGTCACAATGAGTAATTTAATGATAGCTATGACAGCAGTGATCACCACTGCCCTGAGTATTCCTTTAGCAAGGGCTGACACAGACAACAATTATAGTCATTGGGCATATTTACCTTTTCCACCATTTTTACAGCCTGTAACTTGGCTGGACCCCCCAGTGGAGGTATACACTAATGATAGCTCTTGGATGCTTGGTCCTACAGATGATAGAGGCCCGTCTCACCCACATGAGGAAGGAGCTGTTAAGAATATTTCTTTAGGATTTGAACATTCACCTATCTGTTTGGGAAAGGCCACTAGTTGCCTACCCCCTCGCTATCAATCCTGGCTGGCAATAGTGCCTAGACATAATTACTAGATGACACAGTTACATGTGCCTTCTGGTCCTATTTGTAAACAGAATTGGACCTGGCCCAAAAAAATGAACGTACTTGTTTGGGACAATTGCATTGCAGAACAGGCAGAGGTGCTGCGCAATGATTCCCATGGAATCATTATTGATTGGTCCCTGAAGGGGATGTTTAGCATGAATTGTACCTCTCAGTCAGCATGCCATGGTCACACTATATTCAGCTGGTCTGAACAAAGTGGTCAGATGGCAGAAATGGTAAGAAGAATGACAAGAGTGCCTATTATCTGGAAACATGGCAGTATAGTGGCACCTCAACCTCAAATGATATGGCCTGCTCTAGGAGCTAAACACAAGGATTTGTGGAAACTATTAATGGCTCTTAATAGGATCAAAATTTGGGAAAGAATAAAAAGGCATCTAGAAGGACCCTCTACAAACTTGTTTTTGGACATTGCAAAATTAAAAGAACAAATATTTAAAGCATCTCAGGCACACCTAACCTTAATACCAGGAGCTAGAGTGCTTGAAGGAGCTGCAGACAGATTAGCAGCTATTAACCCATTAAAATGGATAAAAACACTTGGAGGCTCTGTGATTTCAATAATGATTGTGCCTTTAATCTGTGTTGTCTTTGTATAGTCTGCAGATGCGGATCCTGACTCCTGAGAGAAGCAGCTCACCGTGATAAAGCCACCTTTGCTTTCATCGTCTTGCAAAAACAAAAAAGGGGGATATGTTGGGAACAGGCCCCCAAATCTGGCCATAAACAGGCCCCAAAACTGGACATAAACAAAATCTCTGCAGCAGTGTGACATGTTCGTGATAGCTATGATGCCCACGCTGAAGGCTGTTGGTTTACCAGAATGAGGGCAAGGAACACCTGGCCCACTCAGGGCAGAAAACCACTTAAGTGATACCTGAACCATAAACAATAGTATGAGCAATCTGTACCTTAAGGACATGTTCCTGCTGCAGATAACTAGCCAGAGCCCATCCCTTTGTTTCCTGTTTTAGTCAATCTATAATCTATAGAAACAATGCTTATCACTGGCTTGCTGTCAGTAAATAACTCTGTTCGTGGCTCTCAGCTCTGAAGGCTGTCAGCCCCCTGATGCCCACTCCACACTCTGTATTTCTATGTATGTGTCTTTAATTCCTCTAGTGCCACAGGGTTAGGGTCTCTATGACTGAAGTGGACATCCAATTGTTCCAGCACAATTTTAAAACACTGTTACTTTCCTTTCTTATGACACCTTCATACAAAACAAATTGACTTTAAATGAGAAGGTATATTTCTGGGTTCACAATTATTACATTTGTGTATAGGTCTGTATCACACTATCTTGATTACTATCATTTGTGAGAAGTTTGGAATTCAGGATGTGTAAGTCCTCCAACTTTGTTATTCTTGGAGAAGACTGTTTTGGCTATTGTGGGTCCGTTGAATTTCCATATAAATTTTAGGATCAGATTATCAGTTTCTGTCTAGTATGAGTGTGGTGTTGTTCCCTACCATTATTGTTCAGCTGTCTATCTCTTTCTTTAACTACAGTAATATTTAATGAATTTGGGTGGCCCAGTGTTGAGTGCATGCATATTTAGGATTGCTGTATCCCCTTTTTGAAATGATCCCAAATAATGATGTTTGTCTTTCTTTACTGCTTTTGATTCAAAGCTAATTGTATGTGAGATATGTATAGCTGCTCCTGCTCAATTTTGGTTTCCATTGCACAGAATATCTTTTTCTGCCCCTTCAACTTGAGTCTAAATGTGTCTTAACATGTAAGATGAGTTTCTGGTAAGCAGCATATACTTGGTTGATGGGTTTTGAAAATCCATTCCATCAGTTTCTCTTTTCAGTGGAGTATTTCATCCATTCATGTTCAATGTTAATATCAATATGAGAGGTTTTGATCCTGTCACATTATTATTACCTAGTTGTTTTATAAATTCTTTCCTTGTCTTCCTCTGTATTTGTGGTATAATTGAATTGTACTGTGTTGCCATTTGATTCCTTTCTCTTCTTCCTTTATGTGATTGTTTTATATGACCTCTGATTCTTAGACTTTCATGAGGTTTTCTTTTTATTTCCAGTTTTAATTTGTAACTTTTGTGGGTACGTAAGACACTTTAATATAGAAATGCAATGTGTAATAATCACACTGGTAAATGGGGTATCTACCCCCTCAAGCATTTATCCTTTGTGTTACAAACAATCCAATTATAGTCTTAGTTATTTTTAACTGTACAATTAGGTTATTGATGACTATAGTCACCCACTTGTGCAATACTAGGTTACTAGGTCTTAATTCATTCTAAATATTTTTTTTTTTTTTTTTTTTTTGAGACAGAGTCTTGCTCGGTCGCCCAGGTTGGAGTGCAGCAGTGTGATCTTGGCTCACTGCAACCTCTGCCTACTGGGTTCAAGTGATTCTGCTGTCTCAGCCTCCTGAGTAGCTGGGATTACAGGTGCCCACCACTACCACACCAGGCTAACTTTTGTGTTTTTTAGTAGAGAGGTGGTTTCGCCATGTTGGCCAGGCTGGTCTCGAACTCCTGGCCTCAGGTGATCCACCCGCCTTGGCCTCCCAAACTGCTGGGATTACAAGTGTAAGCCACTGTGCCTGGCTCATTCTAACTACTTTTTATACCCATTAACCACCCCCACCTTCCTCCCCAACACCAAATACCTTTCCCAGTGTATGGTAACCATCCTTCTACTCTCATAAATTCAAATGTTTTAATTTTTAGCTCCCACAAATAAGTGAGAACATAAGTGTGTCTTTCTGTGCCTGGCTAATTTCACTGAAGATAATGACCTCTAGATCCATCCACATTGTTGTAAATGACAGATCTCATTCTTTTTCATGGTTGAATAGTACTCTGTTGTGTATATGTGCCATATTTTCTTTATCCATTTATCTGCTAATGAGCACTTAGGTTGCTTCCAAATCTTGGCTATTGTGAACAGTGCTGCAATAAACATGAAACTGCAGATATCCCTTTGATAAACTGATTTCCTTTCATTTGGGTATATATTCAGCAGCAGGATTGCTGGATTGCATGGTAGCTCTATTTTTAGATTTTAAGGAACCTCCTAACTGGTCTCCATACTGGTTGTACAAATTTACATCCCCACCAACAATGTACAAGGATTCCCTTGTCTACACATCCTCACCAGCATTTCATATTACCTGTCTTTTGAATAAAAGCTATTTTAAATGAGGTAAGATGATATCTCACTGTTGCTTTGATTTGCATTTTGTTGATGATCAATGACGTTAGGCAGCTATTCACATGTCTGTTTTCCATTTGTATCTCTCCTTTTGAGAAATGTCTATTCAGGTATTACCATTGTATAATTGGATTATTAGACTCTTTCCTACAGAGCTGTATGAACTTCTTATATTCTGGTTATTAATGCCATGTCAAACATGTAGTTTACAAATATTTTCTCCCATTCTGTGCCTTGTCTCTTTACTTTGTAGATTGTTTCCTTTGCTGTGCAGAAGCTTTTCAACTTGAAGTGATCCAATTTGTCAATTTTTCATTTGGTTACCAATGCTTATAAAAATTTTTTGCCCAGAACAACAACCTAGAGAGTTTCCCCAATGATTTTTTTCTAGCACTTTCATAGTTTGGGAACTTAGATTTAAGTAATCCATTTTGCCTTTTTATATACAGTGAGAGATAACAGATCTAATTTCATTCTTCTGTATGTGAATATCCAGTTTTCCCAGCACCATTTATTGAAGAGACCGTCTTCTCGCAAATGTTTCACCTTTGTCAAACTGAGTTCACCCACTGTAGGTATATGGATTTGTTTCTGGGATACGTATTCTGTTCTACTGTTCGGTCTGTTTTTATGCTAGTACCATGCTGTTTTGGTTACTATAGCTCTTACTTGAAGTTGTAACGTGATTCCTTTAGTTTTGTTCTTTTTGTTCAGAATACTGTTGGCTATTCTCAGTCTTCTGTGGTTCCATACTAGTTTTAGGATTGTTTTCTCCATTTCTGTGAAGAATGTCATCCATACTTTGATAGGGACTGCACTGAATCTGCAGACTGCTTTAACTAGTATGAACATTTTAACAATATCAATTCTTCTAATCCATAAACATGAAATATATTTCAATTTTTTTGTGTCCTCTTAAATTTCTTTCATCAGGGTTTTACAGTCTTTATTGTAGGTATCTTTCTTCGGTTAGTTAGTAGGTATTTAATTTTAAAGAGAGAAACAATCACTACAGCTTGGCTCTCAGAAAGCCACATTCCTAGGAAAAGGGGAAGAGTACTACACTGAGGGAACACTCCATGGGACAAAAGAATCTGAACAACAGTCTTGACCCCTAAACCTTTCCTCTGACAGAGCCTACCCAAATGGGAAGGAACCAGAAAACCAATTCTGGTAATATGACAAAACAAGGTTCCTTAACTTCCCCTCCCCTGCTCCGCCTGCACACACACACACACACACACACAATCACACAATCACACTAGCTCACCAGCAGTGGATCCAAACCAAGAAGAAATCCCTGATTTACCTGAAAAAGAACTCAGACGGTCAGTTATTAAGCTAATCAAGGAGGCACCAGAGAAAGGTGAAGCCCAAATTTAAGGAAATCAAAAAAATACAAGAAATAAGGGCAGATATCTTCAGTGAAATAGATAGCATAAATAAAAAACAATCAAAACTTCAGGAAATAATGGACACATTTATAGAAATGCAAAATGCTCTGGAAAGTCTCAGCAATAGAACGGAACAAGCAGAAGAAAACTTTAAAGCTCGAAGACAAGGTTTTCAAATTAACCCAATCCAACAAAGACAAAGAAAAAAAAAAAGAATAAGAAAATATGAACAAAGCCTTCAAGAAGTCTGAGATTATGTTAAACAACCAAACCTAAGAATAATCAGCATTCCTGAGGAAGAAGAGAAAGCTAAAAGTTTAGAAAACGTATTTGGGAGAATAATCAAGGAAAACTTCCCAGGCCTTGTTAAAAACCTAGACATCCAAATACAATAAGCTCAAAGAACACCTGGGAAATTCATTGCAAAAAGATCATCACCTAGGCACACTGTCATCAGATTATCTAAAGTTAAGATAAAGGAAAGAATCTTATGAGCTGTAAGGCAAAAGCAACAGGTAATCTAACAGCAGATTTCTTGGCAGAAACTCTTCAAGCTAGAAGGATTTGGGGCCTTATCTTCAGCCTCCTTAACAAAACAATTATCAGCTAAGAGTTTTGTATCCGGTGAAACTAAGCTTCAAAAATTAAGGAAACACAGTCTTTTTCAGACAAATAAATGCTGCGCGAATTCATCACTACCAAGCTAGCACTGTAAGAACTGCTATAAGGAGCTCTAAATCTTGAAACAGATCTTGGAAACACATCAAAACAGAACCTCTTTAAAGCATAAATCTCATAGGACCTATAAAGCAAAAATACAATAAGCAAACAAACAAACAAAAAACCAAGGTATAAAGGCAACAAATAGCATGATGAACGGAATAGTACCTCACAACTAAATACTAACTGTATTAGTCCATTTTCATGTGCTGATAAAGACATACCTGAGACTGGGAAGAAAAAGAGTTTTAATTGGACTTACATTTCCACATGGCTGGGGATGTCTCAGAACCATGGCAGGAGGCGAAAGGCACTCCTCACATGGCGGTGGCAAGAGAAAAATGAGGAAGAAGCAAAACGGAAACCCCTGATAAACCCATCAGATCTCATGAGAGTTATTCACTATCACGAGAATACCATGGGAAAGACCAGCCCCCATGTTTCAGTTACCTCCCCCTGGGTCCCTCCCACAAGACATGGGAATTCTGGGAGATACAATTCAAGTTGAGATTTGAGTGGGGACACAGCCAAACCATATCATTAACATTAAATGTAAATGGCCGGCCGGGCGCGGTGGCTCAAGCCTGTAATCCCAGCACTTTGGGAGGCCGAGACGGGCGGATCACGAGGTCAGGAGATCGAGACCATCCTGGCTAACACGGTGAAACCCCGTCTCTACTAAAAAATACAAAAAACTAGCCGGGCGAGGTGGTGGGCGCCTGTAGTCCCAGCTACTCGGGAGGCTGAGGCGGGAGAATGGCATAAACCCGGGAGGCGGAGCTTGCAGTGAGCTGAGATCCGGCCACTGTACTCCAGCCTGGGCGACAGAGCGAGACTCCGTCTCAAAAAAAAAAAAAAAATAAATAAATAAATAAATAAATAAATAAATGTAAATGGCCTAAATGCTGCACTTAAAGGATACAGAATTGCAGAATGGATAAGAATTCACAAACCAACTATCTCCTGCCTTGAAGAGACTCACCTAACACATAAGGCTCACATAAGCTTAAGGTAAAGGGGTGGAAAAATACATTCTATGCATAATGAATATCAAAAACGAGCAGGAGTAGCTATTCTTAAATTAGATAAAACAAACTTTAAAGCAACAGCACTTAAAAAAGACCAAAGACGGACATTATATAATGATAAAAAGCATTATCCAACAGAAAAATATCACAATCATAAATATGGAAGTACCTAACACTGGAGCTCCCAAATTGATAAAACAATTACTACTAAACTTAAGAAACAAGATAGATAGCCATACAATAATAATGGGGGACTTCAATACTCCACTGACAGCACTAGACAGGTCATTAAGACAGAAAGTCAACAAAGAAACAATGGATTTAAACTATACCCTGAAACAAATGGACTCAACAGATATTTAAAGAACATTCTACCCAACAACTGCAGAATATACATTCTATTCATTACACATGGAACTTTCTCCAAGATAGACCATATGATAGGCCACAAAACAAGCCTCAATAAATAAAATTGAAATTATATCAAGCACTCTCTCAGACCATAGTGGAAAAAAACAGGAAATCAACTCCAAAAGGAACCTTCAAAACCATGCAAACACATAGAAATTAAATAACCTGCTCCTGAATGATCATTGGGTCAACAATGAAATCAAGATGGAAATTAAGAAGTTCATCAAACTGAATGACAATAGAGATACAACCTATTAAAACCTCTGGGATATAGCAAAGGCGGTGCTAGGAGGAAAGTTCATAGCCCTAAACGCCTACATCAGAAAGTCTGAAAGAGCACAGACAATCTAAGGTCACACCTCAAGGAACCAGAGAAACCAGAAAAAACTAAACCCAAACACAGCAGAAGAAAGAATATAACTAAGATCACAGCAGAGCTAAATGAAATTGAAACAAAAAAAAAATACAAAAGAAAAATGAAACGAGTTAATGGGTGCAGCAAACATGTCACATGTATACCTATGTAACAAACCTGCACGTTGTGCACATGTACCCTAGAACTTAGAAGTATAATAAAAACAAACAACAACAACAACAAAAAAAGAAAAATGAAACAAAAAGCTGGTTCTTTGAAAAGGTTAGTAAAATTGATAGACCATTAGCAAGATTAACCAAGAAAAGCTGAGAAAAAAACAAAAAACAAAAAAGCTCAATTAGAAACAAAACAGGAGATATGACAACTGACACCACAGAAATATAAAAGACCATTGAAGGCTAATTCCACACCTTTACGCGTGTAAACTAGAAAACCTAGAGCAGATAGATAAATTCTTGAAAGTTACAACCCTCCTAGCTTAAATCAGGAAGTAGATACCCTGAAAGACCAATAACTTGCAGCGAGATTGATACGGCAATTAAAAAATTATCAACATAGGCCAGGCGCAGTGGCTCACACCTGTAATCCCAGCACTTTGAGAGACCAAGGTGGGTGGATCACCAGAGGTCAGGAGTTCAAACCAGCCTGGCCAACATGGTGAAACCACATCTCTACTAAAAATACAAACTAGCCGAGAATGGTGGCACACGCCTGTAATCCCAGCTACTCTGGAGGCTGAGGCAGGAGAATCGCTTGAGCCAAGATTGTGCCACTGCACTCCAGCCTGGGCAAAACAGTGAGACTCTGTCTCAAAGAAAAAAAAAAAAAAAAAGCCCAGTACCAGACAGATTCACAGCTGAATTATACCAGGCATTCAAAGAAAGATCAGTACCAATCCTGACTCTATTCCAAAAGATAGAGAAAGAGGGAATCCTCCCTAAATCATTCTATGAAGCCAGTATCACCCTAATACCAAAACCAGCAAAGGACATAATCAAAAAAGAAAACTACAGACCAACATCCCTGATGAACATAGATGCAAAAATCCTCACAAAATACTAGCTAACTGAATCCAACAACATATCAAAAAGATAACCCACCATGATCAAGTGGGTTTCATACCAGAAATGCAGGGGTGGTTTCACACATGCAATTCAATAAATGTGATACATCACATAACAAGAATTATAAACAAAAATTATACACTCATCTCTAAATAAACACAGAAAAAGGATTCAACAAAATCCAGCATCCCTTTATGATTAAAACGTTCAGCAAAATTGGCATACAAAGGACATACCTCAATGTAATAAAAGCCATCTATGACAAACCCACAGCCAATATAATACTAAACGGGGAAAAGCTGAAAGCATTCCCTCTGAGAACTGAAACAAGACCAGGATGCTCACTCTCACCACTTCTCTTCCTAGCCAGAGCAATCAGACAAGAGAAAGAAATAAAGGGCATCCAAATCAATAAAGAGGAAGTCAAACTGTCGCTGTGTGCTGATGATGTGACTGTATACCTAGAAAACCCTAAAGACTCCTCCAAAAAGCTCCCAAAGAATTCAGCAAAGTTTCTGGATACAAAATTACTGTACACAAATCAGTAGCTCTCCTATATACCAGCAGCAACCAAGCTGAGAAACAAATCCAGAACTCAATGCCTTTTACAACAGCTGGCGGGGCGGGGTGGGGGGGAAGACAACAACTTAGGAATATACCTAACCAAGGAGTCAAAAGATCTCTACAAGGAAAACTACAAAACACTGCTGAAATAAATCAGAGATGACACAAACAAATGGAAACACATCCCATGCTCATGGATGGGTAGAGACAATACTGTGAAAATGACCACACTGCTAAGAGCAATCTAAAAATTCAATGCAATTCCCATCAAAATACTACCATCTTCTTCACAAAACTAGAAAAAAGAATCCTAAATTCACGTGGAACCAAAAAAGACCCTGTATAGCCAAAGCAAGACTAAGCAAAAAGAACAAATCCGGAGGCATCACATTACCTGATTTCAAACTACTTTATAAGGCCATAGTGACCAAAACAGCCTGCTACTGGTATAAAAATAGACACAAAGACGAATGGAACACGATAGAGAACGGAGAAAATCAAATACTTAAAGTCAACTGAGCTTTGACAAAGCAAACAAAAACATAAAGTTGGGAAAGGGCACTCTACTCAACAAACGGAGTTGGGATAACTGGCAAGCCACATGTAGGAGAATGAAACTGGATCCTCATCTCTCACCTTAGACAAAAATCAACTCAAGATGGATCAAGGACTTAAAACTAAGACCTGAAAGTATAAAAATTCTAGAAGATAACATCAGAAAAACCCTTCTAGATGTAGGATATAATATATTCCCCTTCAAAGGTTTAGCCTGTTAACTTCCTTGTTCTTTGTTCTCAAACTCAGCCTTCTTGTTCTACATGCCTCCTTGCCCCTAATTACTGTAAACAACCTTCCTATCAGCTTTAATCAATAACTCACATCTGCTCCCTTGGTTGCTCACTCTGCGCCCATTCCACCCTTTAAAACCGCATGTCCCACCACTGTAACTCACATCCCCCTTCCCTTCCTTATTTGGGAAAATATTCACAAATAGCCAATCAGGTCAACTTAGAATGTGCAGTCCGACCCACCTACCCCCTACCCATAGGGGATTGACACAGATGCAGGGGCCATGTTAGGAATAAAAACCCTTTCCCTCCTTTGTTCAGTGTGCTCTTGAGATCATGATTGACACAAGCACCCTTCCGCAGAACTAAATTGCCTTGCTGAGAAAACTTTTGCCTGAGTGCTGGTTTCACTTTGTGACACCAGGCATGTATCTCCAGCATAGACACTGACGTGCAAGAATTTCATGACCAAAAACCCAAAGGCAAATGCAACAACAACAAAGATGAATAGGTGGGACTTAATTAAACAGCTTCTGCAGAGAAAAAGGAAGAGTCAGCAGACTAAATAGATAACCCACAGAGTGGGAGAAAATCTTTATCACCTATACATCCAACAAAGCACTAATATCTAGAATCTACAAGGCACTCAAACAAATTAGCAAGAAAAACAAATAATCCCATCAAAAAGTGGGCTAAGGAAATAGGCAATTCTCAAAAGAAGATATACAAATGGCCAACAAACATATGAAAAAATGCTCATCACCACTAATGATCAGGGAAATGCAAATCAAAACCACAATGAGATACCACCTTACTCCTCCAAGAATCGCCATAATCAAAAAGTCAAAAAATAATAGATGTTGGTGTGGATGTGCTATAAACAGAACATTTCTATGCTGCTGGTGGGAATGTAAACTAGTACAACCATCATGGAAAACAGTGTGGCAACTCCTTAAAGAACTAAAAGTAGAACTACCATTTGATCCGGCAATCCCACTACTGGGTATCTACCTAGAGGAAAAGTAGTCATTATACAAAAAAGACACTTTCACAGACATGTTTATAGCAGCACAATTCGTAACTGCAGAAATATGGAACCAGCCCAAATGCCTATTAATGAACAAGTGGATAAAGAAATTGTGGTATAAGCTGGGCGTGGCGGCTCACACCTGTAATCCCAGCACTTTGGGAGGCCAAGGCAGGTGGATCATGAGGTCAGGAGATCGAGATCATCCTGGCCGACATGGTGAAACCCCATCTCTACTAAAAAATACAAAAATTAGCTGGGTATGGTGGCGCATGCCTGTAGTCCCAGCTACTAGGGAGGCTGAGGCTGGAGAATCACTTGAACCCAGGAGGCAGAGGTTGCAGTGAGCCAAGATCACACCACTGCACTCCAGCCTGGTGACAGAGCAAGACTCCATCTCAAAAAGAAAAAAAAAAAAAAAGAAAAGAAGGAACTCAAGAGTAGAAAACCAAGCATTGCATGTTCTCACTCACAAGTGGGAGCTAAGCTATGAGAATGTAAAGGCATTAAGAATGATACAATGAACTGTGGGGACTCAGGGGAAAGAGTGATGAGGGATAAAAGACCACAAATTGGGTTCCGTATATAGTGCTTGGGTTATGGGTGCACCAAAATCTCACAAGTCACCACTAAAGAACTCACTCATGTAACTAAGTAACACCTGTTCCTGAATAGCCCACAGAAATAAAAAATTTTTTAAATAATCTTATTTGTGGGTATTATAAATGAGACTATTTTGATTTCCTTTACATATCATTCACTGTTAGTGTATAGAAATGTTACTGAATTTTGTACGGTGATTTTGTATACTGCAACTTTACTCAATTTATCAGTATTACTAGTTTTGGTGGATTGTTTAGGATTTTCCAAATATGAGATCTTATTATCTGTAAATAAGCACAATTTGACTTCTTCCTTCTCAATTTGTATGCCCCTCATTTCTCCTCTGATTCATTGAGCTAGGACTTCTAGTACTATGTTCAGTAACTGTGGTGAAAATGGGCATCCTTGTTTTGTTACAGATCTCAAACCAAAGGTTTCTAGTTTTTTTGTATGTTTTCCCCATTCAGTATGATACTGTGGTCTGTCATATATGGC
Organism: Theropithecus gelada; assembly: GCF_003255815.1. Taxonomy (NCBI): domain Eukaryota; kingdom Metazoa; phylum Chordata; class Mammalia; order Primates; family Cercopithecidae; genus Theropithecus; species Theropithecus gelada. Next base: position 72,307,219 of record NC_037688.1, read on the forward strand.
TTTTATTACATTGAGATACATTCCTTCTATACCCAGTTTCTTGAGGGTTTTTATCATGTAGGGAAGTTGAATGTTATCAAATGCATTTTCAGCATCAAATGAAACGACCATATTTTTGTCCTTCATTTTGTTGATATAATGTATCACATTGATAGCTAGCATATGTTGAAGCTGAGTGAAATCCTACTTAGTTATGATCAATAATCTTTTTAATGCATTGTTAAATTCAGTTTTCTACCTACCATTTTGCTGATTTTTATATCAATACTAATCAGAGATATCGGTCTGTAGTTTTATTTATTTAATGTGTCTTTGTCTGGTTTTGGTATTGGGTAATCTCATGGAATGAGTTTGGAAGTATTCCCTCCTCACCTACTTTTCAAAATGGTTTCAGTAGGATTGGTATTACTTCTTTAAATGTTCAGTAGAATTCAGCAGTGAAGCAATTGGGGCGCAGGCTTTTCTTTGCTGGGCAACATTTTATTACAGCTTTTATGTCATTACTTGTTACTGGTCTGTTCAGGTTTTGGATTTCTTAATGGTTCAATCTTCGTAGGATGTATGCGCTCAGGAATGTATCCATTTCCTCTAGATTTTCCAATTTATTGGCCTAAAGTTGCTCACAGTAGCCACAAATGATGCTTTGAATGTCTGAGGTATTATTTTTCATAGTCTGCATAAACATTTGCTTTATCTTTAAAAAAAACTAACTTTTAATTTCAATGATCTTTTGTTCCTTCTGCAATGATCTTTATTACTTCTTTTCTTCTACTACTTTTATGTTTGGTTTGCTCTTGCTTTTCTAGTTCTTTAAGATGCATCATTAGGTTAATTAGTTTAAGTTGGCTGGGCATGGTGGTTCAAGCCTGTAATCTCAGCACTTTGGGAGGCCGAGGCAAGTGAATAGCTTGAGCCCAGGAGATCAAGACCAGCCCAAGCAACATGGCAAAACCCCATCTCTACAAAATATAAAAAATTAGTCAAGGGTGGTGGTGCAAGCCTGTAGTCCCAGCTACTCGAGAGGCTGAGATAGGAGGATTGCTTGATCTTGTAGAGGTCAAGGCTATGGTGGGCCGTGATTGCGCCACTGCACTCCAGCCTGAGTGACAGAGCAAAATAGTCTATGAAAAAAAATTACTTAAAGCTTTTCTTTTCTTTTTTGAGGCATTCTTGCTCTGTCGCCCCGGCTGGAGTGCAGTGGCGTGATCTTGGCTCACTGCAACCTCCGCCTCCTGGGTTCAAGCGATTCTCCTGCTTCAGCCTCCTGAGTAGCTGGGATTACAGGCATGTGCCACCACACCCAGCTAGTTTATTTTTAGTAGAGATGGGGTTTTACCATGTTGGACAGGCTGGTCACGAACTCCTGACTTCAAGTGAAAGCTTCTGTTAGATTTGAAGGAAAGTCAAGGGTTAAGAACAGAGAGTTGGCAGCTCAACAGCAACACAGGTTTATTGTCAGTAGAAACCTACATAGGGGGACCAACTTAGTGTCAAGGCCCACTGCCACTTACAGGCTGGGGTAATTATAGGTCTGGGCAGGAGGGATCTAGGTGGTATGGCTTGCTGCCTGGGAGGATGTTGATAGATATTCCTGTGGTCAGGTGATTTGGCCTTTTTGTCCGGCAGGATGTGATAAGAATGCTCCTTGGGCCTTTGTCCAGCAGGATGTGATAAGAATGTTTCTGTAGTCAGGTGGTTAGGCAGGATGTTTCTCACAGCCCAAGCCCCTGTGGAATGTTTCACTCTGAGCAAGCTCTGTAAAATGGCGGCAGGCTTACAAAATGATGCAGCTTGGACTAACACCTTCCATTCAGCCACCTTGCTCTACCCCTTCCAGGTGTCTTCATGATAATGAATATTGACTTTTTTTTTTTTTGAGATGGAGTTTTGCTGTTGTCCCCCAGGCTGGACTACAATGGTGTGATCTCGGCTCACTGGAACCTCGGCCTCCTGGGTTCAAGCAATTCTCTTGCCTCAGGTCTCCCGAGTAGCTGGATTACTGTCACCCACCACCACACTCAGCTAATTTTTTGTATTTTTTTAGTAGAAACCAGGTTTCACCATGTTGGCCAGCCTGGTCTTGAACTCCTGACCTCAGGCAATCCACCCACCTCAGCCTCCCAAAGTGCTGGGATTATAGGCATGAGCCATGACACCCAGCCAAATATTGACCTTTCATTAAGATGCTTAGGATTTCTTTGAGGATTTATTGTAGGGAGGGTCTACTTACTGGTGATCAATTCCCTCACCATTTGCTTCTGTAAGAAAAACTATTTCTCCTTCATTTATGAAACTTAATCTAGTTGGATAAAAAATTCCTGGTTCACCAGTTTTTTTCTTTCAGCACTTTGACAATCCCATCCCATCCCATCTCATCCCATGCTGACTTATAAGGTTACTTTTGGTTGGGCCCAGTGGTTCACACCTGTAAAACCAGCACCTTGGGAGGCCAAAGTGGGTGGTTTACTTGAGTCCAGGAGTTTGAGACCAGCCTGGCCAATGTGGGGAAATCCTGTCACTACTAAAAATACAAAAAAATTATCTGGGCATGGTGGCACATGCTTGTAGTCCCAACTGGAGGCAGTGGCATGAGAATTGCTTGAACCTGGGGGCAGAGGTTGCAGTAAGCTATGATTTTGCCATTGTACACTATCCTGGGCAACAGAGTAAGACACTGTCTCAAAAAATAAAAAAAAGGCTGGGCACAGGGCTCACGCCTGTAATCCCAGCACCTTGGGAGGCTGAGGTGGGTGGATCACTTAAGGTAAGGAGTTTGAGACCGGCCTGGCCAACATGGTGAAACGCCATCTCCACTAAAAATCAGCTGAGTGTGGGGGCACACAGCTGTAATACCAGCTACTCGGGAGGCTGAGGCAGAAGAATCGCTAGAACCCGGGAGGTGGAAGTTGCAGTGAGCCGAGATCACACCACTTCACTCCGGCCTGGGTGACAGAGCAAGACTCTGTCCCAAAAAGGAAAAAACAAAAGATTACTGTTGACAAGTACACTATTTGTCTAATGAGGTTTCTTTTATGTGATTAGACACTTTTCTCTTGCTGATTTTATAATTCTTTCCTTCACCTTGACTTGAGACAGTCTGATGACTATATGGCATTAAACCCATGTTGCCACATATTTTCCTAGGAATCATTAGGCCTCCTGTATCTAAGATGTCTAAATCTCTTGCTAGACTAGGGAGGTCTTCATTAATTATTTCCTGAAAAAGGTTCCCTAAATATTTGCTTTTTCTTTCCCTTTGGAAATACTGTTAATTCATTAGTTCTGCGGCTTTATGTAGTCTCGTATGTTTCAAAGGCCTTCTTCATTCTTACATATTCTTTATTTTTCTCTGACTAGGTTAATTCATAAACATTATTTCTTCTGCTTTGTCTAGTCTATACTTGAGGCTTTCAAATGCATTTCAAAATTCCTTCAAAGAATTTTTCATTGCCATAAAGTTGTTTGGTTTTATGAAAACATATCTAATTTCCTTGGTAAATTTCTCATTCATAACCTAAATTGATTTTCCAACTTCTTTGTATGGGTTTTCAGATTTCCCTTGCATTTCATTAAGTTTCCTTTAAAACATTTTGAGCTTCTCAGCATTTCAATTATTATTTTTGGTTAGAATCCATTGCTAAGGAACTCCTATGTTCCTTTGAGAGTGTGTTATAATACCTTACTTTTTCATGCTTCCTGTAACTTTATGATTATTTCTGCACATCCAGAGACGTATTTGCTTCTTGCTATTATTAAACTTACTTTTGCTAGGAGAGAAGTTTTTTTTCTTGAGGTTGTGACTTTGCTTCTGGACGAGTTCAGTGGTGAAAACTCTATTATTACCTTGGTTCTAAAAAGCCTTAGTGTGGTAGTTTTCTCAAATGCCAGTAGTAGTAGCTGTGTAACAGGTAGGTGAGCAGGTTCACAATCTCCTGAGTAGCCAGCATGGAACTCACCTCACACTCCTGAGCTCTGTGCACTGTGTCACATGTTGTAATAAGCTATGTGGGCTGACCTCCAGGCCAGTAGGGTGGCACTTACAGTTAAGAGCCAGCTGCAGTGGTAGCAGTAGGGTTTATACCTGACATCCATTAACCTGGAAAATCTCTCATCTCCACACAAACATCACTAGACAGATGGAAACAGAAAAATCAAATACTGGACTGAAATTGAACTTTAAATCAAATGAACCTAACATTCATTCACAGAACATTCTACCTGCAGAACATACATTCTTCTCATTAGCACATGGAACATTCTCCAAGCCAGACCATTAGACCACGAAACAAGACAACTTTTTTTTTCTTTTTTTTAAGAAAGGGTTCACTGTGTTGAGAGGCTGGTCTCGAACTCACCTCAAGCAATCCTGCTGCCTCAGCCTCCCAAAATGCTAGGACTACAGGGGGAGCCACTGTACCTGGCTATGAACATATTTTTTAAAAGAACAAAACCAGGCCAGACATAGTCACACATGCCTGTAATCCCAGCACTGTGTGAGGCTGAGGTGGGAGGATCATTTGAGCTCAGGAGTTTTAGACCAGTCTGGCAACATGGTGAAACTCTGTCTCTACAAAAAAGTACAAAAATTAGCCAAGCATAGCGGCACATGCCTATAGTCCCAGCTACTTGGGAGGCTGAGGTGGAAGAATTGCTTGAGCTCGGGAGGTTAAGGCTGCAGTAAATCAAAAATCATGCCACTGCACTCCAGCCTGGGTGACAGAGTAAGACTTTGTCTCAAAATGAAACAAAACAAAAATCAAAATCATATCAAGTATCTTCTCAGACTGCAGCAGAATAAAACTAGAAATCAATGCCAAGAGAATCTCTGGAACTATAAAAATATATGGAAATTCAACATGCTTCTGAACTATCACTGAGTCATTGAAAAAATGAATATGGGTATTAAGAATATTTGAGACAAACAAAAATAGAAAGATGACATACTAAAACCTCTGGGATACAGCAAAGGCAGTCCTTAGAGAGAACTTCATGGCATTCAACGTCTCCATCAAAAAAAAAAAGTTCAAAAATTAAGAATCTTACATTGTACCTCAAGAGACTAGAAAAATAATCAAACCAAAAATTTGCAGAAGAAATAAAGGTCACAGCAGAACTAAATGAAATACAGACCAAAAAGAAGAATAAATAAAACAAAAAGTTAGTTTTTTGAAAACGTAAACAAAATTGGGAAACTACTACCTACACCAACCAAGAATAGGTAAGGTCCAAATAAACAAAATCAAATTAAGAAGGACACATTACAGCTGATATCACAGAAATACAAAACAACAACAGAGACTATTATGAACAGGTATATACTGACAAACAAGAAACCCTATGGGAAATGGATAAATTACTGGAAACATACAATCTCCCAAGCCTTAACCAGGAAGAAACAGAAATCCTAAATAATAGATGAATAATTAGTGAGATTGAATCAATTAAAAAAAAAAAAAAAAAAAGGATTCTCCCAACAACAAAGAAGCCCAGAACCAGATGGATTCACAGCTGAATTCTACCATACAAAGCTAAACTAATACCAATCCTCTTGGAACTATTCAAAAAAAAAGAGGAAAAAAAAGAGGAGGGAATTCTTCTTAACACATTCCATGAAGGTGGTATCACTTTGATATCAAAACCAAACAAGGACACAGCAAAAAAAGAAAACTACAGACCAATATCCCTGATAAACATAAATGAAATAATCCTAAACAACATACTAGCACACTGAATCCAACAGCACGTCAAAAAGACAATAGGTCAGGGGCAGTGGTTCATGCCTGTAATCCCAGACTTTGGGAGGTTGAGGTGGGTGGATCACGAGGTCAGGAGTTCGAGACCAGCCTGGCCAACATGGTGAAATACCGTCTCTACTAAAAATACAAAAAAATTAGCTGGGCATGGTAGTGTGCCTGTAATCCCAGGTAATTGGGATGCTGAGGCAGGAGAATTGCTTGAACCTGGGAGGTGGAGGTTGCACTGAGCCAAGATCACACCATTGCACTCCAGCCTGGGCAACAAGAACAAGAGCCAAACTCCAACTCAAAAATAAATAAATAAATAAATAAAAATAAACCATAATCAAGTGGGTTTTACACTAAGGATGCAAGGATGGTTCAACACATGCAAATCAATAAATGTGATATATCACAACTAAGAACAAACACCATATGATCATCTCAATACATGCACAAAAAGCATTTCATAAAATTTAGCATCACTTCATGATAAAACCCCCAATAAACTAGGCATAGAATGAACATAGCTAAGGCCAGGTGCAGTGGCTCATGCCTATAATCTCAGCACTTTGGGAGGCTGAGGCGGGTGGATCACCTGAGGTCAAGAGTTCGAGACCAGCCTGGCCACAAAATGGCAAAACCCCATCTCTACTGAAAATACAAAATTTAGTTGGGCATGGTGGCAGGCACCTGTAATCTCAGCTACTCGGGAGGCTGAGGTACGAGAATCACCTGAACCTGGGAGATGGAGGTTGCAGTGAGCCAAGATCGTGCCACTGCACTCCAACCTGGCAACACAGTGAGACTGTATCTCAAAAACAAAATAAAACAAAACAAAAAGGAATGAACATAGCTAAAAATAATAAAGGCCATAAGGCCATATACAACAAACCCACAGCCAAAAATCATACTAAATCAAGAAAGGTTGAAAGAACCCCCTCTAAGGACTTGAACAAAACAAAGATGCCCACTTTCACCACTTCTATTCGACATACTACTATATATATCCTGGCCATAGCAATCAGGTAAGAGAAAGAAAGAAAAAGGAAATAGGATATCAATGTATCTGTTTGCTGATGACACATGATCTTATGTCTAGAAAACCCTAAAGACTCTACCAAAAAACTCTTAATTTGATAAACAAACTAAGTTTCAAGATGCAAAAATCAACAAATAGCTGGAAGCAGTGGCTAACGCCTGTAATCCCAAAACTGTGGGAGGCCGAGGCAGGTGGATTACCTGAGATCAGGAGTTCAAGACCAGCCTGGCCAACATGGTGAAACCCCATGTCTACTAAAAACACAAAAATTAGCCGGCCGTGCTGTCACATGCCTGTAATCCCAGCTACTTGGGAGGCTAAGGCAGGAGAATTGCTTGAGCCTGGGAGACGGAAGTTGCAGTGAGCCGACATCATGCCACTGCACTCCAGCCTGGCCAACAGAGTAAGACTCTTGTCTCAAAAAATAAATAAATAAAATAATCAACAAATAAAAATGCGTAGCATTTCTATACACCAGTAACAATCAAACTGAGAGCCAAATCAAGAAGGCAATGCCATTTACCATAGCTACAAAACATAAAATAAAATGCTCAGGAATGTTTTCAACCAAGGAGGTCAAAGACCTCCTATATAAGAAAAACTATAAAACACTGACAAAAGGAACTGCAGCTGACACAAATGGAAAAATATCCCATGCTCACTGATCAGGAAAATTAATATTATTAAAAAGGCCATACTGCCCAAAGCAATCTACAAATTCAATGCATTCACTATCAAAGTACCAATGTCATTCTTCACTGAATTACAAAAAACAGTCTTGACATTCACATGGAACCAAAAGAGAGCCCAAATAGCCAAAGCAATCCTAAGCTAAAACAATAAAGCTGAAGATAATTGCATTACCTGACTTCTAACAATATTATAATACAAAGCTGATGGTAATCAAAACAGCAATGTATAGAAATAGACATACAGATCAACTGAACAGAGAACCCAGAAATAAAGCCACATATCTATAGCCAAGTGATCTTTGACAAAGTTAACAAGAATATATGCTGCGGAAAGGACAGACTCTTTTCAATAAATGGTGCTGTGAAAACTGCATTGACCTATGTGTAAGAATGAAACTGAATCCCTATCTCTCACAATACTTAAAAATAAACTCACCTTAAATATACACAGAAAAGAAAAATCATAAATTTCTCCCAAGCCAGCTGCAATTTTCATAAGCATTGTGTTGAATTTGTAATCAGTTTAGTATTACTATTTTCATTTAAGATTGCAGTTATTATTTATGAATTTTGACATTACTGCTGTATAATTTTCTAAGTATACAGCATATTGTTCCTGACTAGTCAGGTTTTGCACAATAGATCTCTCTTTTTTCTTTAAGTCGGAATTTCATTGTTTCCCAGGCACAATCTCAGCTTGTTGCAAACTCCGCCTCCTGGGTTCAAACGATTCTCCTGCCTCAGCCTCCCGAGTAGCTGCGATTACAGGCATGCACCACCACACCCAGCTAATTTTGTATTTTTAGTAGAGATGGGGTTTCTCCATGTTGGTCAAGCTGGTCTTGAACTCCAGACCTCAGGTGATCTGCCCGCCTTGGCCTCCCAAAGTGCTGGGATTACAGGCATGAGCCACCTCGCCCCACCAGATCTCTTGAATATACTTCCCTAACTGAAATTCTACATCCTTTGACCAATTATCTATTCAACCCCACCCCCTAGCTGTATAATCACCTTTCTACTTCTTCCTTAAATGAGTCTTAGATTCCAAAAATGAGAGATATCATACAGTATTTGTCTGTGTCTAGACTATTTCACTTAACACAATGTACAGGTTTATTCATGTTCTTGCAAATGACAGGCAAAATATTCCGTTACGTACATACACCACATTTTCTTCGTTCATTCCTTGATAGACAGGTTGATTCTGTATCTACTGTGAATAATGCTGCAATAAACATGTGAGTCCAAGTATCTCTTCAATATAGTGATTTAATATCCCTTAGATATATATCCAATAATAAGATTCCTGGATCATAGTTATATTTTTAATTTTTTGAACTTCTAAAAAATGATAATGGCTGTACTAATTCATGTTTCCATGAACTGTGTGCAACAGTTCCTTTTTCTCTACATCTTTGCCAACATTTGTTATTGTTTTTGTTTTTTTGAGATGGAGTCTTGCTCAGTTGCCCAGACTAGAGCGCAGTGGTGTGATCTTGGCTCACTGTAACCTCTGCCTCCTGGGTTCAAGCAATTCTCCTGCCTCAGCTTCCCGAGTCACTGGGATTACAGGTGTCCACCACTAAACCCAGCTAATTTTTGTATTTTTAGTAGAGATGGGGTTTCGCCATCTTGGCCAGGCTGGTCTCAAACTCCTGACCTCATGATCCACCTGCCTCAGCCTCCCCAAGTGCTGGGATTACAGGTGTGAGCCACCACGCCTGGTCTTATCTTTTATTTTTGATAAGTCATTCCAACAGGTGTGAAATATTTCATAGTAGTTTTAATTTACATTTCCATGAATGTTAGTAATGTGCACTTTAGCCATTTGCATGTCTTCTTTTGAAAAATGTCTCTTCAGGTCCTTTGCCTTTTTTTTTTTTGAGATGAGGTCTCACTCTGTCACCCAGGTTGCAGTGCAGTGGCACGATCTCAGCTCACTACAACTTCCACCTCTCAGGCTCATGAGATCCTCTCACCTCAGCCTCCTGAGTAGCTGAAACCACTGGCGTGCACCACCACACCTAATTTCCTGTAGAGATGGGGTTTTGCAATGTTGCCCAGGCTGGTCTCAAACTCCTAAGCTCAAACGATTCATCCGCTTTGGCCTTCCAAAGTGCTGGGATTACAGGCATCAGCCACCACGCCCAGCCCATTTTCTTTTGAGGTTCGATCTCTCTGTGGTCCAGGCTGGAATGCAACTGCGCGATCATAGCTTACCGTAATCTCAAACTCTGGAATTCATTTTTTAATTGGCTTATTTGTTTTCTTGTTATTTGAGTTCCTCATATATTTTAGAAGAATTAATATTGCTAAAATGACTATACTACCCAGAACACCTTAAAGAGACAATGTAATCCCTATAAAAATTCCAATGTCACTTTTCATAGAAATCGAAAATATAATCCTAAAATGGATAATTAATGTGGAATCACAGGAGGGCCCAAATAGCCAAAGCAATCTTAAGCAAAAAGAATAAAGCTGGAGGGATCATGCTAGACAATTTCAGAATATACCACAAAGCTACAGTAAACAAAACACTACAGTATTGGGATAAAAACAGATATAGCCAATGGAACAGAATAGAGAACCCAGAAATAAAATCCACATATTTATATTAAATTGATTTTGAACCAAAAGGCAAAACGTACAATTTGGAAAGAACAGCTGCTATGATAAATGGTGCTGGGTAAACAGAGTATCTACATGCAGAAGAAACTAGGCAGTATCTCACACCACATAACAAAAGTCAACTTTAAATGCATTACTACAAAGTTAAATGTAGGCTGGGCGTGGTGGCTCATGCCTGTAATCCCAGCACTTTGGGAGGTCAAAAAAGCAGGAGGACTGCTTGAGCCCAGGAATTTGAGACCAACCTGGGCAATACATGGAAACCCTGTCACTACAAAAACCTTTAAAAAAAAATTTTGTTTTAATTAGGTATGGTGTCATGTGCCTCTTGTCTTCCTGTGAGACAGTGAGACACTGTCTCAATTAAAACAACAACAACAACAACAAAACAGGCTGAGGCACAACAATCGTTTCAATCCAGGAGGTAGAGGCTGCAGTGAGCCGAGATCATGCCACTGCACTCCAGCCTCGGCCACAGGGCGAGACTCCATCTCAAAAAAAGAAAACAAACTTAAATGTAAGACCCAAAACTATAAAACTACTGGAAACATAGGGAAAAACTTGATGACACTGGTCAGCACAATGACCTTTTTTAGATATGATCCCAACAGCATAGGGAACAAAGGCAAAAATAGAGCACTGGAATTACATATGAAACTAAAAACCTTCTGTACAGGAAGAGATCTACAGAATGAAGAGACAATGTATGAAATGGGAGAAAATATTTGCAAACCATACATCTGATCAGGGGTTAATATTCAAAATATGAGTCCTCTGGTTAGATGAACATGGGATTTTGCAGTTCTCAGAGTATATGTTTTGTACTTCTTTTCGATGCTATTATATATGCTTTCCTCAATTTCAGTTTTGGATTCCTCTTTGCAAGTATATGGAAATAAAATAGATTTATGTATGCTGATCTTTCATCCTGCAACTTTGTTGCACTGACTTTTATCTTTAATGATTTGTGAATCTCTTAGAATTTTCTACATATTAAATCACATTATGTGTGTATGTTTTACTTCTCCCTTTCCAATTTGATGCTTTTATTATTTGAAAAAAAAAAAATTGGCTTCATTTTCCTGACTAGATCCTCCAGTACAATCATGAATAGAAATGCAGAGAGGGGTCATCTTGTTCCTGAATTAGCAGGAAAACCTCCAATCCTCCACCACGATGTTAGCTGTGGGTTTTGCTTCTTTTGTTTTTTTTGTTTTTTTGTTTTTTGTTTTGAGACGGAATCTCGCTCTGTCGCCCAGACTGGAGTGCAGCGGCGTTATCTTGGCTCACTGCAAGCTCTGCCTCCTGGGTTCACGTCATTCTCCTGCCTCAGCCTCCCGAGTAGCTGGGACTACAGGCGCCTGCCACCAAGCCCGGCTAATTTCTTTTTTGTATTTTTAGTAAAGACGGGGTTTCATCGTGTTAGCCAGGATGGTCTCGATCTCCTGACCTCATGATCTGCCCACCTCGGCCTCCCAAAGTGCTGGGATTACAGGCCTGAGCCACCGTGCCCGGCCTGCTGTGTGGGTTTTTTACAGATGCTTTTTAACAAGTTAAGAAAGTTCCAAACTTTCCCTGCTGTTTAATGTTTTTATCATGAAGGGACATTGGATTTTATCAATGCTTTTCACTATCTCTTAAAAAGATCATGTAGCTTTGTTCTCTTTGATATGGCACATAACGAGAAATTTACTTTGCTTTCCTGAGACAAATCTCACTTGGTCATGGTGTATAATCCTTTTATGTTAGTTTCAAATTACTAGCATTTGGTTAAGGGTTTTCACATCTACATACTTTAAAAAAATATCATTCTTCAGTTTTCTTTTCCTATAGTGTTGGGGTCTGCTTTTGGTATTCAAATAATAGTAGCCTTAAAGAATTATTTGAGAAATGTTCCATCCTCTTCTATTTCTTGGAAGAATTGAAGAACTGTACCTTTAAATGTTTCGTAGAGTTTACTAATAAAACCATCTGATTTGGGGCTTTTCATTTTGTCCTAATTCCACTGCTTTACTTGTTTATGTTTGTTCAGACTTTCCTCTTCTTCAGTGAGTTCTGGTAGTTTTGCGTCTTTTTAGGAATTTGTCTGTTTCACCTATTAAATGGAGTATCATACAATTGGAATTATTCTACAGTATTCCCTTATATATTTTAACTACTGGAAGGTCTGTAGTAATGTCCCCTCATTCATTCCTGATTTTAGTAATTTGAGTCTTCTCTCCCTTTTTCGTGCTCAGTTTACTGAATGTTTAATTTTGTTGATCGTTCAAAAAAAGGTTTTCCTTTTCTATTTTTGCCTATTCTCTATTAATTTCCACACTAATTTTTTCTTACATTCTGCTGACTTTAGGTTCAGTTTGCTCTTCTAGTTCCAGTTTCTTAAAAGGTCTAGGTTACTGATTTGAGGTCTTTTTAAATATAGCATTTATCACTATAAATTTTCTAAGAATTGCTGTAATTGCACCCTCCAAAACATTTGATATGTTTGTCTTCATTTTCATTCACCTCAAAGTATTTTCTAATTAACCTCATGATTTCTTCTTTGACTCATTTAGAAGTGTTAATTTCAACGTATTTGTAAATTTCTCAAGTTTCTTTTTAGTACTGATTTCTGATTTTATTCACCGGTCAGATAATGCTTTTTCATAATTTCAATCCTTTTAAATGTGTTCGTTTGCTTCATGGCCTAATGTGACTATACTGATGAATGTTCTACATACACTCAAAAAGAAAGTCTATTCTGCTGTTGTTGGGTGGACTGTTCAAAGATGTCTCTTCAGTCTAGTTGGTTTAGTGTCGCTCAAGTCTTCTCTTGTCTTGCTGATTTCCTCAGTTTTCTATCCATTATGACAGTGTTGCATTGAATTCTCCAGTTATTACTGAATTGTGCACTTCTTCCTTCAATTCTGTCAATAGTCGCTTTATATATTTTGCTGTTCTCTTATTAGGTGCATATGTTTATGATATGTATGCCTTTCTGAGGCACCGACTCTTTTGTCATTATAGAATGTCCCTCTTTATCGCCAGCAATACTGTTTCAGTATATTTTGTCTGAAATCAGTACAGGCATGCTAGATTTACTATGGTTGCTATTTGCATGTTGTATCTTCATCTACCCTTTTACTTTCAGCCTATTTACATCTTTGAATCCAAAGTCTGTCTCCTGTCAACAGCCTATAGGCCAAGGCTATTTTTCCCTTTAGTCTGAAAATCTCTGCCATTACACTGGATTGTTTAATCCTTTCACACCTGACATTACTTGGTTGTTTTTGTTTGTTTAGAGACAGGTCTCTCTATCATGCACAGTGCTTAGATCAAAGCTCACTGCAGCCTTGAACTCCGGGGCTCAAATAGCCTGCCAAGCAGCTGGGACTACAGGTATGCGCCATCACACTCAGCTAATTTTAAAATGTTTTTGTAGAGACAAGGTCTTACTATGGTGCCTAAGCTCATTTCAAACTCCTGCCTCAAATGATCCTCGGCCTACAAAGGTGCTAGGATTCCAGACATGAGCCACCGTACCTGGCCTTTATATTACTATTGATATACAGATGCTGTGTGACTTGCAATAGTATTACATCCCAATAAACCTATCAGAAATTGAAATTGAAAATATCCTAGGTCAAAGAGGCAGTAAATACAGGTACAACTAACCTACCAGGCATCATAGCTAAGCTTAAGCCTATCTTAAACATGTTCAGAACACTGATATTAGCCTACAATCGAGCAAAATAATTTAACCCAAAGTTGATGTTATACTAATGTCTTGAATTTCTCATGTAATTTATTTATATTCTACTGAGTGCCTATCACTTTCCATAGCATCATAAACTAAAAATCATGTCAAATCATAATTCAGGATCCACTTGTAGCTTGATTTATGTCGGCCTTTCACTTTTTAGTTTACATCTCATGCCTTTTGTTCTATTCCTTTACTGCCATAGAACTTTTCTAATGGTGTCTTTTTTTTGGGACAGAGTCTCACTCTGTCACCCAGCCTGGAGTATACTGGCATTGAGGCAACCTCGGCTCACTGCAACCTCCATCTCCTGGGTTCAAGCGATTCTCCTGCCTCAGCCTCCTGAGTAGGTGGGATTACAGGTGCCCACCACCATGCCCAGCTAATGTTGGTATTTTTAGTAGAGAAGGGGTTTCACCATGTTGGCCAGGCTGGTCTCAAACTCCTGACCTCAAGTGATCCATCCACCTCAGCCTCCCAAAGTGCTGAAATTACAGGTGTGAACCATCATGTCTGGCCTAATAGTTTCATTTTTAAAACTTCATTTTTCTTTTCTTTTGGAGACAGGGATTCACGTTGTTGCTCAGGCTAAAGTACAGTGGGCACGAACACAACTTACTGAAGCCTCAATCTCCTGGACTCAAACGAGACTCTCACCTGACCCTTCAAGTAGCAGGGACATCAGGGGCGCCCATCACACGCAGTTAATTTTTTTTTAAAGACAGTCTCACTAAGTTGCCCAGGCTGGTCTTAAACTCCTGGGCTCAAGAAATCCTCCTGCCTTGGCCTCCCAAAGTGCTGAGATTAGAAATTTACAGGCCTGTGCCTGGCCTATAAACGGCTAACATTATGTTTATAATTTTTATATCAGTGTTAATGAGAAATGGGTCTGTTTTTATAGGGTGTTGATATCAAAGGTTTGTTGGCCTCATATAAACTACAGTCTTTCTAGTCTCTGAACAATTTGTGTGTGAATGGTGTTATTTTTCCTTAAATATTAGAATAATTCACCACTAAGGTCATCTGGGCCTGGGGTTAACTTAGTGGTAAAAGTTTTCAATTAAAATTGAGGTAGAACCAGCTGGGAGCAGTGGCTCACACCTGTAATCCTAGCACTCTGGGAGGTCAAGACTCAAACAGCCCAGGAGTTCAAAACCATCCTGGGCAATAGTGAGACATCATCTCCAGTTTAAAAAAAAAAAAAAAAAAAAGCCAGGTGCAGCGGCTCATGCCTGTAATCCCAGCACTTTGGGAGGCCAAGGCAGGTGGATCACCTGAGGTCAGGAGTTCAAGACTAGCCTGACCAACATGGCGAAACCCCATCTCTACTAAGTACAAAAATTAGCCGGGCATGGCGGCAGGCGCTACTTGGAAGGCTGAGGCAGGAGAATCACTTGAACCTGGGGGATAGGGGTTGCACTGAGCTGAGATCTTGCCACTTCACTCCAGCCGGGGGAAAAGAGTGAAAACCTGTCCAAAAAAAAAAAAAAAAAAAAAGAAGAAGATATATACAACCATTCATACTTTTTATATCTTTTGGTGTCAATTTTATCTATTTTTCCATTTCAACACAATTTCAAATTTGTCAACACAAAGTTCTTACAGTATTCTCTAATTGTATTTGTAATACCTGTAGTGCTGTCCCTCTTTTCATTTTTTTTTTCTCATTTTTTTTTTTAAAGAGTCTTGCTCTGTCACCCGGGCTGGAAGGCAGTGGCACGATCTCAGCTCACTGCAACCTCCATCTCCTGGGTTCAAGCAATTCTCCTGCTTCAGCCTCTCCAGCAGCTGGAACTACAGGCATGTGCCACCACACCCAGCTAATTTTTTTATTTTAGTAGAGATGGGGTTTCTCCATGTTGGCCAGGCTGGACTTGAACTCCTGACCTCAGGTGATCCTCCTGCCTCAGCCCCCCAAAGTGCTGGGATTACAGGCACAAGCCACTGCACCTGGCCTCATTCTTGATATTAGTGATGTGTTTTTCTTTTTACTTGATCATTTTTATTAAACATGTATCAAGATTGTCAAAGTAAACTACAAAAAAAAGACAAAAAGATTGCCAAAATATTTTAAGTTTGCTAGCTTGCTATTATACAGTGTTCCATTTCATTATTTCCCGCCATATTCCTTTTCCTTTTTTATTTGACACAGAGTTTCACTCTTGTTGTCCAGGCTGGAGTGCAGTGGCACGATCTCGGCTCACTGCAACGTCTGCCTCCTGGGTTCAAGTGATTCTCCCACCTCAGCCTCCTGAGTAGCTGGCAGTCACAGTGCCTGGCCTTTTTTTTTTATTTTTATTGCCCAGGTTGCTCTTCAACTTCTGGGCTCCAGCAATCCACCCACCTCAGCCTTCCAAAGTACTGGGATTACAGGTGTGAGCCATCATGCCTGGCACATTTTCTTTTTTTTTTGAGACAGGGTCTCTCCGTGGCCCAGGCTGGAACGCAATGGTGCAACTATAGCTCACTGTAACCTTGAACTCTTGGGCTCAACAATTCTCCCATCTCGTTCTCCAGAGTAGCTAGGACTACCCGTGCGTGCTACTGCACCCAGCTAATTTTTTTTTCATAGCGATGGGGTCTCATTATGCTGCCCAGGCTGGATTGTAATTCCTGGGCTCAAGTAATCCTCCGGTCTTGGCCTCCCAAACCATTGGGATTACACATGTGAGCTACCATGCCCTATCCTCCTTCCGCTTTCTTTGCATTTGCTTTGCTGTTCTTGCTCCAGCTTCAAGTAAAAACTCAGATATTTTTCAGTCTTTTTCCTTTTCTATTGTTAGAGTCTCACTTCGTCACCCAGCTGGAGTGCAGTGGCATGAACATAGCTCACTGCAACCTCAAAATCCTGGGCTCAAGTAATCCTACTGCCTCCCAAGTAGCTAGGACTACAAGTGTGTGCCTCCATGGCTGGCTAACTTTACAAAACATTTTTTTGTAGAGACAGGGTCCTGTAATGTTACCCAGGCGGGTCTCAAACTCCTTACCTCAAGTTATCCTCTACTTTGGCCTCACAAAGTGGTGGGATTACAGGCATGAGTCAGCATGCCCAGCCTTTTTTTCTAATTTCTCACTTAAAGCTGTAAATTTTCCTCTAAGCCCTACTTTAGTTGGGCCCCCAAGTTTTGAAAAATTCTACCTTATAATTTGATACTTATCCAATATTTTCTAAGACGCACTGTAATTTCTTAACCTGTAAATTATTCAAAAGTATGTTACTTTCCAAGCAATAGCATATTTCCTGTATCTCTGTGGTTAAAAGTTACCTTAGTCTTTTTTCCTTTTACAGTTCAAAGCTATGGGTGCATGTTGATTTAGTTGGTTTTTTCCCTGCTTCATTGGGTTTCTCCATTATAAAACATCTCTGTTCTCCAATGATGTTCTACAAGATAGTATACATTTTAAAAGAGCAATTCTCATTAAAAAATAAAAAACTACTGAACTGAATTTTTACTGTTACTGTTTTTAAAAAGTAAAAATTTAGAAAAAAAACCCATTTAACTAAACTTGTTCAAAGTCAGATACTTCAGCCAATATTTGAACGGAGGGTCTCAAGGCTCAAAGAAATCTATCATAAACACAAAACAGGTACGTTACTATGAAGCAACAGGCCTGCTTTAACAGTTATATAGTGGTTAACAAAATGACAAAACTCAGGCCAGGTGGCAGTTAATCTCATAATGAGCATGAAATAATCCCAAGTGTGGTTCATAGACCAGTAGCATCCGCATCAACTGAATGCTAATAGAATTCTGACATTACTTTTTCCAAGTTTTATCAATGTAATAGTACAAAATGTTCATTATGAAACAAAGCAGTTGTTTGCCAGCACTCCCAAATATCTAATGGCAATCACTTTAACAACCCGTTTTTAAAATCTCAGTATTTCGTAAATTTTAGCCATGTCAATTTCCTGTAATTGAAGATGAAGATTTAACTCATACAATTTTTTTGAAGGTGGGGAGGAAACATTTTAATCGGATGGTAGGGAATGGTAACACTGGACAGGGAGCACTCACAGTTCCAAGAGTTTCCCTCCAAATTATAAAGACGTTCTTGTAATTAGCTAGATTTCCTACAGCCAGGTCTTCTGCCCATGGGAAGCAGGGGAGGATGCGAAAAGCATTGTGATCTGCCCTTCCGTGCACTCATAGATCCAGTTCTGTAGTTCACACGTCTCTTACAGCTCATCATATTTTCAGTTAAATCAATATTTAAGTTGTTATAAATATTCTCTATATAGCGAGATAGACTACCATGACTACATTATCTTTAACAGTAGTTTGTCTTTTCCTGGAGATATCAACTGAACCTTCTTATAAACCTAACCTTCACTTGCCAAATTGACCAGAACTGTCATATTATCAACCTTTCCCCCTAGTCTACGCTCTTTCAAGATCAAGCTTAAAGATCACCTCTTCTTTATCTAAATTTCCTACTACAAATATTTTTTATATCTTCAGTGATATAGCCTTTCTTACAGTAGTTTTAATAAATGCTGTTTAATGAATATTCACTTAAAAACAAACCTCTGGAAAGCCACCCAAAATTATTCTCTCCTTAGTAACAAGTACTGAAAAGCCTCCCAAAGTCACTGTCTCCTTAATAAAGAGTACTAAAAAGGCGTCGGCAACTTTTGCCATGGCTATCTGGTAAGCTATTTCAAATCAGCATACTGTATACACTAGAGCCTCAGAGGTATACCAATGGAAATTACCACATTTAGTAGACACATACAATGCCTCTAAATAATTAATGGCTAACTTTAGTAACACCTCTCTAAACATTTCATAACTTAATCAGGAGTTCAAAAAAATCCAATACATTATCTCTCTGTCCTCCAAAAAGTCATGAGATTATTTCTCTCTAGATACTGGCTGATTTCAATCTGTCCCACAATTGGTAAAAATGAAGATAAAGAACTCTCCTAGTCTACTGTAATGTAGAATAAGTACCTAAATGATATATGAACATGAGATACCGGAGGCGGGCGGATCACCTAAGGTCAGGAATTTGAGACCAGCCTGGCCAACATGGTGAAACCCTGTCTCTACTAAAAATACAAAAATTAGTCGGGCGCCTATAATCCCAGCTACTTGCAAGGCTGAGGCAGGAGAATTGCTTGAACCCAGAGGCCGGAGGTTGCAGTGAGCCGAGATTGTGCCACTTCACTCCAGCCTGAGCCAAAGAGCGAACCTCTGCCTCAAAATAAAATAAAATAAAAGAGATAGATAAGTCACTGCAGTGTGTGTGTGGGGCGGGGGGGGGGGGGAAGTAAAATAAATAGACTATGACATAGAATGAGAGAATACGGTTTTTTGTATTTTGTATTATCTCACTGAACAATGAGAACTAGTACTCTTGTGCATTTAAAGTTATATTTTATTTTTAACTATCCAATATATTATTTAAACTTTGATTACATAAAATGAAATAGATTGTGCACACTCACTCTAAGAGAACTATGATATATGCACAAGCAAAGATGCAGGGATCATGCAAT
Source organism: Theropithecus gelada (assembly GCF_003255815.1). Classification (NCBI taxonomy): domain Eukaryota; kingdom Metazoa; phylum Chordata; class Mammalia; order Primates; family Cercopithecidae; genus Theropithecus; species Theropithecus gelada. The sequence goes on from NC_037688.1 coordinate 72,326,561, forward strand.
AGTTTCGTACCAGATTTCAAGATATCAAGTAGCAAGGAAACACAATGGAATTGAAGGCTGAGGTGAAGTACAGGCATAAGGCAAGGAAAGCACAACATTCAAGATGTACCTATATACACCAGTTCTTAAAACACGCAAATCATTTCCAATAAGGCACTGGCTCATGTATTTCTGTTGAGGCAGAAGTCAATCTTAGGATGTGGTCTGTACATATCTGCAGATAAGACTGAGAGTGAAGTAAATTTGATTAAGATCGGAGTCAACACTTCTACAAACATATTGCAGAAAAAACAAGCTAAGAAGAAAGGCATACTTCACAAAAGCTGAATTCAGTGTTATTAGTCCTTCATTCTGATGCTTCATTTTTGCATTTTTCAATTGCTTTCCTGTGATATAACTTATCTTTATCTTGGTCTTTCCCATTTGTTTTGCAAATAGTTATGTCGCAGGTCATTTACTGGCTACAATAAATACGACAAAATCATAATAAAAACAGTATTAAGTCGCAATCTAGAATAACAATTTAAGTGAATATGACAGTTTTTCTAATGTGGACTATTCAGTACAACTGTCCTCTTCTTCTATACATATTAACCATATACAAGTCTTCAGAGCAGAAAAAGCCATTGTGTCCTAAAGGAAGCAACACGTGGTTAGAAACTTCATTTTCAACATAGGAACATGGAAAGGTAGAACTCCGTTTCCCTAAATGCGGTAAGGTTTTAACAGAAATAAAGCAAAAATAATTACTGCTTCCTCTCTTTCTTAAACCTGCTTGCCAAACTTGGAGAAAGGTGGTTACAGAAGGGCGATAAGATGGAATTTTCTTTAAAAAAATCATAAAACGAACTTCTACCGTAAAGAAGTCGTCTTCCTTAAATCCTACCACCCCTACACCGGCAAGCTCAGAGGTACGGGATTTCGGCATTTTACTCAGAATTTTGTATTTTTTCCTGATGCTCTGGTCCCCACTTTTTAACAAACTTCAAGGCCGCCTGGCAAGATCCAGTTGCCTTCTGGCACCTGACTTCATTAGATGATTAAAACGACTCAAGAAAACTTGGCAATGGGACACTAAAGTTGGTGGAAGTGGAGATTGATCCATTAATTTCTAAAAGCATTCCGGACAAGAGCGAGCTTTTAGTTACCCCTCAGAACAAAAAACACGGACCACTTCCCTCCGCAGTCCCCAACCCCAGTGCCGCCCGGACCTGGGGCCGCACACCACTCCCGCTTCACCGGCACCCCTCTCCGAAAACTGTGCAGACGCGCCCGTCAGCCCCTCAGGGGCCCCTTGCCGGCCGGGTCAGACGGCCCCGCGGGCGCTTTTCAGTCAGGGCAGCCTCGCCGCAAACGTCCGGTCGGCCCGGCGCTCCGAGGCCTCCGAGACCTGCCCTCAGAGAGGCGACCGACGCCCCCAGAGCCGCCACCCCGCCAATCGCCGCTCCCGCAGGACACTCGCCCGGGTCCAACGTACCTAGAGCGGCACCGCGCCAGCCGCAGCAATACCCAAAGCCACTTCGAACCGCAGCCGCTAACAATGGTGGTCCGGCCCAGACCTGCTGAAGTAGGTCTCCCAACGCCCACCCCCAGCTGATTATGGACCAATGGCGGCGCGAATGTGCGGCAGCCCAGCCCAATCAGGCACAGCCAGCTAGAGTGGGCGGGGCGAAGGGCCGCGAGGGGAAATGGAAGTAAGCTGAGGGTTGCCTGGGGTTCGCCTCCGTGAGCGCTTCTTCCGGTCAGTCACCGGGGCTTTCCCGCCATAGCGCAGATGGAGGCGCCTGAGCTGGGCCTTTCTTTTCAGTGACTAGTGTGAAGATTTAGACTTTCGAAACTTATTGGGAATATAACCGTATTTACAAAAACAACTCCTCATCCTGATCGGTAGTTTGCGATTTGAATTTTTTAAATATTGTTTGAAAATACTTTATCTTATTTACTTTTTTTGACGACTCCTTAAATTTTGCGACTCAGGAGATTGGTCCTAGCACCGTACTATTTTTTTTTTCTTTTTATGAGACGGAGTTTTGCTCTTGTCGCCCGGGGTGGAGTTCAGTGGCGTGATCTCAGCTCACTGCAATCCCCATTTCCCATCTCCCAGGTTCAAGCGAGTCTCCCGCCTTAGCCTTCCGAGTAACTGGGACCGCAGGTGTGTGCCACCATGCCCGGCTAATTTTTCTACTTTTAATATACATGGGGGTTCAATGTGTTGGCCAGGCTGGTCTCGAACTCCTGACCTCAGGTGATCCGCCCTCCTCTGCCTCCCAAAGTGTTGGGATTACAAGCGTGAGCCACCGCACCAGCCTGCACCAGATCCTTGAATTCGCTAAATTGTCCCAGGAACCTGCCAGCCTTGGCTGCCTGTGATTTCATGAGGCCAGATGCCTTAGGTGGCTGCCCACTTGGATGCCATGAACTCACTCAACAGGTGGTTACTGAATGTCCACTGTGTAGAAAATACAGGAAATACAACAGTAGATTAGGTCCATAATGCCCTCTTTTATTTATTTATTTATTAGAGTTTCGCTCTTGTTTCCTAGGCTGGAGTGCAATGGCGCGATCTCGGCTCACCGCTACCTCCGCCTCCCAGATTCAAGTGCTTCTCCTACCTCAGCCTCCCGAGTAGCTGGGATTATAGGCATGCACCACCATGCCTGGCTAAGTTTTTTTGTATTTTTAGTAGAGACGGGGTTTCTCCATGTTAGGCTGGTCATGAACTCCCGACCTCAGGTGATCCACCTGCCTCGGCCTCCCAAAGTGCTGGGATTACAGGCGTGAGCCAGCCACGCTTGTCATGAGGTTAGAGCTGCCTGCCTTGTCACTTCAGGTTAGGAGAAAAATGAGGCGAGTCCAGACAATCTAGGTTAGGTCATCAACAGAATAACATATTCCAACCAGCCAGTTCCCCGAATATGCTCCAGGGATCTAGGGGTAATCTTTAATGTCAATCCTATTTTTATAATTATACTATTTTTATAATATAAAGATGTTTTTGCTTTTTTCATTCTCTGAGTCAGAAGAGTCAATGGAATTTTCTAGAAGCCTCTGGAAAATTGATGTGTGATACTGCTACAGATTGAATATAGAAGCAGACATGAGAATTTAACTACCAACCTGGGCAACAAAGTGAGATCTCCACTTTTCTACAAAAGTAAAAATAAAAAGCTGCATCCTTCTAGCTACATGGGAGGCTGAGAGGAGGGGAGGATCACTTAAGCTCAGGAGTTAGGGGCTGCAGTGAGCTGTGATAGTGCCACTGCACTCCACCCTGGGTGATACAGCAAGAGACTGTCTTAGAAAAGAGAGAGAGAGACCAAGCACGGTGGCTCACATCTGTAATCCCAGCACTTTGGGAGGCTGAGGTAGGAGGATCATGAGGTCAGTAGTTTAAGACCAGACTGGCCAACATAGTGAAACCCTATTTCTACTAAAAATACAAAAATTAGCTGGGCATGGTGGCACATGCCTGTAATCCCAGCTACTTGGGAGGCTGAAGCAGGAGAATAGACTGAACCTGGGAGGTGGAGGTTGTGGTAAGCCGAGATCGCGCTTCTGCACCCTACCATGGGCAACAAAATGAGACTCCATCTCAAAAAAAAAAAACAGAGAGAGAGTCTTACTGTATTAAGTCAGACATTAAGGAAATTAGTAAAATGTAAAACAATCCTAATCTTTGCACATTTTTTGTTGTTCTGGAACATGATTTTGAAAATAATTATAGGGTTACTAAGAGAGATAGTGTGGGAGGGAGTGGAAGGTAGTAAGTTGCAGTCAGATAAGGAATTTGGACTTAATTCAGTTAACAGTGAGTAACTAGCCTTTAGAAATGTTATGTCTATTTAACGTACTAGGATATCTTGTATGTCATTTTAACAATAGTAATAAAACAGACCAGGCATACTCCTGTAATCCTAGCATTTTGTTATGTCTATTTAAGGTACTAGGATATCTTGTATTTCATTTTAATAATAGTAATATAATAGGCCATGTGCACACCTGTAATCCTAGCATTTTGGGAGGCCAAGACCCACAGATAGCTTGAGCCCAGGAGTTTGAGACCAGCTTGGGCAATATAGCGAGATCCCATCTCTATAAAAAAAAAATAATTGATATTTACTGGACATTATGTTAATAAAGTTTATTATTGTTGGCCGGATGTGGTGGCTCACGCCGGTAATCCCAGCACTTTGGGAGGCCAAGGTGGGCATATCACTTGAGGTCAAGAGATCAAGACCATCCTGGCCAACATGGTGAAACCCCATCTCTACTAAAAAAACAAAAATCAGCTGGGCATGATGGTGCGCACCTGTCGTCCCAGCTACTTGGAAGACTGAGGCGGGAGAATCGCTTGAACCCCAGAGAAGGAGGTTGCAATGAGCCAAGATCACGCCACTGCACTCCAGCCTGGTGACAGAGCGAGACTCAGTCTCAATAAATAAATAAATAAATTCATTCATTCACATAATGTGCTACATGAAGTACTATGAAGTCTCTCAATTTGCTATTTGACTTCTTAAAATAAATAATGCTTAACATAATAACAGATACAGTTTCTTGTACATTTCCTGACTTATAGTAGACACTTGATGTATAGTAACTATTACTAAAATTAATGAAGCTGAGACTATCAATGATCTTGAGTAAATTCTTTAGATTTTTGTGTTGGAATGCTTTCTTGTTTGTTCGTTTTCTTCCATTGAGGATTGTGGTGGGCAGAATTTGTACTCCCATGATCTTTGTCTCCTAGTATGCCTCTTACAGTTATAAGTTACCTTACATGGCAAAAGGGACTTTGCAAATATGATTAAGGTTATAATCAGCTGACCTTAAGATGGAGGACTTAACCTAGATTTTCCTGGTGAGTACAGTGTAATCATGTGAATCCCTAAAGGCAAAAGACAAGTCACATAGATGCAGCAGAAAGGAAATTCATAGATTTTCAAAGCACAGGCAGAACTCAACCCATGGTTCCTGGCTTGAAGATGAGAGGGACCACATGCAAATCTTGAGAATGAAAGTAGTTCTGCCAACAACCTGAATGAACCCAGAAGCAGATTCTTCTGCATAGCCTTAGCTGACTGACAGCCTATTGAGACCCTAAGCAGAGTTCCCACCTGAGTCCACTGTACTTCTGACTTACAGAATTGTGAGATAAGTGTGTAGTGTTTTAAGCCATTATGTTTGTGGTAACTTTTCATGGCAATAGAAAACAAATGCAAGCATTCATTCCACACTCTTCTCGGCACTCCCTAAGGCAAGGCGGAAACCCTATGAACTACATTTCCCAGGAACCCTTGCCTCCTGTGTTCTGGATTCTATTGTGTTTTACCCAATGGAATACACTTCCTGAAATTTGGAAAGTGGCAGAGATACATGTTGTTGTGGGTTTTTACTTAGGCTTTGGCTCTCTTTCGCACCAGTCCCTGTCTCAGTTACTTAAAAGCAGCTGTGACAACAGTGGTTTTCTGAACTTTTCTGCCCTTTGGGCAGCAGAAGCAGCACCCTTCTTATTCTCTGGACCACAGAGGCAGTGGCACAAATGAAAACCAATGAGGCTGGGCATAGTGGCTCACGCTTGTAATTCCAGCACTATGGGAGGCCGAGGCAGGTGGATCACCTGAGGTCAGGAGTTCAAGGCCAGCCTGACCAACATGATGAAACCCTGTCTCTACTAAAAATACAAAAATTAGCTGAGTATGGTGGCGGGCACCTGTAATCCCAGCTACTCAGGAGACTGAGGCAGGATAATTGCTTGAACCCAGAGGCAGAGGTTGCAGTGAGCTGAAATCACACCATTGCACTCCAGCCTAGGCGACAAGAGTGAAACTCCGTCTAAAAAAAAAAAAGAAAGAAAATCAATGTGACAGTAGCTCCTCCAGCCCTTACAAACTTATGAGCATCTAATTCTTTGTACTAAATACCATTATGTTTGAAATATGTGAAGTGGTTTCGTTTTTCCATGACTGAACCCTAATTAATAGACTTCTCCATGCCTGAGTTTCCTGACATATGAAATGAAATGACTAACAATACATAACACATAGTAAAAATGTAACCACTTAGAATTATTGCATGAATTAAATTACATTGACTCAATTCATGTAAAGTGTTCAATAGAGTACTTAACCAACAGTAAGTGTTCGATAAACGATTGTTACTATTTTATTTTCTAAAGGGTTATTACTGTGATTACCAAATTGGCACTAAAAAAATGCCAGTTTATTCTACCTTTTCTCTAACCTATCTTGAACATTCCTAACTTGAAAACAAACATACACCAGCCTAAGCAACATAGAGAGACCCTGTCTCTACAGTTTTTTGTTTTTTTTTTGGGGGGGGGGGGTTAGCCAGGTGTAGTGGTGTGTGCCAATATTCCTAGCTACTCAGGAAGCTGAAGAGGGAGGACTATTTCAGCCCAGGAGTTCCAGGCTGCAGTGAGCTTTGATTGTTCCGCTGCACTCCAGCCTGGGTGACAGAGCAAGACCAAAAAAAAAAAAAAAAGAAAGAAAAAAAAGGGGGCCGGGCATGGCAGCTCATGCCTGTAATCCCAGAGCTTTGGGAGGCCAAGGCAGGTATATCATGAGGTCAGGAGTTTGAGATCAGTGTGGCCAACATGGTGAAACCCTGTCTGGATGGTGAGGGGGCAGGCACCTGTAATCCCACATAGTCGGGAGGCTGAGGCAGGAGAATCGCTTGAACCTGGGAGGCCACATCTGAACGCACCCGGCCCAGATTGATTCTCTTTCAAAAGCCATATGAGGCCAGGCACGGTGACTCACGCCTGTAATCCCAGCACTTTGGGAGGCCAAGGCAGGCAGATCAACTGAGGTCAGGAGTTTGAGATCAGCCTGGCCAAGATGGTGAAACCCCATCTCTACTAAAAATACAAAAATTATCTGGGTATGGTGGCGCATGCCTGTAATCCCAGCTACTTGGTAGGCTGAGGCAGGAGAATCACTTGAACCCGGGAGGTGGAGGCTGGGGTGAGCCGAGATTGCACCATTGCACTCCTGCCTGGGCAACAAGAGTGAAACTCCATATCAAAAAAAAAAAAAAAGGAATACAATCTGTAACAGATTAAATTGTTAAATTAGTCTTATATAGAAAACGTTATAATCCTCAGGCCAGGCTTGGTGGCTTATGCCTGTAATCCCAGCACTTTGGGAGGCCGAGGTGGGTGAATCATGAGGTCAGTAGTTCGAGACCAGCCTGGTCAACATGGTGAAACCCCCTTCTGTACTAAAAATATAAAAATTAGCCAGGTGTGGTTGTGGGCACCTGTAATCCCAGCTACTCCTTAAATCTGGGAGGTGGAGGTTGCAGTGAACTGAGATCTGGCCATTGCACTCCAGCCTGGGCAACAAGAGCAAAAAACTCCATCTCAAAAAAAAAAAAAAAAAAAAAGAAAGAAAATAAAACATAATCCTATTAATTTCCTTTGTTTTCTGCATATGTGAGCTAGAACTTAACTTTTAACTTGAGTACACTGATTCCATTTTTTCTGGTGCTCATGTCTCCAGACAAGAAAATGACTGCCCTGTTGGGTTTCAGACTTTAATAGGGTGTGTAGCCCTTTTATTTTGGCCAATTTCTCCCATTTGGAACGGGAACAATTAACGAATGTCTGTACTTCCATGGCATCCTGGAAATAACTAACTTGCTTTTGATTTTACAGGCTCCTAGACAGAAGGGACTTGCCTTGTCTCCAATGAGACTTTTGGAGTCACACTTTTGGGTTAATTCTAGAATGAGGTAAGACTTTGAGGGACTGTTTCCTTTCCATGTTTTTTTTTTTTTTTTCCCTCAAGATGTCGCCCAGGGTAGAGTGCAGTGGTGTGATCTCGGCTCACTGCAACCTCTGCCTCCCGGGTTCAAGCAATTCTCCTGCCTCAGCCTCCCGAGTAGTTGGGATTACAGGCGTGTGCTACCACGTTTGGCTAATTTTTATATTTTTAGTAGAGACGGGGTTTCACCATATTGGCCAAACTGGTCTTGAACTCCTGACCTCAGGTGATCTGCCTGCCTCAGCCTCCCAAAGTGCTGGGATTACAGGCGTGAGCCACCTTGCCTGGCTTCCTTTCCAATTTAAAAGAGTATATTTAACATTCCATCTTAGACATTGTGATAGCTGTGAAGTCTTTGTGTGAGAAAGGTTTATTCAGGTGAAAAGCTTTCCCAGATTTTCACTTGAATAAACTCTTTAAAACTGGATTTTGAGCCTTTCAATTATTTCAGGTTGACATAACTAAAATAGAATGAGCTTATATACTCTTAGAATGCACTCACCCTGTGAACTGTAAAATTGTTCCATTCTTGTTAAAGCTTTAGTTTTGGGGAATTCACATCAATCGTATCAGAGCTAGGCACAGTGATGTGGTTAAAAGAAAGGTGCCTCGGCTGGGCACAGTGACTCACACCTGTAATCCCAACACTTTGGGAGGCCGAGGTGGGCAGATCACTTGAGGTCAGAAGTTTGAGACCAGCCTGGCCAATGTGATGAAACCCTGTCTCTCCTAAAAATACAAAAATTAGCCGGGTTTGGTGGCGGAAGCCTATAATACCAGCTACTCGAGAGACTGAAGCAGGAGAATTGCTTAAACCTGGGGTTGGGGGCAGAGGTTGCAGTGAGCTGAGATCGAGCCATTGCACTCCAGTCTGGGTGACAGAGGAAGACTCCGTCTCAAAAAGAAAAGAAAAGAAAAGAAAAGAATAATAAAGAAAGGTGCCTCATCACAGATAGTGTTGCAGCTATGTCTTTGATAACATAGTTTAAGGAAATACTTACAAAGTGAAAATTATGCAAATGGGTAAAGGTACCAGGTTCCTAGCTCCCTGGACTCCCCACATGACTGTGAGAGAGGAGACAGGGACTGGTTAGGCAGATAGAGAGGGAGGACCTCAGAAGAAAGATAATGCCTACAGGAATGCACCCGCACCACCCCTGTTATGCAGCTAGCAGATGGAAATGTGGTTAAGAACTTCCTCTTTTACCAGAATTTTTGATCAAAAGGATATTTGTCCCAACTTAGACACAGGCACAATAAATCAACTAAATGTCCTTAACCTGACCCAAGCTCATTATAATATCATTAACATGAGATCTGCAGTGCAGTTTTACCCCCAAGTGGGCTTTTCTGTGGTGCTTATGGCTAATAACTAAGATGGAGTAACTATAGACAAGAACGCACCTGCGCACTAACAACTGGGACCAGGAAGCAGCCAGGAAGCAGAGGTTTGTGTAGGATGCAAATGAGAAAAACACCCCTAGAAAGGAAGGATAAAAACCCCTGGGGAGGCCGGGCATGGTGGCTCACACCTGTAATTCCAGCACTTTGGGTGGCCGAGGCAGGCAGATCACTTGAGGTCGGGAGTTCAAGACCAGTCTGGCCAACATGGTGAAATCCTGTCTCTACCAAAAATACAAAAATTAGCTGGGCATGGTGGTGCATGTCTGTAATCCCAGCTACTTGGGAGGCTGAGGCAGGAGAAGCGCTTGAACCTGGGATATGGAGATTGCAATGAGCTGAGATTGTGACACTGCACTCCAGCCTGGGCAACAGAGCAAGACTCCATCTCAAAAAACAAAACAAAACAAAACACCCTGGGGATGACCAACCCACTTTCAGGAGCCCTGTCTTTCCTGAGAACTTTCTGTTGCTTAATAAAACTCTACTCTGGGCCAGGCACGGTGGCTCATGCCTGGCATCCCAGTAATTTGGGAGGCCAAGGCGGGTGGATCACCTAAAGTCAGGAGTTCGAGACCAACCTGGCCAACATGGTGAAATCCTGTCTCTACTAAAAACACAAAAATTAGCTGGGCATGGTGGCAGTTGCCTGTAATTCCAGCTACTTAGAAGGCTGAGGCAGGAGAATCATTTGAACTCGGGAAGCAGAGGTTGCAGTGAGCTGAGATCATGTCATTGCTCTCCAGCCTGGGTGACAAGAGTGAAACTGTTTCCAAAAAAAAAAAAAAAACCCAAAAACAAAAAAACAAAAAAAACTCTACTCTGCCTTACCCTCCTGTGTCCGATAAGGAAACTGCGACAATGGTATCAGTACCGAAGATAAGGCCCAAGCAGAGTGATCAGTCCAGCAGGAGACCACTGCTTTTCCCCCTTGTATTACTCCATTCTCACACGGCTATGAAGATACTAATACTACCCAAGACTGGGTAATTTATAAAGAAAGGAGGTTTAATTGACTTACAGTTCTGCATGTCTGGAAGGGCTCAGGAAACACACAGTCATGGCGGAATGTGAAGGGGAAGCAAGGCACGTCTTACATGGTGTGAGGAAAGAGAGAGAGTGCAGGGGAAACTGCCACTTTTTTTTTTTTTTTTTAGACGGAGTCTTGCTCTGTCACCCAGGCTGGAGTACAGTGGTGCGATCTTGGTTCACTGTAACCTCCACCTCCTGGGTTCAAAGGATTCTCCTGCCTCAGTCTCCCAAGTAGCTGGGACTACAGGCATTTGCCACCATGCCCAACTAATTTTTTGTAGTTTTAGTAAAGATGGTGTTTCACCTTGTTAGCCAGGATGGTCTCGATCTGGTGACCTTGTGATCTGCCCACCTCAGCCTCCCAAAGTGCTGGGATTACAGGCGTGAGCCACTGCACCTGGCCAAAACTGCCACTTTTAAAGCATCAGATCTCATGAGAACTCTCTATCATAAGAACAGCATGGGGGAAACCATCCCCACAATCCAATCACCTCCCACCAAATCCCTCTCTCAACACTTGGGGATTACAATTTGAGAAGAGATTTGAGTGGGGACACAGAGCCAAACCATATCACCCCTCCAGATTTGGGAGAGTTTTTGTACATTTATGGTCCCTCCCTGGAGGGAATAGACTTAGGTTATCTGTCTGCCTGATTACCATATGCTTGTTATCAGTCTCCCGTCTACAGTGTGTTGATGGGAAACGCTGACATGACTTCATGCTTATCAGTCTAGTAGCCAGCACAAACAAACCCAGCATATTCCTGGCCATTTACTTAAAGGGATCAAAGGCTAGTCTCCAAGATGTTTACATCAGAAGTAGGTTCTGCATCTGAGTTCCATTTCTGCATAGATTATTTCAAATATTTTACTAAAGTGAGACTTTGCTTGAATATTTTTTTCCACTGTATGAGTTTAAGTTTGACTCATTCCAAAATTTTTTTCTTTCTTTTTTTACTGAAGTCAACTTTATGGATGTAAAAATTACATAAAACAAAAGGCACATGTTTTAAGTGCACAACGAGTTTGGAGAAGTATAGACATTGTCGTACCAAAGATGAACACTTCCATCACCACCCCAAATTCCCTTATGCCCTTTGCAGTCATCCTCCAACCACTGATCCCCAATGCCATAAAACTCCTCACCTTCTTTCAATTAAAATGTATTAGTTGCACTTGTTTTAGAATTTATTCTAAGTTGGATTACGCAGTACTGTATGTTAAAATTTATTATTCTTTTCTTCAGCATAACTTTTTTTTTTTTCTTTTTAAGAGCTGGGATCTCACTCTGTCATCCAGAGCGCAGTGGTGCAATCATAACTCACCGCAGTCTCCAACTCTGGGGCTCAAGCGATTCTCCCTCAGCCTCCCATGTAGCTGGGAATACAGGCAATCCCCACTGTGCCTGGCTTCTTTTTTACTTTTCAGTATCAAAAATATCATTTTAAAAATATTTAGCTAAACCCAAAAAAGATACTAATTTTGGTCATGCAACAGCTCAATTTAGTTTGGATAATTCAGAGACAAGTAACTACATTAGAAAAAGAGAGGATAATTATTTTTCCGTTTTCAACTAACATAGAAAATTCATCACCAAAAGAAAACATTGGATGGTGTGTACTTGACAACTAAGTTTCCCAAAGGAAATTGAGAAAAGGAGAACAGGGAACCTAACATTCATCTATATCAGGAAAGCACCTTTATCGAAATAACTCTTTCATACACTGAACTCATGATCTATTTACTCTTTTGAAAGCAAAAACAATATGCATTTCGTAGCTTTCCACACTGAAAAACCCAGGAACAATGACTGACCTAATGGCTATGAACTCCCCCAGTGTTCAGTTAAAATGTTATTTCCCACTCCATCAAACCAGAGCTTCCTGAAGAAATAGTTGACTGCAGGTCTCAGACAGGAAAGTACAATTTAACCTGGAACATCCCACATTCAAAGGGTTGGGGAATTGAGTTTCATCACTTAAATGGAGGAGTATCTTAGAATTTGTGAACATATTTTGAAACCACCACAAATTCATTAAATGATTTTGATTTTTTAAAAGATATTCCATCTGTAGACATCCTTATAAAACTCAAACAATATAAAAGCATGTTCCATACAGCAGAAATTGAAATGACGTCTTCACAACAAAACCTACTCACACCTCCACTCCAACCTTCCTTGCATAAGTTCACAGACTTCCCTAAATACACACACACACACACACACACACACACACACACACACACACACGAGACAGAGAGAGAGAGGTTTGGGGTTTTGATTATTATATGAATGGGCTTGTCCTACTATGCCATTTATCAATCAAAACATCATGTCTTGACTGGGTGTGGTGGCTCACACCTGTAATCCCAGCACTTTGGGAGGCTGAGTCGGGCGGATCACCTGAGGTCGGGAGTTCAAGACCAGCCTGGCCAACATGGTGAAAATCCATTTCTACTAAAACTACAAAAAAATTAGTCCCCTGGTGGTAGTGGGCACCTGTAATCCTAGCTACTCGAGAGGCTGAGGCAGAAGAATCACTTGAACCCGGGAGGCAGAGGTTGCAGTGAGCTGATTTCATAGCACTGTACTCCAGCCTGGGCAACAAAGCAAGATTCTGTCTCAAAAACAAACAAACAATCACCCCCCCCAAAAAAAATCATGTCTTGAAGATCTTTCCATGTACGCATAGAGCTAAGTCATTCTTCTTGAAAACTGCACCACATTTCATTGTGTTGATGCACAGTAATTTACTTAATCAATTCCCAGTAGGCAGGCATAGATAATGTACCTTTTTGCCTTTTTTTCTATTGTACACATTGTTGCAGTGAAATCTTTTCAGTCTTGCCCTTCTAGTTCTAGAAATTGTGAGACCTTGGAATGAAAAAAGTGCTGCATTAAAGGGTACGTGTATATTAAAGTTTAACAGTAATTGTCAAATGTCAAGTTGGGGGAAATTCTCTGAAAGAGAAGTTGTTCCAGGAAAAAGGACAGAATCTTTACCAGTTAGCCTGTTGGCAAGTAACAAAAAACAACCCAAAGTGACTCACAGGAAAAGAAAAGATATTTATTAAAAGACAGAGGAATGCAGCCAGGCTTTGGTAGCATAAGGGAATGTAGAATTGATAAGCCATCCGGACTCTCTCTCATCTGTGCTTCTTTCCCTAGTCCAATTTTCCTGGCTTCTCCATCCATAAAATAGACAGACTATTACAATCTCAAAGCTTCCATATTTACATCTCTGTCCAAGAGATCCATCTAAAGTGGAACCCCAGATTCCAGAAGGAGAGGGCCTCCTTGGTTCAGACTGGGCCTGTTAAGTTGAAGATGATCAAGCATCCTGCACTACAAACATGGGACATCCCACTACCAGGACACATCCTTCCACTCTTAATAAAACACCAGGTTTGAGAGTAAACTGCTTCCAGAGTAGAGACAACATCATGGGAAAAGAGACAGCATACATATGTTAAATATACTGCTCTAGGCTGACTCTGGGTGCACTGCCTATGAGTTCTTGAACTCTTGGGCTAAAGCAATCTTCCTGCCTCAGCCTCTCAAAGTGCTGGGAGTATAGGCGTAAGCCACCTTGCCTAGCCAGTACCATTTATAAAAATACTTAAAAACAAAAAACATTTACTGCTCTAAGAACTAATGAGAGAAAAAGTTAAGCAGTTAGGGTGGGTCCTTGGTAAAACTCCTTTAAACAGAGAAACAGCCTGAAAAATCAGGCTGAAGGCACAGATAAGGAAACTTGCACAAATCTATGGCCCACTGAGATAAAGGAACAAGGCCCAACATAGAAATGCCTTTGTCGTTTGTGTCGTAAGACATGCCCACAGCTACACTGATATGGGAACAAGACCCAACATAGAAATGCCTTTTTCCTTTGTATAATCAGCAGGCTTCCAGGAAACAGCCTGTTCTCCTTTTGGGGGCATGTACACGGTGGGCTCCACTGGGTTCTGGTGGGTAATTTCCTTTTCTTTTTTGGACATGCTTTGGACTGTGAGCCAAGCCTCTGTGAATCATCACTTCAGCCCCTGATTGGTCCCAGGCCAACCTGAGTAGGGCTTTCTCCAAGACCAGTCAGCACATTTCTTCCCTTCCCAGTCCATAAAACCCCCTGGACCCAGCTTCATACTTGGCAACCCATTCACCTGTCTCTGCTGTGGAGAGCTTTCTTCTTTCGCATATTAAACTTTTGCTCCAACCTCACCCTTTGTATCCATGGTCCTTAATTATCTTGGTCATGAGACAAAGGACTCCAGGTTATACCTCGCAATGAGAGACTGTGCTGTATTGGCGAGGACTCTAACACTAAGCACCTGACTTAATGATTAAAAAAAAAATTATACTACTTCTGTAGTTAGTGATTGCAAACTATCGTTTCCTGTCACCTCCTCAGTGCAGGGACTAAGATCCTGTGTATTCAGAGTAATTGAAAATGTGGGGCCCGCAGGGCGGCTCATGTCTTTAATCCTAGCACTTTGGGAAGCCCAGGTGAGAGGATCACTTGCACCCAGGAGGTTGAGACTAGCCTGGGTAACATAGTGAAACCCATCTCTGTGCAAAAAGTACAAAAATTAGCTGGGCATGGTGGTATGCACTCACACCTGCAGTCCCAGGTACTTGGCGGGCTGAGGTGGGAGGATCACTTGAGCCCAGAGTCAGAGGCAACAGTGAGCTGAGACTGTGCCACTGTGCTCAAGCCTGGTCTCAAAAATGTGGGGTAGAAACACAGCGTTATGCCGGGCACGGTGGCTCATGCCTGTAATTCCAGCACTTTGGGAGACGAAGGCAGGTGGATCACGAGGTCAAGAGATCGAGACCATCCTGGCCAACATGGTGAAACCCCGTCTCTACTAAATATATAACAATAAGCCGGGCGTGGTGGTAGCCCCTGTAGTCCCAGCTACTCAGGAGCCTGGGGCAGGAGAATGGCGTGAACCCGGGAAGCAGAGCTTGCAGTGGGCCGAGATCGCACCACCGCACTCCAGCCTGGCAGAGCGAGACTCCCCTCTCAAAAAAAAAAAAAAAAAAAAAAAGTATAGAAAAGAAACACAGGGTTATACAGTGCTAGCAACTTCAGCCTGATAGTGTTAGTTTTGCTGGCATTTATTAAAAACAAGAAAAAATGACATAATTGCTGCAGAGAGCTCCAGAGGGGGCAAGGACTGTGCCTCAGGAACCTGTGTCAGCTGAGGCCCAGGGACGGCTGCACCCACCGGCCAGGTCCAGGCCTAGAAGCAACAGACCCTGCAGGCCCTGCGACCTGATGGCCCCAGTGGCCTCCTCGAGTCTGGACTCTTCGACTCATATTGGTTGGACGGCAGCAAACACCCGCCAGGCCACCTAGGACGTGGAATCTTTGGGCAGTGGACAAGGCAGGGTGACAAAAATGGCGGCACCGGAAGGCCCAACTGAGACCTCCGGCCCAGAAGGCGAAGCTGTGTGGAGCAGCGACTGGCCAAGGAGCCGCGCGGATGGGGGACTTGGGGCGGCTGCTTAGTGCCCCTGAGATGGAACAATAACGAAAAAGGCCTTACAGGCCAGGAAACGAGCGGCCCAGCGACGGTTAGAACCGTTAAAACCGTTAGCAACCTTCCTGCGCATGGTCCTGGCAGTGGAAGCCAGAAACGGTAGAAAAACTTAACAGCGCTGGGTCAAGAAAAAGAAGTGCCCAGCATCCTTCGGGGAGATTTAGGAGGCAGTGTAGAAGTCCTGTGCATATGAGAAGAACAAGTTGATCTCCATTCTCCACATCCCACTTTTTTTTTTCTTTTTTTGAGACAGGGTCTCCCAGACTGCAGTGCAGTGGTGCAATCACTGCTGAGGTTCACAGCAGCCTCAAATTCCTAGATTCAAGTGAACCTCCCATCTCAGCCTCTCGATTAGGTGGGGCAATAGGTATGCCCCACCACCCCAGGCTTTTTTTTTTTTAAATAGAGACAGCATCCTATGTTTCCCAGGCTGGTCTCCAACTCCTGGGCTCAAGCAGTCCTCCCACTATGGCCTCCCAAAGTGCTGGGATTACAGGCTCGACCCACCACACCCTCGCCTACATTTATCTTTTTCTAGAGACGTGGTCTCACTCTGTCACCCAGGCTAGTGTGCAGTGGTGTGATTAATATTTTGTTTTTTGTAGAGATTGGGGTCTTGCTATGTTGCCCAGAGTGGTCTCAAACTCCTATCCAAAAGCAATCCTCCTGCTTCAGACCCAGAATAGCTTGGATTACAGGAGTAATCCACCACGGCTGCCTCTCACACCTTTTAAAAGAAAACTTTTTTTCTATTTTTCCCCCTGACAGGGGCTCACTTTGTTACTCAGGCTGGAGTGCTGTGGTGTGAACATGGCTCACTGCAGCCTTGATCTCCCAGGCTCAGGTGATCCTCCCATCTCAGTCTCCTGAGTAGCTGGGACTGCAGGTGGGGCGTGCCACCATGCCCAGCTAGTTTTTGTATTTTTTTGTAGAGATCAGATTTCACTATGTTGCCCAGGCTGGTCTTGGAGTCCTGAGCTCAGTTGATCCCTCTGCCTGGGCCTCCCAAAGTGCCAGATTACAGGTGTGAGGCACTGTGCCCGGCCTAAAAGGTTTTTTTGTAAAATTTTTGTACATTAGAAAAAAAAAAACATTTGCTGAAGTGGGAGGATTGCTTGAGGCCAGACGTTTGAGACCAGCCTGGAAAATAAATGACATCCCTGTCTCTATAAAAATATAAACAAATAAAATGTTTGCTATATCTAGGCCTTCTAGATAGAAAGGTTGCTGACATGCTAAAGTAGACCTAGAAAATCACATAACTTGTAAATGGCCATTTATTTTTTTTTTAATTGTAGAAAAGAAATGTCTTTTGGAAACAACCTTTTGAAATGGAATTGTTAGACCACCAGTAGAAGCAACACATGTCCACTTTTGTTCAATGATTTAGAAGACATGGGACAGGGTGGCTCATGCCTGTAATCCCACCTCTTTGGGAGGCCAAGGTGGATGGATCACCTGATGTTGCAAGTTTGAAAGCAGCCTGGTCAACATGGTGAGAGCCCGTCTCTACTGAAGAAAACAAAAATTAGCTGGGAGTGGTGGCATGCACTTATAGTCCCAGCTACTGGGGAGGCTGAGGCAGGAGAATCGCTTGAACCCAGGAGGCGGAGGTTGCAAAAAGCTGAGATCACGCCACTGTACTCTAGCCTGGATGACAGCACAAGACTCAGTCTCAAAAAAAAAAAAAAAAAAAAGGCCTGAGGAGAAAGAGAAGAAGCTTCTGTGACAGCAGTCTGGTCATATTTAGAAGTCATCTTCATATTATAACTATGCTCTCTGTGTGAATTTTATTTCTCCCTGTATATACAATTGATGAGTATTTTTTGAAATATCTATGCCAAAATGTTCATATTTAGAAGATACCTTATTATAACTATTGCTATGTGTGTGCAGTTTTATTTAGCAGTATTATATATCTAGTGGACAGGTAAGTAAGCTCTTATTTGAAATATCTAGTCTTTCCAGATATTTTCAAGTATTTCATGTATCTAAAATTAGAGATATCCGTTAGGTTGATAGGTCCCTAAATTTTTTTAAAAAAGGAAATTAGAGGTAGTAGTAAAACACTTTGTAGACAGTTTTTAAAAATTGCTGGGACTGACTGGGCATGGTGGGTCATCACACCTGTAATCCCAGCACTTTGGGAGGCCAAAGTGGGTGGATCACCTGAGGTCAGGAGTTCGAGACCAACCTGGCCAACATGGTGAAATCTCATCTCTACTAAACATAAAAAAATTAGCCGGTGTCCTAGTGGACACCTGTAATCCCAGGTAGTGGGGAGGCTGAAGCAGGAGAATCACTTGAATCCAGGAGAGGGAGGTTGCGGTGAGCCAAGATTGTACCACCACACTCCAACCTGGGTGACAGAGCGAGATTCTGTCTCAATTAAAAAAAAAAAAAATTGATGTGACTATTTTATGATTCCACTTATATGAGGTATTTACAATAGTTAGATTCACAGAGACAGAAAGTAGAACAGTGGTTATCAGAGGCCAAGGGGATGGAGGAGCTGCTCACGGGGAGTTATTGCTAAGAGAGTACAGAGTTTCAGTTTGGGATGATAAAAAATTCTGGAGCTGTTGGGAGTGATGATTGCACAACAGTGTGAATATACTTAATGCCACTGAACTGCATGCCTAAAATGCTTAAATAGTAAATTTTATGTCAAATATATTTTACCATAACAACATTTTAAAAAATTGATGGGAAATACTGTCTTTGCAATGGAATAGTTGCAAGTAGTTTGTTAATTGTTCAAACCGCCTTTGTACTTGATCATTTGCTTGAGGGAGATTGGAGGGAAGAAATCGCAAAAGGTGTTTTGCTAGTGCGTACTACAAGATTTCAGATTACTCGTTGCCTGGTATAGTAGCTGCACTTCTTTAAACTTTGCTATACTGTGTATAAAGCCAGGAATGCTTTTCTCAAGGACATGGCAGCTGCCTCTTTGAAATATAATCTTCCATGGGGATAGTTTTCCTAACTCTTACTTTTGTGGGAGGGTAGGAGTCTAACTTCAGTGGGTGACTTACTCCAAGTTGCAAAACTGCCTACTGTCTTAGAGATATGAAACATCTGTTTCTTCTTTGGATAAAGTCGACGAGCAAACAAAGACCACCCCCAATCAACAGACAAATTTAAAATGGACTATATGTGATGAATGATGCTGTCGACTCCTCTTACTTGGGGACAAGTTATCATTTATCATGAGAATATGTATGTTATAGGTTGTATCTGCTTGACATCACAAAAGATGCCAGGAAAAAAGGGTGAAATTTATCCCTTCCTTGGTTGGGTGCAGTGACTCATGCCTGTAATCCCAGCACTTTGGGAGGCAAAGGTGGGTGGATTACCTGAGCCCAGGAGTTCCAGACCAGCCTGGGCAACATGGCAAGACCCCCGTCTCTACAAAAATACAAAAATTAGCTGGGTGTGATGGCACGCCCCCTGCACTCCCAGCTACTTGGGAGGCTGAGGTAGGAGGATGGATTGAGCCCGAGAGGTCAAGACTGCAGTGAGCTGTGATTGTACCACTGCATTCCAGCCTGGGTGACAGAGTGAGACCCTTTCTCAAAACAAAAAAACAAAAACAAAAACAGGTCGGGTGCGGTGGCTCATGCCTGTAATCCCAGCACGTTGGGAAGCCAAGGCGGGTGGATTACCTGAGGTCAGGAGGTCGAGACAAGTCTCGCCAACACCGTGAAACCCCATCTCTACTAAAAATACATAAATTAGCTGCGTGTGGTGGCGCGCGCCAGTATTCCCAGCTACTCGGAGGCTGAGGCACGAGAATCACTTGAACCAGGGAGGCAGAGTTGCAGTGAGCTGAGATCACACCACCACACTCCAGCCTGGGCCAGACTCCATTTTGAAAACAAAACAAAAAAAATATTTCTATCTTTGCAATCTCTTTATGGATTGCCAGTGACGCATATCATGTTATTTCTTAATGTATATTCAATAATAATAGTGATAAAATTATTTTTCTTTCTTTACTACTTTTCTGGAGAGGATTTCTGGGAGATTACTTTTGTGGGAGAAGATTTTGTTTTTAATTCTATTTCTCCAATAATGACAAAAATAGTGGTAGTAGACTAACACATTTTGTTCATTTTGCGTTAAAGTACTTAGGTTGTCTCTTGACAGAGACTTTTGGAAATGAAATTGTAAAAACACATCTCATTCATTGGATTGGTTTCAGAAAGAAGGAATTGGGAGAAATGAATTATAGACCAGACTGTTCCTGATTAGAAGCCACTTTCAGATATAACCATGGTTATATGTGAAGTTGATTCCATACTACTGTGTATATAGTAGGCAAAATTAAGTCATTGTTTAAAACATTAAGCCTTTCTAGAATTTTTTTTTTTTTTTTTTTTGAGACAGGATGTCATTCTGTCACCCAGTGGCTTGATCAGAGATCACTGCAGCCTCAAACTACTGGTCTCAAAGGATCCTCCTGTCTTAGCCTCCCAAGTAGCTGGGACCACAGGCATATATCACTACACCTGGCTAATTTTAAAATTTCTCCAGAGATGGGGTCTCACTGTGTTGCCCAGGCTGGTTTCCAATTCCTGGACTCAAGCAATCCTCCTGCCTTGACCTCCCAAAATGCTGCGATTACAGGTGTGGGCCACCGCACCCAGCCTGTAGATCTTTAGAAGTACATGAAGTGTGTTAAAAGCAGAGGTAGTAAAATAATACTGTATTAGTGCATTTTCACACTGCTGTAAAGAACTACCTGAAACTGGGTAACTTATAACCAAAAGAAATCTAATTGACTCACAGTTCCACATGTTTGGGAGGCTCAGGAAACTTAACAATTATGGTGGCAGGAGAAGGGGACAGGCACAGTCTTCAAATGTCAGGACTAGAAGTGCAGGCAACTATGCCAGCTAATTTTGGTATTTTTAGTAGAGGCAGGGTTTCACAACTTTGGCCAGGCTGGTCTCAAACTCCTAAAATCAAGCAATCTGCCTGCCTCAGCCTCCCAAAGTGCTGGGATGACAGGCACGACACCCAGCCCTGCCTGTTTTAAGTCCCACCAACTGGGAGGCTTCAAACAACAGAAATGTATTGTCTCACAGTTTTGGAGGTCAGGAGTTGGAATTGAATTTTCAGCAGGGCAGGTTCTTTCGGGGTACCCTAAGGGAGGATCTGTTCTTTGCCTCTCTGCTAGCTTCTGCTGGTTTGCGCAGTCTTTGGAGTTCTTAGCTGCATCACTCTAGTCTCTGCCTCCATTGTCACATGGCCTTCTTGACTACGTGTCTCCATGTGTTCTCCCTTCTTATAAGGTCACCAGTCATATGAGATCTAAAACCTACCTTAGTCCAGTATGACTTCATATTCTAACTTAATTATAACTGCAAATACCTTATCTTCAAACAAGGTCACATTCACAGGTACCTGGGATAGGAATTGAATGTACCTTTTTTAGGGGACACAGTGCAACCCACAACAGTTGCAGGTCAGTCATGGCTCTTATTCTGCCAGATGCTTCTTTCCATTGCTGGATGTAGTTGGACGTAGACTGACGAAGTGGCCCCTACTTATCATGTGCTATTCCTGTGATAGAACCAACTATAGCTCTTAAAACATCCATTCAGATGAGTCATGTATCAAGTTCTACTGCATAACAGTTTTCATCACATGTCATAACTCAGTCTGTGCTAGGGATTTCTGCCTCAGGGTCATGTTTGTACAGAACCTGCATTGTCTCATGATGATAGAATTCCTGTTAAGAATCAATCTGGGGCTGGGCATAATGGCTCACGCTTGTAACCCCAGCACTTTGGGAGGCCGAGGCGGGCTGATCACCTGAGGTCAGGAGTTCGAGACCAGCCTGACCAACATGGAGAAACCCCATCTCTACTAAAAATACAAAATTAGCCAGTCTTGATGGCGCATGCCTGTAATCCCTGCTACTCGGGAGGCTGAGGCAGGAGAATCGCTTGAACTCAGGAGGCAGATATTGCAGTAAGCTGAGATCACACCATTGCACTCCAGCCTGGGCAACAAGAGCAAAACTCCATCTCAAAAAAAAAAAAAAAAATTTATCTGGGCTGGGCACAGCAGCTCACATGTGTAATCCCAGCACTTTGGGAGGCCGAGGCAGGCGGATCGCTTGAGGTCAGGAGTTTGAGACCAGACCAGCCTTTTTAGTAGAAACAAAACCCTGTCTCTACGGTGGAGGTTGCAGGGAACGGACACTGAGCCACTGCACTCCAGCCTGGGCAACAGAGTGAGACTCCACTCAAAAAAAAAAAAAAAAATCAATCTGGCTGGGCATGGTGGCTCATGCCTGTAATGCCAGCACTTTGGGAGGCTTAGATGGGTGGATCACCTGAGGTTGGGAGTTTGAGACCAGCCTGGCCAGAATGGTGAAACCCTGTCTCTACTAAAAATACAAAAATTAGCCAGGCATGGTGGCACATGCCTGTAATCCAAGCTACTCAGGAACCTGAGACCGGAGAACCATTTAAACCTGGCAAGTGGAGGCTGCAGTGAGTTGCAATTGAGTCACTGCAATCCAAATTGGGCGACAGAGTAAGACTCTGTCTTGAAAAAAAAAAAAAAAAGGTAAATAAAAAAATGAATCAATCTGTTTCTAAGAGAAAACATGTGCATGTCATATATTGGATAAGGGACTCATATATAAAATATACAAGGAACTTAAACTACTCAATAACAAGAAAACAAGAAATCCAATTTAAAAATAGGTAAAGGACTTGAATAGACATTTCTCAAAAGAAGAAATACAGAGGCTGGGTGCGGTGGCTCGTGCCTGTAATCACAGCACTTTGGGAGGTTGAGGCGGGCAGATTACTTGAGGACAGGAATTAAACAATAGCCTGGTCAACATGGCAAAACCTCATCTCAACCAAAAATACAAAAAATTAGCCAGGCATGGTGCCATGCACTTATGGCCCCAACTACTCAGGAGGCTGAGGTGGAGGATCACTTGAGCCAGGAGGCAGAGGTTGCAGTGAGCCAAGATCTCACCATAGCACTCCAGCCTGGACAACACAGCAAGACCTCATTTCAAAAAATACACACACACACACACACACACACATATATAATACAAATAGATACACATTCACACACACATATATATGCACACATATATATACACACACGTACACACAATGGCCAAAAGATATATGAAAAAATACTCAACGTCTCTAATCACCAGAGAAATGCAAATTAAAAACACAATGAGATATCACCTCACACATGTTAGATTGGCCATTGTTAAAAAAGATTAAAGACAAGTTTTGTCAAGAATGTGGAGAAAAGGAAACCAATATACACTATTGGCCGTATTTGTAAATTAGTAAAGCCATTTTGGAAAACAGGATGGAGGTGCCTTCAAAAACTAAGCTAGAATTACCATATGATCCAGCAATCTTACTGCTGGATATATACCCAAAATAAATGAAAACAGTATGCCAAAGAGATGTCTGTACTCTCATATTTCTTGGGAGCATTATTCACAATAGCTGATATGCAGAGAAAACCTAAATGTCTAAAAGTACATGGATGGATTTTTTCTTTTTCTTTTTTGAGGTGGAGTCTCGTCGTGTCTCCCAGGCTGGAGTGTAGTGGCGCGATCTCGGCTCACTGCAACCTCCGCCTCCCAGGTTCAAGCAATTCTCCTGCCTCGGCCTCCCGAGTAGCTGGGACAACAGGGGCCTGCCACCACGCCCAGTTAATTTTTGTATTTTTAGTAGAGATGGGGTTTCACTATGTTGGCCAGGTTGGTCTTGAACTCCTGCTCTTTTGATCCGCCTGCCTCAGCCTCCCAAAGTGCTGGGATTACAGGCCTGAGTCACCGCGCCCAGCCTGCATAGTCTTTTCTATAAACTAGGGATGCTAGGATAGGTTTCACCACACCTCTGGACATCAGGAAGTAGACACAACTATCCAGTAGAGGCATGCATCCTTTAATCCATTGCCTGGAGATCCTGGGGCACAAGTTGGAAGCTTGTGACCTTTTCAAAATTTGGTTACTGATATGGTTTGGATTTGTGTCCCTGCCCAAATATCATGTCAAATTGTAATTCCCAGTGTTGGAGGAGGGGTATGATGGGAGGTGATTGGATCATGGGGGCAAACTTCCCCTTTGCTGTTCTCATGATAGTGAGTGAGTTCTCACAAAATCTGGTTGTTTAAAAGTGGGTGGCACCTCTTCCTTCTCTCTCTTCCTCCTTCTTCAGCCATGTAAGATGTACCTGCTTCCCCTTTGACTTCTGCCATGACCTTAAGTTTCCTGAGGCCTCCCCAGCCATGTTTCTTGTACGGCCTGCAGAACCATGAGCCAATTAAATCTCTTTTCTTTACAAATTATCCAGTCTCAGGTAGTTCTTTATAGCAATGCAAGAACAGACTAATAAAGTTGTTTTTTGCCTTTGTATTTAAGTTAACTTATTCCGCTTTACCTAGGAATGACTTATAATGACATGAAAAGGTGCTCAACATAGTCCTCATAGTCATCAGAGAAATTCCATATAAAACCATGATATGGGCCGGGCGCGGTGGCTCAAGCCTGTAATCCCAGCACTTTGGGAGGCCGAGACGGGCGGATCACAGGGTCAGGAGATCGAGACCATCCTGGCTAACACGGTGAAACCCCGTCTCTACTAAAAAATACAAAAAACTAGCCGGGCGCAGTGGCGGGCGCCTGTAGTCCCAGCTACTCGGGAGGCTGAGGCAGGAGAATGGCGTGAACCCGGGAGGCGGAGCTTGCAGTGAGCTGAGATCCGGCCACTGCACTCCAGCCTGGGCGGCAGAGCGAGACTCCGTCTCAAAAAAAAAAACAAAAACAAAACAAAACAAAACAAAAAAACCATGATATGATGCCTTTACACATCCTCTAGAAAGGCAACAATTAAAACGACTGGCAGTAACAAGTGTTGGGGAGGATGTACCATACCCGGATTCTTATGCACTGCTGATGGAAACATAAAATGATGCAACCACTTTGGAAAACAGTTTGGCAGCTTTTCTGTTTTGTTTTTAAATAAAATTAAACATACATTTACCATACCACTCAGTCATTTCTTTTTTTCTTTCTTTTTAAAAATACTTTCAACTTTTGTTTTAGATTCAGGGGTACACGTGCAGGTTTGTTACCTGGGCATATTGTGTGATGTTGAGGTTTGGGGTCCGATTGATCCCACCACCCAGGTACTGAGCATAATACACAATAGAGAGTTTTTTAGCCCTTGCCTCCTCTTCTCCCTCCCCTCTCTAGGAGTCTCCAGTGTCTACTGTTGGCATCTTTATGTCCATAAGTAACCAGTGTTTAGCTCCCACTCAAAAGTGAGAACATATGGTATTTGGTTTTCTGTTCCTGCATTAATTCCCTTAGGATAATGGCCTCCAACTGCATCCATGTTGCTGCAAAGAACATGATTTTGTTCTTCTTTATAGCTGAATACTCAGTATTTTTATATCTAGGTATGTATCCCAGAGAGCTACATTCACAAAAAATGTTTGAGATGGATATTATTAGCAGATTTATTCTGGAAACAATTTTAATATCCACAACACAAAATTGGATAAATTTACACACATTCTTGAATGGAATTCTACTGAGCAATGAAAAGGAACAATACAAAAACATGGATGAATCTCGAAGACATTACATAGGCCAGGTGTGGTGGTTCGTGCCTGTAATCCCAGCACTTTGGGAGGCCGAGGCTGGCGATCACCAGGTCAGGAGATCGAGACCATCCTGGCTAACATGATGAAACCCTGTCTCTACTAAAAACATAAAAAATTAGTCAGGCGTGGTGGCACATACCTGTAGTCCCAGGTACTTGGGAGACTGAGGCAGGTGAATCCTTTGAACATGGGAGGCAGATGTTGCAGTAAGCCCAGATTGCACCTCTGCACTACAGCCTCGGTGACAGAGTGAGACTCCATCTCAAAAAAATAAAATAAAATAAAGTTTACTAAACAGATCCAGGACTTAACAAACCCAAGAAATGTCCCAATGCCCCGATATCTTAAAGATAAAAGCATTCTTTTCGAGAATAAGTTTCATTTTAAAGATAAGATTTTAGTCTGGCCGCAGTGACTCATGCCTGTTATCCTAGCACTTTGGGAAGCCACGGCAGGCAGATCACTTGAGCTTGGGAGTTCGAGACCAGCCTGGCCAACATAGTGAAACCCTGATTCTACTAAAAACACAAAAATTAGCCAGGTGTGGTGGTACACACCTGTAGTCCCAGCTACTGGGGAGGCTGAGACATAAGACTCACTTGAACTTGGGAGGTGGAAGTTGCAGTGAACTGCGATTGTACCACTGCACTCCAGCCTGGGTGACAAAGCAAGAATGTGTCTTAAATAAATAAATAAATAAAAATAATAGATTCTTGCAAAAGTCTATAGTTACACAAAGGTTAACAATTCTTTGTCACAAGAGCTTGTGTTAGAGAAAATCTCCCCCTTAATTTTTTGGCTTGTTATCTTATATATAAACAGGCATTGTACCTAAGGTGGTCACCTTCCTTCTCTTGCTTTTGGGAATACCCTGTTCTGTCTAGGGAGTAGCCATTCTTATATTCTTTTAGTGTTTTGTTTGTTTTTTTTTTTTTTTTTGAGACAAGGTCTCACTTGATCACCCACACTGGAGTGCAGTGGCACAATCTCGGTTCACTGCAACCTCTGCCTCTCAAGTTCAAGTGATTCTCCTGCCTCAGCACCCAGAGTAGCTGGGATTACAGGCTCCTGCTACCATGCCTGGCTAATTTTTGTGTTTCAGTAGAGAGAGGGTTTCACCATGTTGGCCAGGCTAGTCTCAAACTCCTGAGCTCAAGCAATCCAACCACCTTGGCCTCCCAAAATGCTGGGATTACAGCATGAACCACCGTGCTGGGACTATTCTCTTATTTAGTTAATAAACATGTTTCACTTTACTCTGTGGACTCACCCCAAATTCCTTCTTGCTCAAGATCCGTGAAGCCTCTCTTGGGGTCTGGATCAGGACCTTCTTCTGGTAACGGTAACCATAACAAATTACTACAAACAGGGTGACTTGAAAAAACAAAAATGTATTATCTTACAGTTTAGAAGGCTTGGAGTCTGAATTCAAGGTGTTGGTCAGGCCATGCTTGCTCTGAAGGCCTCCGGGGAGGATCCTTCCTCACCCCTTCTAGAAAGATGGCTCCAGGTGTTCCTTGGCACTCCTTGACCTGCAGCTGTATCACTCCAAGGCCAAGGCACTTGGCTCCTTAAAGGTTTGCTGAAAAATCTGACATGAGGTTGTTTAAGTGGGAGAAAAGGCATACAAATTTATTTAACACATATACAAGGCAGCCTTCTTTTTCTTTTTCTTTTTTTTTTTTAATGAAATTTCACTCTTGTTGCTCAGGTTGGAGTGCAATGGTACAATCTCGGCTCACTGCAACCTCTGTATCCTGGGTTCAAGCGATTGTCCTGCCTCAGCTTTCTGAGTAGTTGGAATTACAGGTGCACACCACCATGACAGTCTAATTTTTGTATTTTTAGTAGAGACAGTGTTTCACCATGTTGTCCAGGCTGGTCTCAAATTCCTGGCCTCAGGTGATCCACCCGCCATGGCCTCACAAAGTGCTGGAATTACAGGTGTGAGCCACCGTGCCTAGCCTTGTTGTAGGAATCAGGAGACCAGAGAGACCAACAGGTGGGACAGGAGGATTTTATTAAGGTGTGCACCAACTCAGTGGATTTGCATCCAAAAGGCTGAGCTGTGAACAAAGATGGCTTGACTTTTATACATGCATCTGAAGAGTGGTTGGTTAGTTTGAAACAAGCTTACAGTGGTGCAAAACGCAGTGGTGTGAAAGCAAGTTTACAGAAACAGAACAAAGACAGTTTATCAAACAGTAACAGGCTTGCAACTCAGGCTCACTTAGGCATGTCATGTGACCCTTGCTGTATGGCCTCTATGGCTGTAATTTAGGTTTGCTCAAGCACATCTTGGGACCTTCACTGTGGTGCCCAGATGGCTGCACTCTAGGCTTGCTCAAGCTTATCTTGTGACCTTCGCTGTGCTGCCTTGATGGAGAACAGGTACTTAAAGAAACCAGCTGCAGAGCACATGAATTTACAAGCCTACAGAACTTGCAGAACAGGGTGCAATAGCATGGAGTGGGTGGGGAGCTGCCTAAAGGAAAAATTCATGTTTTCTTTTTATATCTCCTGCTTCAGCCTTACATGAGAGCTTTCAAAATGAAGATCTGACACCTCAGTGAAGTAAAAAGGCTTCTATTTCATCTTGAGGTTACAGAGAGAATGGGAGCTTGGATCCTGGTAAAACAGGTGATGGGAAGGAAGAAAGGAGGAATTTGGTGGAGTTGTTGCTAGGAAGAATGAGTGGAGCAGAGATTAACTTGTAAACAATTATCTTTATGATTTAAATGATCCTTGGAGACAGTCATTATACTGTTCAGGTGTGGCTAAATTATTAGCCTTATAGGCAGTGAAAGAAAAAACAATTGTTCTCTGTGGTAGGTCTAGATCTTAAGCAGATGGAGGAACTTCAGCTTCTATGGAAGAGACCGTGCGGCAGTGGAGGTGTTACAGGACAGGGTCCCGATTCAGACCCCAAGAGAGGGTTCTTGGATCTCACGCAAGAAGGAATTCAGGGTGAGTCTGCAGTGCAAAGTAAAAACAAATGTATTAAGAAAGTAAAGGAATAAAAGAATGCCTACTCCATAGAGCAGCTGTGAGGGCTGCTGATTGTCCATTTATGGTAATTTCTTGATAATATGCTACACAAGGGGTGGATTATTAATGCCTCCCCTTTTTAGACCATATAGGGTAACTTCCTGATGTTACCATGACATTTGTAAACTGTCATGGTGCTAGTGGGAGTGTAGCAGTGAGGACAACCAGAGGTCACTTGTCACCATTTTGGTTTGCTGGGTTTTGGCCAGCTCCTTTACTGCAAACTGTTTTATTAGCAAAGTCTTTATGACCTGTATTTTGTGTTGAGCTCCTATCTCATCCTGTGACTTAGAATGTCTTAACCATCTGGGAATGCAGCCCAGTGATTATGAGTCAAATCAGCCTTCCTGAGAACTCAGAGGTTGGGTTTTAATGGATAATTCGGTGGGCAGCAGGGCTAGGGAATGGATGTTGTTGACTGGTGGGGGATGAAATCATAGCGGTATGAAAAACGGTCCTCATGCACTCAGTCTGCCTCTGGCTGAGGGCCACAGGACTGGTTGAGTCATGAGTCACAGGTCCAGGTAGGGTCAATTGGTTGCCAGAATGCAAAAGTATGAAAAACATTCACAATCTTAGGCATTATAATAGTGATGTTATCTCCGGGTGTGGTGGCTTATGCTTATAATCCCAGCACTTTGGGAGGCCGAAGCAGGTGGATCACCTGAGGTCAGGAGTTTGAGACCAGCCTGGTCAACATGGAGAAACCCTGTCACTACTAAAAATACAAATATTAGCTGGGCGTAGTGGCGGGTGCCTGTAATCCCAGCTACTCAGGAGGCTGAGACAGGAGAATCGCTTGAACCCAGAAGGCAGAGGTTGCAGTGAGCCAAGATTGCATTATTGCATTCTAGCCTGGGCAACAGAGCTAAAAATAATTTGCTGGGTGTGGTGGCACTTGTCTGTAATCCCAGCTACTTGGGAGGCTGAGGCAGGAGAATCACTTGAACCTGGGAGGTGGAGGTTTCGGTGAGCCAAGTTTGCGCCATTGCACTCCAGCCTGAGCAACAAGAGTGAAAAAAAGAATTAAAAAAAAAAAAAGAATTTTTTAAAAAAGACATAAGACGTTTCCTATAGGGCCTGAGATAACTTTCTGGGGTAATAGAAATAGTCTATATCTTGATTGTGGTGGCTATCACACAGGTATAAACATTTGTCAAACCCATGAAACAGTACACTTTTGTTTTTTTTGAGACAGAGTCTCATTCTGTTGTCCAGGCTGCAGTGCAGTGGTGTGATCTCAGCTCACTGAAACCTCCACCTCCCAGGTTCAAGCAATTCTCCTGCCTCAGCCTCCCAAGTAGCTGGGACTACAGGCATGCACCACCATGCCTGGCTAATATTTTGTTGGTAATTTTTAGTAGAGATGGGGTTTCACCATGTGGGCCAGTCTGGTCTTGAACTCCTGACGTCAAGTGATCCACCTACCTTGGCATCCCAAAGTGCTGGGATTCCAGGTGTGAGCCACCACACCTGACTTGTATACTTTTAAAAATAGGGATTATTTTTGTGTGTGTGACAGAGTCTTGCTCTGTTGCCTAGTCTGGAGTGCAGTGGCATGATCTTGGCTCACTGTAACCTCCGCCTCCCAGGTTCAAACGATTCTTGTGCCTCAGCCTCCTGAGTAGCTGGGACTACAGGTGCCTGCCACCACACTAGGCTAAGTTTTATATGTTAGCAGAGATGGGGTTTCACCATGTTGGCCAGGCTGGTTTCAAACTCCTCACCTCAGGTGACCTACCCACCTCAGCCTCCCAAAGTGCTGGGATTACAGGCATGAGTCACTGTGCCCAGCCAAAATAGGGGAATTTTATTATAAGTTATATTGTTGTAGGAATCAAGGGGCAGGAGAGACCAATGAGTGGGATAGGAGGATTTTATTAGGTGTGCACCTGCCCAGCGGATTAACATCCAAAGACTGAGACCTGAACAAAGAGAGGGCTTGACTTTTATACATGCATCTGAAATGCGGTTGGCCAGTTTGATGGTGCAAAACCTGTAGAGCGGGCAAGTGAGCTTACAGAAGCAGAACAAAGGCAATTTGTCAAACAGTGACAGGTTTTACAACTCATACCTTGTGACCTTGCCGTGCTGCACAGAAGGGAAACACAGGAACTTACAAAACTTGCAAAAATAATTATGAGAACAGAACAAGGAACAATGGTAAGGGGGAAGAATCAGAAGGGGGAAGCTGAAAGAGAAAAACTTGTTTTCTTCATCCCTGCTCTGGAATGGGAGGGAGAGGCTCTGGATCCCATCCGTTCTGGGCCCAGGCTCTGTAGATAGTGCTATCAAAGTCCCAACAGAGCCCTGCCCATCACTGGGCATAAGAGTGAGTCAGCCTAGTACAGGAAAACTTGTTTTTCTTTTTATGTCTTCTGCTTCAATACCTCCTTAAAGTTAATTTTTAAAAGTAAGGTTCTCTATGTATAAGGTCCTCTGAATGGGCTATACCATGGTCAAACCACTGTGACCCCTGTGACCCACACATACAGGCCTCCTGGTGTCACAAAGCCTGGAGCAACAAGAGAACCACTAAAGAAGAAGAAACAGCTAGTTCCTGCCTAACTGATTAACCGACTTTGCAACATTCCACCATTGTGATCCATTCCTGCCCTACCCTAACTCATCAATTGACCTTGTGATATTGTGCCTTGTGACCTCTCCCCACCTCATGACTATGCACCTTATGACATTCTTCCCCTGCCCGAAAAAACTGCCCCTAACTGTAACTTTCCACTACTTACCCCAAACCTATAAAACCAGTTCCACTCCCACCACCTTTCACAGACTCCTTTCTTGGACTCAGCCCACTTGCACCCAAGTGAATGAACAGCCTTGTTGCTCACACTAATCCTGCTCAGGTGGTCTCTTATACAGACGTGTGTAACACTATGCACTGCAGGTAAACACAAAGGAGTACTTCGCACTTTTTCAGAAGAATGTTTTTTTTTTTTTTGAGAGACAAGGTCTCACTCTACCACCCAAGCTGGAGTATGATCATAACACACTGCAGCCTCAAACTCCTGGGCTAAGCAATCCTCTCACTTCAGCCTCCTGAGTAGCTAGGACTACAGGTGTACAAAATTAGCCTGACTAAGTTTTACTTTTCATTTTTTGTAGAGACAGGGTCTCGCCATGTTCCCTAGACTGGTATCAAACTCCCGGCCTCAAGCAATCCTCCTACCTCAGCCTCCCTAAGTGCTGCGATTACAGTTATAAGCCACTGTGCTCAGTCACATGCACTCTTTCAAGAGTGTAGGAAACGTTTTGGAAGGGCTGGTATTGGAACTTGTACTTGAAGAATGAGTAGGGTAGTATGGCTATTTAAAACCAGATCCTGAAATTCTATGGCCCTGCTCCCATCATGATCTGTGACTGCTGATCTTTTTTTTTTTTTTTTTGAGATGGAGTCTTGCTCTGTCACCCAGCCTGGAGTGCAGTGGCGCAATCTCGGCTCACCGCAACCTCTACCTCCTGGGTTCAAGCAATTCTCCTGCCTCAGCCTCCCGCGTAGCTGGGACTACAGGTGCGCACCACCACACCCAGCTAATTTTTGTATTTTTGGTAGAGACGGGGTTTCACCATGTTGGCCAGATGGTCTCGATCTCTTGACCTCGTGCTCTCCCCACCTCGGCCTCCCAAAGTGCTGGGATTACAGGCGTGAGCCACCACAGCAGGCCTGTGGTACTCATATTTAATGATTCAACCACTAGAATGAAGTAGAATTGATGCTGTGCTAGTTTCTGGGACCACCTTTAGACAGGGGCAGCTTCTGCTTCTTGTCCCTTGGACACTCTCTAGGAACCCAGCCACCATGCCTTGAGGAAACCCGAATAGCCTGCAGAGAGCTCGTGTGGAAAGGAACTGAACTCCCTCCCTCCCAGCCCTGGCTGGGTTCCCAGCTGACAGCCAGCCCTAGCTTGCTTATTATTTTAAGCTGAAGACATTTGAGATTCAACAGATGTGGAAAGAAGCCTTCTGGGAGCTGCCTTCATTTGACTAAAAGCAGCATCTTCTGGGAAATAAGGCTACCATAAACCCTCTCTCTTTCAGAGCATCATAGCCAAGAACAAGAAAGACACTTGCACCTGCATAAACAAACATTACTGCAGACTTTACTTCTCATTTTTTTTCTCCTAAAATCCTATTTATCTTTCCTAAAGAAACCTATTTGTTCTTCTCATAAGAGCCTTTTCTCTCCCCTCCCTTTTCCCTTAGGTGTATAAGCCTTCAACTCTAATCATTAAACAAACAAGCTACTTTTTGTTTTGTTTGAGACAGTCTCACTCTGTCGTCCAGACTGGAGTGCAGTGGTACGATCACGGCTCACTGCAGCCTCGACCTCCCAGGCTCAACAATCTTTTCACCCCTCAGCCTTCTCGGCAGTTGATGCAGGTGTATGCCACCACACCCAGTTAATTTTTTTTTTTTTTTTTTTTTTTTTAACTTTTTGTAAAGACGGGGTCTCACCATGTTGCCTGGGCTGGTCTCAAACTTCTGAGCTCACGCAATTCCTTGCTTCAGCCTCCCAAAGTTCTAGATTGTAGGCGTGAGCCACTGCACCCGGTCAGCAAGCTACTGCTTTTTTTTTTTTTTTTTTTGATGGAATCTCACTCTGTCACATAGACTGGAGTGCGGTGGCATGATCCTGGCTCACTGCAACCTCTGCCTCCTGGGTTGGAACAGTCCTCCTGCCACAGTCTCCCAAGTAGCTGGGATTACAGGTGTGTGCCACCACACCCAGCTAACTTTTGTATTTGTAGTAGAGATGGGATTTCACCATGTTGGCCAGGCTGGCCTTGAACTCCTGACCTCAGGTGATTCACCCACCTCAGCCACCTAAAGTGCTGGGATTACAGGCATGAGCCACCATGCGGGCCTGCAAGCTACTTCTTTTGTTGGCTCCTGTATGCATACATATAAGCCTTTTTTCTCTTGTTAATCTAGCTTTCTTCAGCTTAATTAACAGCCTGCCCCACCCCCCACCACCAAAAAGAACCTAAAAGGGTAGGGGAAAAGATTTTCCTCCTTCACACCATAAATAGTCACAAGTCAGGCTTTGCTACCAAATGAATTTGCTGGAAAAAAAAAAATCAATTTAGTTTTAAAACTATTTTGGATGTGAATTTTGGAAGTGCACTCAAGAGGAAGTGCACTTAAAATATAATGAACTTGGGTCGGGTGCAGTGGCTCAGGCCTGTAATCCCAGCCCTTTGGGAGGCTAAGGCGGGCAGATCACTTGAGGTCAGGAGTTTGAGACCAGCATGGCCAACATGGTGAAACCCCATCTCTACCAAAAATACAAAAAGTTAGCTGGGTGTGGTGGTGCGTGCCTGTAATCCCAGCTACTGGGGAGGCTAAGGCAGGAGAATCGCTTGAACCCAGGAGACAGAGGTTGCAGTGAGCCTAGATCATGACACTGCACTCTATGCCAGACGACAAAACAAGACTCTGTCTCAAAAAAAAAAGAAAGAAAGAAAGAAAGAAAGAATAGCGGGGGTGGAGGGTGGGTTGTGGGTGGGGAAGTTTTGAAAAATGTTACTGGAATATACTTACCCATTGCTTCTGTGAATATATAAAGACGTATGGCATATAAGACCTTCTGGTGCTGGGCATGGTGGCTCACACTTCTAATCCCAGCACTTGGGAGGTTAGCTTGAGCCCAGGAATTTGAGACCAGCCTGAACAACAAGGCGAAATCCTCTGTCTACAAAAATTATAAAAATTCGCAGGACATGGTGGCACTCACGCAGTCCAGCTACTCAGGAGTCTAAGGTGGGAGGATCACTTGAGCCTGGAAGGTGGAGGCTGCAGGGAATCCTGATCATGCCACTGCATTGCAGCCTGGGAGACAAAGTGAGACCCTGTCTCAAAAAAAAAAAAAAAAAAAAAAAAAAAAAGATGTTCTTGCAATTTGCCTGTGATTTGCTCTACACTGTGATGAATAACAGTTGCCATTGCGATAATTCCTGCTATATTTTGACACATAGTGCTGTGAAAAGAAATCCAACATGGAGGCCAGGCGTGGTGGCTCATGCCTGCAATCCCAGCACTTTGGGAGGCCGAGGCAGGCGGATCACCTGAGGTTGGGAGTGCAAGACCAGCCCGGCCAACATGGAGAAACCCTGTCTCTACTAAAAATACAAAATTAGCCGGGTGTGTAGGCGCAGTCTTGTAATCCCGGCTACTCATGAGGCTGAGGCAGGAGAATCGCTTGAACCTGGGAGGCAGAGGTTGTGGTGAGCTGAGATTGCGCCATTGCACTCCAGTCTGGGAAACAAGAGTGAAACTCTGTCTTAAAAAAAAAAAAAGAAGAAGAAGAAAGCCGACATGGAGATTTGTTGGAGGTCTCTGTCAAGGAGCCAGGAGGGCAAAAGTTGGCCCTCAGTCATATATGGATCCAGAGGGATCGGACCTGTTTGAACTGGGCCAAATGCCAAGCGTTCTGGAGAAGCAGCTTCACTAGGTTTGAACTGCTCACACGGGGCAGATCACAAACCTCCTGAGGACACAGCTGTGAGAATTAAGCTGATCGTGGCCTAGAGACTTTCTAAGCTGTCAACTGGCCTATAGGGGGAGGAAAAAACAAACAAGAAGAAAAGAAGCGTTTTATCCAAGGAATACAAGCCCCTTTAAGCCATCAGGCCAAAGAGGCATTGAAATGAAACAGCAGTTAGGTTACTTCGCCTTCAATTAATAATCACCTTGTTTTTAATTTTTTTTTTTTTTTCAGAGACAGGGTCTGCCTCTGTGGCCCAGGCTGGAGTGCAGTGGCTCACTGCAGCCTCAACCTCCTGGGCTCAAGTGATCCTCCCACCTCTGCCCCCTGAGTAGCTGGGACTACCAGCACACACCACCCTGCATGGCTAATTTTTACATTTTTTGTAGAGACAGGGTCTCTCTGTGTTGTCCAGGTTTGTCTCAAAGTCTTAGGCCCAAGCAATCCTTCAGCTTTCACCTCTGAGTGGCTGGGGCTATAGGTGTGCACCACCACGCCAGCTAAATTTTTAAAAAGTTTTCAGTAGAGATATAGTCCCCCTGTGTTGCCCAGGCTGGTGTCACACTCCTGGGCTCAAGTAATCCTCCCACTTCAGCCTCCCAAAGTGCTGGGATTACAAGCGTGAGTCACTGCACCCAGCCAAATAAAATAATAATCACCTCTTGAAGCCACTTGCTATGTGGCTTCTACACTTAACCGAGGCCAAGTACCCCTAAAATGCCAAATGCTCTACAGTTCACCAATGTGTAGCCAATCACTAGCCAATGTTATTTCTGTAAACCAATGAGAATTCCTAACAATGTAATCACCCTCTCTCCTGATTGGTTATTTTTTCTTTAAAAACTTCAGTCTCTCTAATATCCTCTGGAGCACACCCCACGGCAAGTTGGAAGTATGTCCTGGACTGCCGCCCTCAACCTTGACCCAAATAAACTTTATATTAATATGGCCTCAGCTTCTCCCTTTGAGGTTGACAGGTTATGTGTCAATCATAGACTGTGCTACTGTCTTCCACTTAGGCGAACTTGCAGTAAACTTTGAGAAACACCTGCCTAGTCTTGCCTGGATGGAACACGTTTTAGCTATTTGCTAGATTTGTTTCTCCTGAATTGCAATGCATAAAAACCCTGATTAAAATGTCTTCCCGGGCCAGGTGTGGTGGCTCACGCCTGTAATCCCAGCACTTTGGGAGGCCAAGGCAGGTGGATCACCTGAGGTCAGGAATGCCAGACCAACCTGGCTAACATGGGGAAACCCCGTCTCTACAGAAATACAAAAATTAGCCGGGCATGATGGTGGGCGCCTGTAGTCCCGGCTACTCAGGAGGCTGAGGCGGGAGAATCACCTGAACCTAGGAGGTGGAGATTGCATGGAGCCGAGATCATGCCATTGCACTCCAGCCTAGGTGACAGATCTAAACTCCATCTCAAAAATAAGATAAAATGGGCAGGACATGGTGGTTCATGCCTGTAATCCCAGCAGTTTGGGAAGCCAACACAGGAAGATCACAAGGTCAGGAGTTTGAGACCAGCCTGGCCAACATGGTGAAACCTCCTCTCCATTAAAAATACAAAATTAGCCAGGTATGGTGGCGCATGCCTGTAATCCCAGCTACTCGGGAGGCTGAGGCAGGACAATCACTTGAACCCGGGAGGCGGAGCTTTTGGTGAGCCGAGATTGCGCCACTGGACTCCACCCTGGGAGATAAAGAGAGACTCTGTCTCAAAAAACACAAATAAAATAAAATAAAATAAAATAAAATAAAATAAAAAGTCCCTCCCTTTTTTTGTGGCTCCCCAGTGTTGGTTGACAGTGCATGGATGAAATGTATAATCCCTCCTGAGTTCTCCTGCCCTTCAGGAAGGTTTTTTCACACATGTAGTGGCCTCAGATGCATTGCTGGATTTGGATTTGAGGGTGGAACCTTGGCAGAATTGACAGAAGAGGCACCAGTGGGACAGAGGAGGGACAAGGGGATCAGCCTTTTTTTTGTTTAAAAATGAGGGGGGAGGTGATGGCCTACTCCCCCTTCTTCCCAGCGTGTCTCCTTAAAAACATAACAGGCCCCACGAAAAGTTGAAGGAGCAAAGAACGTGCCATCCCAAAATACATTAGATTGGCATATTGATTATTTTGAGTTGAAAACACTGATGAAATTGTGGTTGGTATGTTTGCTTGTTTATTTATGTTGAGATAGAGTCTCATTCTGTCACCCAGGTTGGAGTGCAATGGCGCAGTCACAGCTCACTGCAGCCTTCACCTCCTGGGCTCAAGCACTCGTCCTACTTCAGCCTTCGTGAGTAGCTGGGTCTACAGGTGTGCATCACCACACCGACACAAGAGAAAATATACACATTTTTTTTTTTTTTTTGAGACAGAGTCTCGCTCTGTTGCCCAGGCTGGAGTGCAGTGATGTGATCTTGGCTCACTACAACCTCTGACTCCTGGGTTCAAGTGATTCTCCGTCCTCAGTCTCTCGAGTAGCTGGGACTACAGGTGTGCGCCACCACGCCGAGTTAATTTTTGTAGTTTTAGTAGAGACGGGGTTTCACCATGTTGGCCAGGATGATCTCGATCTCTTGACTTCATGATCCGCCCACCTCAGCCTCCCCAAATGCTGGAATTACAGGTGTGAGCCACCCCGTCTGGCCCACATTTTATTAGTTTTACATGTACATGGGGATCTTCACAAGAAAATGATTCTTTTTTTTTTTTTTTTTTTTTCAGGTGGAGTCTCGCTCTGTTTCCCAGGCTGAAGTGCAGTGGCATGATCTCAGCTCACTGCAACCTCCGCTCACTGAAACCTCCACCTCCTAGATTCAAGCAATTCTCCTGTCTCAGCCTCCTGAGTAGCTGGGATTACAGGCACACACCACAACATCCAGCTAATTTTTGTATTTTTAGTACAGAAGGGGGTTTCATCATGTTGGCCAGGCTAGTCTTGAAGTCCTGAGCCCAAGTGATGTGTCTGCCTCAGCCTCCCATACTGCTGGGATTACAGGTGTGAGTCACCGCGCTTGGCCCCAAGAGAGTGATTCTTCATTAGCAGGAAGATTGGTCGAGCTCAGGAGT
The DNA here is from genome assembly GCF_003255815.1 of Theropithecus gelada. NCBI lineage: Eukaryota > Metazoa > Chordata > Mammalia > Primates > Cercopithecidae > Theropithecus > Theropithecus gelada. The sequence goes on from NC_037688.1 coordinate 72,364,619, forward strand.
TTGAGACCAGCTAGGCAACATAGCAAGACCCTATCTCTATAAAAAGAAACATGAAAGAATGAGCTGGCCTTGGTGGAGTATGCCTGTAATTCCAGCTACTTGAGAGGCTGAGGCAAGAGGATGGCTTGAGCCCAGGAGTTTGAGGCTGCAGTGACCTATGATCATGCCACTGCACTCCAGCCTGGTGACAAAGCAAGAGCAAGACCTTGTCTCTAAAAAAAAAAAAAGGGCTAACTGACCTGTCTCTGCCTGCATGCAGCAGGCCATAAAAATTCCTCTGGGAGGAGGGCCCTCACATACCAGGGTGAGAAAACAGCCGTTATCGCCAGAGACTGGGAATTGGGGACTGTGGCGGACCTGAATAAACATACTTAATGAAACAACCTTTATCTTTCACTGTTTGACACCCCTATATATCTCCTAGCAACTCCCCTAGAAAATTTATTGCCCTAGCCAGGTTTTCCTGTCATTTCTTCTCAAATGTATCATGCTTTATCTAAATAGTATACAGGCATCTTTCTTTAGCCACTTGTTTGAACTTCACGCTATTGTGAAGACCCCCATGTACAGGTAAAACTAATAAAATGTGCATATTTTTGTTAATCTACATGGTGTCAATTTGGTGTCTAGATCCAGCCAAAGAGCCCACATAGGAGCTAAAGGGGAGTTGGAGGTGACCACTGGCTCCTTTACAAGGTCCAGCCTTTTGATTTCATAGCACATAATTATGGACTTTCTGAGGCCGGGCACGATAGCTCATGCCTGTAATCCTAACATTTTGGGAGGCTGAGGAGGCGGGTGGATCATAAGGTCAGGAGTTTGAGACCAGCCTGACCAACATGGTGAAACCCTGTCTCTACAAAAATTACAAAAATTAGCTGGGTGTGGTGATGTGCACCTGTAACCCCAGCTACTCAGGAGGCTGAGGCAGGAGAATTGCTTGAACCCGGGAGGCGGAGGTTGCAGTGAACCAAGATCACACCACTGCCCTCCAGCCTGGGCGACACAGAATGAGACTGTCTCAAAAAAAAAAAAAAGAAAAAGAAAAAGAAAAAAAATTCTGGGCTTTCTAATCCTTGGAACTGTAAACACGCACCTCCAAGGCTGACATAGAAGGAGGACTACAGGAGGCAATCCAGAGATCAAATTTTCTTTCCAATTTTTATTTTTTTGGAGACAAGTCTCACTCTGTTGCCCAGGCTGGAGTGCAGTGGTTCCATCATAGCTTATTGTAGCCTCAAGCTCCTGGGCTCAAGTGCTCCTTCTGCCTCAGCTTCCTGAGTAGCTGGGTTACAGACGCGCACAAAAAGCCTGGCTAATTTATTGTTTACTTTTTGTAGAGTGGGGTCTTGCTCTGTTGTCCAGGCTGGTCTTGAACTCCTGGGTTCAAGTGATACTCTTGCCTCAGTTTCCTAAGGTTCTGGGAATACAGGAGTGAGTGACTGCACCTGACCCAATAAGAGCTGCTTCAATTATTCTCTCTTCTACTTTTCTGTAAATTCTGTTCAGATTTTGTCCGTACTGCTACAAAAAAAGAAAGAAAGAGGGAAAGAGAGAAAGAAAAGAAAGACAGACAGACAGACAGAAAGAAGGAAAGAAAGAAAGAAAGAAAGAAAGAAAGAAAGAAAGAAAGAAAGAAAAGAAAGAAAAAGGCCGGGCGCGGTGGCTCAAGCCTGTAATCCCAGCACTTTGGGAGGCCGAGACGGGTGGATCACGAGGTCAGGAGATCGAGACCATCTTGGCTAACATGGTGAAACCCCGTCTCTACTAAAAAATACAAAAAACTAGCCGGGCGAGGTGGCGGGCGCCTGTAGTCCCAGCTACTCGGGAGGCTGAGGCAGGAGAATGGCGTAAACCCGGGAGGCAGAGCTTGCAGTGAGCCGAGATCGCGCCACTGCACACCAGCCTGGGCGACAGAGCGAGACTCCGTCTCAAAAGAAAAAAAAAAAAGAAAGAAAAAAAATTAAAAGGAATCAACAGGTCAGAGGAAAATAAGCATTTACTCAGGAATGGGGGTTGCAACCAGGCCCCAGAGACCACCACCCAAGATGGGCAAGAAAGGCTTATAGGAAATTTTTTAGATGACATAAATTGCCAGATTATTTTATTGATGGATTAAACAATGAAGTCGTTAGTCATTGGTGAAGGGTACATTTGGGTCAGTTAGGAAAAAACTATACAGAGTGTTCCCAAAGATGAGGACCAGTTTCCTTGTATTGTATATTGTCGAGAGCATGGTTGTTTGTGAGAGAACTGTTTCTCACAGGTCTTTGTGGGTTTCAAAGTTCACCACCCGATCTAGGCCCAGCGGCTCACATGTAAAATCCTGGTACTTTGGGAGGCTGAGGCGGGCAGGTCGCTTGAAAGGAATTCTCTGGCTGATTGCAACTGCCTTTGCAAAAATTATAAGTGAGAAAATTATAACAGTGAAAGGGATCTGACCCAAATGACTCCATCTTGCTTCTAACCTCCAAGCTGTCCTTGCTCATTCGGACAAACTTAATTTATAGTTTACCTTAGAAACAAAGATGATAACAGCCTTTTCCGAAAACAAACCCCCTTCCTGCCTGGGGGCGAGACTGCCTTTGCAGGACCAACAAACTAGCCACAAGATTAGAAATTATGGTTTACGGGTCATGTAGCTAGAGGCTGCAAGATTCTGAACCTCCCCAAATTGCTCCTGGGGGTAACATCACTATCATAAAATGTAAGATCAGTGTTTGAGATATTTTGCAGACCCTGTACTTGATGGATCCACTGGCACTGCCCAGATTGATAGACTGGTCATCTGGTCTAGTGGCCCCCACCCAGGAACTGACTCAGCGCAAAAGGACAGCTTCCACTCCCTATGACTTCATCTCTGACCTGACCAATCAGCACTCTCCACTTGCCAAGTGTCCACCCACCCAATTATCCTTAAAAACCCCAATCCCTGAGTTTCTGGGGAGACTGATTTGAGTAATAATAAAACTCTGGTCTCTCATACAGCCGGTTCTGTGTGAATTAAACCCTTTCTCTATTGCAATTCCCCTGTCTTAATGCATCAGTTTAAATTGGCTCTGTCTAGGTAGTGGGCAAGGAGAATCTGTTACATAGTTACATTACCTTGCCTGAAAGTAAATCCTAAGACCTTCATTCTGTCAGAGGCACTTGAACCAGAGCAACACCATTTTACTGGGCGGCATTCGCAGGAGACTAGGGCATTCTTAATCACAGGATGAGATACGAGGTTGGCACAAGATACAGGTCATAAAGACCTTGCTGATAAAATAGCTTCCAGTAAAGAAGCTGGCTAAAACCCAAAACCAAGATGGTGATCAGAGTGACCTCCAGGTGTCCTCACTGCTACCCTCCCACCATCACCATGACAGTTTACAAATGCCACGGCAATGTCAGGAAGTTACCCTGTATAGTCTAAAAAGGGGAGGCCTGAATAATCCACCCCTTATTTAGCATATCATCAAGAAATAACCATAAAAATGGGCAACCAGCAGCACTTGGGGTTGCTCCGTTTATGGAATAGCCATTCTTTTATTATATTGTTTTATTTTTTGAGATGGAGTCGCACTCTGTCGCCCAGGCTGGAATGCAATGGCACGATCTCGGCTCACCACAACCTCCGCCTCCCGGGTTCAACTGATTCTCCTGCCTCAGCCTCCTGAGTAGCTGGGATTACAGGCACCCATCGCCACGCCCGGCTAATTTTTGTATTTTTAGTAGAGACAGGGTTTCTCCATGTTGGTCAGGCTGGTCTCGAACTCCAGATCTCAGGTGATCCACCCGCCTTGGCCTCCCAAAATGCTGGGATTACAGGCGTGAGCCACCGCGCCTGGACCATTCGTTTATTTTTTTTACTTTTCCAGTAAACTTGCTTTCACTTTACTCTATGGACTTGCCCTAAATTCTTTCTTGTGTGAAATCCAAGAACCCTCTCTTGGGGTCTGGATAGGGACCTTTCTGGTGACAATTCCAGAGAGACCCTGTACCCCACCCCCCAGTTTATTAACAGTAGATCATACTCTTTTTGTCCAGTCATCTTTGTACACAACTCTTCATTTTCCAGTGAACCTCAGCATAAAAATACAGTTTCCTCTGAGTCTATATTTCTGAAGGCTCTTGTGTCATGCAAAATTTTGTTAAATTCATTTCTTACGTTTTTCTCTTAATAATCTATTTTCTGTTGTAGGAGTATTGGCAATGACCCTTGTGATGGGTGAGGATAACTTATTACCTTTTCACTCCTACAGCAGTTAATTATTCCCTAAATGAAGTTGAGGTACAAGGAGAGGATTAAGTGACCATTGATTGGGAGGAAGTGGCTGCATGTATGGCAGATTGACCTACACCTACCATTCCCTCCATAAAATCTCTTGGCTAAGCATGGTATACCGAATGCCACAGCTAATAGTCCTCTGTACACCTCAATATTCTCATTTATAAACGAGAATAACACTTTTATATCCAGCTAACTTTTGTATTTTTAGTAGAGATGGGGTTTCACCATGTTGGCCAGGCTGGTCTCAAACCTCTGACCTCAAATGATCCACCCGCGTCGACCTCCCAAAGTGCTGGGATTACAGTCATGAGCCACTGCGGCTGGCTAGAGTAGTTGTTTTAAGGATTGACAAAGATCCTCTCCTTGACCAAGCTTTAGGCAGATTCATCGAAATCCTCTTCCCAATTAGGTCTCAACTCTTGGACTTCCATGGCTTTTTTTTTGTTTTTGTTTTTGTTTTTTTTGGTATTTTAGCGAGAATCCTGCTTTTTCTTTCCTTTTTTTTTTTTTTTTTTTTTTTTTTTGGTATTTTAGTGAGAATCCTGCTAAGTCAGTTTAGCCAGAATCCTCAGCCCTGGATATCTGATCACATTCCAGATCACCCTGGCTTACCTGCAGCACGAATCCTGTTAGGTCCATGTAGCCAGAATCCTCTTCTCTTACCACTGATGTTTCCTTTCGGTAATTTTCCACTCACGGATCCCTACCCTGTTTCTGGGCTATAAATTTCCACTTGTCTTTGTTGTATTTGAAATTCAGCCTATTTCTTTTTCTTTTCTTTTCTTTCTTTTTTTTTTGAGATGGAGTTTCATTCTTGTTGCCCAGGCTGAAGTGCAAATGGCACGATCTTGGCTCACTGCAAACTCCGCCTCCCCAGTTCAAGCAATTCTTCTGCCTCAGCCTCCCAAGTAGCTGGGATTACAGGCACAAACCACCATGCCTGGCTAATTTTTGTATTTTTAGTAGAGATAGGATTTCACTATGTTGGCTAGGCAGGTCTTGAACTCCTGACCTCAGGTGATCCTCCTGCCTCAGCCTCCCAAAGTGCTGGGATTACAGGCGTGAGTCACCTCACCTGGCTGAGCTGGTATTTTTTTTTTTTTTTTGCTAGTGTATTTATTTTCATTTTAATATCTTTCTATAGACTTTGCTTCTGAAATGGCCACTACTGAATTCCTATGCACAGGCCAATATTTTTGTTTGATCATAGGGAGTTTCCACGGAAACTTTCTGAAACTGGGTATTGATAATGGTAGATAGTATTGATAACTGTAGATTTTTGTTAATTCTGGTTTCTCTGTGCAAATATACCTGCAGGTAAAAAAAGATGGGGGGCGCTGGGGGAAGAGCTTTGGAGAGGAGAGAAAAAAATCTGTGATCCTGCCAACCAAAAAGTGAAATTACAAGTGCTAGAACTTAGAGAAATCATGGTTAGATTTCCTCTGAGCCAAGTTGGAGGACTGAAGCCTGGGAACACATACTCAATATAGACCAAGAATGTGTCCCAAAGTAGGTTGCACGAGGCACGGTATATACACATTTTCAAACAGGAGGAGGTGTGTGGCACAGAAGGTAGGAGAAGAGAGGAGAGAAGCAAGGGTTACATTTTTGTGATTCTGATTGGTGCTCAGGACTGTATATATAAGATAAGGTAAAGGAGCGGTCGAGTGGGTCAGGAGAAAGGTTAGGCATCTTAGGGCCTGGTGGAGGGTGGCAGATTCCCACCTGTCTTTGTTCTACCTCAGATAAACAAGTTTATACCCAGTACCTGTCAGTGAAATGTTTAACAAGCTCCAATTACACAGGCACACAGGCAAGAGGTCAGCTTTAGTTTATAGGCATAGGGTTGTGTGTGTGTGACGGAGTCTCACTTGTTCGCCCAGGCTGCAATGCAGTGACATGATCTCGGCTCACTGCAACCTCCCCCTCCCAGGTTCAGGTGATTCTGCTTCAGCTGCTCCAGTAGCTGGGATTACAGGCACCCACCACCTCGCCCAGCTAATTTTTCTATTTTTTAGTAGAGATGGGGTTTCACCATGTTGGGCAGGTTGGTCTTGAATTCCTGACTCAAGTGATGCGCCCATCTTGGCCTCCCAAAGTGCTGGAATGACAGGCGTGAGCCACTGCACCCGGCCATATAGTCAAAGGTTTATAAACCATGTGTCTAACCATAGCTATTGTGGGTCACTGTTAACAGTTTCTTTTGAAATTTCCTTTTTCTGACAACCCCATGAGCTATACAAACACGAAAAGGAAAACGCAATTTTTTTTTTTTTTAAGACAGAATCGGCTGGGAGTGGTGGCTTATGCCTGTAATCTTAGCATTTTGGGAGGCCAAGGCGGGTGGACTACCTGAGGTCAGGAGTTTGAGACCAGCTTGGTGAACATGGCGAAAACCCATGTCTACTAAAAATACAAAAATTAGCTGGGTGTGGTGGTGTGTGCCTATAGTCCCAGCTACTCGGGAGGCTGAGGCAGGAGAACTGCTTGAACCCAGGACGTGGAGGTTGCAGTGAGCCGAGATCAGGTCATTACATTCCAGCCTGGGCAACAGAGTGAGACTCCATCTCAGGAAAAAAAAAAAAAAAAAGGAAAGACAGTTCTTGGCTTTCCATGTGACCCCTGCTTTCGAAGCCTTATTAGAAGGGGTGCCCAACTTTTATACCTTCTTGGTTTCCCCTTCTCTCAAGTCTCTTTCCTTAAGGCTGCTGAGAATGTAGCTCATTTATGTAGGGGCCAGCTGCTCTGCACAGGGTAAAATGGATAGCAAGCCTGTCTCTGAGGATAACAAATGTGGTTGGCCTTGGTAAGAAGGGAGTGGAGCAGATAAAGGCCCTTGAAAGAAGAATAAGGAGCTGAAAAATGTCACATGTCTCTGGGAAAGAGAGAAATCATTAAAGAACAAGAGAAGTAAACACTTGGAACCTGGCTTAAAATAGAAAACAGCCAAGACCTCAGCCCTTGGGCAGAGAGAAGAGGATGTGGGGGTAGGGGGCAGCCATGGTCCAAGGAACAGCAACTGAGAAAGGAAGGAAGGGGGGCTTCTGCGGCTGCTTCTTAGACCTGCATAGCAAGAGCATATCTTTACTCCCATCAGTTGGGAAACAGATGTAAAAGCCTTCCAAATTAATAACGAAGCTAAGGCCGAGCGTAGTGACTCACTCTTGTAATCCCAGAACTTTGGGAAGCCAAGGTGGGAGGATCACTTGGGGCCAGGAATTTGAGACCAGGCAGGGCAACATAGTGAGACCCCGTCTCTACAAAAAATGAACAAAATTAGCCAGGTACGATGGTGCATTGCCTATAGTCCCAGCTACTCAGGAGGCTAAGGTGAGAGGATCACTTGAGCTCAGGAAGTTGAGGCGGCACTTAGTCAAACTCATGCCACTCTGTACTCCAGCCTGGGCAATAGAGCAAGACCCTGTCTCAAAAAAAAGAAAAAAAATATATATATATATAGTAATTTTTCTTTTTTCTTTTTTTTTTTTTTTTTTTGAGATGGAGTCTTGCTTCGTTGCCCAGGCTGGAGTATAGTGGCATGATCTTGGCTTACTGCAACCTCAGCCTCCTGGGTTCAAGCTATTCTCCTGCCTCAGCCTCCTGAGTAGCTGGAATTACAGGCATATGCCACCACGCCCGGCTATTTTTTTTTTTTTAAGTAGAGAGGGAGTTTCACATGTTGGCCAGGCTGGTTTAGACCTTCTGACTTTGGCCAGGTGTGGTGGCTCACGCCTGTAATCCCAGCGCTTTGGGAGGCTGAGGCGGGTGGATCATGAGATCAGGAGATCGAGACCATCCTGGCTAACATGGTGAAATCCCGTCTCTACTAAAAATACAAAAAATTACCCGGGTGTGGTGGCACACGCCTGTAGTCCCAGCTACTTGGGAGGCTGAGGCAGGAGAATCGCTTGAACCCGGGAGGCAGAGGTTGCAGTAGGCTAAGATTGTGCCACTGCACTCCAGCCTGGGTGACAGAGCAAGCCATCTCAAAAAAAAAAGAAAAAAAAAAAAAAAAAAAACAGCTCCGGACCTCAAGCGGTCCACCCGCCTCGGCCTCCCAAAGTGCTGGGATTACAGGCACAAGCCACCGTGCCCAGCCACTGTGCCTAATTTATAAACTAAACTTTGTCATTTGTATGTATGAAAAGGAAAAACAGTCTATATTTGGGTTCATTGATATCCTCAGTTTCAGGTATCCACTGGTCGGAAAACATATTGCCTGACAGACAAGGAGGAGATACTGTAAAACAAATAACCCAGTATGTAGGCAATGGACATTGTTCATGCAGACAAGTTGTGGTTTTCTGGGTCCTCTATTTCAAGTTTGCAAAACAAACTATAGGATGAGAGAGGCTGGAGTGAATAATTTGGAATCAAGACTGTGAAAGGCAGCCAGGCGTGGCACTGCATGCCTGTAGTCCCAGCTACTTGGGAGGCAGAGGTGGGAGATTGCTTGAGCCCAGGGGTTTGAGGTTACCGTGAGCTATGCTTGACTGGGCATGGTGACATGGTGGTTCATGTCTGCCATCCCAGCACTTTGGGAGGCCGAGGTGGGCAGATCACTTGAGGTCAGGAGTTTGGGACCAGCTTGGCCAAGATGGTGGAACTCCATCTCTACTAAAAATACAACAAACTTAGCTGGGGGTGGTGGCACTCATCTGTAATCTCAGCTACCTGGGAGGCTGAGGCACAAGAATCGCTTGAATCCTGGAGGCAGAGGTTGCAGTGAGCAGAGATCACACCACTGCACACCAGCCTTGACAACAGAGTGAGACTCTGCCTCAAAAAAATAAAAAATAAAAAAAGGGCCGATGGATGGATAGAGAAATGAATAGAGGCACGATGAAGTAAATGCTACTTGTAGAATCTAGGCGGTAGGTATGTGGGTATTCACTGGAAAGTTTTTTACAGCTTTTCTTCATCTTTACAATTTTTCATAATAAAATGCTGGGGTGCACTTTGGGAGGCCAAGGTGGGAAGATCTCTTCAGCCCAGGAGTTTGAGACCAGCCTGGTAATGCATCTCTTAAAAGAAAAAAAAAAAAGTTTAAAACACTAAAAAATAGAGAAAATGCTGGGAGAAATAGCATTTCCATGACTCCCCATTACCTGCAGAATAAATCCACATCTTTCCTAACATTACCCAAGTCTCTCCTCCCAGTCTTAACCTAGTGACCTCTTTCCTGTCCTGGAGTTTCCCAAGCTGGGCTGCTTTCCCTACAGGGTATGTGGTCAGTCTGTAGGTCTCCTTAGCAACGACTGGTCCAGCACATGCTTACCCAGTGCTCTTGGTAAACCAACCAATCATGGCTGCTTGAGACGGTGCCAAGCATGGTTTGCCAGTTTTATTGTCATCATCCCAATTTACAGGTGGGAAAACTGATACTCACAGGGGTTAAAAATTGGCTAAAATTTAAACCCAGGCCATGGATGTGGCTTCCAAGTCCGCACCCTACTGCCAACTAAGACCAGAAAGCAAAGGTCTGTAGGACACGGTTCATTACCTTGAGAAACTTCCAGACTAGCGGGGGACCTACGGCATGTTCCTGTAAAAATACAATTACAAATTAGAAAGCACTCTGTGCCACAAGAAAGGGAAGTTATAGATCTAGGACATCTGAGAAGGGTGTGGTAACTTTTCACTGGGGTGACAAGGAAGAAATCTTCCACATTTAGGGAATCCTGTAGTTAGCTAGATTTAATTTTAATTTTTTTTTTTTTTTTTTTGAGACAGAGTCTCACTCTGTCACCCAGGATAGAGTGCAGTGGCGCGATCTCGGCTCACTGCCAGCTCTGCCTCCCTGGTTCATGCCATTCTCCTGCCTCAGCTTCCTGAGTACCTGGTACTACAGGTGCCCGCCACCATGCCCAGCTATTTTTTTTTTTTTGTATTTTTAGTAGAGACGGGGTTTCACTGTGTTAGCCAGGATGGTCTCGATTTCCTGACTTCGTGATCTGTCCGCCTCGGCCTCCCAAAGGGCTGGGATTACAGGCATGAGCCACCGCGCCCAGCCTAGCTAGATATTATTTAAGGACGATTTTTTTTTTCCCCCACAGGTAAAATAAAGTAGAAAGTAAGACTGGATATATCTGGATAATTCAGACAAGCCGTGAATTAGGAGTCTAACTTGACTTTTATCATTCATGTATCAGAAAATACATATTTTAGCTACGGCAGGCCCTGGGGAGATGGCAGTGAACAAGACTGACTGGGTCTCCACTTGCATGGGAGTCCAGTTCTACCAGGAAGGAAGGACAAAAACGGGTGAGTGGTCAGATACATAAGATCCATTGTAACTAGGCGCAGATGCTCACGTCTGTAATTGCAGCACTTTGGGAGGTGGAGGCAGGCAGATCACTCGAGGCCAGGAGTTTGAGACCAGCCTGGCCAACATGATGAAACCCCAACTCTACTAAAAATACAAAAATTATCCGAGCGTGGTGGCACACACTTGTAATCCCAGCTACTCATGTGGTTGAGTCATGAGAATCCCTTGAACCCAGGAAGTGGGAGATTGCAGTGAGCCAAGATAATGCCACTGCACTCCAGCCTGGGCAACGGAACAAGACTCTATTTAAAAAAAAAAAAAATCATTATTTTTGGGGTGCTGTGATGAAAACAAGCGAGGAGCTGAGAGTTGAACAGGGCATGGGCTGAGAGAAGATCTTTGCTCTGTAGGTTGGCATGGAAGTTCTTTCTGCAAAGGTGAGATTTCCTGCCACATGAGGGAGGAGGAGAAGTCAGCCATGCAAGGCTCTGGGGAAAGGGCATCACAGGCAGAGGTCACAGCTGTGCAGACAGACAAAGCCTTCCACTGGGAGAAACTGGTTTGGGGGGACTGGCACATGGTAAAACTGGTCCAAGAACTATGAGCCGGGTTATGCGATTAAGACAATTGCAGCGGAGACAGTAGTGATGGTTTTTTGTAGACAGGGGTGTGATATAGATAGGCTTTATCTCATTGAAGATGACACTGGTCTCGGCATGAAGAATGGAATGGAGCAGAGTGGGACTGGACGGGTTTCCTGATTCTATCTGCACAGGAGACTGATTTCTTCCCGCCTCCGCTCCTCACATTGGCTGAACCCAGCAGATCACTGCCCGGTTGTCTGTCCTACAGAGGGAAACGATCGTCATAGCAACAAGGAAAACACAGCCCATTGTCTTACCTGTGTCAATAGACAACAAAGAAAGGTCACATTACACGATTTTCTGGAGTGTATCTTTTCACATTGATTGACCTGGTACAATGTGGCCATTTTCCAAAATGTCAGGGGCCATTGTCTTCACTCTGCAAAGCCCTGGGAAAGCTTCTTGTTCTTGTGAGCAGTGCGTGAAGCCTCTTTCTAATTATAGCCCTTCTGAATTCCTTGTCCTTTCCTTTAAATAAAGTGTCTAGCCATATGTTCAATGAGTAGTAATCTAAGTTTTATATCTTGCTTCATTTTCTTTGGAATCTGTCAGTGTCAGAGCTTTTTACAGTGTGACTGTAAAAATGTACTGAACTTTGGTTGAGAAAACTGGCTTTTCTGAAGATAAAGCAATTTTTAAAAAGAGGTTGTGTGGGAGTCTGTGTCCTGGTTGCAGAAGTAGTGAAATCAGGCCTTTCAACTAATTCTCAACTTAGAATTTAGCTAGCTTTTTCAATGTTAACTGTTTTGCCTCGATTTAAATCCATTTGTTGGTGGTTCAAAATCACCTCGTGCTTATAAGTAAGGTCATAGAGTATCTCACCCAGAGATAGCCAGAGTCACAGAAACGTAGTGACTAAATAAAACACATTGAATATATATGAGAACAGAAACAGACGTAATTTTTTTTTTTGAGACAAAGCCTTGCTTTATTGTCCAGACTAGAGTGCAGTGGCACAATCTCAGCTCCCTGTAACCTCTGCCTCCCAGGCTCAAGCAATCCTCCCACCTCAGCCTCCTGAGTAGCTGGGACTACAGGCATGCACCACAATGCCTGCCTAATTTTTTATTTTTTGTAGAGACGAGGTTTCACCGTGTTGCTCAGGCTGGTCTCAAACTCATGAGCTCAAGCAATCTGCCCACCTTGGCCTCCCAAAGTGCTGGGATTACAGGTGTGAGCCACCACGCCTGGCCCAACAGACATAATTTTTGTATTCTTGAATTAAACCATACTGAGATCAGGAATACTTTTCCATATCCTTATATTAAATAATATAAGTGCCAAGCATAAAACACTTAGCTGCTCCTTCCGGGAAATCCTTGCCTTAGCAGGTGAGACTGTGGAACAGCTAAAATAGGTTGCTCATCAAGATTTGCTTCAAGGCTAAGTGTGGTGGCTCATATCTGTAATCTGACACTTTGGGAGGCCAAGGCAGAAGGACCACTTGAGGCCAGCAGTTCAACACCAGCTTGCGCAACAAAGCTCTAGAAAAATTAAAAAATTAGCGGGGTGTGGTGGCACCCACCTGTCATCCCAGCTACTTGGGAAGTTGAGGCAGGAGGATCACTTTGGCCCAATCATAGCTCACTATGGTCAAGTTTTAGAGTCATTGGTTATGCAGTAATAGCTAACTGATACATACATCCTTTTCCCTCTCTTCTTCTCAGCTAACAGAATTCAATCTTTTTTTTTTTTTTTAAAGATAGGGTCCTCCTCCATTGCCAAGGCTGGAGTGCAGTGGTGTGATCACATCTTACCGCAGCCTTGACCTCCAAGGCTCAACAGATCCTCCCACCTCAGCCTCCCAAGTAGCTGGGACTACAAGTGTGTGCCACCATGCCTAGCTAGTTTTTAAAGATTTTTGTTTATTTATTTATTTGTTTTTTGAGATGGAGTCTCGCATTGTCACCTAGGCTGGAGTGCAGTGGCACAATCTTGGCTCACTGCAACCTCCACCTCCCAGGTTCAAGCAATTCTCCTGCCTCAGCCTCCCAAGTAGCTGAGACTACAGGCACCCGCCACCAAGCCTGGCTAATTTTTTTGTATTTTTAGTAGAGATGGGGTTTCACTATGTTGGCCAGGCTGGTCTCGAACTCCTGACCTTGAGATCCGCCCGCCTCAGCCTCCCGAAGTGCTGGGATTACAGGTGTGAGGCACTGCGCCTGGCTTAAAAAATTTTTGTAGAGATGGGGGTCTCCCTGTGTTGGCCAGGCTGGTCTTGAACTCCTGGCCTCAAGTGATCCTCCTGCCTTGGCTTCAAAAAGTGCTGGGATTACAGGTGTGAGCCACCATGCTCAGCAGAATTCAATTCTGTTGAGAGTATTTGTTCTTAGGGCAGGTAGGTAGTGGCTAATTATATTGCCCCACATTGCTGGCTACACATGGTCCAGCATGGCTTCTCATGGGACCATCATTAAGGTGACTATGATAAGATCAAAGATGAGCATGTGAATTGAAGTATGCCAGTGTGAACCCCAAATATCTGAGACAGGTCTCAGTCAACTTAGAAAGTTTATTTTGCCAAAGTTAAGGACGTGCAACTGTGACACAGCCTCAGGAGGTCCTGATGACATGTGCCAAGGTGGTCAGGGCACAGCTTGGTTTAATACATTTTAGGGAGATGTGAGACATCAATCAATCAATGTAAGATACACATTGGTTCCATCCAGAAAGGTGAAACAACTCGATATGGGGAGGGGGCTTCCAGGGCATAGGTAGATAAGAGACAAATGGTTGCATTCTTTTGAGTTTCTGGTGAGCCTCTCCAAAGGTGGCAGTCGGACATACATTTATCTCAGTGAGCAGGGGGGTGACTTTGAGTTCTGTCTTTTTTCCACAAGGAAACTCCTTTTGAGGGAGGAAAGCAGTGGTGAGATCTCGGCTCACTGCAACCTCTGCCTCCCAGGTTCAAGTGATTCTCCTGCGTCAGCCTCCCGAGTAGCTGCGACTACAGACTCGTGCCACCATGCACAGTTAATTTTTTGTATTTTTAGTAGAGACGGGGTTTCACCATGTTAGCCAGGATGGTCTTGATCTCCTGACCTCGTGATCCACCTGCCTCAGCCTCCCAAAGTGCTGGGCCTCACGAAGTGCTGGGATTACAGGCGTGAGCCACCGTGCCTGGCCGGTATGTAGCTTTTATCTTTTTGAGGAATGGAGTGGGAGGCAGGTTTCCCCTATGCAGTTCTCAGCTTGACTTTTCCCTTTGGCTTAGTGATTTTGGGGTCCCGAGATTTATTTTCCTTTCACACTAATCAGTTCCACTCTAGAGTTTTATATATGGAGGCGAGACGTGAGAAAAATTATGGCTGACGTGGGGGCTAAGTCAGATTGATTTGTTTTAGAAAAAAAGAAATGAATTTAATATCTGAATATTTTGGAGAAAATTCATGAAACTCCTATCTGCATAATAAATTCACTGCAACAGTGAACTTAAATGTCACCTTGGCTGTGTGCGGTGGCTTACGCCTGTAATCCCAGCACTTTGGGAGGCCAAGGTGGGTGGGTCATCTGAGGTCGGGAGTTCGAGACCATCCTGACCAACATGGAGAAATGCCGTCTCTACTAAAAACACAAAATTAGCCAGGCATGGTGTGCATGCCTGTAATCCCAGCTACTCGGGAGGCTGAGGCCGGAGAATTGCTTGAACCTGGGGGGTGGAGGTTGCGGTGAGCCGAGATCATGCCATTGCCCTCCAGACTGGGCAACAAGAGTGAAACTCCATCTCAAAATAAATAAATAGATAAATAAATAAATAAAGTCACCTCCATCAACATGTGAACTTCAGTACAAGATAACAGTGAGCCTTTAGATTTTTGGGAAGAGAAATACCAAATAAAAATAAGATGACAATCATTTTTATGACTCCCACTGAAATTTTCTTTTTTGCCTGGATGAAAACAGCTGAAGCAATGGATATCTATAATGAGTAGGAGAATCGGGTCAAATGAACCCGTCTCCAAGGAGATTTAAAATGCTTTTGAAACCCTCTTGATATTGACCACGTTTTATGCATTTTCTTTGAATTCTGTAATTCTGGGCCCAGCTTGCCGGCTTGTCTTACATCGTTATTTTAGACTAAAGCTCCATCTTCTGGAGAAGGAATGACATATGACAACTATTCAACACATTGACTAACAGTCAAACTCAATATGGAAGTTCCTGAGATGGTGTCTTTCTTAGTCATCTGAACAATTTCTCATTGGCAGCTCATTTTTCCCCCTCTGGAAAGAATGTCATCTCAGCGGGACATGGCTGCTAGATGGAAGCTATTGATCACCTTCCCATTCTTGAGGGGAGATTCATAGCCTACTTTTATTTTTGTGTTTATGGTTTCTGCAGCAGGAGACTGACTGGAGTAATTTCCCTCCCCTCTGCATGTTCCTTGTATCATTGAATTGGCACTGGGTATTATTTTCATATTCTCTAGAGAAATCTATTTATCTGCAGCTCTTGCTATATTTTATTCATGTGGTCTATTCTGAAGCTCCTTTTGAATGCAAATACTTTATTTTATTTTGAGACAGGATCTTGCTCTGTTGCCCAGGCTGGAGTGCAGTGACACAATCAGCTCACTGCAGTCTCAACCTCCTGGGCTCAAGCGATCCTCCCATCTCAGCCTCCTTAGTAACTAACTGAGGACTACAGACATGCCATTACGCCTGGCTCATTTTTGTATATTTTGTAGAGGTGGGGTTTTGTCATGTTGCCTAGGCTCCTGGGCTCAAGTGATCCTCCTTCCTCAGCCTCCCAAACTGCTGAGATTACAGGTGTGAGGCACTGCGTCCGGCGTGAATGCAAATATTTTAAGGGTTTAGGCTAATGGTATATTTTTGAGAGATTAAAAAATGGTCACTTTTTTGCTTTTTTGTTTTGTTTTTTTTTAATAAACTAAATTTTTTAAGAATAATTTTAGCCAGGCACAGTGGCTCATGCCTGTAATCCCAGCACTTTGGGAGGCTGAGGCAGGTGGATCATCTGAGGGCAGGAGTTCGAGACCAGCCTGCCAACATGGTAAAACCCTGTCTCTATTAAAAATACAAAAATTAACCAGGCGTGGTGATAGGTGCCTGTAATCCCAGCTACTAGGGAGGCTGAGGCAGGAGAATCATTTGAACCCGGGAGGTGGAGGTTGCAATGAGCCGATATAATGCCACTGCACTCCAGCTTGGGCAACAAGAGTAAAACTCCATCTCAAAAAAAGAAAAAAAATAGTTGTATATTTAAATAAAATTGTGAAGGTATTACAGCGTCCTCATATATCCTGACTCAGTTTCCCCTGTTAGCTTACATTAGTGTGGTGCATTTTTTACAATCAATGATCTAATATTGATGCATTAACTAAAGCCCATACTTCATTCAGATTTCCTTAGTTTTTACCTTGTGACAGTTTTCTGTTCCAGGATCCCATTCAGGATACCAATTACATTTAGTTGTCATGTCTCCTTAGGGTGCTCTTCACTGTGACAGTTTCTCAGAATTTCTTTGTTTTTGATGACAGTTCTGAGAAGTACTGGTCAGGCAATTTGCAGCGCGGCCCTCTACTGAGATTTGTCTGATGTTTTTCTCATGATTAGCTGAGGTTATGGATTTTTGGAAGAAAGATGATAGCAGTAAAATGCCATTTTTATCACGTGATACCAGCGCATACTGTTGACATGACTTACCATGGTTGATGTCGACCTTGATCACCTGGTTGAGGTCGTGTTTATCAAGTTTCTCAGCGTAGAGCTGCTCTTTCTCTCCCTTTGTGCTCTTTGTAAGGAAGTCACTCTGTGCAGTCCACACTTAAGGCATAGGGAGCGATGCTCCACCTCCCTTTTTGTGTTTATTTTTAGAGTCAGGGTCTCACTCTGTTGCCCAGGCTGGAGTGCAGTGGTGTGATCATAGCTCATTGCAGCCTTGGCCTCCTGGCCTCAAGGGATCTTCTTTCCTCAACCTTCTGAGTAGCTGGGACTACAGGTGCACACCCTGCAGGCTAATATTTAAATTTTTTGAAGAGACGGAATCTCACTATGTTGCCTAGGCTGGTCTTGAATTCCTGGGCTTGGGTGATCTTTCCACCTTGGCCTCCCAAAGCACTGGGATTACAGGGAGGAGCCATCATGCCTGGCTGATCCTAGCACTTCAGGAGGATCAAATATAAATATATATAAAGAGAAACCCTAGTTGTTGTTTCATTCTCATGCAAAGCAATGCCCAGTGGTGTGCTAATAAATGTTTAACAACCTCAGTCTAGTCATGAGAAAATATCAAGTTAAGGGATAGTCTACAAAATAACAGATCAATATTCCTCAAAATTGTCAAAGTGGTAAGGAATAAAGGAAGACGGAGAAACCGTCACGCATTGGAGGAGACCAAGAAGACATAACTAAATGCAAGGTGGGGTGTCAATTGGATTTTTTTTTCCTTTTTGTTTTTTTTCTTGGAAAGGGTCTCACTCTGTTGCCCAGGCTGAAGTGCAGTGGCACAATCTTGGCTTACTGCAACCTCTGCTTCCCGGATTCAAGTGATTCTCCTACCCCAGCCTCCCGAGTAGCTGGGATTACAGGCACCTGCCACCATGCCCAGCTACTTCTTTTTTGGAGTTTTAGTAGAGACAGGGTTTCACCATGTTGGCCAGACTGGTCTCAAACTCCTGGCCTCAAGTGATCCACCCGCCTCGGCCTCCCAGAGTGTTGGGATTACAGGCGTGAGCCACCGCTCCCAGCCCCAATTGGATTCTGAAATGCGGAACGGCTCCAGAATAAGCCAGTGTGGCATAAAAATTGTTTTGAGCCGAGGGCATCTGACTTTCTGAAATCTGTTATCTGCCTAAGAGCAGAGCCTTCCAAAAGAATAAAAAAGAACCCAATTGTCATAAATCTCGTCCCGGGGAGCAACTCCAACCTCCTCTGAGACAGAAGTCAGCAACACACCAAAGTAGACACTGTCACAAAATCTCTCATATCCCCCATCTCATCTCCTAAGGGCTCATTTATCTTTCCAAAACATCATTTGTTTTTCCACGAGTGCCCTTTCTTCCCTTCTCCTTCATCTGTTTTTTCATTTTCTTTTTCTTTTTTTTTTAGACACGGTCTCCCTCTGTTGCCCAGGCTGGAGTGCAGTGGTGCGATCATAACTCACTGAAACTTCGACCTGCCGGGCTCAAGTAATCCTCCAACCTCAGTCTCCCAAGTAGCGGGGATTACAGGCACCTTTTGCACACCATTACAGGTGTGCATCATCGTGCCCAGCTAATTTTCTTTTTGTACAGACAAGGTCTCACTTTGTTGCCCAAGCTGGTCTTGAACCTCTGGGCTCAAGTGATCCTCCTGCCTCAGCCTCCTAAAGTGCTGGGACAGTTCACCTATTAAGATGGTTTATAAGCACGAAATTCTTTTTTTTTTTTTGAGACAGAGTCTTGCTTTGCCTGGACTGGAGTGCAGTGGCGCATTCTCGGCTCACTGCAACCTCCACCTCCTCGATTCAGGCGATTCTCCTGCCTCAGACTCCTCAGTAGCTGGGGTTACAGACACCTGCTGCCACGCTCGGCTAATGTTTTGTATTCTTAGTAGAGATGGGATTTTACCATGTAGGCCAGGCTGTTCTTGAACTCCTGGTCTCAAGTGATCCACTGGCCTTAGCCTCCCAAAGTGCTGGGATTACAGGCATGAGCCACCACGTCCGGCTATAAGCCCCAAATTCTTTTTTTTTTTTTTTTTTGAGACGGAGTCTCGCTGTGTCCCCAGGCTGGAGTGCAGTGGCGCGATCTCGGCTCACTGCAAGCTCCGCCTCCCGGGTTCACGCCATTCTCCCGCCTCAGCCTCCGAGTAGCTGGGACTACAGGCGCCGCCACCGCGCCCGGCTAGTTTTTGTATTTTTAGTAGAGACGGGGTTTCACCATGTTAGCCAGGATGGTCTCGATCTCCTGACCTCGTGATCCACCCGCCTCGGCCTCCCAAAGTGCTGGGATTACAGGCTTGAGCCACCGCGCCCGGCCTATAAGCCCCAAATTCTAACCACTCCTTTAAGTCACATTTCCTTTTCTATGAACTCCCACGTTCATACATACATATGAAAATAAAAATGTCTTTTCTCTTGCTAGTCTGTCTTTTGTCAGTTTAATGTATGAACACTGTCAGTGAAAATAAGGGAGCAGAGGAAATATTTTTCCTCCCAGAAGGCGACAAAGGACATTAGTGGAAAAACTGGTGAAAAATGAATAAGGTCTGCAGTGAATTGTCCCAGTGCTAATTTCTTGGTTTTGATGATTGTAAGACCTTAACATTAGGGAAGCCTAGATGAGAGTACACAGGAATGATCTGTGCTATCTTTGCAACTTTCTGATAAATCTAAAATAATTTCAAAGTTTAAAAAGTTCAAAACAAAGGAAAATCATAGCAACAACACCATCAAAGACCATAGGCCTCGAAGCCAGCCTACACTGGATTTATTTATTTTTTTGAGAGGGAGTCTTGCTCTGTTACCCAGGCTGGAGTGCGGTGGCATGATCTTGGCTCCATGTAACCTCCACCTCCTGGGTTCGAGTGGTTCTTCTGCCTTAGCTTCCTGAGTAGCTGGGATTACAAGCCTGCACCACCACACTTGGCTACCTTTTGTATATTAGTAGAGGTTGGGTTTTGCCATGTGGGCCAGGCTGGTCTCAAACTCCTGACTTCAGGTGATCCACCCGCCTTGGCCTCCCAAAGTGTTGGGATTACAGGCATGAGTCATCGTGCCCAGCCTGGATTTATTTTTATTTTTTATTTTTTCGCTGGATACCATTGATTGGAATGTCATTCTGGATTTAAATCTCGACTACTCCACAAATATATTGGTCAATAATAAGCTGAGTGAACTTAGGGCAAGTTAATCTCACTCTTGGAACCATCAGTTTCCTCTACCAACAAACAGATGGGACAGGGATGATATGACCCACCTCACAAGGGTGTGGTGATGCATTTGTGTATAAAACTTGTAGTAAGTATCTTCCAGTGTTCAGCAGAATCATCACCATCACATCTGCTTTTTTGGCCTCTTCTATTTGTGCTGGACTGGGGAGAGGCACAGGGCCCTGCAGCCAGTCTCTGTCAGGGTTTACTGCACCTAGAGGTCACCTTGCTCTAAGATGGAAAACTTAATTCTTGTTTGCCTCTTAAAACAGAGGCAGGGCTGGGTGAGGTGCCAATAATCCCCCCCCCCGACTTTGGGAGGCTGAGGTGGGCAGAGTGCTTGAGTTTAGGAGTTTGAGACCAGCCTAAGTAACATGGCGAAACCCCACTGCTACAAAAAATAAAAAAATTAGCTGGGCCTGGTGGCGCGTGCCTATAGTCCCAGCTACTTGGGAGGCTGAGGTAGGAGAATCGCTTGAGCCCAGGAGGTTGAGGCCGCAGTGAGAGCTGTGATCATACCACTGCAGTCCAGTCTGAGCGACAGAGTGAGACAGCCCTGTTTAAAAAAAAAGAAAAGAAAAAGAAAAAAGAAACCAGAGGAGGCGGTTCAGGCCAAGAAACCTGTTATTCTTCTTTTCTCCTGTTATTCTTCTTTTCGTACCCAGACAAAAATCACTTACCCTCAAGGACATTTATCTGTGTTTATCGTATTCTTCGGTCTCTCTGTGACCTTGAACGACTGTGTTTTTGGAAGGAGAAGCCCAGTGCTGTGACTGCTATGTGTCTTCTGCTGACGCTGCAGTCAGGCTGCTCCTGGCCCCAGCAGAGAGAAGCAGCCAGCATGATGGGGTCCATTCGATTCAATCTATTTTATGCAGCCATGGGGAAAGGATGACCTGGGAAGACAGTATAGAAAAGAGAATCAGGAAGCAAGAGTTGGGACTTGTCTCCAGGTTTGGAAATTCTTTTGTCTCCATCACCAATATGCTAAAAGGTCCTTTGGGTATCTTTGAGGATGAAATGGAAAGAAAACTTCGGAGAAAGGGAGTTTAGAACTCTGTTCTAAAGAGTTAAGCCAGGCACGGTGGCTCACACCTGTCATCTTAGCACTTTGGGAGGCCGAGGCGGGCGGACCACGAGGTCAGGAGATCGAGACCATCCTGGCTAACACAGTGAAACACCATGTCTACTAAAAAATACAAAAAATTAGCCGGGCGTGGTGGCGGGCGCCTAAAGTCACAGCTACTCCGGAGGCTGAGGCAGGAGAATGGTGTGAACCCGGGAGGTGGAGCTTGCTGTGAGGGATCCCGCCACTGCACTCCAGGCTGAGAGAAAGAGCATGACTCCGTCTCAAAAAAAAAAAAAAAGAGTTAAGAGGTCGGCTGGGAGTGGTGGCTCACGCCTGTAATCCCAGCACTCAGGGAGGCCGACGTGGGTGGATCACCTGTGGTCAGGAGTTGGCCATCAGCCTGACCAATATGGTGAAACCGCGTCTCTACTAAAAATACAAAAATTAGCCAGGTATGGTGCTGGGTGCCTGCAGTCCCAGCTACTCAGGAGGCTGAGAGAGAAGAATTGCTTGAACCTGGGAGGGAGGCAGGGGTTGCAGTGAGCTGAGACGGCCCCACTGCGCTCCAGCCTGGCGACAGAGACTCTGTCTCAAAAAAAACAAGAAGAAAGAATTAAGAGACCTTGGGAAAGTCAGCAACCTTTTCTGGACCTAGTGGGAGGGGATACTGATAAATATTCATTAAATCGTCTGCTAAATGATTCACGTCCCTGAATGAACTAGATTATGAGGGAGACATTACGCCAGTAATCAAGCAACACCACCAATGGCAAGATTAATGACACCAGTGAAAGAAATCAGGCACATTCCTCAGCCCCGGGCTCAACAAACAGGCCCAGTACAAACACATCCCACCATATATCTCTCAATTTCCTGAGCCCAGTACAAACACATCCCATCATATATCTCTCAACTTCCTGAGCCCAGTACAAACACATCCCACCATATATCTCTCAATGATCAGGCACATTCCTCAGCCCCATTCCTCAGCCCCGGGCTCAACAAACAGGCCCAGTACAAACACATCCCACCATATATCTCTCAATTTCCTGAGCCCAGTACAAACACATCTCTCAACTCAGAGAATACCATATATCTCAACTTTAGGAAAACACCACCTGGAAAGTCCCCGATAAGGACACAGCCGTTTGTGGTTTTACTGAAAGCACGGAAACCAACAGAAAACTGTTAACGTATAACTTAAAATGTAAACCAATTGTAATGCTGTAACCAAAAGAATTCCCTTGTTCCTCTGTAACTTTACGTATCCTATTTACATCGGGCTATAAAAAGCAAGCACTCGCATTGTTCGGGGCCCTCTTGTATGCTGTGGAATGGAGGGATCAAGTTCGAACTTGCAGTAAAAGATCCTTGCCGCTTGGCTTTGACTCTGGACTCTGGTGGTCTTCTTTGGGGAACAAACGGTCTGGGTATAACACCAGCAGTTATGTATGTTTTAACTGTTACTATTGTTAGAGTGAGAAAAGAAGAAGCAATGGCCGGAGGTGGCTCTATAGCAACACAGACCAAAGACCTGCAGAGGGGGACACCAGCTAGCGCCGGAGCCCACTCGCGCTTACACACTTGGGTAATTATAGGTAAGGACGGGACAGGTCTAGGCTTGTCGCAAAAAGAGGCAGGCAGTGTGGTTAGCTGCTGATAAGGAGGGAATTTCCTGGGTTCAGGCGGTTGGGCCTGGACTTGTCCGGTAGGGTGTTTCTCACAGCCGATTCCTAGTGGAATTTTCCACTCTGAATAGGGTTGCGAAATGGCAGGGGTTTACAACATGGTGCAGCTTGGGATAACAACTATATGCTGGGCAGTAGAAATGAAAAGCGCCTAGACGCAATCCTTGGCCACTCAAAATCTAGAGGGGAAGAGACACAGATCAGTTGTGGTCTAATAAAAATAAATTTGGTTTTTGGTCAGGCACGGTGGCTCACACCTGTAATCCCAGCACTTTGGGAGGCTAAGGTGGGAGGATAATCTGAAGTCAAGAGTTCGAGACCAGCCTGGCCAACATGGTGAAACCCTGTCTCTACTAAAAATACAAAAATTAGCTGGGTGTGGTGGTGGGCACCTGTAATTCCAGCTACTTTGGGAGGCTGAGGCGGGAGAATCACTTGAAACCCGGTGGCAGAGGTTGCAGAGAACTGAGATTGTGCCATTGCACTCCAGTCTGGGTGACAAGAAACTCAGTCTTGGGAAAAAAAAAAAGAAATGTCTGTTTTTTGTCCCCAGTTCCGGGTACTGAGCTCCTAAAACCCTTAGAATTTTCTGAATGATGGGAGTGTCTTTTTTTTTTTTTTTTTTTTGAGACAGGGTCTCACTCTGTTGCCCAGGTTGGAGTGCACTGGTGTGATTTCGGTTCACTGTAACCTCTGCCTCCCAAGCCCAAGCTGGTCTCGAACTCCTGGACTCAAGCAATCTTCCTGCCTTGGCCTCCCAAAGTGTTGGGATTATAGGCATGAGCCACTGTGCCTGGCCTGGAGTGTCTTTTGTTATCCGTAAGGAGCCCTTTTCCATCACACCTGAGTTCATGCCAATAAGGTGACTTAGAGTGGGTCCCCTATATAGCTTCAGGATCGGGTTGCTCATTAGAAGACCAAGGCCGGCTGGCTGCAGTGGCTTACACCTCTGATCCCAGTACTTTGGGTGGCTCAGGTAGGAGGATTACCTGGGTCCAGGAGTTCCAAATCCGCCTAGGCAACATAGGGAGACCCTATCTCTACAGAAGGTAAAAAATTAGCCAGGCATGGTGGTGCACATCTATAGTCCCGGATACTCAAGAGGCTGAGGACGGAGGATAATTTAAGCCCAATAGTTCAAGACTTCATGAGCTATAATTGTGCCATTGCATTCCAGCCTGGGCAACCGAATGAGACCTTGACAGAAGAAGAAGAAGAGGAAGAAGAGGAGGAGGAGGAGGAAGAGGAGGAAGAGGAGGAGGAGGAAGAAGAGGAGGAGGAGAAGGAGAAGAAGAAGAAAGAAGAAGAAGAAAAAGAAAGAAGAAAGAAGAAAGAAGACCAAGTGGTTGGAGTGTTGAAATTTTTAACAGTGGAGATTGAGCTTGAGAAAAACTCTTGAACAATGAGGTTTGGGAAGCTTCTAGGTGGATGAACACACTGAAGCGCTGGGAGTTTCCAGGGAGTACCAGAAAGTTTCATGCACGTGTCCCCATCACCCAATACCTGTCCTATGCATCTCTTCTATCTAGCCGTTCCTGAGTCATGTCTTTTTTTTTTTTTTTGAAATGGAGTCTCGCTTTGTCACCCAGGCTTGAGTGCAGTGGCACGACCTCAGCTCACTGCAACCTCCGCCTCCTGGGTTCAAGCAATTCTCCTACCTTATCCTCCCAAGTAGCTGAGATTACAGGTGCCCGCCACCATGCCTGGCTAATCTTTTTTTGTATTTTAGTAGAGACAGAATTTCACCATGTTGGTCAGGCTGGTCTCAAACTCCTGACCTCAAATGACCCACCCATGTTTTCATTTTTTCTTTCAGACTGGGTCTCATTCTGTCTCACAGGCTGGAGTGCAGTGGCCTGATTATAGCTCACTGCAGCCTCGACCTCCTGGGTAAAAGTGATTCTCCTACCTCAGCCTCCCAAGTAGCTGGATCTACAGGCAGGCACCAACATGCTGGGCTAATTTTTGTATTTTTTCTAGTGATGGGGTTTCGCTATATTGCCCAGGCTGGTCTCAGACTCCTGAGCTGAAGCCGTCTGCCCACCTCAGCCTCCCAAAGGGCTGGGATGACAGGCCTCTTTATGTAATTTCAATATGTACAACAACGGTACAGGCAACTTTTATGCTACAAGGGCAGAGTTGAATAACTGTCATGTAGACTGTGTGGTCCATAATGGCTGAAATATTTATTGTCTGGCCCTTTATAGAAAAAGTTTGCCAACCCTTGACCTTATTGACATTGTTGATCATGATGAAGTCATAAACAAATATAAAATAAAACATTTTTTAATAAAAAATCAAAGCACCGTGTCTCTACAAAAAAATACAAAAATTAGCTGTGCGCAGTGGCACATGACTGCGTTCTCAGCTACTTGAGAGAGTGAGGTGGGAGGATTCACTGAGCCCAGGAGGGCAAGTCATGACTGCGCCACTGCACTTCAGCCTGGGTGACAGGGTAAGACCCTGTCTCAACAACAAAAAATCAAACTGGCCAAGTATGGAGGTTCACACCCATAATCTCAGCATTTTGGGAGGCTGCAGTGGGAGAGGTGCTTGAATCCAGGAGGTTGAGACCAGCCTGGGCAACAAAGCTAGATCCTGTTTCTACAAAAAACATAAAAAAATTTACTGGGCATCATGATGCACGCCTGTGGTCCCAGCTACTTGAGAGACTAAGGCTGGAGGACTGCTTGAGCCCAAGAGTTCCAGACAAGACAGGGCAACACAGTAAGACCCCGTCTCTATAAAAAATAATAATTTAGGCTGGGTGTGGTGGCTCACACCTGTAATCCCAGCACTTTGGGAGGCTGAGGTGGGCAGATCACCTCAGGTCAGAAGTTCATGATGAGCCTGGCCAACATGGTGAAACCCCAACTCTACTAAAAATACAAAAATTAGCCGGGCGTGGTGGCACATGCCTGTAATTCCAGAGACTCGGGTGGCTGAGGCAGGAGAATCGCTTGAACCCAGGAGGTGGAGGTTGCGGTGAGCTGAGATCGCGCCATTGCCCTCCAGCCTGGGCAACAAGATCGAAACTCCAGCCGGGCATGGTGGCTCACGTCTGTAATCCCAGTACTTTGGGAGGCTGAGGCAGGCAGATCCTGAGGTCAGGAGATCAAGACTATCCTGGCTAACATGGTGAAACCCCTTCTCTACTAAAAAAAAAATACAAAAAATTAGTATTTTGTACTAATTTTTGTGTGGTGGCGGGCACCTGTAGTCCCAGCTACTTGGGAGGCTAAGGCAGGAGAATGGCGTGTACCTGGGAGGTAGAGCTTGCAGTGAGCTGAGATCGCGCCACTGCACTCCAGCCTGTGCAACAGAGGGAGTCTCAGTCTCAAAAAAAAAAAAAAAGAGTGAAACTCCATCTCAAAAAATAAATAAATTAAAACATGGCTGAATTATCAATGAGAAAACATTATCCAAAGTAAACTCTACTAAGCCAGTTTAATTTTGTGATCAATTATCTATGTGGGTCTATTAAACTTTTCTAATTTTCCCCAAACTTTTAAAAATTTTAATTTACTGAAATTGGTGGCATGGAATCAATTGCTTTTATTTAATCAACATTTTCCCCATATTGCATATACTAAGTATAATTTACAATTGATTTCATTGTGAGACAGTTATTTCGGCTAAGTCCTATTTTCCTGGGATAAATTATCAAAGATACACATGTAGTGAAGAAAATTAGAATGTTTTGTCGATTTTTAGCTAGAAGCAAATTTGACTCTGTGATGTTTAGTTGTTTTGGTGTTAACTTGTATTGATAATTTATAGCTGTAGTAGTCATTATTATTTGAATCAAAGAATGATAGTTTGCATTTATTTCTTACTTGATGAGAAAATTATAAGGTGTTTTGTTAGGTGGAAAGACTGGGAGAGACAGAAATAGGAAAAAATGGGGAAGGAGTAGGGAGAGGAGAGTGGAGAGAAGGAAAGACAGAGAGAGGGAAGAGAGAGAAAGAGATGTGGAGGTCAAGTAGAAGCCAGAGAGGATGGAAATGGGACTATGTTAGCCAGGTGCAGTGGCTCACACTGTAATCCCAGCACTTTGGGGGGCCAAGGCGGCAGATCACCTGAGGTAAGGAGTTCAAGACCAACCTGACCAACATCGTGAAACCTTGTCTCTACTAAAAATACAAAAATTAGCTGGGCATGGTGGCACATGCCCATAGTCCCAGCTACTTGGGAGGCTGAGATAGGAAAATCGCTTGAACCCAGGAGACGGAGTTTGCAGTGAGCCGAGATGGTGTCATTGCACTCCAGCCTGAGCGACAGAGGAGACTCCGTCTCAAAAAAAAAAAAAAAAAAAAAAGAAAGAAAGAAATGGGACTATGTTGAAATGAGGGACTGAAGAGAGATAGAAAGAGAGGGATACACTAGGGGCCAAAATATCCTCCAAGTCACAATAGTGGATCCAAACCCATTCCCAGCTAGGATGTCTGGGGTTTTAATGCTAACAGCCAGGGTTCTCATTTCCTATGTCAGATGTCTTCTTCTCCCTATATTTATCAATTTTACTCTATTTGGATACAGATTAGCTATCTCTGGGAAACTGGGACGTGCCCTCCATCCCACCACCAGTAACTTCCAGGTCCTACGTTTCATAGGTTACCGTGTATGGCTATGCAAGTTACTCAGTGCACAACTCAACTTGCATACATTCATGCAGTGATTCTTATTGTCTTTCCCCCCCACCGCCCATTCCAAATCAGTTTTTTTTTTTTTTTTTTTTTGAGCTGGAGTTTTGCTCTTGTTGTCCAGGCTAGAGTGCAATGGCACGATCTTGGCTCACCGCAACCTCCGCCTCCCAGGTTCAAGCAATTCTCCTGCCTCAGCCTCCCAAGTAGCTGGGATTACAGGCATGCGCTATCACGCCTGGCTAATTTTGTATTTTTAGTAGAGATGGGGTTTCTCCATGTTTGTCAGGCTGGTCTCAAAATCCTGACCTCAGGTGATCCGCTTGCCTTGGCCCCGCAAAGTGCTGGGATTACAGGTGTGAGCCACCACGCCCGACCCCAAATCATAAAGTTCTAAAAAAGGACTCTGATTGGTTTAGAAAGGGCCATAAGTCCATCTTTTGACCAATCTCTGTGGCCAAACAGTATAATATTATGGTTGACTCATCTTGTATGAAGATGATGAATTCATATGGAAGGAAGTGGTGGTTCTAATTCTCTGAAGAAGAGAAAGAACAAGGAATAATAATAATTTGTTTTTGGGCTAAGCACAGTAGCTCATGCCTGTAATCCCAGTGCTTTGGGAGGCTGAGGTGGGAGGATTGCTTGAGCCTGGGTGGTCAAGGCCACAGTGAGCTATAATTGCACCACTGTACTCCAGCCTCCAGGGTGACAGAGACCCTGACTCTTAAAATAAATAAATAAATAAAATAAAATAATGAATTAATTAAAAGAGAATAATAATTTCTTTGTTAAATAGAACTCCATAATAATCATTTATAAGGGAGAGAGTTGCAATGGCCCGATCTCGGCTCCCCGCAACCTTTGCCTCCGAGGTCCAAGCGATTCTCCTGCCTCAGCCTCCAGAGTAGCTGGGATTACAGGCATGCGCCACTACGACTGGCTAATTTTGGTATTTTTACTAGAGATGGGGTTTCACCATGTCAGTCAGGCTAGCCTCACACCGCACTGGGCCCCAAATTATTTCTTGGGCAAAGTCAAAGACCCCTCTCTTGGGGTCTGGATTGGGATCTCTTTCTGGCAACAATCTTGTGAAGAAATGTTGGTTGTCCCGGTTACACTCTGAGATGGGTTTTATTTTTATTCCCATTTCATGGATGAGACAAGTAAGGCTCCAAGTGGTTAAGTGACAGGCTCCTTGGCCTTCCTGGTTCTCCCAGTAGTTGGGAAAAGCTGCGTTGAGAGGGCAAAAAACAACAACAACAACAATCACAAAATTAAATTTAATTAATTAATTAATTTTTAAAAAAATAAAGTTACATGCTCCTGATCACAGAGCTAAGAAGTGTTTAGACCCAGTGCTCGAAACCAGGGCAAGGTGGCTCACGCCTGTAGTCCCAGCTATTCAGGAGGCTGAGGCAGGAGAATTACATGAATCGGGCAGAGGTTGCAGTGAGCCGAGACTGCGCCACTACACTCCAGCCTGGGTGACAGAGCAAGACTCCATCTCAAAAAAAAAAAAAAAAAAAAAAGGCTGGGCGCGGTGGCTCACACTGTAATCTCAGCACTTTGGGAGGCCAAGGCAGGTGGATCACTTGAGTTCGGGAGTTCGAGACCAGCCTGGCCAACATGGTGCAAACTTATCTCTACTAAATACGAAAATTAGCTGGATGTGGCGGTGTGCACCTATAATTCCAGTTACTTGGGAGGCTGAGGCAGGAGCATATTCCGAACCTGGGAGGCAGAGGTTGCAGTGAGCTGAGATCGTACCACTGTACTCCAGTCTAGGTGACAGAGTGAGACTGTCTCAAATTTTAAAAAATAAAATAAATAAATAAAGGGGCTTACATTCCTCAGACAAAAATCATTTCATTTCTCAGTAAAGGCAGTAATAATAATGCTCACAGTAAAGGCAGGCATTCACCTGTGCATAGCACAGACTCCAAATAGCAGTGGCTTACAAGAGCAAAGATGCAAGTATATTTCTCTCTCCTAAAGAAGTCCAACTACTTTTGGAAGTCCTACTTTGCAAAGCTGTCAGGAGCCCACGATCCTTTCATCTCATTGTGTCTTCATCTCTAAGGTGCTGTGCTGGTTCTCATGGTCCAAGATCCACATTCCAACCTTTACACAGGGGAAAAAGACACAAGGAAGGAACACACCATACTATAAGGCGTCACTGAACTGGGAAGTTGTCCATGGCTCTTCTCATAGCCCATTGGACAAAATGTGGTCACCTGGACACACTTTATTACAAAGGAGGGTGGGTAATATAGTTTTCATTCTGGGAAGTCGTCTCTAATAAGATACCGGTTGGTTTCTGATTATCGAAAAGAAAAGCTGGTACTTTGGGAGAATAGCACTTTGGGAGGCCGAGGTGGGTGGATCACCTGAGTTCAGGAGTTTGAGACCAGCCTGGCCTACATGGCAAAACCCCATCTCTACTAAAAATATAAAAATTAGCCAGGTGTGGTGGTGTGTGCCTGTAATCCCAGCTACTCGAGAGGCTGAGGCAGGAGAATCGCTTGAATCCAGGAGGCGGAGGTTGCAGGGATCTGAGATTGCACCACTGCACTCCAGCCTGGGTGACATAGGGAGACTCTGTCTCAAAAAAAAAAATCTAGGTTTAGGGAATGGCAAGCAGTTTGCGCTATGGTTAGGTAACCAAGTACTTGATAATTTCCAGACCTGATGATTTTATTGATTATGCAGAAGCTTCTGTAAAAATAATTTTTGCTTTTTTGTTTATCTTTTTGAGATAGAGTCTCGCTCTATAGCCCAGGCTGGAGTGCAGTGGCACCATCTTGGCCTGCTGCAACCTCCACCTCCTGGGTGCAAGTGATTCTCATGCCTCAGTCTCCTGAGTAGCTGGGACTAAAGGCGTGCACCACCATGCCTGGCTAATTTTTGTGTTTTTTTAGTAGAGATGAGGTTTTGCCATGTTTGCCAGGCTGGTCTCAAGCTTCTGGTCTCTAGTGATCAACCTACCTGGGCCCCCCAAAGTGCTGGGATTACAGGAGTCAGTGGGTGTGCCCAGCCTTGTATTTCTTTTGTAATAATGAGAACTAGTTAATAAAAATAAGTGAGCTTCTGGCCTTGATAGAAAAGCATATAATTTACAGTTGGAAAGATATTTAGAAGAAATTCAGCACAATCCAAGCCAAGATAGATCATAAAATAGAAAAAAGAAAAAAAAGCAGTTGAAGATTCATTTGACTACTATGATCCTGTTTGGGTTTTAAAATTATGTATAGGCTATAAATATACCTATGTAGGTGTGTATATAGAAAGATAGAGCTACATAAAAAGAGAAACAAATTAGAGAAGCACATATCAAATTGTAAATTGCAGTTATCTCTTGAATTTAGAAATGTGGAGGAGTTGCACTTTCTATTTATTTATTTCTGTAATGATTTTTATTATGATATTTACTCATATTTTAATAAGCAGAAAAAACAATGTAGATAAAAATGGAAAGATTCCAAGTAGTGTTTTAATTCCTTCTGTAATAGCTCTAGCACCCAGAGTCTGAGTAAATAATTTCTTTCTTTCTTTTTTTTGAGACGGAGTTTCGTGCTTATTGCCCAGGCTGGAGTGCAATGGTACGGTCTTGGCTCACTGCAACCTCCGCCTCCCAGGTACAAGCGATTCTCCTGCCTCAGTCTCCAGAATGGCTGGGATTACAGTTGCCTGCCACCATGCCCAGCTATTTTTTTTTGTATTTTTAGTAGAGACAGGGTTTCATCATGTTGGCCAGGCTGTTCTTAAACTCCTGACCTCAGGTGATCTGCCTGCCTCAGCATCCCAAAGTGCTGGGATTACAGTCGTGAGCCGCTGCACATGGCCAATAATTTCAATAGAGAATTCATTCATTTTGTACATGCTGAAGAAGCATGTACCAAAATACAGCCATTGTGCTGGGCCCTGGAGATACAAAGATGCAATACATCCAGAAAGGTCTTCCTATTAGAGCCCCAAGTAGTGAAACTAGGGAAATGAGGAAGAAGGAGATAGGCCAGGAGGAAGAGAATGAAGAGGAGAGTACTGTTACCAGTGCTCTCTCCTATCATATCTATGGTTATAGCCCTAGCATTTTGTTTTGTTATGTTTTTGAGATAGGGTCTTTCTCTGTCACCCAAGCTGGAGTGCAGTGGTGCGATCTCAGCTCACTGTAGCCTCAAGTTCCCAGTCTCTTGTGATCCTCCCACCCCAGCCTCCCAAGTAGCTGGGACCACAGGTGTGTGCCACCACCCCTGGCTAATTTTTTTTGTTTGTTTCCTGGTTTGTTTGTTTTGGAGAGACAGTTTCGCCATGTTGCCCAGACTGGTTGTGAACTCCTGGTCTCAAGCAATTGGCCATGCCTCGCCTTTCCAAAGTGCTGGAATTATAGGTGTGAGTCACTGTGCCTGGCCTTGCCCCAGCACTTTGGCTAGTGGCTGGCACATAGGTGCTCAGTAAACTTGTTCAACAAACGAGTAACAGAGACGGAAGAAATAGTGAATAATCTGATATGTCAGACGGAATGGTCATTCCACCAGCAATGTAAGAAAGAATCATAGACAGGTTAGAGGGAGGCAGTGGCGATGTCAAGTGGAATTGTGGGGATGGGGGCATGCAGAACTCAACCTCTGGAAAGAGGAATAGAAAAGAGAAGCTATAACTTCTCATTCTTAGGCTGCCCTTTCTTTTGTGACAGTTTCTATCTTGTACCTTCCACTCATTTGTACTTTGCTACATAAACAAAGGTTTTATGCTGTTCTGGTGATTAAAAAGTTCATGATAATTGTAATAATTTCCTTTGGTTCTCTTGAAATTAGTCTAGATATGAGATTTCATTTGATGTACCTTTTATTCAATTATACCGAGCTGGCTTTGATGATGCAAAACACAAAATAGTTAATTATCAATTATAAAGCACATTTACATAATTACCAAGCAGATTGAGTTCATCCTTTTAGAGTGAACTTCAAAAGGTAGCCTTGAGTTTCCGTATGATTTTCCTTACTTCCCCAGTTTCCTCAAAATAAAATTGTGCTACCCTTATAATGGCATTTTGAAAAAAATAGACTGAAAAAATAAATCAATGATAGATGTAACTTTTTCTGTTTTAATCACTCTAAAAGTTTTGGGCCAATTGCGTATCACCAATTGAAGAAAAAAAAAAAAAAGAAAAAACAAAAAGAGAATTTCCCCTGTTACCACAAAAGAAAAGAGACCATATCCTCCTCCTCTTAGAGTATTCCTGAGAGAAACCGAATGATCGTAAATTCTTATTTTATTCTTGTGGTGTCTCTGTAAATCTCTTCGGAGGCAAGTAAGCCGCTTGCCAGCTTTACAACTCAGAAACACTTTTTCAAAGGTCTTGGATTTATCCCCTTTGAAATGTAAATGTCTGAGGAAACAATATCTTGGTCACCCAGTCACTGTGGGCCCCTTTCTCTGAACTAGTGGAGGTGGTCATGAGAGAGGAGATCACTCCTCATATTGTCTTATACTTAATTTCTTGTTTGCTGAAAAGGTAGAAGATAAAAGAATAAGCAGAAGTGAAATTCATAGTCAGACAGTCTGCTGCCACATTTCGGGCCTAGTAGTTAAAATTCAATCCCTGACCTCACCGCTTGTGTTATCTATAGATTCTAGACATTGTATGAGGAAGCATTGTGAAACTTTCCATTCTGTTCTGTTTTGTTGTAGTTACTGGTGCATGCAGCCCTTAGTCACGTACCCCTCGCTTGTCCAATCGATCATGACCCCTCCTTCATGCAGCCCCTTTAGAGTTGTGAGCCCTTAAAAGGGATAGGAATTACTTATTCAGGGAGCTCAGTTTCTAGGACTTGAGTCTGCTGATGCTCCCAGATGAATAAAGCTCTTTCCTTCCACGATCCAGTGTCTGAGGGATTTTTGTCTACGACTCCTCCTGCTACAGTTAAAGAAATTTTACTAACTTTCCAGTCCACTTCAAGCCCAATTTCTTCGCTATTGTTGGGAGTCAGAAACCGATACCCCAAAATAGGGCACTTTGACGGACCGAACTGAGGAAGACCCAAGGTCTCTCCAGCCTCACCCCACCCACTTCTCATCACTCAATCCTCCGTGTCTCCCAAAACACAGGATGAAGTTGGCCTCTGAATTTACCTTATCTACCTAAAGCCCGAACCTACAAAAGAAGAAAACAATGACCCCAGTCCCTGAGTTTTCTTTTTTTTTATTATTATTATTATTATACTTTAAGTTCTAGGGTACATGTGCATAACGTGCAGGTTTGTTACATATGTATATTTGTGCCATGTTGCTGTGCTGCACGTCCCTGAGTTTTCATTAGCTGAACTCACATCACAGGAAGACTGACCGAAGTCTGCCAACACACCTGAACAGACTTGTCACAAACCATCTTCTGCTCTGCAGACCCAACAGACTTTATTCCAAGCCATTGTGTGTTCTCAAAGCCCACTGAATTCCTTGCGGCTGGACACTGTGGCTCACGTCTGTAATCCCAGCACTTTGGGAGGCCGAGGTGGGTGGATCACCTGAGGTCAGGAGTTGGAGACTAGCCTGCCCAAGACGGTGTAACCCCATCTCTACTAAAAATACAAAAATTATCTGGGCGTGGTGGCGGGCACCTGTAATCTCAGCTACTCAGGAGGCTTAGGCAGGAGAATCTCCTGAACCCAGGAGGCAGAGGTTGCAGTGAGCAGAGATCGCGCCACTGCACTCCAGCCTGGGTGACAAGAGCAAAACTCCGTCTGAAAATAATAATAATAATAATAAAAATCCTTTGCTACCCTCCTAAAATCATTCACACTTCCCCATGATCCTTTCCCCTAAGAAGTTGGACATAGAAGCATCTGTATCCCTTTGGGATACCAGGCCATCACTCTGCGATCTTCCCCAGCACACACTAATAAATGTGTATACCTTTTCTTCTATAGTTTACTTTTTGTCAGTTGATTTTCAGGGAACTTTCAGAAAGCGAAGGATTTATTTGAATGGATAATATCCCTTAGCTCATACATGATCTATTGGAATAAAAAAACTTCAGCCCCTAAACATAATGTCAAACTCCCACATAGTCAATGCCATCTGGATAGGGATGAGATTCTGTACACTACTTCTAGAGGTTGAATTTTTTTTTTTTTTTTTTTTTTGAGACAGAGTCTCACTCTGTTGCCTAGGCTGGAGGGCAGTGGCATGATCTTGGCTCACTGCAACTTCTACCTCCCAGGACCAAGCAATCCTCCCACCTCAGCCTCCTGAGTAGATGGGACCACAGGTGCACGCCACCATGTCCAGCTAATTTTTGCATTTTTTGTAGAGATAGGATTTCGTCATATTGCCCAGCCTGGTCTCAAACTCCTGGTCTCAAGTGATCTGCCCACCTTGGCCTCCCAAAGTGCTGGAATGATAGGTGAGCCACCATGCCCAGTCTCAAAGTTTGAACCCTTCAGGCAAAGATAGAGAACCCCTACACTTGAGATTCCTAAGGTTTACCTGAGAACCAGGAATCCTGGGCAGTAGTTTCAGCCCAGCCACTGAGGAAGGGTGGGAACAGACCCTCAGGCTCATTACCTCTCAAAGGTGATCAGTTTCATCCTTCAGGAAGAATTGGTTAATCCTTTCCATGTAAATTACCATCACATTCACTTACCCTTAGCTGGGCCAGTGTTCCTGGGATCTTTTCTTTCCACTTCAAGAAAACAATGGATCAAATCCTCAACCAACATTAATATCCTACAAATCTCTGCCAAAAATTTGATTAATTTCTACCCCAAAGCACCACAGACAAATAGTGCAAGAACAATGCCTTGGAGGGTTGAAGCCACTTTGATGAAACCTCCCACTCTGGATCGTGTCTTTTTGAATACACAAATAAGGCCATTACGCCAAATAGATGGCAGATTTCCTTTCTTGTGCAAAACCTTAGACAGTAATTCTTGGCCAAAAGACGCAAAAAGAAAGCACGAAAGGTGGCATCGTTCAGACTGTGTCTGCAAAGCCAGCACTTGGTGATAAGTGAGCTTATTAATGCCGTTATAAATATTCATTGTGTTTCTGGAAAATCCAATGTAGGAGAAATACAAAAAAACAACAGTTGCTAAAATTCTGGACTCGGTAGTTTCACTCGTGTCCGTGTGAAGAGACCACCAAACAGGCTTTGTGTGAGCAATAAGGCTGTTTATTTTACCTGGGTGCAGATGGGCTGAGTCCGAAAAGAGAGTCAGCAAAGGCAGATGGTGGGGAGGCGGTGTGTTTTATAGGATTTGGGTAGGTAAAGGACAATTACAGTCAAAGGGGCTTGTTCTCTGGTGGACAAGGTGCTCAGCAGGGGGGCTTCTGAGCCAGGATGAGCCAGGAGAAGGAATTTCACAAGGTAGTGTCATCAGTTAAGGCAGGAACAGGTCGTTTTCACTTCTTTTGTGGTACAATGTCATCAGTTAGGGCAGGAACTGGCCATCTGGATGTGTATGTGCAGGTCACAGGGGATATGATGGCTTAGCTTGGGCTCAGAGGCCTGACATTCCTGTCTTCTTATATTAAGAAAAATAAAACGAAATAGTGGTAAAGTGTTGGGGTGGCCAAAATGTTTGGGGGTGGTATGGAGAGACAGTAGGCAATGTTTCTCAGGGCTGCTTCAAGTGGGATTGGGGTGGCGCGGGAACCTAGAGTGGGAGAGATTAAGCTGAAGGAAGATTTTGTGGTAAGGGGTGATATTGTGGAGTTGTTAAAAGGAGCATTTGTCATATAGAATGATTGGTGATGGCCTGGATGTGGTTTTGTATGAATTGAGAAACTAAATGGAAGACACGAGGTCCGAATTAAGAGAAGGAGAAAAACAGGTATTAAATGACTAAGAACTGGGAGGACCCAGGACATCCAATTAGAGAGTGTTCAAGGAGATTCAGCACGGCCCTGCCAGCAAAGATTATTTATTTACTTCAAGAGGGAGTTAAGAGTGGCGGTTTGGGGATAGCACCAGGAGATATCAGCTGTGATGGCTTGGAGAAACAGTGTGAACCGGTGAAAGGACACAAAGATAGATGTGTACCCGCACCCCCCCCTCCCCCCCCGCTACACGCTTTTGTTCTGCTCTCTAATCTTTGCACATACCAGAGATTTTGTAAGTTCTGGGAGTACCTGTTTTTCTGCACGTACCAGAGATTTTGTAAGTTCTGAGACAAGGTCACAAGACGTGTTTAAGTAAGATAAACTCTTGCTGCCATAAACCTGCTCTCCCGCCTCAAAGGTTGAACCGAAATATCAGAAATGGCGGGAACCAATCATAGTTAGCCAAATCGCCTTGTTCAAACACTAGCCAATCATATATCTGATTTGCATAATAACTCTATGCCCACTTTTCTTAGACTATATAACACTGCTCGGAGCTCAGTGACGGAGCTCTCCTGCCCGTCTCGTTTCGCGAGCGAGGGAGAGTTCCAGGTTCGAACCTGTAATAAAGATCCTTGCTGCTTAGCTTTGACTCTGGACTCTGGTGGTCTTCTTCGGGGAATTAACGGTCTGGGCATAACACCGGCAGTGTAAACAAGAGCAGGGCATTTATGAGTACTTGAGAATGGTAAAATAGGAGTATGACTAGACAGCAGATAGTAGGGATGACAAGTTTTCTGGGGCACAGTCCAAGTTGGTCTGGTGTCTGGAATGAGACTGGGGCCTACTAAAAAGGAGCATCCACGCAGGAGCTCAAATGGGCTGTACCCTGTAGCATTCTGAGGACAGGCCCAAATTCTGACAGGGGAAAGTGGTAATAGTATTGTCTGGTCCTTCTTTTTTTTTTTTCTGAGATGGAGTCTCGCTCTGTCGCCCAGGCTGGAGTGCAGTGGCCGGATCTCAGCTCACTGCAAGCTCCGCCTCCCGGGTTTATGCCATTCTCCTGCCTCAGCCTCCCGAGTAGCTGGGACGACAGGCGCCCGCCACGTCGCCCGGCTAGTTTTTTGTATTTTTTAGTAGAGACAGGGTTTCACCGTGTTAGCCAGGATGGTCTCAATCTCCTGACCCTGTGATCCGCCCGTCTCGGCCTCCCACAGTGCTGGGATTACAGGCTTGAGCCACCGCGCCCGGCCCTGTCTAGTCCTTTTTAAGTTGGTGGCTGAGCTTGGTGAGGTGTCTTTTTAAAAGACCGTTAGTTCACTGAATACCAAGAGCCTGAGAAACTGCTTGGGTCATTTGACTAATAAATGCCGGTCTGTTATCGGTCGGTATAGAGGTGGGAAGGCCAAACGGAGTAATTATGTCTGATAGATGGGAAGAAATGACTGCGGTGGCCTTCTCAGACCCTGTGGGAAAGGCCTCTACCCATCCAGTGAAAGTGTTTACCCAGACCAAGAGGTATTTTAGTTTCCTGACTGGAGGCATGTGAGTGAAATCAATTTGCCAGTCCTGGGTGGGGCAAATCCCCGAACCTGATGTATAGGGAAGGGAGGGGGCCTGAACAATCCCTGAATAGTAGTAGAATAGCAGATGGAACACTGAGAAGTGATTTCCTTGAGGATAGGTTTCCACGATGGAAAGGAAATGAGAGGTTCTAAGAGGCGGACTAGCGGCTTGTAACCTACATGGAAGAGGTTATGAAATGACGACAGAATAGAATGGACCTGTGAGGCTGGAAGGAGACATTTTCCTTGGTTCAAGAACCATTTGCCTTGTGTGGGAAGAGACTGATAGGTGGAAGTTTCAGCAGGGGAATATGTGGGAGTGGCCAGATGAGAAGGAGAAAAATTGCCATGAGGGATAGAAGTTGGAACGCTAGCTGCTTTTTAAGTTAACTTATTAGTAGAAGCATTGTCCTGAGCGATGGGCTCTGATGCCTTTTGATGACCTTTGTAGTGAGTGACTTCAGCTTCCTTTGGAAGTAAAGCGGCTTTCAGAAGTGTTTTTATTAAAGAGGCATTAATGATGGAGGACCCTTGCGTAGTGAGGAAATTTCTTTCAGCCCATATACCAGCGTGGTGGTGCAGGATATGGAGGGCATATTTAGAGTCAGTATAAATATTGATGCGTAGTCCTTTTGCAAGAGTGACGGCTTGAGTTAAGGCAACGATTTCGGCTTGCTGAGAGGTAGTGGAGGGGGGCAGAAAGTATATGTGTCAGGTGTGAGGAAGAAAATATATTTTGGAAGTTATGAGAACTGTAGAGCGTGAGTTGAGCATAGTTTGTGATTTTGAGGGCCTCTAAAAGTATTAAGGCAGCGGCAGCCACCGCACGCAGACATGAGGGCTAGGCTAAAACAGTAAGCTCCAGTTTTTGGACAGAAAGGCTACACAGCACAGTCCTGGCTCTTGTGTCAGAATTCTGACCGCACTAACCATACCTAGGAAGGAAAGGAGTTGTTTTGTAGAAGGGATTGGGGTTTGGGAGATTAGCCGGACACAATCAGCCAGGAGAGCATGTGTGTTTTCGTGAGAATTATGCCGAGATAGGTAACAGATGAGGAAGAAATTTGGGCTTGACTGAAGTAACGCGGGCTGTCTGTGAAGCCTTGCGGCAGTACAGCCTAGGTAATTTGCTGAGCCTGTTGGGCGTCAGGGTCAGTCCAAGTGAAAGCAAAGAGAGGCTGGGATGAAGGGTGCAAAGGAATAGTAAAGAAAGCACGTTTGAGATCCAGAACAGAATAATGGGTTGTGGAGGGAGGTATTGAGGATAAGAGAGTATATGGCTTTGGCACCATGGGGTGGATAGGCAAAAACAATTTGGTTGATAAGGTGCAGATCCTGAACTAACCTGTAAGGCTTGTCCAGTTTTGGGGCAGATTAAATGGGGGAATTGTAAGGGGAGTTTACAGGCTTTAAAAGGTCATGCTGTAACAGGCGAGTGATAACCGGCTTTAATCCTTTTAAAGCATGCTGTGGGATGGGATATTGATGTTGAGCAGGGTAAGGGTGATTCGATTTTAATGGAATGATAAGGGATGCATCATTTGTTGTCAAGGAGGGAGTAGAGGTGTCCTATACTTGTGGATTAAAGTGGGGAGATACAAGGAGAGGATGTGAAGGAGGCTTTGAACTGGGAGAAAAAGTGGCAATGAGGTGTGGCTGTAGCCCAGGAATAGTCAGGGAAGCAGATAATTTAGTTAAAATGTCTTGACCAAAAAAGGGAGCTGGGCAGGTGGGGATAACTAAAAAGGAGTGCATAAAAGAATGTTGTCCAAGTTGGCACTAGAGTTGGGGAGTTTTAAGAGGTTTAGAAGCCTGGCCGTCAACACCCACAACAGTTATGGAGGCAAGGGAAACAGGCCCTTGAAAAGAAGGTAATGTGGAGTGAGTAGCCTCCATATTGATTAAGAAGGGGAAAGACTTACCCTCCACTGTAAGATTTACCCAAAGCGTCTGTGATGGTCCAGGGGGCTTCTGAGGCAATGGAACAGCATCAGTCTTCAGCCACTAAGCTGAGAAGATCTGGGAAGGAGTCAGTCAGAGAGCCTCAGGCTAGAGTTCCAGGGGCTCTGGGAGTGGCTGCCAGATGAGTTGGACAGTCCGATTTCCAGTGGGGTCCTGCACAGACGGGACATGGCTTAGGAGGAATCCCGGGCTGCGGGCATTCCTTGGTGCAGTGGTCAGATTTCCAGCACTTGAAGCAAGCTCCTGGGGGAGGAGGTCCTGGAGGAACCCCTGGCAGCTGCACTTCAGGTGTTTAAGTTCTTGTGTGCTGGAGACGTGGCTGGGGTTTCTCTCACAGCAGAGGCAAGTATTTGTAATTCAGAAATGCGTTGCCGTCTGGCTGCCTCCTCTCTAGGCGAGGTTGATTAATTCCTGTTGGGGGATTTGAGGGCCGGATTCTAATTTTTGAAGTTTTTTTCTAATGTCAGGAGCTGACTGGGTGATAAAATGCATACTGAGAATAAGACGGCCTTCTGGCCCTTCTGGGTCTAGGTTGGCAAAGCATCTAAGGGTTGTTGCCAAATGGGCCATGGACTGGGCTGGATTTTTATATTTGGTGAAAAAGAGCCTAAATGCTATCTGATTTGGGGCCTTTAGCTCCAGCCACCTTTTTAAGAGGAAATTGCTGGGCAGGTAGGGGAGGGCTAGTCGTGAAACTAAACTGTAAGCTTAAGAGTATTATAGGGTGGGGGAGTGGAGGCTGAGGAAAAATTGGGACCTAGCTCGGTCCCCTCCTCCCCTGGGGAGGAGGGGAGAGGTCAGATGGGTCCGTTGAAAAGGAAGATTCAAAAGACTCAGTGATGCTTGGGGTTGGGACTGAGGGGACAGGCGGGAGGGAAAGAAGGAAGATTTGGGAGGAGTTGCATTGGGAACAGAGACTAGGGAGGGACCGATGTGTAAAAGAATGCCTGGACGTCAGGCACCTCAGACCGTTTGCCCATTTTACAACAAGAATTACTTACGTTTTGTAGGATAGAGAAATCCAAAGTGCCATTTTCTGGCCATTTAGAGCCATTATCGAGTTTGTATTGGGGTTAAGCACTATTGCAGAAGAAAACAAGGCGTTTAGGTTTTAGGTCAGGTGAGAGTTGAAGAGGTTTAAGTTCTTGAGAATACAGGCTAAGGGAGAAGGAGGAGGAATGGAGGGTGGAAGGTTGCCTATAGTGAAGGAGGCAAGTCTAGAGAAAACAGAGGGTAGCAACACAGAGACAAGGTGTGGGGGGTGCTTCCCCCCAAGAAAGTGGAGGAGGAGTGGGAGATGCTTGCCCCCCCCCCCACAGAAAGTGGAAAAGGGGTGGGTGAGCAGCCAAAGCAGGCGTCCCCACAATTGACTTGCCACCAAGGGAATGTGGGTGAATGACCAGGGCAGGCGTCCCCGCAGTGGTCAGACACCAATGAAATGTGGGTGAATAATCAGGCAGGCGTCCCCATGTGATTAAACACCAAAGGAAGGCTGCCTTCCCCAGTCTGTGACCGGCGCCGGAGTTTAGGGTTCACGGATAAAATGCGTCTCCTTTGACTCTACCAGAAAAGGAAAGGAACTGAAATTAAGAGAAGGGAGAGATTGAAGGGTGGCGCCAAGATTGAAAGGAGAAAGAGGTTGAGGGATAGTGAGAGAGGTTGGAGAAGAGAGTAAAAAGAGGCCGCTTACCCGATTTAAAACTGGTGAGATGTTCCTTGGGCTGGTTGGTCTGAGGACCCGAGGTCGTAGGTGGATCTTTCTCACAAAGCAAAGAGCAGGAGGACAGGGGATTGATCTCCCTAAGGAGGTCCCCATCCGAGTCACGGCACCAAAATTTCACTTGCGTCCGTGTGAAGAGACCACGAAACAGGCTTTGTGTGAGCAACAAGGCTGTTTATTTCACCTGGGTGCGGGTAGGCTGAATCCAAAAAGAGAGTCAGCGAAGGGAGATGGGGCGGGGTGGGGGGTGGGGTGGCGTTTTATAGGATTTGGGTAGGTAAAGGACAATTACAGTCAAAGGGGGTTGTTCTCTGGCAGGCAGGGGCGGGGGTCACAAGATGCTCAGCAGGGGAGCTTTTGAGCCAGGATGAGCCAGGAGAAGGAATTTCACAAGGTAATGTCATCAGTTAAGGCAGGAACCGGCCATCTGGATATGTACATGCACGTCACAGGGGATATGATGGCTTAGCTTGGGCTCAGAGGCCTGACAGTTAGGGGTGAGGAAAAACTTCCATTTGACCCTCTGAAGGTTCACTGAAAATCAACTGACAGAATGCAGATTAATAGGAGAAAAGGCGGCTCGGTGTGGTGGCTCACACTTGTAATCCCAGCACTTTGGGAGGCTGAGGCAGGCGGATCTTTTGAGGTAAGGAATTTGAGACCAGCCTGACCAACATGGTGAAACCCTGGCTCTACTAAAAATACAAAAATTAGCTGGGCGTGGTGGTGCACGTCTATAATCCCAGCTACTTGGGAGGCTGAGGCAGAAGAATCACTTGAATCCAGGAGACAGAGGTTGCAGTGAGCCAAGATCACACCACTGCACTCCAGCCTGGGCAACAAAGCGAGACTCTGTCTCAATCAATCAATCAATCCATTTTTAAAAAGATTTTAAAAAACAAAGGGGAATGTTATGTGTGGTCCTGAAAGAAAGTTCATTGGCATTAGTAAAGCAACAGGCAGCTGACAAGCACCAATTGGTAGATGACTCCTGTGGGCAAAATGAGTTCTAGAGTTGTAGCAAGTTATCTCAGCAGCTATAGATAAAACTGGCTTCAAGTTACAACAGGCAGTTTCAGCCACTGGACTTGCAGAGAATAACATTTCTAGAGAAATATTAGGTGCCCTGAGTGCTTTTTGTCCCTGGCCCATTGACTCTGATTTAGTCGAGTATGACAAGAATGACCCAGTTTGTATAGCCCACTTTCAGATGACCTACAATCTAGCAAGGTAGGTCAGACAATTTCTTTATGGCCAGTTCTTACGTGGAAGTGGAGTCAGGAAAGGTAGAGTAATACCTGTAAGTTTATGGCTGGCTTTAGAAAGAAGGAGTTCTGGTTTCTGTGACCTGCCTTGGGGAAGAGAGAATCCAGTTTCCTTCTTCTTTTTTTTTTCTTTTTTAAATTTTAGTGGAAGCATGGTTTTCACCATGTTGGCCAGGGTAGTCTCAATCTCCCGACCTCGTGATCCGTCCACCTCGGCCTCCCAAAGTGCTGGGATTACAGATGTGAGCCACCGCACCTGAGTGGGAATCCCGTTTCTATGGGGGAAAATGAGGGGAGAGAAACAGGAGGGCAGAAGAAGGGCAGAGAGAGACTTTTTCTGAGGTTGTTTGTAGGGCCTTTATTTTAGGGTATCATTTTCTGAGCCCCAGCATCTCTTTCCTCAGGTTAGTGGTCTTTGTAATAAAAACCACAAATTGGCAAAAGAAATAAATGACAATAGACTGGGCGCAGTGGCTCACGCCTGTAATCCCAGTAGTTTGGGAGGCCAAGGCAGGTGGATCCCCTGAGGTCAGGAGTTCGAGACCAGCTTGCTCAACATGGCAAAAACCCGTCTCTACTAAAAATACAAAAATTAGCCCGGCGTGATGGCGGGTGCCTGTAATCCCAGCTACTGAGGAGGCTGAGGCAGGAGAATCGCTTGAACCCGGGAAGCAGAGGTTGCAGGGAGGCGAGGTCGTGCCACTGCACTCTAGCCTAGGCTACAAGAGTGAAACTCTGTCTCAAAAAAAAAAAAAAGAAAAAAAAAGAAAAAAAAAAGAAAAAGAAATAAATGACAATAGAAAGAATGAGGGAAGGTCGGGTGCTGTGGCTCACACCTGTAATCCCAAAACTTTGGGAGACTGAGGAGGGTAGATCACTTGAGGTCAGCAGTTTGAGACCATCCTGGCCAACATGGTGAAACGGCATCTCTACAAAAATGAAAAATTAGCCAGGCATTGTGGTGGGTGCCTGTAATCTCAGCTACTTGGGAGGCTGAGGCGGGAGAATCACTTGAACTCAGGAGGTGGAGGTTACAGTGAGCCCAGTTTGTGGCAGGACATATCTCATTAACTCAGGCCTCCATAACGACTATTTCAGCACTGAGTGGTTAAGTATTAAAAGCCAGTGCCCTTATGCAAAGGCTGGAATGTAGCAAAAGCTCGAAGAGTTTGCCTGGGTCTTTCCTGGGCCTTAAAGCATGACAAAATAACGGAGGACAGCCTGGCCAACGTGGTGAAACCCTATCTCTACTGAAAATACAAAAATTAGCTGGGTGTGGTAGCATGTGCCTATAGTCACAGCTACTCAGGAGGCTGAGGCAGGAGAATTGCTTGATCCAGGAGGCGGAGGTTGCAGTGAGCTGAGATCATGCCACTGTACTCCAGCTTGGGTGACAGAGTGAGGCTCTGTCTTAAAAAAATAAATAAATAAAAATAAAAAATATAACAAAGGAATTCTTAACAGGACCCATTTAGGATTAAACAAGTTTTACTGAGGGTCTGAAGAAACTCTCCAGGCCTCCATAAATAAGTTTATTGGGGGTCTGAGGGCACTGCCCAAACCTTTGTGATTTAGCAAGAGACAAGAAAAGGGTAATTACCCCAGGACCTGGACCCATTTAGATTAAGTAAATTTACTGAGGATCCAGAGGAAGGTCTTCCGGACTCAGACCTTAGTTATAGATTAAAGGAAGTTAGGCTGGGCATGGTGGCTCATGCCTGTCATCCCAGCACTTTGGGAGGCTGAGGCAGGCTGATCACCTGAGGTCAGGAGTTTGAGACCAGCCTGGCCAACATGGTAAAACCCCGTCTCTACTAAAAATACAAAATTAGCCAGGCGTGGTGGCGGGCACCTGTAATCCCAGCTACTTCGAAGGCTGAGGCAGGAGAATTGCTTGAACCCAGGAGGTGGAGGTTTCAGAGAACCGAGATTGTGCCACTACACTGTAGCCTGGGCAACAAGAGTGAAACTCTATCTCAAAAAACAAAAAACAAAACAAAACAAAAAAGGCACTGTCAACTAATGAGAAACAAAACTAACACCGTGGAGCCACAAACAAAACAGAAAATGTTTTAATCAGCGTTTTTATGAATTGCA
The DNA here is from genome assembly GCF_003255815.1 of Theropithecus gelada. NCBI lineage: Eukaryota > Metazoa > Chordata > Mammalia > Primates > Cercopithecidae > Theropithecus > Theropithecus gelada. The sequence continues at coordinate 72,409,512 of NC_037688.1, forward strand.
ATTCGGGAGACACAAATCTAGCAAGTAGCTAAATTGTGTTCGGTCCAGGGGAGGTAGGCAGGGGTTTGTAAAGGTTTACTGCAAGTTTACACAAGTGGAAGATTTTAGCACAGCCTAGGATTGATAATAGCTGGTTGACAGCTTAGAAAGTCTCTAGGCCATGATCAGCTTAATTCGGCACAGCTGTCTCCTTGGGTGCTTCATGATCTGCCCCGGTGTGAGCAGCTCAAATCCAATGCAGCTGCTTCTCCAGGACGTTTGCGATTTGGCCCAGTTCAAACAGGTGAAATCCCATCTGGTCATGTGCATGATGCGTGACTAGGGGCTAGCTTCTCCTGCCCTCCTGGCTACTTTGTAGAGACCTCTACATAATCATCTCCATTTCTGATTTGTTTACATAGCAGCCACACTCATATGTGCCAGGAATTTTGCGAGACACAATGAAGTGTAGAGCTCTCCCCACCCCCATTCCCACCTCCAACCCTCTCCAGGTTTCTCGGGTCTCCACCTGCAGAGCCAGTCACAGGAAGTCTTTTCTAAGGCAGCTCGAGGAGGAGAGAAGGAGGAGACACGTTCAGCATAATGAAGCCCAGGTGTTGGGAAGTGGTCACGTCTGGCCTCCTGAAAGGTCTCGCTGTTCAGATGCTTTCCCAGGAAATGGGATGGAGGCTTCTTTTCTTCATGCTCCAAGGGGTCCCAAGTCCCCTCCACATCTATCCTAGGTAACCAGATGCCATGAAAGCAGTGAAAACTGGCCTAAGGCAGAGAAGACACGGTCACAGGTAGGTTTGGGGAGCAGAGCGGGCAGAGGAAAGACTGCCAGATACACTGAGGTGGGTCATCCAGGACCAAGAAGCTAGGCCAGAGAGAGGGAGCCTCTGGGTCTTAGATCTCAAGGTGAGTGAGTGACAGAGGCTGGATTTGAATCCATTCACTGAGAGCGTGGAAAAACGCAGAGGAGGGCCTCTCGTCACCTTCCCTTGTCTGATTTGCAGAGCGCAACTGGGTCCTCTAGAAAAGAGCTGTTGCTTTGCATTCTTTGAGACTTGAAAACACATTTTGTTTTTTGAGATGGAGTCTCGCTCCAAAAGCAAGTACAAGTATTCCTCCCTATCTAACTTTATTTGCATAGCAGGTGTTTGGACAGAATGGGAGACCAGTTATCTGAAGTCAGACCAGCCTGAGTTCAAACTCTGGCCCTCCTACTTCTAACTGGGTGATATCAGACAATGTATTCAACTTACCTCAGCCTTAGTTTCTTTATCTATAAAATGGGAATAAAACCTACCTCAAGAAGATATTACAGTGAGAAAATGCATTTGAAGGGCTTGGGAAGTTTTCAGTAAATGTTAACTATGCTTATTGAGCTATAAACCACTTAATGCAACTACATGGGGCTGGCCTTACAGTTCAAGCTGCCAGTGCAGTATAAGCTGCTGTCTGTTAGGAGACAGTTCTCCACGGGCCTCTTTTATGAAGCAAAGTACTGACTTCCTTTCCAGAAGAGTTCTGAACTTTTTCTTTTCTGAGACAGGGTCTCACTCTGGCACCCAGGCCAAGTGCAGTGGTACGATCACAGCTCACTGCAGCATCAATCTCCTGGGCTCAAGCAATCCTCCCAACTCAGCCTTCTGAGTAGCTGGGAGTACGGGCGTGTGCCACCATACCTGGGTAACTGATACATTTTTTGTAGAGATGGGGGGGTCTCACTATGTTGTCCAGGCTGGTCTTGATCTCCTAGCCTCAAGTAATTCTCCCACTTTGGCCTCCCAGATTGCTGGGATTATAGGCGTGACTCCCTGCATCTGGCCAAGCTCTGAACTTTTCAAGGATGTTTGTGTAATGAATAGCTTTGAAAAACTGAGACAGGGCCAGGCACGGTGGCTCACGCCTATAATCCCAGCACTTTGGGAGGCCGAGGTGGGAGGATCACGAGGTTAGGAGATCGAGACTATCCTGGCTAACACAGTGAAACCCTGTCTCTACTAAAAATACAAAAAATTAGCCGGGCATGGTGGTGGGCACCTATAGTCCCAACTACTCGGGAGGCCGAGGCAGTAGAATGATGTGAACCTGGGAGGCGGAGCTTGCAGTGAGCCAAGATCACGCCACTGCACTGCAGCCTGGGTGACAGAGCAAGACTCCATCTCAAAAAAAAAAAAAAAAAAAAAAGAGAAAAGCAGAGATAGTATCTTCCTTCAGAGCAAAGTGTAGGCTTGCTTACTGCTTATTATAAAAGATTTAGGATCCCTAAGCTCAGGGTTCCTCTCCTATATTGCAACCTAGCATGTGTACAGCAATCATTGGACCCTTTTGGTGTTACTCTTTGGAAACTGGGGCTTGGGGAATGGGCACAAAAAGTGCTGGGTACTGCTATTGTTGTGAGTAATAAACTGTCTTTTATCTCTGACCCAGGAGCCTCACGTCTTTTTACCAACATCCATAGTCTACCCAGTAGGGCAGGCTAATTTGTTAACATGCAATTAGGGCAAAATCTGAGATCCCTCACAGTCCTTGATGCTGTGATCATACTAGACAGGAGAAGAGGGGGAAGTAGGAGGGCAAATCTTCCTCTTCCTGGAATCTTTAGTCAGTGCTATATTTCTCTTTCTAGAAGGCCCTGCTTTCTCTCCAGGGCCTGCAATTGTTCTGGAACAATTGGTGAAAGGGAGAATGAGAGATGTAGGACAATATATCAGCTTTCACTTTTGCATAGAAAAATGTTTCCTGACCGGGCACGGGGGCTCACACCTGTAATGCCAGCACTTTGGGAGGCCAAGGAGAGCGGATCACTGAGGTCAGGAGTTCAAGACCAGCCTGGGCAACGTGGCAAAACCCTGTCTCTACTAAAAATACAAAAATTAGCTGGGTATTGCGGCACACCCCTGTAATCCCAGCTATTCAGGTGGCTGAGGCAGGAGAATTGCTTGAACCCGGGAGGCAGAGGTTGCAGTGAGCTGAGATTGCGCCACTGCACTCCAGCTTGGGCAACAGAGTGAGCCTCCATCTCAAAAAAAAAAAAGTTTCCCAAATACTAGCCATTTGAGTACCACCTTGATTTTTATTTTTATCATATCTACCTACAATCTACATAATTACTTTCATAATATCATTTTTAATGGACTTTCCCTTTTATTTACGTAGACAATTCTGAAATCTTTTTTGAGACAGGGTCTCACTGTGTTACCCGGGCTGGTCTCAAATTCCTGGGCTCAAGCAATCTTCCCGCCTTAGCCTCTTGAGTAGCTGAGATTACAGGCAAAAGCCACTGCCCCCAGCCTAGATAATTCTTTTGGAAAGAAATCTCATATCACTGATAAATGGAAAACTCGCAATTACTCTGTAATTGGAAGACAACTTTGCAAACAAATGCCATGGAAATAAAAATAATGCTATCAAATAATTGCCAGATATGGTTATCTGAAGACCTTGGTCCTATTCTTAATGTTACAAAGGGATATTACCCAGGATTTGAGAAGTCTTATAGATGGAATACCACCAAACTTTCTCTTTGATGTAATGAGCAGCATTGGAAGATAAATAAAAAAATGGGACCTTCTTAATTATAAGGGCTCAGGGAAAACTTCCTCTTCACCCTCCGAAGGTTCATTGAAAATCAACTGATGAAAGGCAGATGAATAGGAGAAAAGGCATATACATTTATTAATGTGCACAGGAGACAATTACAGAACAATGACCCTGCCATGCAGGGATATACAGGTGGTTATATACACTTCTTAGGGCAAGGGGAGATGGAGACGTGTAGATGATTTTAGGGGATATATAATATTTAGGGGATATAAGTAAATGCATTATCAAGGGGCTTGCAGAACATACAATGGCCTGGGACAAAGTCTACTGGGCCTGCAGATCAGACAATGGTTTGTGACCAAATTCTGTCCAGGAATGTTGATAGACTTCATAGACTTCAGTCTTTCTTCCTGTGATAGGAGTTCAGTTAATTAAAGCTCAGGGAGGGGACCAGAGGTCATTGGGTCTTCTTTGGCAGGTCTGGACTTTAGGTAGCTAAAGGAAGTTCACAGAACAACTTCATCCTGTGCTTTGGGAGACGCAGAGAAATGAGAGACAGGAAGTGGGAGGGAGGAAGTCAGAGGGCGCTCGCAGCTGCTGTTTCTTCTATTTAGCATGTCAGAGTGCCACATTTTGGGGTATCGGTTTCTTTTTTTTTTTTGAGATGGAGTTTCACTGTTGTTGCCTAGGCTGGAGTGCAATGGCGTGATCTCGGCTCACCGCAACCCTGCCTCCCGGGTTCAAGCGATTCTCCTGCCTCAGCCTCCCAAATAGCTGGGATTATAGGCATGCGCCACCACGCCCAGTTAATTTTGTATTTTTAGTAGAGACGGAGTTTCTTCATGTTGGTCAGGCTGGTCTCGAACTCCTGATCTCAGATGATCTGCCCACCCCGGCCTCCCAAAGTGCTGGGATTACAGGCGTGAGCCACCGCGGCTGGCCCAGTTTCTTTTTTTTGAGATGAAGTCTCATTCTGTCTCCCAGGCTGGAGTCCAGTGATGCGATCTTAGCTCACTGGGTTCAAGCGACTCTCCCACCTCAGCCTCCTGAGTAGCTGGGATTACAGGCACCTGCCACAACACCAGGCTAATTTTTATATTTTTAGTAGCGCCGAGGTTTCACCATGTTGGCCAGGCTGGTCTCAAACCCTTGACCTCAAGTCATCTGCCTGCCTCAGCCTCCCAAAGTGCTAGGATTACAGGCGGGAGCCACCACACCTCGCCTCACCCGGCTAATTTTTAATTTTTTATAGAGATGGGATCTCTTTATGTTGCCCAAGCTGGTCTCGAACCCCGGGTCTTCAGTGATCCTCCCACCTCAGCCTTGGCTTTCTTTGGAATTGGTCTAAGGGTGGCTGCAACCAGGCCCAGAGTACAAACCAACTCATCCAACCTTTACCCTTCAAGGCTTCAAAACTGCATGCTGTAATATCCAGCACCTGAATTTGGCCAGAAAGCAATCCCCTGTTTGTTTTTCCTGTGCAAAACGCTCTAATTGCTGGGAATTGAAAGACTACTAGCCTGAAAATAGAATGTTAATGACTGGAGGAGAGACCACAGCAGAATAAATAACCCAGCAGACTGGAGGCCCGTTTCAGGCGGGGGAAAACAGTGATTTCCTCAGTGTTTGATTGAGTGCCCTTTGAGTCCTTTGGAGAGAGCTGCAGGGGCAGTACTGAAATAGGCAGGTCCATAGTCTTTTAACGCTCAGGCCACTACTGACTTCTGGTTTTCTTTTCTTTTTTCTTTTTTGAGACAGAGTCTCGCTCTGTTGCCAAAGCTGGAGTGCAGTGGGGTGATTTCGTAGAGACGGGGTTTCACCATGTTGGCCAGGCTGGTCTCGAACTCCTGACCTCAGGTGATCCACCTGCCTCGGCCTCCCGAAGTGCTGGCATCATGGGCATGAACCACAGAGCCCAGTCACCTACTACTGGCTCCTTACATTGTGTGGTAAATATTTACAGAGCAACCATGGTGTGTGAGATGCTGTTGCTGGGGTAGAAATAATGGCTGGGCTGAAAGGAAGCCTCCCTAGGTGACTTTCCCCTTCACCCAGGGGATAGAAGTCCAGGGTGTTTTCACAGCATGCTCTTATTCTGCTGTGTTACTAGTTCCTTATCCGTTCCCCGAAGTTACCTGCACATTAAAAAATTGCTTTTTAATTTTTAATTTTTTTGTAGAGATGAAGTCTCTGCAAGTAATCCTCCTGCCTCACCCTTCCAAAGTCCTGGGATTAAAGACGTGAGCCACCGTGCCTGGCCTATCTGCACTTTTTTTTTGAGGTAAGACAGCACTTGTATACCCTTCTATCATAACACCTTGTCAGATACATGGCAGATGCTCAATAAATCTTTATTAGAGGCCAGGTGTGGTGGCTCACGCCTGTAACCCCAGCACTTTAGGAGGCTGAGAGGCGCAGATCACTTGAGGCCAGGAATTCAACACCAGCCTGGCCAACATGGTAAAACCCTGTCTCTACTAAAAATACAAAAAGGCCAGGCGCAGTGGCTCACGCCTGTTATCCCAGCAGTTTGGGAGGCCAAGGTGGGCGGATCACGAGGTCAGGAGTTTGAGACCAGCCTGGTCAACATAGTGAAACGCTGTCTCTACTAAAAATACAAAAATTGGCCAGGCATGGTGGTGTGCGCCTGTAGTCCCAGCTACTAGGGAGGCTGAGGCAGGAGAATTGCTTGAACCCGAGAGGCAGAAGTTGTGGTAAGCCGAGATCGTGTCACTGTACTCCAGCCCAGACAACAGCAAGACTCCGTCTCAAAAATAAATAAATAAATAAAAACAAATAAAATTAGCCAGGTGTGGTGGCACACACCTGACATCCCAACCACTTGGGAGACCGAGGCAGGAGAATTGCTTGACTCCACAGGGCGCAGTGAGCCAAGATTGCACCACTGCACTCCAGCCTGGGTGACAGAGTGAGATTCTAGCTCAAAAAAACAAAACCAAACAAAATGTCTTTATTAGAGGAATGCCCGGAATTCTACCACTATTCATTTATTCCATTTGGTAAAACATTGCATTCTTTCAAGAGGCCTCTTAAAATACAAACCACTTCAGTGACAGAACTATATTCAGGTCCTAAGTACTTAGATATTTAATTTTGTTAGTTTATTTAAAATAGGTGATTTATTCTCATGGATCAAAGTTGTAAATGGATTTAGATAACTCAGCATCCTGATAATATTAGGTATCTATAAAAAAAGGGCCTGAAAGTAGAGAGAGACAAAACAGGGAAAGAGTTGGCTGGAGTACGAATGTATGTGCCTTTATTATTTTGCTGTCTTTTCTTTTTTCTCCTACTCTGTCTCTATGTTATACCATGTGGTTAAGTAAGTAAAAAACCAACAACACGCTTACTATCTTACCAAAAGTCATTGGTCTCATTACATGATTAGACATGGTAGGACACCTTTGTATTAGTCATATGTTTCTAAGTTGCAAGTAACACAAATCCAAATATTAAAAAAACACATAGGCCAGGCACGGTGGCTCATGCCTGTGGTCCCAGCTCTTTGGGAGGCCAAAGCAGGATAACTTGAGCCCAGAAGTATGAGACCAGCCTGGGCAACATAGTGAGACCCTGTCTCCACAAAAAGAAAAAAAAATTTGCCAGGCACAGTGGCTCATGCCTGTAAACCCAGCACTTTGGGAGGCTGAGGCAGATGGATCACTTGAGGTCGGGAGTTCAAGACCAGCTTGGCCAACATGGTGAAACTCCATCTCTACTAAAAATACAAAAAATTAGCCAGGCTTAGTGGTGCATGTCTGTATTCCTAGCTACTGGGGAGGCGGAGACAGGAGAATCACTTGAACCCGGGAGGCGGAGGTTGCAGTGAGCTGAGACCGAGCCATTGAACTCCAGCCTGGGTGACAGAGGGAGATGCTGCCTCAAAAACAATAAGAAAAAAAAATTAGCTGGGCATGGTGGTGCATGCCTGTGGTCCCAGCTAGTTGGGAGGCTGAGGTGGGAGAATTGCTTGAGCCTGGGAGGTAGGGGCTGCAGTGAGCTGTGACTGAGCCACTACACCCCAGCCTGGGTACAGGACCAAGACCCAATCTCAATAAATAAATAAAAATAAAAAAGGCCTACATAAAAATAGCACTGACTGGCCGGACGCGGTGGCTCATGCCTGTAATCCCAACACTTTGGGAGGCCGAGGCAGGTGGATCACGAGATCAGGAGTTCAAGACCAGCCTGACCAACATGGTGAAACCCTATCTCTACTAAGAATACAAAAATTAGATGGGTGTGGTGGCGTGCATCTGTAATCCCAGCTACTAGGGGCACTGATGCAGGAGAATTGCTTGAACCTGGGAGTTGGAGGTTGCAGTGAGCTGAGATCACGCCTCTGCACTCCAGCCTGGGGGAAAAAGCAAGACTCCATCTCAAAAAAAAGTAATAATAATACTAATAAAATAAAATAAAATAGCACTGACTAACCTAACCAAAAAAAAAAAAAATTTTTTTTGAAACGGAATCTCACTGTGTCACCCAGGCTGGAGCACAATAGCACATTTTCAGCTCACTGCAACCTCTGCCTCCTGGGTTCAAGCAATTTTCATGCCTCAGCCTCCCAAGTAGCTAGGATTACAGGCATGTGCCACCATGCCCGGCTAATTTTTGTATTTTTAGTAGAGACGGGGTTTCACCATTTTGGCCAGGCTGGTCTTGAACTCCTGACCTCAGGTGATCTGTTCACCTCGGCCTCCCAAAGTGCTGGAATTACAAGCGTAAGCCACCACGCCTGGCTCCTAACCAAAATGTTTATGAAGCTTCAGGCACGGCTGGATCTTGGTGCTTAGGCAATATAAAAAACTATTATCAGCATTAGTCTTCGTGTTCCAGGCTGGGAAACCTAGAACAACATATGTATTTCCCAATAATTTCATGAATAATTTCAAACCTGGTACTAACATGAATTATTTCTGGTTGGCCAAGCCTGGATCTTATATTCATTCTTAGAGACAGGGCAAGGGAAAATCAGGGTGCTGTTAGCAGAAGAAGGATGGATTCTGGAAAGGCAAAACTACATTCTTCCGTGACATCTTAACACTCATAAAACTCATCCAAGGCCTGGGTCAAAGCCTAACCATCCATTTGGCTTTCGATGTACTTTCTGAGTGCTCATAGATCAGACATGACTCAAAATTGCTGACACATCATTAGGAAAATTAAATTACAAATTCATAGTAGAGAGAAGTATTGATTAAATAAGTTGATTTATTACCATCGAGCCCAACTTCTCTTCAAATCAGAGCATGGAAAGGAGGGTAGGGATAGCCTGGTTGGATTCACTCCCAAGCCATCATTCTACGGATGTCATTTTTACTGTAAATGTGTTGGTGTTTCTCACCTCCCTACTTTGTTTTCCATCATTGCGTCCCACTTTCCCTCTAGGGACAGTATACAGCCTTTTTGGCAGCTTCCTTGGTCATGTGTGGATATATGACCCACCCCAGGAGATAATCTTTTCTTTGTTTTTTTTTTTTTTTTTGTTTTTTTTTTTTTTTTTTTGGAGACAGAGTTTCACTCTGATGCCCAGGCTGGAGTGCAGTGGCACGATCTTGGCTCACTTGAACCTCCGCTGCCCAGGTTCAAGCAATTTCCCAGAGAAGATATTCTGACACTTGTTGAAGAACAGTACGAAAGTCTTTGTCCAAGAAACCACTGCAATGGGGTTTTGCAGTAGGGGAATGAGATTGGGATCACTTTCAAATACAACAAGGAAAAATGGGGGTTTATAGCCAGAGGGCAGGGTTGTGGTGGGAAGGATTAGTGGATGGAGAATTACTATTAATAAGAGGATAGAGTAATTCTTGCTAAAATGACCTAACAGGGTTCTTGCTAAAGCCAGGCTAGGGTGATCAGACATCACCTGGGGGTGGTGGGGAAGACGACTTCGATTAAGTATTTGAGGATTGTCAGAGATCACAGGTGGGGATGTTGGCTAAACCACCATGACAGGAATTTTACTAAAACTGGGAGATGCAAAGACAAACAGGGAAGTCCAAAGGTCAAGGCCAGTTAAGAAGTGGGTTCAGAGGAGCCTGACTAAAGTTTGGTCGAGGAGAGAATCTTTGTCAACAGCTCAGGGCAATACATTCTGAGGACAGTAATATAAAGTTTGCAATAAAAATAGGGCTGTAGAGCTACTCTGATTTCTACTGTTTCAAGCCCAATTTCCCAGCCTTTTTTTTTTTTTTTTTTTTTTGAGACAGGGTCTTGTTGCCCTGGCTGGAGTGCAGTGGCACAATCACAGCCCACTGCAGCCTTGAACTCCCGGGTCCAAGCCATCCTCCCACCTCAGTCTCCCAAGTAGCTGGGACCACAGACATGTGCCACTGAGCCTGGCTAATTTTTAAAATTTTTCTAGACATGGACCCCATGTTGCCCAGGCTGAAGCTTCCCCTCTTGTTGACAGTCTGGTTTCTCCAAAGTTGTTGCCAGGCATAATGGGATGGGTGGTCAGCAGGTGTCTACAGATAAATCATTGGGAAGGCAGATGTAGAGAAATGGCTGATAGGCTGGGCGCAGTGGCTCACGCCTGTAATCCCAGCACTTTGGGAAGCTGAGGCGGGTGGATCACCTGAGGTCAGGAGTTCGAGACCAGCCGGACCAACATGGAGAAACCCCGTCTCTACTAAAAATACAAAATTAGCCAGGCATGGTGGCACATGCCTGTAATCCCCGCTACTCGGGAGGCTGAGGCAGGAGAATCGCTTGAACCCGGGAGGCGGAGGTTGCAGTGAGTCGAAATCATGCCATTGCACTCCAGCCTGGGCAACAAGAGTGAAACTCCATCTCAAAAAAATAAAAATAAAAATAAAAAAGAAATGGCTGATAGACGGTTGGTGCATTCTTCCAACCCCCTCTGAGCAAATGGCATCCTAGTTTGGGGAGACTTGACTGATTTCTCTTCCCCAGACTGTGTAATTACCATTGCTACAGAAATGAGTGCTTTTATTTTCCACTGATTGAGCCTAGACTGGTGTCTGGGCAGGTGTGAAGGCGGCACACTCATGCTCTGTGTGTGTGATTGAAAGTGAAAATGTCTCTGAAGGGAGGACAGTTTGACAATATGAATCAGAATTTTAAGGATGAATACCTGTTTTATTTTACTTTCAAATATTCAATTTCAGAAAGATTTCTTTCACTTTCAAAATTTCAAGTAATTCTCATTTGGGGTAAAATTTTTTAAAGAAAACTGTGTTGACACGAGGAATTGACTTGTCAAATTAGATTTGTGAATCATGCATCTAATCTAACACTAAACCTAACCAATGATTAAAAATTACAAGCAAGGCTGGGCACTGTGGTTTATGCTTGTAACCTCAGCAGTTTGGGAGGCTGAGGTAGGAGGATCACTTGACGTCAGGAGTTCAAGACCACCCTGGGCAGAAAAGTGAGACCCCATCTCTACAAATAATTTTAAAATTAGCCACGTGTGGCAGCATGCACCTGCAGTCTCAGCTACTTGAGAGGCTAAGGCAGGAACATTGCTTGTGCCCGGGAGTTCAAGGCTGCAGTGAGCCATGATCACACCACTGCGCTCCAGCGTGGGCGACAGCGTAAGACTCTGTTTTAAGAAAAAAAAAAAAATTACAAGCAGGGTGTAGCAAGAGGTGGGCACAAACATGACATTCCCTTATACGAGAGCCCGTATCTGTCAGATGCTGCTTTCTACTTATTCTGAGTTGTTTTGGATTAATCAGTGAGTACCAATGATGAATATGGGTCATTATCTTCAGAGGAAGCAATTATGGAATAATATTGATTTGTTTATATATATATTTAAGGATGGTGTCTTATTCTGTCACCCAAGCTGGAGTGTAGTGGCGCAATCACAGTTCACGGCAGCCTTGACTTCCTGGGCTTAAGCCATCCTCCTGCCTCAGCCTCCTGAGTAGCTACCATGCCCAGGTAATTTTTTATTTTCCATAGAGATGGGGTCTTACTATGTTGCCCAGGCTAGTCTTGAACTCCTGGCTTCAAGTGATCCACAGCAGCCTCCTAAAGTGTTGGGGTTACAGAAATAAGTCACCGTGTCTGGCCATAATTTTCCAGTTTTATCTTCCATTAATTACATAGATACAAATGTCTTGGTGATTACTTCCCATTCTCTAGCCAGCCATTATCCACAAGTTGGCATTGCAGGCAGGCCAAAAACATCCTGCTAAAAGCATTTTAGAGATAGGTACTCCCTGGCCTCTTTCTTCTAGTCACTACCTGTTTTCAAGGAGGTATGGTGGAGGCCATTCACTTCCAGCTATTCTCTGGTTGGGAAAGAGTGGGTTATGGGCTGTTGTATTTCCCTTCTTCCCAGAAGTAATCTGGAAAGTGTAAAAAGTAATATATAGGAGGGTGGTTGTATTAGTCTGTTTTTGAGCTGGTGATAAAGACATACCAGAGACTGGGTAATTTATTAAAAAAAAAAAAAAAAGAGGTTTAATGGACTTACAGTTCCCCATGGCTGGGAAGGCCTCACAATCATGGCAAAAATTGAAAGGCACGTCTTACATGGCAGCAGACGAGAAAAAATGAGAAGCAAGTGAAAAGGGTTTCCCCTTATAAAACCATCACGTCTCTTGAGACTTATTCACTACCACGAGAACAGTATGGGGGAAACGCCCCCACAATTCAATTATCTCCCACTGGGGTCCCTCCCACAATACATGGAATTGTGGGAGTTACAATTCAAGATGAGATTTGGGTGAGGACAAGGCCAAACCATATCAGTGGTGATTGATATATTCTTTATAATTGTTAAAATGTAATTCTCAAAATGTTAGAAAGCATAGTTGTCATACAAATGCATCATAAACACGTGTAGAATTTTATTTAATCAATTAATTAATATATTTTTGAGACAGAGTTTCGCTCTTTTTGCTCAGACTGGAGTGCAATGGAGCAATCTTGGCTCACCGCAACCTCTGCCTCCCAGGTTCAAGAGATTGTCCTGCCTCAGCCTCCTGAGTAGCTGGGATTACAGGCATGTACTACCATGTCTGGCTAATTTTGTATTTTTAGTAGAGATGGGGTTTCTCCATGTTGGTCAGGCTGGTCTCAAACTCTTGACCTCAGGTGATCCACCCACCTCGGCCTCCCAAAGTGCTGGGATTTTTTTTTCTTATTAATTAATTAATTAATTAATTTTTTCAGACAGGGTCTTGTTCTTTTGGCCAGGCTGGAGTGCAGGGGTGCTATCATGGCTCACTGCAGCCTCAACCTCACAGGCTCAAGCTATCCTCCCACCTCAGCCTCCCAAGTAGCTGGGACCACAGGTACATGCCACCACACCCAGCTAATTTTTAAATTTTTTGTAGAGACAGGGTTTTACCATGTTGCCCTGGCTGGTCTCGAACTCCTGGGCTCAAATGACCCTCCCACCTCTGTCTCCCAAAGGGCCGGGATTACAGGCATGAGTCACTGCACCCGGCTTCCTCCTTTTATAAAGGGATCCATCAGTCACTGATTTTAAGGCCCACCGAATCCGGTATAACCTCATCTTGCCTTGATTATATCTATAAAGACTTTATTTTCCAATAAGGTCACCAGGGGTTAGGACTTGACCATATCCTTTTGGGGGACACAATTCTACCCATTCCAAATGTTAATTCGTTTATTTAATTTATCTTTTAAAAATCTTTCTTCCTGCCCCACTAGGATATAAGCTCTGTGGAAGCCACCTTGGTCCTTTTTCCCTGGTCTAGCTCCAGTGTTAAGGGCAGTGTTTGAGACAAAAAAGTTGTTCAAAACCAGTTTATTGTGCCAGGCATGGTGGTTCACGCCTGTAATCCCAACACTTTGGGAGGCTGAGGCAGGGGAAATTGGCTGAGGTCAGCAGTTCAAGACCAGCCTGGCCAAAATGGTTAAATACTGTCTCTACTAAAAATGCAAAAATTAGCTGGGCGTGGTGGCTCATGCCTGTAATCCCAACTCTTTGGGAGGCTGAGGCGGGCGGATCTCGAGGTCAGGAGATTGAGATCATCCTGGCCAACATGGTGAAACCCTGTCTCTACTAAAAATATAAAAATTAGCTGAGTGTGGGGGCACGCGCCTGTAATCCCAGCTACTTGGGAGGCTGAGGCAGGAGAATCACTTGAACTTGGGAGGTGGAGATTACAGTGAGCCAAGATTGCGTCACTGCACTCCAGCCTGGTGAAAGAGAGAGACTCCGTCTCCCCCCCAAAAAAGCAAAAATTAGCTGGGCATGGTGGTGTGCACCTGTAATCCCAGCTACTCAGGAGGCTGAGGCACAAGAATTGCTTGAACCTAGGAGGTGGAGGTTGAAGTGAGCTGAGGTTACCCCACTGCTCTCCAGCCTGGGCAACAGAGTGAGGCTGTGTCTCAAAAACAAACAAACAAACAACAACAACAACAAAAACCCCAAAAAACAAACAAGCAAAAAAACCCAAAAACCAAAAACAGTTCGCTGACTTAATAAACGAATTTTAGGCTAGGCTCTGTGGCTCACGCCTGTAATCCCAGCACTTTGGGAGACCGAGGCAGGTGGATCACGAGGATAGGAGCTTGAAACCAGCTTGGCCAACATGGTGAAACCCCATCTTTACTAAAAATACAAAAATTAGCTGGGTGTGGTGGCGCATGCCTGTAATCCCAGCTACTCAGGAAGCTTAGGCAGAAGAATTGCTTGAACCCAGGAGGCAGAGGTTGTAGTAAGCTGAGATTGTGCCACTGCACTCCAGCCTGGGCCACAGAGTGAAACTTTGTGTCAGCAAAAAAAAAAAAAAAAGAATTTTAAACTCTGACTCATATACTCAGATGAACATTCTTGCATTTACACATTTCTAACACTACTCTCACCTCCGCAGTTTGGGACGAGCGCGCTAGAAAACAGCAGTGACCTTGTAAAAACCCTGGAAGAAAAGCTTCACCTAGGGAGTCACAAATTTTCAGCCAGAACAAGAAATAGCTTGTAGCAGTCAATGCATTATTATTAGCCTTTCATGAGCAAGCATTGGTCACAGAGATTTTGTGTTTGAAAATGGCAAAATGTGCCTGTATCCAAAAGAAATGAAACCCACAGAGAGGTTTTATGTCTGTACTTGATCTGTATTAATATGGAAAAAATAATAAACTTATTTTTGCATGTCGCACTGGTTGACTGGGAGGATCCCAGAAATGTCGCTACTAACACAATTCTTACAAGTGTTCGCTGTTGGGAACAGGCCCCCCAAAATCTGGCCATAAACTGGCCCCAAAACTGGCCATAAAGAAATCTCTGCAGCACTATGCCATGTTCATGATGGCCATGACACCCACGCTGGAAGGCTGTGGGTTTACCAGAATGAGGGCAAGGAACACCTGGCCTACCCAGGGCAGAAAACTGCTTAAAGGCATTCTTAAACCACAAACAATGGCATGAGCGATCTGTGCCTTAAGGACATGCTCCTGCTGCAGATAACTAGCCCAACTCATCCCTTTATTTCAGCCCATCCCTTCTTTCCCATCAGGGATACTTTTAGTTAATCTAATGTCTATAGAAACAATGGTAATGACTGACTTGCTGTTAATAAATACATGGGTAAATCTCTGTTCGAGGCTCTCAGCTCTGAAGACTGTGAGACCCCTGATTTCCCACTTCATACCTCTATATTTCTGTGTGTGTGTGTCTTTAATTCCTCTAGCGCCGCTGGGTTAGGGTCTCCCTGACTGACTGAGCTGGTCTCGGCAGTTGGCCTCACTGCTGAGCCCTACCCATAGTGAAGTGCCATTATCTGTTCTTTTCTTCTGAGAATCTTAGTATTATGGCTCAAAGTGCTGATCTGCCAATCTCATCAACAGGCCAGATGCAGCTCAGAACAGAGGAAATAGCTATTTAATTGGTCAGAGTTCTCAACTAGCAGCATTCACGTTTAATAACATTTATACTATTTCCAGTTCTTTTTTTAAAATTAAAATGATTTTTTTTTTTTTTGAGACAGAGTCTTACTGTGTTGTCCAGGCTGGAATGCAGTAGCACGATCTCAGCTCACTACAGCATCTGCCTCCTGGGCTCAAGCCATCCTCCCACCTCAGCCTCCCAAATAGCTGGGACTACAGGTGGGCATGACCATACCAAGCTAGTTTTTGTGTTTTTGGTAGAGACAGGGTTTCAGCCTGTTGCCCAGGCTGGTCTTGAACTCCTGAGCTCAAGCAGTCATCCTGCTTTGGCCTCCCGAAGTGCTGGGATTACAAGCGTGAGCATGGCATCCGGCCTCCAGTTCTTGTAAGGACATTGGAATATAACCGTTTTGGTCTTTTTTGTTGTTGTTTATTTGTTTTTCCTTCTGGGGTTTGGGGGATTTCTCTGGTGAAACCCACCTTGAAATACAGAAGGCAGCAGAACCTGGAGATTTTGAAAACAGACCTGGTTTAGAATCCTCTTCATGTCCTTTACTACGTATGTGACCTTGGGCAAGACACTGAACCACTATGAACCTCAGTCTCCTCATTTGTAAGATGAGAACTAATATATTTGTTTCTCAGTTTAAGCTAGGGATTAAACGAGATATTATAAGTGAGGTTCCTAATCCAGTGTTTGTAAAGGGATCAAGTCTCTTTTTTTGGAGTAGGGGTGGGCCTGGAGGAAGTGAGGGTGAGGATATTACTGCTCTGAATGTTGTTTGGAATTGATTCATTAGAATTACGCAAGTTGAGCTGGCATTGCAGTTTACTCTTTGTTTTAATCCTCTTCAGCAAATACAAGGAGCATGAAAAAAGGCAATAAGAGGTATATTTGGAATAATATGGAATTGCTAAATGGTAGCTATTTCTTGCCCTTCATATCATTTAGTGTCCTAGGGTCCGGGAGTTAAGTGCCTCAGGAAAGACTCTAATGTGTCTTGGGTGTAGACACTTTTTCCCTCCATACATCCTATACTTCTACCAGATAATTCACTTCATTTTTTTACTTTTTATTTTGTTTTTTTGAGACGGAATCTCACTCTGTCGCCCAGGCTGGAGTGCAGTGGTGCAACCTTGGCTCACTGCAACCTCCGCCTCTTGGGTTCAAGCAATTCTCCTACCTCATCATCTCAGGTAACTGGGACTACGGGCGTGTGCCACCATGCCTGGCTAATTTTTGTGTTAACTACAGGCATGAGCCACCACAACGGGCCTCGTAATAATTAACTTTAGTATTAAAGTTATAAATGGATAACCAAAGTGCATATTAAAACGTCTTAAAAGTAGCATTGGTGATTACTGCAAATTGTTGAGGTTGTGGAGTGTAGGGTTAATGTGATACCCTACCTTGTTTTGACCTGATTGACTCTCACGTAACTGAGAGAGCCGGACAGACTCCATTTTGGTTTCTTGCACCATTTTGGTTCACTTGCAGCCCCTTATCCCCCTCCCTTAAGGACATAACTGGTGCAAGCTGACTCCAAGCACATCCAGGAATGCACTTACTGATAAGATACTGAGGCAAGCTGTACCAGCAGTTCCTGGGAACGTGCTCGGTTGATGGTACCCAAAGCCCTTGCATTTCTCTCTTTGAGATATTTTAAACCCCTGCACCTAGAACTGTTTATTTTTCTGTAACTGTTTCTGTAACCATTTATCTTTTAACTTTTTGCCTGTTCTGCTTCTGTAAAATTGCTTCAGCTAGGCTCCCCCTCCCTTTTTTAAACCAAAATATAAAAGGAAATCTAGCCCCTTCATTGAGGCTGAGAGAATTTTTGAACTCTAGCCATCTCTCGGTCGCCGGCAATAAAGGACTCCTGAATTAGTCTCAGAGTGTGGCATTTGTCTATAACTCACTCGGTTACGACATTAAGACTATGATCCAATGCCAACTCCCACCTTTACCGGCCGTGTGTCAAGGGTCCAGTCACTCTACCTCTCTGAGCTGCGATGTGCTCATCTGTAATACAGGAATCATAAAAAGATCCACCCCCTAATTAGATGAGTGTGCATGTGAGAAGTACCTAGAAGAGAATCTGACATGGAATGGGCACATTGCAAATGTAAGCCCTCATTTTGGCTAAGGCTTTCCCCATTGCTATCGAAAAGTCTTTTGCGCCTCTTGAGTATGTTTTTCCACGATGACATATTTTGCTTACCGTTCATCCGGATGGAAATTTTAGATGCAAACAAGGGGGGCAGTAGTCTAAACACATCCCTCAAAAATCAGAAACTGGAATTGAGTTTGCAATAGGCAATTTTCTTGACTTTTGCCATAAGCATCATTGGATACAATCTGTATAGAATAGAATCACAACTTGAGACAAATTTAATCTTCTGGGGTGTGGGAGCTACAACCTTTGCAGTGACAGACATTTTTTTGGATGTGAGGAGTGAGATTGATGTCACTGTTAGCCCTCTGAGCCCAAGCTAAGCTATCATATCCCCTGTGACCTGCACGTATACATCCAGATGGCCTGAAGCAACTGAAGATCCACAGAAGAAGTGAAAATAGCCTTCACCGATTACATTCCACCATTGTGATTTGTTCCTGCACCACCTTAACTGATACATAGATTCTCCCCCACCCTTAAGAAGGTACTTTGTAATATTCTCCCCACCCTTAAGAATATACTTTGTACATCTATCCTAAACCTGTAAGAACTAATGATAATCCCACCATCCTTTGCTGACTCCTTTTTGGACTCAGCCTGCCCTCACCCAGCTGAAATAAACAGCCCTGTTGCTCACACAAAGCCAGTTTGATGGACTGTCTTTACATGGACGCGCGTGACAGTCACCTCTGTGGGGGATGTTTGCTTCACTGCTTTACTGCACACAAAATGGCACCAGAGATTGCTATATTTCTTTTTAAAAAATAGAGTCTACTTGGCCAAGAATGCTTTCGCTTTTTCATCTCTTAGGGCTCATTTTGGAGCTGAATTAAATGTTTTAAATTGGCCCAGGCGTGGTGGCTTATGCCTGCAATCCTAGCACTTTGGGAGGCTGAGGATGGCAGATCACTTGAGGTCAGGAGTTCGAGACCAGCCTGGCCAACATGGTGAAACCCTGTCTCTACTAAAAACAGAAAAATTAGCCGGGTATGGTGGCATATGCCTGTAATCCCAGCTACCGGGGAGGCTGAGGCAAGAGAATTGCTTGAAACTGGGAGGCAGCGGTTGTAGTGGGCCAAGATCGAGCCACTGCACTCCAGCCTGGGCAAAAGAACGAGACTCTGATTAAAAAAAAAAAGTTTTAAATTAATATTAGCTGAAGATGAAACCTGTGAAACTCAGATGCCAGAAATGTGTCCTGTCATCGTCCTTGCTTCTCAGTCACTCAGTTTTGCTGTACCATTCTGGGAAAGGGTTACATTTTCCAAAGTGTGTGTGTATGTGTATATATATATATGTGTATATATATATATATGTGTATATATATATAATTTTTTTATTTTTTATTTTTGTCTCTACTTTTTTTCTAAAGCACATCTGTACGGCTCCAGTCCTTGGGATCTGTGTGGTGCAGATCTGTGTGGACCATAGAGCTTGGAAAACACTGGGTTAAACTCAGCTAAGCTGACTTCTGTAATTAACAAGTTCACTCATGTAAATATTCAGTTAATTTATTCATTTATTGTAGGGTCCAGCCCTACGGGGCTTAGCAGGTGTTCTCCCCATGTGTGGAGATGAGAGATCATAAGAAATAAAGACATAAGACAAAGAGATAAAGAGAGAAACAGCTGGGCCCGGGAGACCACTACCACCAAGGTGCAGAGACCAGTAGTGGCCCCAAATGGCTGGGCGCGCTGATACTTATTGTATACAAGACAAGGGGCAGGGTAAGGAGGGTGAGTCATCCAAGTGATTGATAAGGTTGAGCAAGTCACGTGATCATGGGACAGCGGGCCCTTCCCTTTTAGGTAGCCGAAGCAGAGAGGGAAGGCAGCATACGTCAGCATTTTCTTCTATGCACTTATCAGAAAGATCACAGACTTTGAGACTTTCACTGTTTCTTCTACTACTATCTTCTAAGAACTTCAAAGAGGAACCAGGAGTACAGGAGGAACATGAAAATGGACAAGGAGCATGACCACTGACGCAGAGCACCACAGGGAGTGGTTTAGGCCTTCGGATGACTGCGGGCCTGCGTAATATCCAGCCTCCCACAAGAAGCTGGTGGAGCAGAGTGTTCTCTGACTCCTCCAAGTAAAGGGAGACTCCCTTTCATGGTCTGCTAAGTAACGGGTGCCTTCCCAGGCACTGGCATTACCGCTTGACCAAGAAGCCCTCAAGCAGGCATGACAGAGGGCTCACCTCTTGCCTTCCAGGTCACTTCTCACAATGTTCCTTCAGCACCTGATCCTATACCTGCCAGTTATTCCTTTGTTATATCAATAATCAAACAGTAATATTAAAGGCCAATGAGTAATAATGTCTATACTAATGATCGATAATGTCCATGATCCTCTCTACATCTAATTTGTATTATAACTATTCTTATTCGAACTGTTTTCTTTATTATACTGAAACTGTGTGTGCCTTCAGTCTCTTGCGTCGGCACCTGGGTAATCCTCGGCCCACAATTTATCACATTTTTATTGAGTGCTCCTCAGCATTATGCTAGGAAGGGGGATACTGTAATGAGCTAGATTTGACTCCTCATTTCCCAGAGCTTAAAATCTGATAATGATGACTGCAGGCCTTCTCAGAGTCTTAATTAACTGAATATACCTAATTTGCTCAAAAAGGAATTGGGTGTCCTGCATTTTCTGGCCTGAAAACCTTTTTAAATAAAAATACTTTTTTGAGTTCAGTATTCCTTGGAACACATCTTTGGGGAATTCTTGAATTAGGCTGTAGTTGCTGACACTGAGGATACCGTAACCATTACTATCCCTTGTGTCCTCAGAGGCCTGGTGTTCAGTGAGTGTTTACCTTGTGGCCTTCGCATGTGTCATTGTCTTTATTATTTATTTTTATTTTTTGAGACAGAGTCTTGCTCTGTCACCAGGCTGGAGTATAGTGGCACAATTTTGGCTCACTGCATCTAGCTCCTGGGTTCAAGCAATTCTTGTGCTTCAGCCTCCTGAGCAGCTGGGATTACAGGGACCCGCCACCATGCCCAGCTAACTTTTACATTTTTAGTAGAGACAGGTTTCAGCATGTTGACCAGGCTGGTCTCAAACTCCTGACCTCAGGTGATCCTCCCACCTCGGCCTCTCAAAGTGCTGGGATTATAGGCGTGAGCCACTGGGCCCAGCCTTGTATTTATTTTTATTATTTATTAATTTATTATTTCTATTTTTAGAGACAAGGGCTTCCTCTGTTGCCCAGGCTAGAGTGCAGTGAATGATCATAGCTCACCGTAACCTTGATCTCCTGGCTCAAGCGATCCTCCCACCTCAGCCTCATGTGTAGCTGGGATTACAGGTGCACCACCACACTTGGCTAATATTTTTTTGTTTGTTTTCTATAGAGATAGGGTCTTGCTATGTAGCTCAGGCTGGTCTAATACTCCTGGGCTTAAGCAGTCCTCCTGCCTCAGCCTCCCAAAGGGCTGGGATTACAGGCATGCACCACTGTGCCTGGCTGGATCGCTGTGTTTAATTCTTACACTGATGGTGATGTCAATACTTTTTAAAAATCCCTTCTTGATATATGAGAAAATGGAGGCACAGAGGAGTGACGTAGTCTGCCCAAAATCACCCAGTTGGGAAGTGGCAGAGCCGAGATTTGGATCCTGCTAGAGCCTGCAGAACCCCTTTAATCCAATGGTTTGCCACTGAGGGTGATTTTGCTCCCCACAGGACAGTTGGCAATGTCAGGAGACATTTTTGCTTGTCACTAGTTGAGATGGAAGTGCCATTGGCATCATGTGGGTAGAAACCGGGGATGCTGCTAAACACCCTAACATGCCCAGAACAACCTCCCATAACACAGAATTATTCATCCCAAATGTCAACAGTTCCAAGGTTGAGAAACCCTGCTTCAGCGAATACATTATATGGGTTTTAGTTCTATGAGTACCTCACAATTCAGTAGGGAGACGTGACAAAGGCATACATGAATTCTAGTACAAGCAAGAGGCATGCTACAGAAAGGGTATAAATTATCCTTATGGCCCTCATCAGACCTTTTCATTTCCTTATAAGCTCTTTATTATCATGGCCACAACCTTGCTAACCCTGCTCAGGGCTGTTTTTGGCAGAGGGAAGTTATTGAGCCAGTCCCCCCACTTGGCCTCTGGCGCCTTCTAGTGGCCTCAGGAGAAACTTCATCTTCCTCAGATACCCCACAAAGCCCTTCCCCCTCACCTGCCCCAACTCCAACCTCAGCCGCATCTCCCTGTGGCCCCTCTGCACCCCGATATAGTCACTGCCTCCCGTTGGTGGTCACCTATTGGCCGCAGCCCAGGACCTCTCACAGGAACTGCCCTCTAAACCTGGGACTTTCTCTATTCTTTTTTTTTTCCCCAGCTTCTACATTGGGTACAGACTTTTTTTTTTTTTTTTTTTTTTTTCTTTTTCTTATTTGGATACAGATTTTTTTTTTTTTTTTTTTTTTTTTAATTCTCCATTGTATAAATGAGGACCATTCTTCTTTTGCTTTGCAAGCCCTGCTCACCCCTTCAGACGATGCTTAAAGACCCTCTTCTCCTGGACATCTATCTGATTCTCCCAGCAAAAGTGAATGGCAGAGTCTTTTGTGCTTTCAGCCCCGGAATTTATGGTTAGGTTATAACTTACTAATTTGTGTCTCTCTGTTCATCCATCTATGTGTCTGTCCCTCCACCTGTGGCTTCTAAGCCTGACTACAAAATGTCCTGGAGGGATTGCTAAAAACCAATAAACAAACAAGCAAGCAAACAATCTCCATCACTGTATTTCAACACAATAGATCTAAGATGAAGCTCAGGAATTTGCACATATTTTTACATTCCCAACGGGTTCTGAAGTGCCCTAACATCTGAAAACCACTCTGTATTGTTGCTCTTTCTTTTTCAGATCTAGCTGAAATGTCACCTCCTGTAAGAAGCGTTCCCTGATCATTCGTAGTATTAATGACAAGGTTGGAAGAGGTGGCTCGAGGATTTATCATTGGAGGCTTTGAATGCCAGGTTAGGTAAGGCATTGGGAAGTGGCTCTGTGGGCTTCCTAGGGTTTTTGCCAGAGGGAGGGAGGTGATTCCTGGTGAATGTTGGTGGTATTAGTCCAGCAGATTGGTGCAAGATGGGTGCAGCAGAGGTGAAGGCTAGATGTGGGGAGTTCCTATTAAGAGTTCTTGCAGCAACTTGGGAATGAGGAAACCAGGGCTTGGGCTGGCTTCAAGGCTGTGAGCACGGAGCTTTGGGGAGAGGAGAGAATGAGACAATGTCAACACATCTTGGACAGGTCCAGGCACTGACTAGCTATGGGGATGGCTGTGATGGATGAGTCAGACATGGCACTCAGAGTTCTAGCCTTGGCACCAGAAGGCTGGTGCTACTGCCAGAGTTAAAGAAGGCAGGGGAGAGCTCCTCTCCCGAGAGTGGATGATGAATCAACACTAGGACCCACTGAGTTTGAGATCCTAAGAGGATCATCTAAGAGTGGACTGAGAAGAAAGTCAAAAGAGGGGAAACTAGAGAGGAATCCCTGGAAACACATGATGCCTCATTTCCTGAATTCAAGAAATAGTTCTTCCGGCATCTCCTACATGCAGGCCCCCATGCCAAGTGAGCGGGTGAAGTGATGGATTAAACAGATGCCATTCTTGCCCTCATGGAACTTCCCCTGTAGTGAGGGAGAGAGAGGAAAAAAATGTCCCAAACATTTTCCAAAACTAATAATGACTGGGCACAGTGGCTCACACCTGTAATCCCAGCACTTTGGAAGGCCGAGGTGGGAGGATTACTTGAGGCCGGGAGTTTGAGACCAGCATGGGCAACATAGACCTCGCTAAAAAATGAAAAATATTGGCTGGGTGCAATGGCTCACGCCTGTAATCCTAGCACTTTGGGAGGCTGAGGCGGGTGGATTGCCTGAGCTCAGAAGTTCAAGACCAGCCTGGGCAACACTGTGAAACCCCGTCTCTACTAAAATACAAAAAATTAGCTGGGCGTGGTGGTGTGTGCCTGTAGTTCCAGCTACTTGGGAGGCTGAGGCAGGAGAATTGCTTGAACCCGGGAGGCTGAGGTTGCAGTGAGCCGAGATCGTGCTACTGCACTCCAGCCTGGGCGACACAGCGAGATTCCATCTCAAAAAAGAAAAAAAAAAAAAAAGTAGCCAGGCATGGTGGTGTGTGCCTGCAGGCAAAGGTGGGAGGATTACTTGAAACCAGGAGGCAGAGGTTGCAGTGAGCCGAGATTGTGCCACTGCACTCCAGCCTGGGTGCGCAAGACTCTGTGTCAAAAAATAAATAAAATTAAAAATAAATAAATAAATAAATAAAATAAATAAATAAAATAAAAAAGTTAGCCAGGTATGGTGTCATGCACCTATAGTCATGAGTCTTCTGAGGTGGGAAAATCCTTTGAGTCCAGGGTTTGAGGCTGCAGTGAGCCATGATTGTGCCACTGCACTCCAAACTGGATGACAGTATGAGATCCTATTTTTTTTTTTTTTTTTTTGAGACAGAGCCTCAGTCTGTCACCCAGGCTGCAGTGCAGTGGCGTGACCTCGGCTCACTGCAACCTCTGCCTCCCAGGTTCGAGAGATTCTCCTGCCCCAGTCTTCCGAGTAGTTGGGATCACAGGCACCTGCCACCATGCTCAGCTAATTTTTGTATTTTTAGTAGAGACAGGGTTTCACCATGTTGGCCAGTCTGGTCTCGAACTCCTGACTTCAAGTGATCCTCCCACTTTGACCTCCCAAAGTGCTGGGATTACAGGAGTGAGCCACTGCACCTGGTGAGACCCTGTGTTAAAATAATAATAACAATAATAATAATAATAATAATAATAATAATAACTGCTCTGAAAGAAACCAAGATAAAAAAAAATGTATCTTAAGTTCAGTTCCCTAGAGGCAGTCTGAGATGGCAACTCTTGTGCCAGTGGTTTATTGAGGGGCTGCCCAAAGTGAAAGGAGAGTCAGGGAAGCCAGGTAGATAATCCTTTAGAGAAGGTTTCAGGTATGAGCCCTAAGCAGCTGACACCCACAGCAGTTGGGGGTGGGTCCACTGGCCTGGTGACAAGGATCTGAGTGGGGCATCGACAGTATCTGCTCCCTGTGGTCAGGGAAGGCCTGAGGAGGTGGCATTGAAGCTGAGACCTGAAGGATGGAAAGGAGAGAAAACCCGGGGGGCACGTAGTTGATGGAGAGAAGGCAGGTCTCCGCATTCCAAGTGGAGAGGGTAGCACCGCACTAGTCCTGGTGTAGAAACGAGCTTGAGGTATTTGATATTAAATTTTAAATGAAATTATTTAATTTAGTACATTAAATAATTTACTCTTTATATTTTAATGATTTAAAATGAAATTTAATATTAAAGAAAGCCAGGGTGGCTGGGATTTCTGAACCAAGGGAAGCGTGACCCAACATGAGGTCAGAGTGTCGCCAGGGTCTTGTAAACATCATGTAGAGCCTCGATTTTATGCTAAGGGCAACGAGAAACCTTGAGAGAGGTTTTAGGTGAGCAGTTGCCAAGATCTGATTTATGTTTCAAGATCATTCTGGCTACTGTGCAGCAAACAGAGTAGTAGGGTGAGGCAGTCATGCAAGTCACAGTGCTAAACACTTCACAAGCATTCATGCAAATCCCACAGTGATCCTCGTTTCACAAGGGGTAACTGAGACCCAGTAAGGGTAAGCTATCTGCCCAAAGACACACAGCTAGCAAGGCGGCAGAACCAGGATTTAAAAAAAAAACAAACAACTTTCAGTTTTAGAGACAGGATCTCACTCTGTCAGCCAAGCTGAAATGCAGTGGTGAGATCATAGCTCACTGAAGCCTTGAATTCCCAGGCTCAAACCATCCTTCCACCTCAGCCTCCTGAGAAACCAGGACTACAGGCGAGGCCACCATGCCATGCTAATTTCATTTACAGTTTTTCATAGAGATAGGGGTGTCGCTATGTTCCGAGGCTCGTATCAAACTCCTGGGCTCAAGTGATCCTCCCGCCTCAGCCTCCCAAGTAGTTTGGACCACAGCTGTCACCATGCCCAGGTAATTTCATTTACATTTTTTGTAGAGATAGGGTCTTGCAGCGAGAGTTAGGGTTAGGGTTAGGGTTAGCTTAGGTTTAGGGTCTCGCAGCAAGACCCATCTCTACGAAAAATTTAAACGAAATGAGCAGGGCCAATTGGCCTCCTGGATTGCTTAAGCCCAGGAGTTTTTTGTATTTAAATGAAATTTAATTTAATGAAATTTAAAAATAAAAAATTTAAAGGTTGGTGTTGAACTCCTGGGCTCAAGCAATCCTGCCTCAACTTCCCAAAGTGCTGGGATTATCGGCTGAGCCACTGAGCCTGGCCAGGAGCTGGGAACGGATCGCAGGCCAGCGATGCTGCAGTCAGAGCCCCCACTGTAGAAGCTCACCATCTCCTTCAGGGTCCTCCTGCTCCTTCCTCTTCATGTCACAGAGCAGGAGCTCCATAAATGCTCATTGGGCAGAAGAATGTGGGAGTGAGAGAATCTGAACAGGAAGGGCACACAATGGAGTGGGGAAGGCACAGAGTGGAGCAGGCAGGGTTCGAGGAGGAGGGAGTTAGCGGAGGGAGTGCTGCTGGGGTGGTGGTCATCAAAATCAAACGTTCCCAAGCGACACACACGGACTAGACCGTAGAAAGGATGCTGGACTTGGTGCGTGGGAATCGTCAGCGACCCCGGCTTGGGCAGGTTTGGGCAGCGTAGGGAGGAAACCAGATTGCAACGGATTAAGGAGTGAGGGGGTGGCGAGATTTGCTGTCCTGATTCAGTCGCCGCGGCAGCCCGGGCTGGCTCTCCTCCCACAGGTGCGGGCTCCACATGCGACGGGAGCACGTGTGCCCACTCGTGGCACAGGCATGCAGGTGGGTGGAGGGGGCGTCTGGGGAGGACTGAGGCCCGGGGAGTGCGACAGCCGGGGTGCACAGTCTGAAACGGAGAGCAGAGGGCTATGGGCTGCCGCGGGACCACACGCACAAGACCCCACGCGTGGGCTCCGCCTAGGGGGAGTGGAACAGAGCGCAAGGGGTTCACTTGGGGGCTGGGATGCTTCTCTTTGGAGGTGGCAGAGAGAAGGAGGGAGTGAAATGAGAGAGAAAATGGTGAGCTGGGCAAACAGGCCAGCCCCGTGTGGTTTTTGGAAAGGACCTGGTACGCCTGGCATGGTGGCACACGCCTGTGATCCCAGTGCTTTGGGAGGCACAAGCGGGAGGATCGCTTGAGCTCTGGAGTTCGAGGCCAGCCTGGGCAACATTGTGAGACCCTGTCTCTACTAAAAATAATTTTAAAAAATGAAAAGCTTGCAGTATAAGTAGTAATGAATAACAGCGGCCATTTATTGAGGACCTGCTCTGTGCCCAGCACTGTGCAAAGTAGGCTTAATCGTCCTGAGACTCTCACTCTGATGAAGAACATGTTAGTGGTATTATCGTCATGTTGTGGATGAGGAAACTGAGCCTCAGGTTAAGTGACTTGATCAAGGAGTACTAGAATGGAACTTGGGCTGGACAGACCCAAAGCTCCTGCCCTTAACCCCTTTTTGGTGCTTCTGTCTACAGCTTCCTGGGAAGGGGTGACAAGTGGAGTTTTGAGCCAGGCAGACCTGTGTACCAGCCACTGCCCTGTGACTTTGGGTCATTTCCACCCCATAGGGTTCAGTTTCCTTTTTTGCAAAGCAGGGATACGGAGAAACTTTGGGAAGGCTAAGGTGAGAAGCATCTAGGTAAGGGCAATTCATTCATTCATCCATTCATTTGTTCGTTCAGCAACAGGAGTTTTGAGCATCTGCTGTGTGCCTGATGCTATGCTAGTTGCTGGGAATCGACAGTCATGAGCTAGATGGAGTCTGTGATTTCATGGAGCTTAAATCCAAGGGAGAGATATGGATAATAAATGAGTAAATAAATTGACTAGGCAATTCTGGATCATAATAGATGTTACAAGGGAGAAAATGCAGTGTAATGAGAGAGAGAGCATGATGGCTGGGGGCCTCTGCAAACTGTTATCCGTGCGGCAAGTGGCAGTAGCCAGTATGATGCTCCAATTTCTGCTCCAACAGAAGGTTCCAGAAACCTTAGCCAAAAGATGCCTGGAATCACTGGGGAACCAAATCAAAATATGGATACCTGGGGATTTGGAATAAGACTCCCTGCCTTTCTGTTGATTATGTTATCCTTGGCATGAAGAAACAGGCTCAGAGAGGTTAAGCAACCTGCCTGAAGTCACACAGCTAATAAACGACAGGGTCAGGATTTGAACCTGAACAATTGGATTCAGGAACCTGTACACTTCATCAGTAGGCTGCTGGAGAGTGCAGACACTTTTTGTTAAAATGCAAACACCAACCCTGGGAAGAGTAACACACAGGCTCTTTGTCACTGTTACATGGAATTTCCGTGTATGAGGGCCCTTAGAGACCATTTAGAGGAGTGAAGATCAGAGAGGTGATGTCCCTGCCCAAGGGCACACAGCCAGGCAGCCACAGAGCTGGGTTAGGAGCCTGAGGACAGATGTCTTTAGAGGGTATGGCACTGTCTGTCTCCAGCCCGAAGCTCGTTTCAGGTGGTGTTTGTCAGCTGATCACCCTGGCGCCATCAGCCATGCTGGCACTGCACAGCAGCCGGTCTTTCTGGACACGGACATTTTTATGTCCTTTATTCAGGCAAAACTCATTCCAGAATTTGAGTAACTTTGCATCTGGGGACACGCTTCACCGAGCCCCGAGTGGCTGAGTTGGCTCATGCTGGGTGACAATGACTCACTTTTATTGCCCCGTTGCTTTTGAGCCTGTGCCCGCCACAGATAACCTTGCAGGAGGCTGCAGCTGCCCTGGAGGTAGCAGCTCTCCAATGCTCCCCCTCGCCTAGTCTGCAGCAAAGGTGCTGTGCAGCTTCCCCTCCTGCCCTCCTCAGCTTCCCCCTACCCACCTCTCTCTTCTGGCTTCTGCAATCTGTCCTCTTGGGGAAGGAAACCTGCCACTGTTTGGGCCCAGGATGAGTAACTGGTACTTAGAAGACAAATAAAGATGCCAAACAGGTCCACACATTTGTCTGAGCGGCTCGGGTGTTCTTTCAGACCCTGATTCCACATGGCCCGGGGCACCCTGACTTGCTTTCTCAAGCACCATTTTCCACATTCCTTCCTGGGTTGGAGATGGTTGGGACCGAGAGAGACAAAGCGGACCCCTTAGCACTGAGGCACGAGATGATGAAGCTAAGCCGACAGAAGAAAAGCTGACCCCTCGGAAGGTGATGATGTAGCCCAGATATTTAAAGGCAGCTTTGATTTCAGCAGTCCTCTGGGCATCTCATGTGTCACAGCCTCATTTATTGGGAACCTGGTTCAGATAGTGCAGTTATTACCTACAGTCGTTTATTCATTCAACAAACAAGTAATGAGCACCCCAGCTCATGGTTGGAGATGCTGCAGTGGGCAGGACACGCAGGGGGCAGCTGGCATGGAATTTATGTTCCATGGGGGGAGATAGTCCTTAGATGATGATACCAATTGTTACTAAATTATAGTTGGAACAAGTGCTATGCAGAAGAGCAGGGTGTGTATAATCCCCGTCTCCCCCTCCTCCCCATTGGGAGTCTTCAGGGAGTGTGTCTCCATCCCCACTCTTTTCTGGGCATCTCCTTGACCCTACTTTCTGTTTTTGAGTTGGAGTCTCCCTCTGTCACCCAGGCTGGAGTGCAATGGCGTGATCTTGGCTCACTACAGCCTCCACCTCCCGGGCTCAATTGATTCTCCCATCTCAGCCTCTCGAGTTGCTGGGATTACCGGCGGGTGCTACCACACCAGCTAATTTTTGTATTTTTAGTAAAGACAGGGTTTTATCATGTTGGCCAGCTGGTCTCGAACTCCTGACCTCAGGTGATCCGCCTGCCTTGGCCTCCCAAAGTGCTGGGATTACAGGCGTGAGCCACCGCACCTGGTCGACCTTACTTTCTTTAGACATGTAACAGAGACAAATGGAAATAAGACCACAGAGTGGCTTAACCACAGAGCCACTCGCCAGCAGCTCTTATGCCTAGTATGTGATCACATTTTTCTCCTGCAAGATTGTGTAACTCAGCTGGGTGTGGTGGCTCAGGCCTGTAATCCCAGCACTTTGGGAGGTTGAGGTGGGAGGGTCACCTGAGGTCAGGAGTTCGAGACCAGCCTGGCCAACATGGTGAAATCCCATCTCTAGTAAAAATACAAAAATTAGCTGGGTATGGTGGCACGTGCCTGTAATCCCAGGTACTAGGGAGGCTGAGACAGGAGAATTGCTTGAACCCAGGAGGCAGAGGTCACAGTGAGCCAAGATTGAGCCACTGCACTCCAGCCCGGGTGACACAGTGAAACTCTATCTCAAAAAAAAAAAAAAAAAAAAAAAAAATTGTGTAACTCTGTTGGGGATGTGCTTGGTCCTCAAAGTAAAGTTTGAGATGGCTTGAACTAGAAGTTTCTCTGTCCTTGTAAATTGGTGACTGATGGCATTGGAGCTACCTATGTTTCTTTCTATCTATCTATCAATCAAATATCTATCTGTCATCTACCTATGTATCTATACATCCTTCCATCCGCCCATTCATCTCTATTTTATCTTTCTACCTCTTCCCTGCCACACACTTAAAAAAAAAAAAAAATCAAACATATTGGGCACATTGGCTCATTCCTGAAATCCCAGTACTTTAGGAGGTTTAGGCAGGAGAACCACTTGAGGCCAGGAGTTTGAACCAGCCTGGGCAACATAGCGAGGCCTCCATCTCTATGAAAAATTTGAAAAATAGCCAAGCATGGTGGCATGCATCTATAATCCCACCTACTTGGGAGACTTGAGTGGGAGGATTGCTTGAGGCCAGGAGTTTGAGACCAACCTGGTCAACATGGTGAAACCCTGTCTCTACTAGAAAATACAAAAATTAGCTGGGCATGGTTGTGCATGCCTGTGATCCCAGTTACTTGGGTGGCTGAGGCAGAAGAATTGCTTGAATCTGGGAGGTGGAAGTTGCAGTAAGCTGAGATCACGCCACTGCACTCCAGCCTGGGTGACAGAGGGAGACTCTGTCTCAAAAAAAAAAAAAAAAAAAGCTCTTGATGATAAGATGCACCAATAATTTAAACGTGGCCTTTGGCGGTTATGATAAAGGAAGGAACTTGTCATGGTGGCTCATGCTGGTAATCCCAGCCCTTTGGGAAGCTGAGGCAGGAGGATTGCTTGAGCCCAGGAATTGGAAACCAGACTGGGTGATATAGTGAGACCCCGTCTCTACCAAACATTTTAAAATTAGCTGGGTATGGTGGTATGCACCTGTGGTCCCAGCTACTCAGGAGCCTGACATGGGGATAATCACACTTCTGCACTGCAGCCTGGGTGACAGGGTGAGACCCTGTTTCTTAAAAAAAAAAAAAAAAAAGGAAGTCAGATTATATGAAATGTGTATACCTGAGGTAGGAAATTTCAGAAACAGGAAAATATGGTAAACTTTGATTTGGGGGTAAGGGACTGAAAATACATGCCTAGAGCTGCAAAAATGCAACATGATTAGCAGCAGTATCCCCAAAAGTGCAGTAGCTGGGATTTTGTGAAAGCAGGTGTATTGGTTTCCTAGGGCTAAGGTAACAAGGTGTGATGAGCTTGGTGGCTTAAAACAACAGAAATGTATGGTCTCACAGTTCTGGAGGCCAGAAGATCAAGGTGTTTGCAGGGCCACACCCCCTCTGAATCCTCCCTTGCCTCTTTCTAGCTTCCCATGGTTTCTGCAGCAATCTTTGGTGTTCTTTGGCTTGCAGCTGCAGAACTCCAGTCTCTGCCTCAGGATATCCTCCCTGTGTGTCTCCTCCTTCAAGTGGCTGCCCCTTATAATAACTCCAGTCATATCAGATTAGGGATGCAACGTATGCCACTAAGACCTCATATTAACTAATTATATTTGCAATGACTGTAGTTTCCAAATAAGGTCACATTCAGAGGTATTGAGGGTTAGGACTTCCATATATCTTTTACAAAAAAAATAAATTAAATTAAAAATAATTAGCCAGGCATGGAGATGCGTGTCTATAGTTCTAGCTACTCAGGAGGCTGAGGTGGAGGGTCTTGCTCTGTTGCCCAGGCTGTTCTTGAACTCCTGGCCTCCAGTGATCCTCCTGCCTTGGCTTCCCTAAGTTCTGGGATTATAGTCATGAGCCACCACATCCCATATATCTTTTTAATGGAGGTGGGGCAGCATATACAATTCAGTGCTCATAACAGTAGCTATCTGTTGTCTTCTGTTATTCCTATTTATATTTATATCTGTTTCTCTGTTTCTCCTTTCGCACTGCTTCCTTCTTCACATCTCCTCTTTTTTTTTTTTTTTGAGACAGAGTCTCTCTCTGTCACCCAGGCTGGAGTGCAGTGGCACAATCTTGGCTTACTGCAACCTCCACCTCCCAGGTTCAAGCAATTCTCCTACCTCAGCCTCCTGAGTAGCTGGAACTACAGGCACCCACCACCACGCACAGCAAATTTTTTGGTATTTTTAGTAGAGACAGGGTTTTACCATGTTGGCCAGGCTGGTCTCAAACCCCTGACCTCAGGTGATCCACTCGCCTCGGCCTCCCAAATTGCTGGGATTACATGTGTGAGCCAACGCACCTGACCTGATCCATCTATTATTGAGAGGTACAGGTGAACAATTGTTTGGCAGGAAGCTGAGTATAGTGGAAGAGTTCAGATGTCAGAGGGGCCTGGCTTTTAATCATGATTCTGCTGTTTTATCTTGTGCGACCTTGGGGGAAGTTACTGAACCTATCTGAGCCTCACTTTACTCATCCATAAAAATGGAGACACTAATAGTACCAGAAGAATTGAATGGAATTTTATATGTATGAAGCACAGAGCCAGGACAGAGTAGCCGCTTTAAAAATGATAGCAAATAGCATTGCTATTATTAAGAACACTGGACAAGATAAAGTCCATGGCAGATACTTTTTTCCCTTTCAGAGACCTGTTCTTGGGCAGAGCAATGTGGTTTCCTTCCTACTATCCTAAACTCCTTCTCTCCATCAGTTCCCTATTCCCCAGCACTTGTTCTGTTCCGGAAACTTGGCAGATAGTGTGTGCAGTTATTTTCAGAGGAATGAGTGGGTAAAATCGGCAGCGTTTCCCCCGGAGTGTCTGTGCCCAGGGAGTATGAGTTTATGGCGCAGCTGCTTTGTGTATAAAAGCCTTGTCCTCCCCCAGCACCACCCTCTTGCCTCAGAGGCAGAACAAGCAGGGACCCGGCTACTGCCTGCACCCCTCATTTCCTGCCGGTCAGCGGAGTCTTTGCCGACCAGCCGCATGGTTGCTGGGGTGGTAAACAGTAACAATGGCTTTCCTTCCAGGTGCCTGGATGGGCAGGGGAAAGTGGTCATTGCTGGAGGGGCAGCAGCTTTGGAGGGACTTGGGAGCAGAGTTCAGAGGATCCCTCACTAGTCTGCAGCCCAGCCTGAGATGATGATGAAAATGATAATGATGGCTGGGCATGGTGGCTCATACCTGTAATCCCAGCACTTTGGGAGGCTGAGGCAGGAGGCTTGCTTGAGCCCAAGAGTTTGAGACCAGCCTGGGCAACATACTGAGACCCTGTCTCTACAAAACAGAAACAAAATTAGCCAGGTGTGGTGGCACACACCTGTGGTCCCAGCTACATGGGAGGCTGAGGTGGGAGGATCACTTGAGCCCGGGAGGTCAAAGCTGCAGTGACCCATGATTGTGCCGCTGCATTTCAGCCTGGCTGACAGAGTGAGACCTTGTCTCAAAAAATAAAATAAATAAAATAAGAAAGAGATACTGACAACAACGATAGCTAATAGAATAGTAGCATCTGCTCCTCTCACTGTCCTAGCTCAGACGGCCTGTGTAGGGTCCCCTTTACCCCCCTATATAGGGGTGCGCATCTTCCTCACTGCCTACTTGGCATCCAGAGGTTGCCTTGGGTCTTATGGTTGTCTGGGGTGGTGGCGTGTTGTTGTTGAGGGAGGTTACATGCTCTTGGAGCATCTGTACAATGGTGGCAATGAAGACCTTGATCATGGGGCAGAGCCTCTTCTTCCCTCAATTGAGAAGGAGTGGTTGTCACCAGGAGAGCCTTTCATATAGCAGAGACCCGGGACATGCCAGTTGTTCCTGTCTGCACTCTCTCCACCTCTCACCTGGCATTTCCTGGGCATTGGTCTCATTTGAGATCTACACTTGGCTCAAGGCGTCTGGGGTTGAATTTCCTCCATCTCCTCCCCAGTCTGTCCTTTCCACCCTAGCTTTTTCTCCCTCTACACCCCAGTCTTGCTAATGTCTTGTCTCTTGTAGCAGCCTTTGTGGCAGATCAAGAGGATCCTCACTGACCATTAACAACAGAGCTAACATATTATTAGCAATAGAAAGTTCTTTCCTCTTTTCTTTTCTCTTTTTTTTTTTCTTGAAATGAAGTTTCGCTCTTGTTGCCCAGGCTGGAGTGCAATGGTGCAATCTCGGCTCACCGCAATCTCTGCCTCCCGGGTTCAAGCCGTTCTCCTACCTCACCTCCCGAATAGCTGGGATTACAGGCATGCACCACCATGCCCGGCTAATTTTTGGTATTTTTAGTGGAGATGGGGTTTCTCCACGTTGGTCAGGCTGGTCTCAAACTCCTGACCTCAGGTGACCCACGACCTCGGCCTCCCAAAGTGCTGGGATTACAGGCGGGAGTCACTGCGCCTGGCCAGTTCTGTCCTCTTTTCTTAAGGGCAGGGAGGATTCTATCTTCAGAAAACACAGAACATCTAACCTCTACTTCCTGAACTCTAGAGCTGAGTTTTTAACGAAAAAACAAAAACAATCAGGTCGAATCATTACTTCAACCTGTTTTTAAAAATTTTTATTATTATTATTTTTAGTTTGGGTCTCATTCTGTCACAGGGGTATGAACATGGCTCACTGCAGCCTCGACTTCCCAGGCTCAGGTGATCGTCCCAACTCAGCCTCCCAGGTGGCTGGGACTACAGGCATGCACCACCACGCTTGGCTAATTTTTGTATTTTTTTGTAGAGACGAGACCTCGCTGTATTGCCCAGGCTGGTCTCAAACTTTTGGGCTCGAGTGATCCTCCCGCCTCAGCCTCCCAAAGTGCTGGGATTACAGGTGTCAGCCACTGAGCCTGACCTAACTTGTATTTGAATCTACTTCTTCATTTTGCAGGAGAAAAAACTGAAAGCTCAGAAGGGGAAGGAACTTCCCCAAGTGGGCATGTGGTTACTAAACAGCCACATCAAAATTTGAACAGTGGCCACTGACGCCAAAGCCTGTTGGTTTAGCCACTGGACTATTCCACCTTTTTTGCGATCTTGGGCAAATCCCCCTCTCGGAGCCTCAGTTTACCCTACTGTTCTCTGAAGATAAACACGTCTCTTGCAGGATGGCAGTCATAGTGATAGTTGTAGTAATAACGGATGATGGTGGTGACCAGTGCTTATGTATTCCTATTTGTCTCCTGTGAAACATGTTTTATATGTTGACACGCAGGCCTCTGAATGGGCACACTGATGACTGGGATGGGAGAGGACGCATGGAATGCGATTGTTACAGTGTGTGACACACAGTGGGCTGTAAGTGGTGGGTCTTATAATTATTACTGTTATTAGCAGGAACAAGAAGAGATTGATGCTGGTCTTGGGGGTCTGAGAGGCCTCATGAAAGCCCTGCCCTCATCAGCAGCAACTCCCATGTTTTGGAAAGTTTTCTAGCATGTTCTCTCCACTTTGGCATTGCATTCTCTTAGCACCTTCCAAAAGATAGGCCGTCCTAGACAGTTAGGAGAGAAAAATCATTTTTCTCTTTAAAGAATTCTGTTCTTCCCTTGGCTTTCCTCCCGTGTTGGGTAAGAGTCTCCGAGGGCAGCATGAATCTGGGGCGAGTCCAGTGAATGACGGGTTTCTGCAGTGAGGGACCCTGGTGCTTCTCAATGGACGAACCGGGGAGAATGGCTCCCCGGGGAGAGGGGAAACAGCCTGTGTGGCCCAGCCGCCTGCTCCAGGTCATGTTCGCGCCTCTGGCTCCTAACAGTGAGGCCCTGAGCAACACATGTCTTCCCCTGGGAACTGCTGCAGCTTCCCAAAGCACCGGCTCCCTTCTGTAAGAGAGAAATCTGGCATTGGGAAGGCAGCATCTCACTGGTTTCTGAGTGCCAGCTGGCGCCCTGGGACCAGCTACAAAACTGAGTTCTTGTTTCCTTAGGATCAGGTGGGAGGGAATCTGGGCCTCCAGCACCAAGGCAATGGGAATAATAATAGTGATGTGGATGATGACAACAATAACAGCAGCAGCTACCATTTAGTGAGTGTTAGACAATCTGTTGGGGGCTTTGTGTTCATTGTCAGATTTTACCTGTGACAACCCTGCGAGGTGGACGTCATTCCCTCATTTTACAGATAGGGAGATAGAAGCTTAGAGAGCTTCAGGACACTGTGCCCAAGATCACATGTGATATGGTTCAGCTGGGTCCCCACCCAAATCTCACCTGGAATTGTAATAATCCCCACGTGTCAAGGGCGAGGCCAGGTGGAGATAATTGAATCATGGGGGTTTTCCCCCATACTGTTCTCATGGTAGTGAATAAGTCTCGTGAGAGGTTTATAAAACTGATGGTTTTAACATACATGGCCACTGAGCAACCAAGCGAGGGTTCCAACCCCAGGTCTAGTTGATGACAGAACCAGGGTTCTCACTGCGACACCATGTGGCTGTGTTGGTCCCAATAGATGGTAGCCACTGAGAGCATGCTACCTGTGTTTGAATCAAGTCTCTGCCACTTTTCTTCGTTTTCTTTCCTTCTTTTTTTTTTTTTTTTTTTGGAGACAGGGTCTCGCTCTGTTATCCTAAGTCATCATGGCTCACTGCAGCCTCCACTTCCCTGGCTCAAGCGATCCTCCAACCTCAGCCCACTGGGTAGCTGGACTACTGGCATATACCACCACACTCAGCTAAACTTTGTATTTTTTGTAAAAACAGGGTTTCACCATGTTGTTCAGGCTGGACTCAAACTCCTGACCTAAAACTTTCTTCCCTCCTTAGCCTCTCAAAATGCTGTGATTACAGGCATAAGCCACCGCACCTGGCCTTTCTGGTACTTTCTTGCTGTATGACCTTGGGCAGTTTGCATACCTGAGCTTTAGTTTCCTCTTTCGGAAAATGGGGCAATGGGGTTAATAATAGTGCCTCACTCATAACATCAGTATGGAGATTAAATGAGATAACACAGTCCTCAATGCCTTGGAATGCAACAGGGTTTCTCAGCCTTGACATTGACATTTTGGGTGAGATAATGCCTTATTATTGGGGCTGTCCTGGGCACTGTGGGATGTTTAGTAGCAATCTTGGCCTCTGGCTGCTAGATGACAGTAGGAGCCCACCCCCTTCCCCCCAGTGTGATACACAAAAATGTGATAAACGTCCACAGGGTGTATGTGTAGGGGGATTGCCTCCCTTTGAGAATCAATGACACATAGTAAGTGCCCAATCCATGTTAGGCATTTTATGATTATAATTCTGACAGGGCCTTAAGCTGTCTCAAAGCTGGTCTGATAATGGAAGTACTTTGCGGAAGTCTTTAACCATGCTCGAAGCTAGGAGGGCAACCTCTTAAGGGAATATGGAGTTGTTGCCTGGCTAGGATTGTCTGAAGGGAAAACTATCCCAGACACAGACCTATACTTCCTCCTTGGTGATAATAAGCAGCTTTGTTTCCACTTCCTTTAGTGGTGACCACTTAGAAGTGCCTGGGTCTTCTGCGGCACCATGACAAATCATGGGGTCTTTTTAAAAACTAGTTTGAGTTTCCTATCATTTTACTAATCCAGATAGCAATAACTGAGCACCTCTTGTGTGCCAGATCTTGCAATATAAAGATCAACAGAGGCCGGGTGCGGTGGCTCATGCCTGTAATCCCAGCACATTGGGAGGCCAAGGCAGATGGATCACCTGAGGTCAGGAGTTTGAGACCAGCCTGGCCAACATGGCAAAATCCCATCTCTACTAAAAATACAAAATGTATCCAGGCAAGGTGATGCATGCCTGTAGTCCCAGCTTGGGAGGCTGAGGCAGGAGAATTGCTTGAACCTGGAAGGCAGAGGTTGCAGTGAGCCAAGACCATGCCATTGCACTCCAGCCAGGGTGACAGAGCAAGACTCCGTCTCAAAAAAAAAAAAAAAAAAAAAAAAAAAGATCAATATGCTCAACAGCTAACACTCAGCAGGCCTTTAAAGGGTGCCAGGCTCTGTTCTAAGTTTCCTAGCCGTGTCATCTCAGTTCAGCCTCTGTGATAGTTTTACACGTCGACTTGACTGGATCAGGAGTGTCCAGATATGTGGTAGAACATTATTTCTGACTGCGAGTGTTTCCGGAAGAGATTAGCATTTGAATCAGTAGCCTGAGTGAAGAAGATCCGCCTTCCCCAGTGTGAGTGGGCAGCATCCGATCTGTTGAGAGCTCAAATAGAACCAAAGGTGGAGGGAGGAGGGATTTGCCCCTTCTCATTCCCATCTTCTCCTGCCTCCGACTGGCATTCACTCAGCTCCTCTGGTTCTCAGGTCGTCCAGTTTGGACTGAATTACAGCACCGACCTTCCTGAGCCTCCAGCCTGTGGATGGCCAGGAGTGGGACTTATCAGCCTCTGAATCACTCGAGCCAATTTCTTCTTGTGCATCTCCTTTTTTTCCTTTTTTCTTTTTCGTTTTGAGATGGAGTCTCGCTCTGCCGCCCAGGCTGGAGTGCAGTGGCGCAATCTCAGCTCACTGCAACCTCCGTCTCCTGGATTCAAGCGATTGTCCTGCCTCAGCCTCTGGAGTAGCTGGGACTACAGGTGCCCACCACCATACCTGGCTAATTTTTGTATCTTTAGTAGAGATGGGGTTTCATCATGTTGGCCAGGCTGGTCTCGAACTCCTGACCTCAAGTGATCCCCCCACCTTGGGTTTCCAAAGCGCTGGGATTACAGGCATAAGCCACCTTGCCCGGCCCCCTTTTTAACATTTAACCTATGGTTCTGTTTCTCTGGAGAATCCT
Source organism: Theropithecus gelada (assembly GCF_003255815.1). Taxonomy (NCBI): domain Eukaryota; kingdom Metazoa; phylum Chordata; class Mammalia; order Primates; family Cercopithecidae; genus Theropithecus; species Theropithecus gelada. Next base: position 72,448,140 of record NC_037688.1, read on the forward strand.
TATTAATATATTCACAAAACATCCCGCTTTTCTTTTTCTTTTTAGAGACAGGGTCTCACTCTGTCACCCAGGCTAGAGTGCAGTGATGTGAGCACAGTTCACTGCAACCTTAAACTCCTGGGCACCAGCAATCCTCCCACATCAGCCTCCTGAGTAGCTGGGACTGAAAGTGCACACCATCATGCCTGGCAATTTTAAAATATTTTGCAGAGACAGGGTCTCACTATGTTGCCCAGGCTAGTCTCAAACTCCTGGCCTTAAGCGATCCTCCCTTCTCAGCCTCCCAAAGTGCTGGGATTACAGGTGTGAGCCACTGCACCTGGCCAGAACACCCACATAATATTATCCCCATTTTACAAATGAGAAAAATGAGGTACAGAAAAGTTAAAGCACTTTGTCTATGAGTACACAGCCAACAAGTGGAGGAACAGAAGTTCACACGCAGGTGGGTGTGGCTCCAGGGCCACTTTAATGATCTGAATTAGATAAGATGTTCTGCTCTTTGGGAGCCCACAGCCTGGAAGGGAAGCCAGAGGATGGTAGCAAAGAGGTGAGGATAAAAGTAAGCCAGGGGAACTGTGGGGCCTGAGAGTGGAGGAGAAGCATCTGTGTCAGTGTCATCAGGGAAAGCATCTTTCAGAGGGCAGGCTGGGAAATCTGCTTTAAAAGTGCAGGTGACAGATGGGACAGTAGCATTCTGGCTGCAGGGACCAGATATCCAAAGGTCCCAAAGTTGGCTGGGTGTGGTGGTGCATGCCCATAATTCCAGCTACTAGGAAGGCTGAGGTGGGAGGATCACTTGAGCCTAAGGCTTCGAGCCTGCAGTGAGCTGTGTTCATGCCACTGCACTCCAGCTTGGGCGACAGAGCAATACCTCATCAATTAAAAAAACAAATCTCTCAAAGTCCAGAGCCATAGAACAACACAATATGCATGTAGTGAACCACAAATGACTGCAGCCAAGAGTGTGAGGCAAGGAGAATTGGGAGATGAGAACCAAGAGGTGCTTCAGTACCAGATCACAAAGGCTGCCACACATAGGAACTAGAACATCAAAGAAACCCATTACTTTGCAAAAAATATCCAGGATGGATTGCGTTTGCAGGACCTGGTTAAAGTAGAAGAATAGCAGGTATGCATTTATTAAGTTGAAAGAATGAAAAAAGCAAATGCCCTTAGAATCGTTGACCAAAAAACTCAGCACAGACAGAATTGTAGTGAGCTCCAGGAGACCTGGGCATGAGTGATCTGGCTCGCTGTGTCAGGATTGCCGGATTGCACAGCTCCAGGGAGCACCATCCAGTTTGGGTCAGTAGCGCTCTCTGGAGCCATGCTGTCCACTAGCACTTTTTGCAAAGACAGACCTGTTCTGTTTATGCTGTTCATTACAATAGCCACTGGCTACACGTGGGAATTAAGTACTTGAAATGTAGCTAGTGTGACTGAGGAACAGAATTTTAAAATTTTATTTATTTTTAACTAATTAACATTTAAATACAAATAGCTGCCTGTGCCTAGTGGCTAGCATTTGGACAGCGCAGCCATGGAGTCTTGCATTGCCCTGTCAGTGTGGCTGCACGCTGTGGCATTGACCTATATGCTCCTTGGGGAAATCACTTGCCTTCCAGAACGCTGTTATTTTTCTTTGTGTCTTTGAGACTCTGCTACAGTAAAACATGAAACAGAACAAATTAGCAGGCATCTCAGAGATAATTAATGGTTTGAATGATGGGAAAAAGACAAAACCAACCAACCAACAAACCAAACAATAAACAACTCAAATGACCAGTCAGTGAGAAAGTTGGCATGCTTGATACCCATGGAACAAGAGTCTTGGCTGGACCAGGCACAATGGCTCACGTCTGTGAACCCAGCACTTTGGTAGACTGAGGTGGACAGATCACTTGAGGTCCGGAGTTCAAGACCAGCCTGGCCAACATGGCAAAACTCTGTCTCTACTAAAAATTACAAAAATTAGTCAGGCGTGGTGGCAGGTGCCTAAATTGCCAGCTACTTGGGAGGCTGAGGCAGGGAGAATTGCTGGAACCCGGGAGGCGGAGGTTGCAGTGAGCCAAGATCGCGCCATTGCACTCTAGCCTGGGCAACACAGTGAGACTCCGTTTCAAAAAAAAAAAAAAAAAGTCTTGGGTGGGTGGTTTTGAAGATGGGGTTAGAGGAATCTGTCTGTAACTGAATAAGAGGCCTATGAAGTCATGATTTCCAACTCACACTATATGCAAGCATCTTTCCCCTAGGATAGTGACCACTGGCAAATTGAGTGAATGGCTCAGTTTTTCATTCTTCTCTGTATCCATGATCTTTGACTTGTCCCCTTGCAGTTTCTGCCATTGGAGGCAGGATTGCCCCTTAATTTTGGGTTTGATCATGTGATTCACTTTAGCCTATGGGACAGCAGCAGGTTTGATGCCACCAAAAGCTTGAAAAGCACTTGCATGATGGGGCTTGCTGTCTTGTGCCTCTTTCATCACCATGAGAAGAACTTGGATGGCCACCTGCCCACTGGTCCTGGGAGGGGATGGGAAGCAAGTGGAACAAGACACTACACCACCCAGCCCAACCCACCCTAGTCCCAGCCTAGCCAGAGATACACCAGTGAGAGCTCAGCCTAGATCAGACAGCCCCAGTCAATTACAGACACATGAGCTTTTTCTTTCATCAATGGAGATTTTGTAATTGTTATATAGCAGAGGTTAACTGATACATGACTGTTAATTTGATTTGAAATGTCATCATTCTCCTGGATAATTGAAATTGCAGTATATAATGGTTTATATTATCATGTGTCTGCCCTTTCAAACTCTGGTTTCTCTTGATGACATTTACAGGTTAAATATTTCTTTTTGGGCTTTTAAGGCCATTACATACTCAATTTAGAAAGTGATATGGAAAAGCAAGAAAATTTAAAAATTATGTATAATATCGACCCCCAGACATAATCACTGTTAACATCTTGTTGCATATTTTTTTCTGATATAAACCAAGATAGATACATACCTGTACAGGCATATACAGACATGCACACAACTATAAATGGGATCATATTATATAGAGAACTGTGTTCTGCATTATTTTACTTAGCTCAACATTACAACATCAGCATTTCCCTATGTCCTTAAATTTCTCCAGGCACATGATTCTTAGCAGCTGCATATTAATATTCTATGGTATGGCTGTATCATATTTTATTTAAGCATTTCCTACTTTTGGACATTTAAATTCTTTGCAATTTTTCATCATTACAAATGATGCTACATTGTTCATCTTTGTACATAAATCTCAGTGTGCTTCTGTGATGGTTCCCTTAGGCTGTGTTCCTAGACGTGAAATTCCTTGGTGAAAAGGTTCAAACAATTTTAATAAGGTATTGCCAAAAAAAATTTTAAAAAGGCAATTTATCGCCCTGCCAGCAGAGTAAGAAAGAGTCTGGTATTTGTAATTTTCAAAGGCACACTGGGGACATTTTAAAGTGGACAGATTGGGACTGGGGTCTCTACACAGGACCATCAACTTGGAATCATGTGAATTCTCTTAAATGTGACATTGAGTGGTGACCTTGAAATGAATCATAGGACCCCAGCGTTCTTTTTTGTTTTCCTCGAGACAAAGTCTTGCTCTTTTGCCCAGGCTGGAGGGCAGTGGCACGATCTTGGCTCACTGCAACCTCCTCCTCCCGGGTTCAAGAGATTATCCTGCCTCAGCTTCCTGAGTAGCTGGGATTACAGGTGTGAGCCACCATGCCTGGCAAATTTTTGTATTTTTAGTAGAAATGGGGTTTCACCATGTTGGCGAGGCTGGTCTTGAACTCTTGACCTCGTGATTTGCCTGCCTCAGCCTCCCAAAGTGCTGGGATTACAGATGTCAGCCATTGCTCACAGTCAACCCCAGTGTTCTTGACCTGCCCAGTCACTTCTAGCTGTGTGATTTCTGGCTAAAACCTGAGTAGTACTGTTTAGAGAAGGTAGACACAATCTGATTTCTAAAGTTCAGGAGAATGGCCCAGGAGATATCTTCTTTGCGGACAGTACCTGCGTCTGTTAAATATCCCAGTCACCTAAGAGCAAACTCCAGATCCATTCCTTTGTAACCTTGAGACTTTGCCAATCCACATATTTTCTCTGAACACAGGATTCCTTATCAGTAAAATGGGAGCAAAGCTATGATTTAAACTGGCAAATTATCTAGCAAACCCAGTCATTTCCGAACTGGTTTTTTGACTCTTGCATTTCCCAGAGGGAATTTTCACGGGGCTGTGAAAAACAATGATGTAGGCTATTATGAATGGAGAGACATGTGTCTGTAAAGGCTTGTTCCATACTATGACATATGTTTTCTTACGAGCTAAACACCCTTTTAAAGAGAAATGTGGAATTTTGCTTCTGATAATGGCCAAGTAGGTGCGTATTGGGCAGACCTTCCCTCAGATAACAAATATAATGCCTGAAAAAAAAAAAAAAATCTCAACTACCTAATGGATGGGTGTTGGTGGCTAAAACTCCAACAGAAAATCTGCACTCTATCTGGCCTGAAGAGCCAGAGAACATGGTTACAGACATCTGTTCTCATGGGAGAATGAACTGGAGATGGCAAGGTTTAACTCTGTGTGTAAATTCTGCCCCAATCTCTGGGTGATTTCTGAAGTATCTATGCACCAGGCAAACCATAAGTAGCCCAGATAAAGCTAAAAGAGATGGTCTGAGAACTAAGCTGCTGCCCTACTGGTAGAGTTTGCAATTTGAGTCAAACCAAGTTAATCGCCTCCAAAAACAAATTAAAAAATCAACACTCTTTGGAGAAATAGCACAGAATCCAGAGTTTCTACAATGTAATATTCACAATATCTAGGATACAATCTACTCTAAATGCAAACAAATGGGAAAATGTGGCCCATTCTTGAGCAAAAAGACAATGAATGGAAGCTGACTCCAAGGTGACCCAGACTTTGGAATTAGCAGACAAGTTTTGTTTTGTTTTTTTTTTTTTTCAGATGGAGTTTCGCTCTTTTGCCCAGGCTGAAGTGCAGTGGTGTGATCTTGGCTCACTGCAACCTCTGCCTCCTGGGTTCAAGTGATTTTCCTGCCTCAGCCTCCTGAGTAGCTGGAATTACAGGTGCCTGCCACCACATCCAGCTAATTTTTACATTTTCAGTAGAGATGGGGTTTCGCCACGTTAGCTAGGCTTGTCTCGAAATCCTGACCTCAGGTGATCCACCAGCCTTGGTCTCCTAAAATGCTGGAATTAGAGGTGTGAGCCACCATGCCTTGCGCAGACAAGGGTTTTTAAAGCAGCTATTCTAACAATGCTTAGTGATGTAAGGGAAACTCTGCTCACAATAAATGAAAAGATAAGAAATTTCAGCCTCAAATAGAACAATAAGAAAGAAACAATGGGAACTTCTAGGTCTAGAACATACAATGTCTAAAATAAAACATTCACAGGAGGGGGTTTATTGCAGAATAAAGATGACAAAGGAATGAATTATGAATTTGAAGATGTCAATAGTATTTTTTGAAATATTCATTGATGTACTTTCTCCTTGTCTTCCTTTTTTTCCTCCATGCTCCCTTCAGTCCCAGTCTAAGCAGATGGCTGGGCTCATTGCATGAGGGAGGAGATTGGACTATACAAAAAAACAAGAAAGTCTGCAAGTGCCTGTCTTTAGTGTCCCAAAGTCTAAGTCCTTAGGAAAATTAAAAAGATTAGGGATTCTGTAATGTTTATCATTAGAATTAGAGTTTAAGAAGAGTGAGGCTTTTCCCTAGATTGAGGAGGAAGGAGAGGAAGGAGAGAAAGGAGAGAAAAGGGAGTTGAGCAGAAACATCGGTGCCTCCTGGAGAAAGACAATGCTATGCAGAGCTCTGGAGGGTCTTGCACTGCCACATAGATGCTCCAGGCAGGAGTGACACAGATCACTCTGCTCACAGCTCACTGAGCAGAACTAGTCACATGGCCCCACTCGACTGCACAGGGCCCAGGGAATGGTATCCCATTATGAGCCTAGAAAGCTGAACATATTGCTAAGCAGTGCTGATGATTACCATGGTATGCATCTTTGGGACTCAAATCTTCTCCTACTGGAACGATCATAAATGTCTCCTGTATGGACTGAATGTGTACCCTGCTAATTCATATCTTGATGCTCTAACTCACAGTGTGATGGGAGATAGGGCCTTTGGGAGTTAATTAGGGTTGGATGAGGTGATGAGGGTGGGGCCCCTATGATGAGATTAGTGCCCTTGTAAGAACAGACATGTGAGAGCTTGCTCCCTCTCTCCCTCTCTGCCATGTGAGGTCCCAGTGAGAAGGTGGTTATCTACAAACCAGGAAATAGGCCTTCGCTGGAAACCAACCATGCTGCACCTTGATCTTGGACTTCCAGCCTCCAGAACCGCAAGAAAACAAGTTTATGTTGTTTAAGCCACCCAGCCTATGGCATTTTGTCAGGGCAACCTGAGCTGACTAATAAACCTCTCCCAGGGTCTCCCTGCCCAGAGTCTCCTGACCTTTAAGCATTCTTCATCCAATCATCCTTTTCCAGAAAGCCATTATCATGGGAACAAACTAGGCAGTCTCAAGCAAGACAGCTTCACCTAACTCATTTGGTTTTCTTTTTGGATCTCTTTTGGGTTGAGCATGCTTCCTGGTCTGCTGGTCCAGACCCACAGTGGTCCTCAACTCATCATAGGAAACAATCGTTCACTCTTTATCTTTTGCCTTCTTGGCATGTGGGAGGTTTCTTCCCTTTGGCAGCTACAGAGAATCATTCTTCTCTTATCTCAGGAAACCCTGGAAAAACGAAACCTACTCCTTCCTTCATCACTCAAGGAATGCAGGTGCAGAGGAGAGTTGTGGAGACCTGTCCAGTTGGCAGGGAAAACAGGGATAATGGAAAGCTGCATCCAAGTGTCCCATCTCCTTGCCTCTCCTACCCATCTCATGCCTTTTCTGCCCATACACATTGTTCTCTTAGCATACCAAACAATTTGTGACTTTCCAAGTGCACCAGTATTTTCTGTCTCGAACTCTGCTGGGAGACAGGGCCTTTGGGAGTCAGTTAGAGTTAGATGAGGTCATGAGGGTGGGGCCTCCATGATGAGATTAGTGTCCTTATAAGAAAGACATGTGGCCAGGTGAGGTGGCTCACACCTGTAATCCCAGCACTTTGGAAGACCATGGCAGGCAGATTACCTGAGGTTGGGAGTTTGAGACCAGCCTGATCAACATATTGAAACCCTGTCTCTACTAAAAATACAAAATGAGCCAGGCATGGTGGCACACGCCTGTAATCCCAGCTACTCGGGAGGCTGAGGCAGGAAAATCACTTGAACCTGGGAGACGGAGGTTGTGGTGAGCTGAGATCGGGTCATTGCACTCCAGTCTGGGCAACAAGAGTGAAACTCTGTCAAACAAAACAAAACAAAAAGACATCTGAGAGCTTACTCCCTCTGTGCCATGTGAGGTCCCAATGAGAAAGTGGTTATCTATAAACCAGGAAGGGGGCCCTTGCCAGAACCCAGCCATGCTGCACCTTGATCTTGGACTGCCGGTCTCCAGAACTGCGTGAAAATACATTGTTTAAGTCACGCAGGAAGGCAGAGTCTGGGCACAGTGACTCATGTCTGTAATCCCAACACTTTGGAAGGCTGAGGCAGGTGGATCACTTGAGGTCAGGAGTTTGAGACCAGCCTGGCCAACATGGCAAAACTCTGTCTCTACTAAAAATACAAAAATTAGCTGGGTGTGGTGGCGCATGCCTGTAATCCTAGCTACTCAGGAGGCTGAGGCATACCCTTCTCCTCTGTCTTCTGTTTCTTCCATGAATAAATCTGTCCACAGATTTATTCACCAACAAATATTTACTGAACCCCTACTGAGTGTTAGGCACCTACGCTAGGGTACAGTGATGAAGAGGACAGACATAGTCCCTGCCCTCATGGAGCTTACAGTCTAGTGGGGGAAACCAGAGAGAGAGAGAGAGAGAAAACACATCATCTACAAAATCAGAGCATCCAGAGTCATAAGGAGCCTAGAGTTGTTGAGAAACAGTAAAGGCGCCCTAAATAAGAGGAAGGCCAGCCCGTCAAGGCTCAGCTCAAATATCCTCTCTTCTCTGGAACCTTCTCTACCACCTTTGGGATCTCACAGCATTTGGTACACCCTTCCCTCATGCACACTTATGTCAACATCACTTGTTTGTGTCATCCAAATGCCTGTTGGAGGTCCCCTGTCTCTCAGGGGCTTATTGGGTCACTCCACAAATGTTTGTTGAGTACCTACTATAGGCCAGATTCTGTAGACACTTTGGTAAGTAGAAAAAGGCCCCCACCTTCATGAGGCTTATGTTTTTGGAGCAGAGAGAAAACAAACACATGAATGCATGAATCAACAGTTCAAGTTCAGGGGATGATAAGTGCTATGAAGAAACTGATGTAGGATTGTGTGGATAAATTGAGGCAGGGACTCGGAGTAGTGGCTCATACATTTTGGGAGGCTGAGGCAGGCAGATCACTTGAGGCCAGGAGTTTGAGACCAGCCTGGCCAACATGGCGAAAACCTATCCTACTGAAAATACAAAAGTTAACTAAGCATGGTGACACACGCCTGTAATCCCAGTTACTCAGGAGGCTGAGGCATGAGTATTGCTTGAACCTGGGAGGTGGAGGTTGCAGTGAGCTGAGATCATGCCACTGCCCTCTAGCCTAGGCGACAGAGCAAGACTGTCTCAAAAATAAATAAATAAATAAATCGAGGCAGTTGCTAAAATTCACAGTGGTAAGGAAAGACTCGAGTGAGTAGATGATATTTGAACTGAGAGCTGCATAATGAGAAGGACCCCACCCTGCGAAGATTGGGGTAGGGGTGAGAGAGTGGTCTAAGCAGAGCAAACAGCCAGTGCAAAGGCCCTGGGGTCAGAAAAAGATGGGTATGTTCAGAAGATCAGAAAGACAGATATTACAGAGTCCATGAAGGCGGGGTAAGAAATGTGGATTTTGTTCAAAATGCAAAAGGAAGCTATTGGAGGATTTAATTAAATTAATTAATTAATTAATTTAGAGACAGAGTTTTGCTCTTGTCACCCAGGCTGGAGTGCAATGGCGGGATCTCGGCTCACTGTCTCCACCTCCCAGGTTCAAGTGATTCTCTTGCCTCAGCCTCCCAACTAGCTGAGATTACAGGTGTGCACCACCATGCCTGGCTAATTTTGTATTTTTAATAGAGACACGGTTTCACCATGTTGGCCAGGCTGGTCTCCTGACCTCAAGTGATCTGCCCTCCTCAGCCTCTCAAAGTGCTGGGATTATAGGCGTGAGCCACCATGCCTGGCTTTGAAGCTATTGGAGGATTTTAGAGGCACAAAATGACCTGGCCTCAAGAACTGAATACATTTAGGTGTCAAGACCTAGTTGCATTTTAAAGGCTCACTCTGGCTGCTGGTGGGGAGTCCATAGTGTGGGAGGGGGCAGGCATAGAAGCAGGACACCATGTAGGAGGCTGCCGTAGTCTTCCTGGTGGGCGTGGGTGGCAGCTTGCAAACTGGCCTCAAATGTCCCTGATTCTATGGCTTGAGATAGTCCAAATCCCTCCTTTAGATTTCTCAAGAGGTCAGTTCCTAACTGTCTCTTCCATCTCCAGTCCCTGTGTCTGCGTGCTGTTCACCAACTCACTGAAGATGAGAGGTTTCACATCACACCACGTATGTCCTGGCCTCCCCTCCAGGTCCCGGCACTCCCCTTCCTGTTCTGCTCTGGGGAACAGACAAAGCCCTCTCATTTTCACACACACAGCAGTTTCCTCCTCTTCCCTTGAAGTCTTGGCACCAGCAGCATTCATACCCTTAGGGAATCAATTTTGCCCTCAGTGAACTTGTTAAAACATCCTCCCAAACAAATACAGCACTTTCCCCAAAAGGACATCTGGCAAATGAAGCATTATCTGATTTGTGACACATCAGCCTCTCCAGATAGCTGGAGAGCTCCCTGAGGGCAGGGCTGTGTATGGATAATAACAATGTCTGTGCCCTAGGTCAAGTTTCTCCAGAATCAGGCCCTGAGATGAGGGTTCATCGGCAAGTGATTTATTAGGAAAGTGCTTCCAAAAGAAACTGACAAAAAGATCAGAATGGGCAGTAGCAAAGCAAGGGTGAGTTTTCAGATCAAGTTCAGCCTCAGCCTGATTCTGCAGGATGTTCTGGGAGCGGGGTGGGTACCTGACACCTTAGAGTTTGTGCTACCTCGAGTCCAGGAGAAGCTGGGCTTTCCATCCCGCCTCTATGAGTCAGTGGTTAAAGACTACCCTGGCAGTGATATAAATTCCCAGATATGAGTGGCAAAGCTTCCATAGCCCAAAGTCAGTCTTCAGAGAAAGGCAGCAGGTGTACAGAGATGGGCACAAAGAACTCGCCAAAATAGTGCAGAGCGCCTACCCTATCCTCTCCAGTAAATATCCCCTGTTCCCAGAACGACTGATGCAAGGTGTGTGCTCAATGGTGTTTGCTGAATGAATTAGTGAATTTAGTGTCCAAGGCTACATACGGGCTGGTGTGGATTACAGTGGGTGTGAAGAGACTAGAAAGTCAGAGAACTCTACCTGTAGAAAGCTCTTCTAAGCTTCAGGATTAGGATGCAGACAGGTAGGGCTTGGATTCCTAGTGACAATAGCAGTGGGGTCTCAGATGTCATCGTGATGGTTAGCCATGTCCTGTTCTCTGAGAACGTCCATGTTTGTGCAGTGTTTTGACATTGACAAGTTGCTTTCACATTTAATTTCCTCACTGGGTCCTGAAAACACGTTCATGAAAGAGATTATTTCCATTGTGAAGATGAGAAAACTGGGGCTCAGAGGAATGAACTCATTAAGTTTCATATAGTGGAGGAGTAAGAATGGGGACTTGAATTTGTCCCTAAAGGTGGTTGATATTGACTAGGTTCCTAAGGATGCTTAAGATGATTATTTAATGTGGTTGCTCTTTGCTTCTTTAAGAGAAAGATTGCAAACCGTGGGCCCGCATGCCAATTCCAGTTATCAGATGTGTTCTGGGTAGCACAGTAATATTTTTTCATTTCACAGATGTTTTACCATTTAATGATTTCATATGACTATCTGGATGTCTGGCTTTTCTTGAAAACTGAACATCTGGTTTCACATTCCCTCCTGGCTGGGATTGTGGCTGCCGTCCCATTTTAGATGGGTCACCCTCTCTCCAGTTTTCAACATTCCCTATCACTGCATATAGCTGTACTGTTCAATAAGGTAACCACTAGTCATATGGGGCTATTGAGTCTTGAAACGTGGCTAGTCCAAATTGAGAAGGCTATTAGGGATAAGGGAATCTGGGAGGTATTTTTTAATTTCTATTAGAAAATTCTTACGGGGTTTACATTGGATTTCCATTGGACCCTAGTGGCCCACAGTCTTTACATCAAGCCAGCTTCTTGCATTTCTGCTCCCTGCCTGACCCTGTAGGCACAGGAGTTTGGAACCCCTGATGAATGGGAAGGAAGTGTGACCTGGAGTCAGGAGGCCAAAGTTCAAGTGCTGGCTCTGACACTTACTGTGTGACTTTGGGAGAGTTACCTCCCCTCTCTGTGCTTGGTCTCTTCAATTGTACAATGAAGACTTTGGACTGAATTTCTAACTTTCTACATTGGAAATACAATGGAAGACTTTGGACTTAATTTCCAACTTTCTACAATGGAAAGAAACTTCCCCTCCCACACACCTCTGAATTTACCCTCTTTTGGTGGGGCTCTGCTGCTCTCAGCTTTGATCTGAGCTTCCCCAGCTGGGCACCCCCTCCTCTTGCCCTGATTCTCTACACTCCAGCTGCTTCTATATCTTTGGGAAGCCCTGTCTCCATCAGGGGCCTCCCTCCTCATTCCACAGGGGGCTGCATCCTGGATCATTCTGCTTGGCTTGCTTTTACAAAATGAGAGGTTGACCGTGTTTTCCTTTGCTTTTTCATTAATATCTGCAATTTGCCCTCATTTAATTCACATAGTTTAGCTATTAGTTTGCTCACCTTCCGCAATTATTTTCATGCACCCTTGGGCTTGTAAACCATTGTTCCAAGTGGCGTGTTGCCTATTTTAAGAACTTAATTTGTTTATAATGTGCACATCAGCTGCATGATTTGTTTCTTGCTGGTAATTAACTTTTAAGCTGATGCCATTCCCCCGCCAAAAGTGAAACTCAAGGTAAAGTTGGTAAGATTAATCATGCTGGCTGCATCCAAATCTTCCGACATCTTCATCAGACTCAGCAAGTTTGGGGAAAATGATATTTTTTTCTTCCACTTCCATCTGTTACTCTGCCGATCTTGGAGCCAATCCATCCATTAGTGGGCTTGAGTGTTGGAGTTGGAATCTGAGACTTTTCAGTTTCTGTACCAAGACAAGCAAACTTTTCCTCCAAACCCTCACCCTGCAACTTGAACCCATCTCTTCCTTCCTGGGAGGGTCCCTGGATACTGATGAATCATGAAATGGTTGTATAATACCTCCCAGATTCCCTTAGTGCTATTGTGGAGTTAGTTGCTGGTTTCCACGGTCTTTTGCAATTAGACAAATCAGCAATGTCTTAGATTGATAATCTCCATTGGTGAGGTAGGGGTGTTTGGGTTGTAAATAGTTAACTTTATTAATCTTTCCATTTAATGATTCTCTGTCTGTAGGTCATGGGTGAAATAGAAATTCCAGACCACCCTCCTTCGTGGCAAACCTTTAGAAATTAGCCTGTACCAGGTCAGTGCTTCTCAAACCTGAATGTGAACCGCTGGGTGAGATTATGATTCAGTTGGTCTAGGGTAGGACCCACAAATCTGCATTTTGACACATGCCCAGAAGAGGCCAGTGCTGCTAGCCCGGGACCATATTCTGAGACGTAGGCATTAGCCAGCCAGCTTCATGAAGACTGGAATGATATCAGTTTTGTTTCTCTCTCTTTTTTTTTTTTCTTTTTGAGACAGAGTCTCACTCTGTTGCCCAGGCTGTAGTGCAGTGGCGTGATCTCAGCTCAGCTCACTGCAACCTCCGCCTCCTGGGTCCAAGTGATTATCCTGCCTCAGCCTTCTGAGTAGCTGGGATTACAGGTATGCACCACCATGTGCGGCTAATTTTTTTTTTTTTTTTTTTTTTGCATTTTTAGTAGAGACGGGATTTCAGCATGTTGGTCAGGCTGGTCTCGAACTCCTGACCCCGTGATCCACTTGCCTTGCTCTCCCAAAGTGCTGGAACCGCAGTCATGAGCCATCACTCCAGGCCTCAGTCTTGTTTCTTATTGGCATGTGGACACCCACAACTATTTGGAGACTGAATGAGTGAATGACTGAATGAGCTGCACTCAGGAATGTAGATAACGCTCTCCCAGATCGATCTTATTAGAGTGAGATGCCTTCCTTCTTATTCTCACACTACCAAAAAAAAAAAAAAAAAAAAAAAAGTAGTAATTTCATATTTTTCCAAATTTAGGAAAGGCTAAATGTCATACGTTGATTTATCTCCTCCATAGATATGGTATTTATGTGTGTGTGCACACACATATGTTTGGCTTTTGGAAGTGAATTTATAGTAACAGAATGCTCTTCACCATGGATCTCTTTCTAACTATAGCCTGCCGCCTTCATCCGAAAGGGCCCGCTTCCAGAGAGCCCTGCAAATTGAGAAATCCTTGTTCCTGTTTTTAAAATTCTTCAGAGAGCTGCCTGGTTTTCCCTCTAAGGCACTGTTTTTTTCCAGTGTTTTTTCCAGATTTCTGATCGCATCAATGGAGGAGCTTCAAATAAGTGCTGACTTCCTGTAACACCTCTCTTGAACACCTTGAAGCTTCTGTCATTCTTCAGCTACCATGAATGGGTTGTCAATTTTTCATGAGGCCAAGATGGATAAATGCGCGTGCGCGCGCGCGCGCACACACACACACACACACACACACACACACACACACACACAGAGTATTTTCGATACTAGAAGGTCAGGACATACGACCTGGGTACTCATTTAAAGAGACAGAGGAGGGGAATATTTTAAATTGGATGTAGCTGTTTTCATATTTACATGGAATTTCATGTTCTGTTACTGCAGGAGGTCCTCCAGGCTGTTTCAGCTTCAGGGTCCTCCTGAACCTCTTCCTCCAAGAAAGGCTGTGAATTTTCCTGGGTGTCTCCACCAGGCCCCCTGGACTCTTGTGGATTTCTGGGGTTTCCTGCCTAGCCCCACCTGTGGGACGTGGGAGAAAGCTGAAAGGAGAAAATGAGAGCTCCGACTGTCATTTGCCGAAGGCTTTGTGAATAAGAAGCGGGGGAGACACCCCACGACCTCTGACCCAGGGCTGACAGTCTTAACTATTATGCTCCACTGTTGTGCATCTCAAACCGAAAGTGCCCAGGAGTCTCCTGGGACCTTGTACAAATGCAGATTCTGATTCATTAGGTCTGAGGTGGAGCCTGAGATTCTGCAGTTCCAACAAGCTCCCAGGCGATGCCGATGCTGTCCACCTGTCCCCTACACTCTGAGAACAACTAATCTAGAGGGTCACGCCCCTGACTGCATTGAAATCACTGAAGATCTTTTAAAAACGGCCACCTTGGCTGTACCTCCAGAAATTCTGATTGAATTGCAGCAGCCTGGGCATCATGAGGTTTTTAAATTTTTTTTTCTTTTTTCCTTTTTATTTCTTTTTCTTTTCTTTTTTTTCTGAGACAGAGTCTTGCTCTGTTGCCCAGGCTGGAGTGCAGTGGCATGGTCTTGGCTCACCGCAACCTCTACTTCACGGGTTCAAGCAATTCTCCTGCCTCAGCCTCCCAAGTAGCTGGGATTACAGGTGCACACCACCACGCCCGGCTAATTTTTGTATTTTTAATAGAGACAGAGTCTTGCTATGTTGCCCAGGCTAGTCTTAACTTAAACTCCTGACCTCAGGTGATTTACCCACCTTGGCATCCCAAAGTACGGGATTACAGATGAGAGCCACCGTGTCCAGGCAAAAAAATTTTCATTTTTAAAATAGAGATGGGGACTTGCTATGTTGCCCAGGCTGGTCTTGAACTCCTGGGCTTAAGTGATCCTCCCACCTTGACCTCCCAAAGTGCTGGAATCACAGGCATGAGTCACTGTGCTTGGCCTGATCATGAGTTTGAAAAGCTCCTTGGGTGAATCCAGGTGCTAGCTGGGCTGAGAACTACTGTTCTAGGGCTTTTGTTGAGACTTCATCTGTTTCAGGACCCCCTAAGATTCCTGCCCATCTGTTCTCCTGCAGAACAGTCCAACCCCCACCTCTGGCATAGGGGAGACCAGACTGGGATGGACTTGGGGACTCCCTTGACTCTCTGTCCTGTCCTGAGCTAGTTGATTGGACCAGAGATGCTCTGGGTACCACGCCAGTTGGAGTAGGCAGGTGCAAGGCCACATCTGGCAGCGTACAGCACAAGGAAAGGAACAAAGTCTCCTCTGGGGGTCCAGGAGACACTTCCAAGCTGCTCTTTGCTGAAATGTTCAGCTGCCAAGCTGAAAATAACTTCGGCATTGCTGAGGAGGCTACCTGGGATTCCCCTCCTGCCAGGAAGAGGGGAAGTAGGGGCCCTGGAATCCCAGGGAACCTGATCCCACCAGGCTGGGCTGTGTCAGCAAGTCCTGAAGTACCGAGTGTCTACCAATAACTGTGCAAGAAAAGGGGTAGAGGACTGAGCTAGTGACTCTCAGTCCCTTCACGATCCACAGTGATGAAGCTCATCTAGCCCAGCTGTGCTTCCGTGACCTAGGGCTTTACTGGAGATGCTTCAGAGGGTGCATTACTTTCCTCTGGCTGTTGTAACAAAGGACCACAAACTGAGTGGGTAAAAACAACACAGGTTTGTTATTTTCCAGTTCTAGGGATCAGGAGTCTGGCACAGGTGTTAGTGGGCTGAAACCAAGGAATTCTTTTCTGGAGACTTTGAAGGAGAATCCATTTTCTTGTCCTCTTCAGCTTCTACAGGCTGCCTGTATCCTTGGCTCGGGGCCCCTTCCTCCATCTGCAATTCCAGCAACAGTGGTGTGAGGTTTTCTCACATTACATCACTCTTCTGCCTCCCTCTTCCACTTTTTTTTTTTTAACTTCTCATTCCATAAATATTTGTTAGACATCTACGCTGCGTCAGGCACTGTTGTAGGCACTTTGGATCCAGCGTGTGTGAAACAGACAAAATCCCAACTTTTATGGAGTATTTTCCAGGAAAGAGGACAATAGAAACAATCCATACATCAATATGTTGCCGGGCACCATGGCATGTGCCTATGGTCCCAGCTACTGGGGATGCCGAGGTGGGAGGACCGCTAGAGCCCAGGAGTTCTGAGCTGCAATGCACTATGTCTGTCGTGTGTCTGCACTAAGTTCGGCATCAATGTGGTGACCTCCTGGGAGTGGGGGACAACCAGGTTGCCTAAGGAGAGGTGAACTGGTCCAGGTTGGAAACGGAGCAGGTCAAAACTCCCATGCTGATCCGCAATGGGATCACGCCTGTGAATAGCCACTGCACTCCAGCCTGGGCAACACAGTGAGACACTGCCTCTAAAAAACCAAAAAACAAAACATAAGCGTACATATTATAAAATATATTAGAAGATGAGTTCTATGGAGGAGAAAATACAGGGAAGGCAGATAGGGACTACTAAGTGACTCTGTTCCACTTTTAACACTCTGTTCTGATTAGATTGGGCCCACCCAGATAATCTCCCTATTTTAAGGTTAGCTGATTAACAACCTTAATTTCATCTGAAAACGTAATTCCCCTTTGCAGGTAATGGAACATATTCACAGGTTTGTGGGATTAGGACATGATGTCTTTGATGGGGTCATAATTCTGCCTAACTCAGGGATTTAGGGGTGAATCTGAGTCTGAGACTCCGGTTGTCTCATCCTTTCTGAACCCTGACTTTAATCAGAGTAGTTTTGTTAAGTATCTGTTTCCATGCAACATTTCCTTTATAGAAAGTACTGGAAAGCTAACAAAAGCTTTTCAACCAATGGTTTAGTCCCTTTTCCTGGACCAGCAGCAAGAGAACCTGGCAGGTTGTTAGAAATGTCCAATCTCTGCCTGAGCCAGGGTCTACATCTTAGCACAGACCAGGATGATCTGTGCCTACAGTGAAGTTTGAGAAGGACCTGGAAGGGGAGGTGGGTAGTTTCCTGCCACCATGGCTGTTTGTCGAAACCATACAGAGAGCTTTGAAATATACTGAAGCCTGGGTCCTACCAAAGATTCATTGGCCTGGGAGTGCCACCTGGGTGTTGGAGTTTCTCGAATCTCCTGGGTGATTTTAATGTGCAGTAGAGTTTGAGAACACCTCGTCTGGTCTGTCCTTCCAGAAGAGGAAACTTCGCAGGGAGTGAAAGTGACTTGGCCAGGGTCACACAGAGGGTTGCTGGCCATCCTGGGAGAGGATTCAGGTCTCTTGACTTTCTAGATTGCGGACTTCTACTCCTACCAAGAAAACGAAAACAATAGCAACAACAACAATTTGGGTGGAGAGATGGGAGAGAGGAAGAGGACTTTCCCCTGTCTTTATCCTTCCTTAAAGTTCGAATTATTTTTAATGTCAAGTATTTTGTAATTTTAATACATAGAAAGTATTAAGGACTGGTTGATATGGTTTGGCTCTGTGTCCCTGCTCAAATCTCATGTCAAATTGTAATCCCCAATGTTGGAGGAGGGGCTTGGTGGGAGGTGATTGGATCATGGGGATGGATTTCCTCCTTGCTGTTCTCAGGATGGTGAGTGAGTTCTCATAAGATCTGCTTGTTTAAAAGTGTGTGGCACCTGCCCCCTTCTCTCTTCCTTCTGCTCTGGCCATGTAAGACGTGCGTCCTTCCTCTTCACCTTCTGCTATGATTGTAAGTTTCCTGAGGCCTCCCCAGCCATACTTCCTGTACAGCCTGCAGAACTGTGAGCCAATCAAGCCTCTTTTCTTTATAAATTACCCAGTCTAAGGTAGTTCTTTATAGCAATGTGAGGATGGACTCATATGCTGGTTAAAAAATAAATAATAAAGAAAACTCAGGATTCTAGTAATAGTGACCATTTTGTTGAGGCCCTTTCATGGCTGGGAACTCTGTACACACTTGTTCATGTTATCCTCACTGTGTCTTTCCAAGGTGGGAAATCGTTGTTCCATTTTTCACTTTTTTTGGGAGGATCTCCAGGGTTCTATGGTTTAGGCACTGGAATCTTGCTGAAAGCAGAAAACTTGGATGACCTGTGGTTAGCCCTTGGCTTGGCTCCTGTTATGAGGTGGGAGGTGTGTGTGTGTGTAGCAGCTCCTAAAGATCTTATCACAATTTCCTGTTTCCACTTATAGCTTGCTCTGTGGATCACTGAACTTTGATCAGGAGCAGAGAACCAGAAACAAGGTGATATGTGCCCCTGTTTACCTTCCCTCTCTCCCATCCCCTTCCTTCCCTTTTCTTCCCCTTTTTTTCCCCTTTCCTTTCCTTCCCCCTTCCCTCCTCTTCCCTTTCTCCCCTTTTCCCTCTGATCTGGGTGGAGACAAACCACCTGCCTTTCCCTTTTTAATTCTGGTTTCTGAATCATTATACAAAAAAGATACCTGCACCCGTATGTTTAATCACAGCACTATTCAGAATAGCAAAGATACAGAATCAACCTAAGTGGCCATCAGTGCAGGACTGGATAAATAAAATGTTGTATATATACCTATGTATACACACACAATGGAATACTATTCAGCTGTAAACATTAATGATTTTTTTTTTTTTTTTTGGTAGCAACAAAGATGGGACTGGAGGCCATGATCATAAATGAAACATCTCAGACACAGAAAGACAAATGCTGTATCTTCTCACTTGTAAGCAAGGGCTAAATAGTGTGTACACATGGAAGCAGAGTGTGGGGTGATGGGCAGTGGAGACATGAAGGTGTGGAAGGTGTCAGGTGAGCAGGCGATTGGTGATTGCTTGGTGGATAAAACGCATGTGGCGGCCGGGCACGGTGGCTCAAGCCTGTAATCCTAGCACTTTGGGAGGCCGAGACGGGCGGATCACGAGGTCAGGAGATCGAGACCATTCTGGCTAACACAGTGAAACCCGGTCTCTACTAAAAAATACAAAAAACTAGCCGGGTGTGGTGGCGGGCGCCTGTAGTCCCAGCTACTCGGGAGGCTGAGGCAGGAGAATGGCGTAAACCTGGGAGGCGGAGCTTGCAGTGAACTGAGATCCGGCCACCGTACTCCAGCCTGGGTGACAGAGCGAGACTCCATCTCAAAAAAACAAAAAAAAAAAAAACAAAAAAAAAAACGCATGTGGCTCCAGTGATGGACGTACTCAAGGTCCTGACTTCAGCACAGTGCAACACATCAGCGTAGCAGAAAAATAAATTTGGTTCCGAAATAGTCTTGCAGTCTATGCATTAGAGAAGAAATGATTAAAAATGTAATTATTATTTTCATTTTTCAACAAGCCCAGTGGATGTTTGCCTACTTTATTAGATTAGTTGTAAAGATGATAAAAAATAATAAATAGTTAATAGCATTTTTTGAAGCTTACTCCTTGCCAGAGTCTCTCTTTCACCTGTTTAAACTCATTTAAATCTCACAAGTCTATGAGGCATAGCCTCACAGCCCCATTTTACAGATTGGAAAATCGAGGCACAGAGATGAAATGAGTTGGTGCTTGGAAATGGCCCAGTCCGTGGCTGCCAGACATCTGGGAAGTGTGCATTCATGGGTTTCCTCTCACTCTCTCTGACAGCTGTCTAGTCAAATCCCGGTGCTTGCTGTGAGAACACTCTGCAAGCCTTCCTTGGCTGAGGGTCCTTAACATGGGAGATGTCGCCCCGTCGCTTCACCTCAGTTTCCCCTGCTTGGCTCTGCCTTTCTCTCTGAGGTGCTGGGAGGATTCTGTAAATAGTTCCCTCGAGGTGCTGGAAGCACTGGGTGGAGAAACTCACTATAAATACCCGGCACTTATAATTAGCCTTCATGGCGGCACAGTTCTGTGTGTGGGGGAGGCGAACACCTGCAGGGGCAGAAAGTCAAAATGCCGGGGACCAGGGCTCTCCAGAACTGCTTCTTGGCACCAACGGAGCCAGAGAAGACCCATGCCGAGTGAAGAAACCCAGATAAGAACACAGTGGGGCCCCCTGATCTTCCTGCAGCTGCAGACAAGAGCATTAGGAGCTGGTAGGAGCTCCCGGCTCCATTACTCCCTGTCTGTGAGACCTGCAAATTAGTGCAGTCCTCCGAGCCTCAGTTTCCACATCTGTAAGCTGGTGTAGTATACGATAAAAGACATCTAGGGGCTATAAGATTAATGGTAGCCATAAAACCTATCTGAGCATCTTGCGGGGCTGAGACTACCTGTCACTTAGTGTGATGCAGCCTGGCCCGGGGATTTCCAGGAGACAAAGTTAAATCGGCACAGATATAACTTTCATAAATCTTAAAATAAAGCTTATTCTCACAAGAATAGCTTAAACTCCTTTTATGTAAGAAACACCTGGTAAGGGACCTGGACTGAATACAGATAGAAGGAAGGGGGAAGGATCCCCCCAACTTTGATAATGGTCTCTGGATGGACACCCTCCTGGTCAGTCAGTCATCTGACCTGTGGCTGTGTCTGGCCATGCCACCAGCCTCTTCCCACTGTCTGTCTCGTAAGAACATGCCAGAGTAAGCTCCTTAAGCATCAGACTCACGTGCTAAGACTCATCTTTGGCATGGATCAAATGGAGGGAGAGAAGTTACCCCTGGGGAAATTTGTCAGCTAGGACCACCTGAAATCCCTGATCATGACGGATGGAGATAATCACTCCTACTGTGAATAATTAAGAATAATGCATATAAAGCTCCCAGTATTGGTGTATGGAGTAGGTACTTAACACATACAAGGTTCTTGTTCCCTTTGTGTGCACAGCTGGGCAGATGGCATCTAAGGTGCAATCAGATGGCCCTCTCCCACTTAAAGACTGTCTTAGGCTCCCCATTGGTGGCTGAGGTACTCCATGCCTATGTCTCGCCCCCATGCTCCTGCTCTGCATTGATACTAACAACTTCTTATTCTTCTTCTCCTTCTTCAACTTCTCCTTCTCCAACTTCTCCTTCTCCTCCTCCTTCTCCTTCTTCTCCTTCTTCCTCTTCTTTCTTTTCTTTCTTTCCTTCTTTTTTTTTTTTTTTTTGAGATGGAGTTTCGCTCCTGTTGCCCAGCCCGGAGTGCAATGGCATGATTTCCGTTCATTGCAACCTTTGCCTTCCAGGTTCAAGTGATTCTCCTGCCTCAGCCTCCTGAGTAGCTGCAATTACAGATGCCCACCACCACACCGGGCTAATTTTTGCATTATTAGTAGAGACAGGGTTTCACTATGTTGGCCAGGCTTGTCTTGAACTCCTGACCTCAGGTGATCCACCCACCTCAGTCTCCCAAAGTGCTGGGATTACAGGCGTGAGCCACTGCGCCCAGCCGCTGTTAGTAACTTCTCACTCCACCTCAAGAGTGTGCCCTGAGTCTTTCTGCTTTCTGCCCTCAAGTTTTCTTGGATGCTGTTGAAACCTGCTTAGTCTGCGCAAAAGTCTAGCCCAGAAGTACTGAGTTAACAGCCCAGGAGGTGATCATCAAGATAAATTGTGCCACTATCCCTACTTCAGGTGGAAAATTCCAGGAGGCTTCCTGCATGCTTTTTGTGAGGTCCTTGCAGCACAGAGCTTTTGTTGTTCTCAGTGGTGATCTTGATGATGGACATATATATGGCTTTGTCTCCTAAATCTTTTCCTTTCCTTGTTCCTGCTTCCAGAAATCAATTTCCAAGTCAACCACCAGCACCCAAATCCTCGTCTCAGGCTCTGCTTTTGGAGAAGTCAACCCGTGAGATCATCACATCTGGAATAAGTTCCAAATTCCTTGCTGTGGCTGCAGGGCCCTGCACAATGCTCTTCTGCCATTCCAACGTCACATCTGCTACCACTCTTGCCCACACCTGCCACATCCAGCCACACTGGCCTCCAGTCACTTTTCTTTGACTTGCTGAGCAATCCCTCCTCAGGGCCTTCACACATGCTGTTCCCTCCGCCTTCCCCTTCTTCTATGTCAATCAGTCATTCCTATAGCTCTCAGCTTAAATACCAGTCCCTTATTGAGTGTCACTTCCTCCTGGTCTCTGATCTCTTGCAGGTTCCAACACCCTTTATTCTCTCTCACAACAAATTGTTTCCTTTTCCTTGTACTATTTGAAGTTGTGTATTCATTTGAATGTTTATTTGTTAATTACCTGCCTCCTTTTAGATTATAAACCCCACATGAATAGAGACAACTTCTGTGTACTTCCATGAGCTCTAGAGTATCCGCAAGCTCCTTACATATGAGACATGAATATTCATTGAATGAAGGTGTGATTCAGGTTGGTCAGTTTCTCCTGCATCTCAAGCTTACTCTACTCTGTTAGGCTATGGAATATTGGCAGAGGACTTTAAGGGAGGTGGGGCATGGGGGAGGGTTAAGAAGTAAGGGAGGCAAGAAAAGCCAGTCTCCATCCTCACCTTCCTTGCTCCCACTTCTCCAGGATCAGAGCATCAGTGGCAACTGAATAAGCCATGCCAGTCTGGGCTCAAGCTCCAGGAGGACATATCCAAGCACATCTCCATGACCAGGAGGTTCATGCACTTGGTCCTCTGTGCGTTGAGGGAGCTTGGGCATTTATCCATGACTTCGCACACCTGGTACCCAAGCTGTGATTTCAGGATTCTAGGTCTTCATCTGGAGCAAAGCTGGGGTGCGACTCCAGGGGCCCAGGAAGGCTAATCTTCATCCTAAGCCTCTGTAAGAATAGGGCCAATTTAAAGCTAGTCTGTGTAACTCTGTGCATTTTCTCCAGAGACACTGGAACCAGAAGCTTGGTGAAGAAAGGATGGGATGTACTAATCAGTGATTTATAACATGCTGTCAGAAGTCCAAAGCTGCCTGGAGGTGCCCTGCACCAACTTACTACGTAGTTTATTGGAAAAACATAGATGGATGGTTGGCACCTGGTTTCAATTATTATGCCTGGTTACTTAGCCTGGTTTGGGCTATGTGACCAGAGGGAAATAAGATGAGCAAAAGTCTCATTGAAGTTCCCTGAAGCCCAGCTCTTCCCCATGCACTAGGGGGTTCACGATGCAGAGGCCAAACCAGTCCTGTGCGACTGAGGGGGGCCTTAGCAACTGCTCATGGATGCTGTGGATCTTCCTGAAGTTGCTCTGAGTTTTCTTACTCTTATTGTTCTGTATCCTTTGCCTGTAATAAAACCATTCAGGGCCAGGTGCAGTGGTTCACGCCTGTAACCCCAGCACTTTGGGAGCCCAAGGCAGAAGGATGGCTTCAGCCCAGGAGTTCAAAACCAGCCTGGGCAACATGGCGAGACTCTGTCTCTCTTTGAAATATAAAAAAAAAAAAATTTGAAAAACCTTTTAGGCCTTTTACTTTGATGGAGTCTTGTAGGTCCTTTTGATGATCTGACCCAGCGTAATTGCTGCAACCTCTCTTGATGCTGGGCTCTGGCTCCTGGCAGTTTCCTCTTGACATCCAAATTGTAGAATCCTCAGAGCTCATGGGCTCTGGCCCCTGCTTCTTAAGGAGGAGAAGGTGGAGCACTGGGGCCTAACCTGTATCTCGTGGAGGTGACGGCAGGGCAGCAGAGCCTCAGCCTGAAAGTGAATTACCCATAACCACTGAGCAAGTTAGATGGGGAGAAAATAAATGTGACTATAATCCCATTACCCAGAGACAAGAATGGCCAACATTGTAATACACCATCTTTTTTTTCTCTACATATATATTTACATATAACTGAGATATATTGAACATACCATTTCATATCCTACTGTTTACCTCAACATTGCATTGTAAGCATTAGCTGATGATTTTTATAAAGACTCAATTTCTTCACTTGTGAAATGAGAATAATAGTAATAGTGATGATGATGATGATAATACTAGTACCTATATTATGGGTTATTGTGGGGATTAGATGAGAAAATGTGTGGAAAAGCTTTTAGCCCACTGTGTGGAATATACTAAGTGCTTAGCAAAAATTATTATAATAACATACTCTAAAATCATAAATGGTTGCAGAGTAGTCTATTGAGTGAATATGTCATTATTCATGTAACTATTCCTTTATTGAACTTACAGATAATGTTTAAGAATCTTGATATCTTAACTGTTTTTTTTTTTTGAGACGGAGTTTCACTCTTGTCGCTCAGGCTGGAGTGCAATGGTGTGATCTGGGCTCACTGCAAACTCCGTCTCCCAGGTTCAAGCGATTCTCCTGCCTTAGCCTCCTGAGTAGCTGGGATTACAGGTGCCTGCCACCACGCCTGGCTAATTTTTGTATTTTCAGTAGACAGGGTTTTACCATATTGGTGAGGCTGCTCTCGAACTCCTGACCTCAAATGATCCGCCCACCTCGGCCTCCCAAAGTGCCCAGATTACAGGCATGAGCCACTGCACCCAGCCTTGACATCTTAACTTTTAACTCAGTGGTTTTTTTCTATAGCACGCCATATTACCTTCTAGAAACGCAAAGCGTCAATGCAGAAGTCACCAGACTCCATGTGGTTGTTGATAATGATCACAACTGCAATAAAAACAAGGGTGTCCTGAGCTACTTGACCCTCAGGTGACCAGGAGACTATCTTGTCCTGTGAACACCTTGGAGCTGAGTGGGGCACGAGCTCACAGATGCACTGTGACAATAGGATAGGATGTGTCTACCATGCAGATGTCAGCACCAGATGCTGGACAGAGCAGGAGAGGCAGGATCAAATCGGCCTGGGGGAGAGGCCAGCAAGGACATCCTGGACCAGGTAGAGAGGTGGTGCTGCCAGGTTTATGTCCTAGTTTGAATTCTTCTGATATTGGAGCCTGGGACAAGGACATTGGTACAGGTGTTTTATTTGGGAGGGGACCCCAGGAGGCAGGAGTGAGGGAGGAAGTAGTGTAAATCTCCAAAGGGGAAGAAGCCAATAAAAGGCATGTTATTGAGTTGTGGGAAACTGGGTCTCAGTGCCTCTGGGGACCTGGAGAAGCCACCAGAATAAACTTCGGAAGTGTTCCTCTGTGTGTCGAGGGAGCTTGGGCATTTATCCATCGATGGTTGAAGGTTGTCCAGGGCGTAACTCTGCAATTCTAGGCTGCCTTGTGCGTGGAGGCCCAAAGGAGTGAGATTCTGTAGTTCTGGAAAAAGCCCCAAAAGAGAAATGTGGAGGGCCGTGGAAGGCTGTGGAGGAACTGTGTCAGGTGCACGGGGACCAGACACACAGCTGCAGCTGAAGCTGAAGCTGGCGGGTCAAGGGAAGCAAGAGTGGACGAGAGATTTGTTTCAGAAACGAGGATGACACCGTGCCATGGTGCCCTTGTCCTGTGATTTCATGTCTTCCACTGCGGTCAGAAGTTTTCCCTTATTCTACAGTGAATTTTGCTTGCTGCATTTTCTTTCTGTTTCTCTTCTTGCTAGCCCTAAAAGGAGGTGCAGAGCAGCTGGCCACGGTCAGAGGGAAATGCTACAAGAGCTACACTTCTTGGCAGTCCGACCCTGCCAGGCTCCTTGCAGGCTAAACCAGTGCTTTTTCTTTCCTCATCCTCATCATGTCTTTTTTCTTTTTTGTTTGTTTGTTTGTTTCTTTCTTTCTTTCTTTTTTTTTTTTGGACAGAGTCTTTCTCTGTCACCCAGGCTGGAGTGCAGTGGTACAATCTCAGTTCACTGCAACCTCTGCCACCTGGGGTCAAGTGATTCTCATGCCTCAACCATCTGAGTATCTGGGATTGCAGGCATGCACCACCACATCCAGCTAATTTTTGTGTATATTTTTAGTAGAGTTGGGGTTTCACCATGTTGGCCAGGCTGGTCTCGAACTCCTGACCTCAAGAGATCCACCCACCTCGGCCTCCCACAGTGCTGAGATTACAGGTGTAAGCCATAGCCTCATCACATCTTAATCCACTTACACAGGCTGTGAGCCCAGGCCATCGCTAGATTATTGCTCTATCAATCAGGTGACCCAAATGCTAATGTCTCCCCTATGACTGGCATTAATTGTTTCCTGTAAGCCAGGTCCTGTGCTAAGTACTTAACTTGTTTCACTTAATTCTAACTACTGCCCTTCATGCTAGGTTCTATGAACACTCCCATTGTATGGATGAGGAGATTGAGGCTCAGGGTATACCACCTTTTAGCATGACACAGAACTGAGCTCCAGTATTCACCACATCACTTGTTCCCCTCTTTAAGCAAGTGTGCATTCATCTCTTTGTAACGTGACTTGTACATAGAAACTCACACCTCTGGTGTCTTCTTCTTCTGTTTTTTCTTTCTTTCTTTTTTTTTTTTTTTGAGACAGTGTCTGGCTCTGTCACCCACGCTGGAGTGTAGTGGTACAATCATGGCTCACTATAGCCTCAAGCTCCCAGGCTCAGGTGGTTCTCCCATCTCAGCCTCCTGAGTAGCTGGAACTACAGGTATGTGCCACCATGCTGGGCGAATTTTTTGTATTTTGTATTTTGTATTTTTTTGTAGAGATGAGGTGCCATTATGTTGCCCAGGCTGGAGGTTTCTTCTAATAACTTCACTAGAGGTTTCTTGAGGGCCCTTTACTTACCTGCTTGGTCTTGAGTAGGAGACAACTCTTAGCACTTGGGAAAATAATAAAGTAATAGTAGGAGTTACTGAACCTTGGATAACTACTATATGCTTGTCATTTCTGTGCCTGTTCAATGCCCATTGGACAGATGAGGAAAAACCGGGCTCAGTGAAAAGAAGTGGAGATTTACCTAAGCCACGTAGGTGGTAAGTGTGGAATTCAGCCTACTTGATTGCAAAACCCATGAGCTTCCCCTCTAGCCTTTACAGGGTGCTGTTTATAGAGTGGCCATAAAGTCCAGCAACAGTGGTAAACGTGCATAACAATGGTTTACTGATATTAACATACATGACCAAATGTATGGTACCAGCTGTCATGGCCCCCTTGTACATGCCTGGTGCGGGGAGGGATTGAGAAAGGACTCATGATCACAAGTGACTCTGACATAGTCCTGGGTGATGAAAATGATGTTAGGGGCAGAGGGAAGTCTGCACCAAAGTGCCAGCCTGGAACTGGGGGAGAAAGAGGGTGGGGCAGACCGAGGGTGATGCAAATTTGTTTTCTTTACGCAAGACATGTGCCTGCCAGTTAGAGAGGACCTGAGCTCCTCTGTCACTTTAGAGATGGGGAAATGGAGGCCTGGAGAGAAGCAATGAACAGTCCAAGACCCCACCTCTTTTCAAGGCTGCGCCCACTGAATATCTGCTCTCGGTGGCACTTGCTCACCACTCTGCCTGTGCCCCACCTCTTGGGTAACTCGGATAATACCACGGGGATGCGCAGTGACCTGTG
The DNA here is from genome assembly GCF_003255815.1 of Theropithecus gelada. NCBI lineage: Eukaryota > Metazoa > Chordata > Mammalia > Primates > Cercopithecidae > Theropithecus > Theropithecus gelada. The sequence continues at coordinate 72,475,547 of NC_037688.1, forward strand.
CAGCTTCCCTCCTCCATTCCAGCACCGCAGCCTCCCCCTACCCTGGTTTCTCCAGCTCTCTGACTAAAAGAACCCCTGAGGCACCCCTCCATCTGTCAACCCCCACCCGCCCCCTCTCATTTGGAGCCATCAGGCCTGTGAGCTGTGGCTCTGAGGAGAAGCAGGGCCGTGGGTGGGGCAAGCAGGATAATTATAATCTTGGAAGGTTTGACTCTCAGGCTGAGAAGCAGGGAGGCATTCTTCCTGCCTGGTTTGGGAGCTAGGTCTGAGTCAGAAACCATCTCCCACAGCCCAGCCTGCCATGGGTCTGCAGCAGCTGGTCCCCTCTTACCCTGGCACCAGATCTTAAGCCAGTTCATTCATTCATGCAAGCATTCGTGCATTCATTCATTTACAAAATGCTGATTATGTATTTACTGCATGCCAAGCACTGTGTGGAGCTCGGGGACACAGACAGGGATGGGGCAGGGCTGATGTGGTGTTGTGTCAGTCAAGCTTCATCAGTTGCAATCTTGGCTCCACCATTTACCAGTAATACAATTTTTTGTGTATCATTTAAGCATTCTGTGCCTTACTTTCCTCATCTGAGAAATGAGTATTATCTTCCTTGTAACGTAACGGGGAGAATACATATAAACAGGTAAACAAAGCCTTTAACATACTTCAGGCATGTTAACAGCTAACAAAATGTTGCTGTTAGTATTGAAAATTTTTCATTAAAGAGATGAATCCTGTACAGTTTCTGCTCTGGAAAAACTCCTAGTCTAGAGTAGAGATGGCGAAGGGGTTTCATCTCACATGTCAGCTCTGGATAGAGGCTGCTTGGAATACTGTATCAAGAAAGATTCTGAGAATCAGTTTAGGCCCACTAGGAAAAAGAGAATGATTGATGAGAATTAGGTTCTAGAGAAGGTAGAGGTGGCACATATGCCTAGCATTGAGTCTCCTTGTTACTGATTTAGTCCTGGAGAGAAGAGACAGGAGTGGGAGGGGAGTAAGGAATTTAGAGGAGTATAGAGTCAGACCTTATTAGGTATTTGGGGCAAATGTTGGAGGGGTCAGGGCCGCCTAAGAGCTGTTCCTATGTGAATATTTCTTTTTTGTTTTGTTTTGTTTTGTTTTGTTTTTTAGATTGAATCTCACTCTGTTGCCAGGCTGGAGTGCAGTGGCGTGATCTTGGCTCACTGCAACCTCTGTCTCCCCAGTTCAAGTGATTCTCCTGCCTCAGCCTCCTGAGTAGCTGGGACTACAGGCACACACCACCATGCCCAGCTAATTTTTGTATTTTTTTTTATAGTAGAGATGGTGTTTCACCATCTAGGATGGTCTTGATCTCTTGACCTCATGATTCGCCCTCCTCGGTCTCCCAAATTGCTGGGATTATAGGCATGACCCACCGCGCCCGGACCTAAGTGAATTTCTAAGCATCTCCAAGACAGGTGGATTGTCCCTGCTCTAGAGTGGCAAGAGAGTTTTATTAGAAAATACAATTTTGAATCTTGGCTCTGGCACTACAGGCTGTGTGGCCTTGGGCAAACAATGGACCTATCTAGGTCTCAGCTTCCGCTTCTGAATCCCCCCACCGTCACCCTGGATTTTGATGAGAATTAAATGAGATAGCACAAGTTAAGAAATTAGACACAGCAAAGGAAACCACCAATACAGTGAAAAGGCAACCTATGGAATGGGAGAAAATATTTGCAAACCATATGTCTAATAAGGAGTTAATATCCAGACTATATAAAGAACTCCCACAAGTTAGCAGTAACAACAACAGCAAAAACCAAATGACTAGATTAAAAAACAGTCAAAGGATTTGAATAGACATTTCTCCAAAGAAAATATACGAATGGCCAACAAACACAGGAAAAGATGCTCAACATTATAATCATTAGGAAAATGCAAGTCAAAATCACAATGAACTATCACCTCATGCCTGTTGGGGCCATTATCACAAAACAGAAAATAACAAATGTTGGTGAGGATATGGAAAAATTGGAACCCTGGTGCACTGTAGGTGAGATTGTAAAATGGTACAGCCACTATGAAAAAAGTACAGAGGCCTTTCAAAAGATTAAAAGTAGAATTAATAGGCCAGGCGTGGTGGCTCACACCTGTAATCCCAGGACTTTGGGAGGCCGAGGCAGGCAGATCACGAGGTCAGGAGCTCAAGACCAGCCTGGTCAACATGGGGAAACACCGTCTCTACTAAAAATACAAAAATTAACTGGGCGTGGTGGCTCGCACCTGTAGTCCTAGGTACTCGAGAGGCTGAGGCAGGAGAATCACTTGGACCCCGGAGGCGGAGGTTGCAGTGAGCCGAGATCACACCAATGCACTCCAGCCTGGGCTACAGAGTGAGACTCCGTCTCAAAAAAAAAAAAAAAAAAAAAAAAATATGATCCAGCAATACCACTTCTGGGTATACAGATGCTCCTTGAGTCATAATGGGATTATGTCCTGATGAACCCATCATAAGCTGAAAATATCATTAAGTTGAAAATGCATTTAATATACCTTACCTACTGAATGTCGTAGTTTAGCCTCATCTACCTTAAACATGCTCAGAACACTTACATTTGCCTGCAGTTGGGCAAAATAATCTAACACAAGGCCAATGTTATAATAGTGTTGATTATCTCATGTAATTTATTAAATGTGTTATTGAAAGTGAAAAACATAATGATTGTATGGATACTTTTAGTATGGTTTCTATTGAATCTATACTGCTTTTGCACCATCATAAAGTTGAAAAATTTTAAGTTGAACTATCGTAAGTCAAGGATTGCATGCCCAAAAGAACTGGAAACAGATCTCAAAGAGAGATTTTCACACCCATAATCATTGCAGCATTATTCACAATAGACAAGAGGTAGAAGCAACCTAAATGTCCATTGATGGATGAATGGATAAAGAAAATGTGGTATATACATACAATTGAATATTACTCAGCATTAAAAAAGAAGAAAATCTTGTCATATGTCACAACATGGATGAACCTTGAGGACATTACGCTAATTGAAATAAGTTAGTCACGAAACAACAAATATGCCACCGCACCTGTAGTCCCAGCTACTCGGGAAGCTGAGGTACGAGAATTGCTTGAACCCAGGAGGTGGATTGCAGTCAGTCGTGATCGTGCCACTGCACTCTACTCTGGGCGACAGAGTAAGACTCCACCTCAAAAAAAAAAAAAAGACAAATATTCATATTTCTGTTTATATGCGTGTCTTAGCCTGTTTGTGTTGCTATAAAGTAATACCTGAGACTGAGTAATTTATAAAGAAAAAAAGGTTTATTTGGCTCATGATTCTGCAGGCTGTACAAGAAGCATGACACCAGCATCTGCTCAGCTTCTGGTGAGGCCTCAGGCTGCTTCCAATCATGGTGGAAGGTGAAGGGAAGCTGGCATGTGCTAGATTACAGTGTGGGGGAGGAAGCAAGAGAGAGAGGGCGAGATGCCAGCCTCTTTTTAACAATCAGCTCTTACAGAAACTAACAGAGTGGAAACTCATTACCATGAGGATAGCACCAAGACGTTCATGAGGGATCTACCCCTACGACCCAAACACGTCCCATTAGGCTCCACCCCCAATCTTGGGGATCAAATTTCAACATGAGATTTGGAAGACAAACATTCAAACTATAGCATGTGAGGTATCTAAAGTAGTCAAGCTCATATAAATAGAAAGTAGAATGGTAGTTGCTGGGGACTGTGGCGAGGGGCAAAAGGGGTGCTGTTGTTCAATAGATATTGAATCTCCATTTTGCAAGATAAAAACGTTCTAGAGATTGTGCATGTGAACTATATGACAGTGTGCATATAGTTAGTGCTACTGTGCTGTACACTTAAAAATGATGAAGATGGCCGGGCGCGGTGGCTCACTCCTGTAATCCCAGCACTTTGGGAGGCTGAGGCGGGTGTATCACCAGGTCAGGAGTTTGACAGCAGCCTGGCCAGCATGGTGAAACCCTGTCTCTACTAAAGATACAAAAAATTAGCCGGGCGTGGTGGCACACACCTGTAATCCCAGCTACTCAGGAGGTTGAGGTAGGAGGATCGCTTGAACCCAGGAGGCAGAGGTTGCAATAAGCTGAGATCGTGCCATTGCACTCCAGCCTGGGCAACGGGGAGACTCCATCTAAAAAAAAAAAAAAAAAAAAAAGATTAAGATGGTGCATTTTATATTACGTGTTTTTTGTTTTTACCATAATAATTTACAAAACTTAGCACAGTGCCATATGAAGCACTCAAAAACTCGTATTTAGCCATCAATATTTTGTTTGATGAAAGAACTGGAAGGTGGGACAGAGCTTTCTTTGTAATCCATTATTAGTCAAATAGTTCCTCTTTGTGAAATCTGGAAAAAATCAAGAATTAGTTGGAACAAATTGTTAAAAAATAGAGGATTAGTTGGAAAAAGCTTAACACTTCAAACAATTGGTGAATTGCTCAAATAAATTGTGGTAGGTTATACAACATTATGTAAAATGTGATTCCATTTTTATGAAAAAGTATTAATTCACATAAGACCAGAAAAAGATTTGGAAATTTGAACACCTTGGAGTTAACAATGATCCTTCCTGAGTAGGTGGGGTGTAGGTGTACCCACTGGGATTCTTAACAGAAGCCAACTTAGGCTAATTAAGCAGAAAAGGAGTTCATTAAAAGGATTTGAGGGAGTCCCAGTCCTCAAGTGGATGTCTGTGGGTTTGGGAACATTACCTGAGCTTGTCTGGTGAGGGAACCACTGTCACCGCTGGCAAACCCCAGGGGCTCCAGCTTGCCCAGAGCCCTGTGTGTACTGGAAACTCAACCCTGAAACCACCATAATTTCTGAATATAATTAGCTCAACTCTGTACCTGACATAGGTCCAAGACTAACCATCTTTATGACTAACTGATCAGTAGTTCAGAAGAATGAACAAATAAGTCCTTCTTTCAATTCTGAGTCATTATCTTCCAACTCATAGAGTCCACAGGTGGGTAGATCCTCCATCTGGCTCACCTTGGCCCTTACTCCCTGGTGGGTAGGTTCTGCCGGCTGAGTGCCTGGGACTTCCCACTACGGTCAAGCCTGTTCATAGTCATTAGGAAACAATGTCCCCCAGCCCTTACCGGCCCCTTTGGGCCCTTTTACTCTTCTTGCTGACCTCTGATATAGCTGTCTTGTCTTTGATATCCAACCAGTATCAAGACCATCAGACCCTTCTACTATGCAGCACGTTTGAGCATAAAATGGTTTTGAGGGAAGGGTTTTAGGGGGCAGTGGTCCCAAGAGGGGTCAGGGTGAACCTAGAAGGCTTCGTGGAGGAGGAGGTTCTGAGATGAACCACAAAGGACAATTAGGATTTTCACAGGCGTGGATAGGGAGAGGGAGAGAGAAGAGCAATGTCACTCGGTGACTGTGATGAGTCAGACAAGACAAAACCACTCCACAGTCATGTCAGAAAACATGAGCATTGTCCAAACCTCAAAAATAACCAAACAATCTTCATCCTGGCTCCTCTGAGTGATGGCCACTTCTCCACCAATTACAGCTTTAACCTTACTTCCTTTTTTTCTTGCTAACATTTATTAAGATAACCCAGTTACAGACTTATCTCCTGCTTCCTGATAGCATTCAAACCAGAATAAAGCCCCCCGTGCCCCCCCCCCCCACCTTTTTTTTTTTTTTTTTTTTTTGAGACAGGGCCTCACTCTGTCACCCAGGCTGGAGTACAGTCACACAATTATAGCTCATTGCAATCTCCAACTCCTGGGCTCAAGTGATCCTCCCACCTTAGCCTCCTGAGTACCTGGGACTATAGGCAGCAGCCACCAAACCTAGCTAATTTTTAAATTTTTTGTAGAAATGGGGTCTTGGCTATGTTGCCCAGTCTGGTTTTGAACTCCTGGCCTCAAGCCATCCTCCCACCTCAGCCTCCCAAACTGTTGGGGTTATAGACGTGACCCGCCACACCAGCCAAAGCTCCGCTTTCTTTTTTTCTGTTTGAGATGGAGTCTTGCTCTGTTGCCCAGGCTGGAGTGCAGTCACGTGATCTCTGCTCACTGAAGCCTCTGCCTCCCGGGTTCTAGCGATTCTTATGCCAGGAGTTCAGGCCCCACTTTCTTAAACCCTCCTCCAAACTGCCTAACAGGAGTCCAAGTTCTATAAGTTCTTTCGAACATGCCCCTACAGAGATGCCCTACGTGGTGTGTGTTACCCTTTTTACAACAAGCCAACAAACCCAATTTTGTTGAACTCTGGGTGTCTTTTGGTGGTCTTTGGCTAGAGGGCATCCATACTTCCCTTCCATCATTCACAGCCCCACATCTTTCATGCCCCCAGGGATGTTGCCTTTTTGGGGGAATGCCTGTTCCCTCCTCCTTCACTTGACTACCTCCTCCTCCTCATCCTTCACGATGCATAGTAGTTGGCCGGGCACGGTGGTTCACGCCTGTAATCTCAGCCGTTTGGAAGGCTGAGGCACATGAATCACTTGAGGCCAGGAGTTTGAGACCAGTCTGGCCAACATGGTGAAACCCCGTCTCTACTAAAAATACACACACATACACACACAAAAGTTGGGCATGGTGGCTCACTCCTGTAATCCCAACTACTTGGGAGGCTGAGGCATGAGTATTACTTGAACCCTGGAGGTGGAGGTTGCAGTGAGCCGAGATTATGCAGCTGCACTCCAGCCTGGGTGACAGATTGACTGTATCAAAAAAAAAAAAAAAAAAAAAAAGCATAGTGGTAGCTACTGCCTTTTGAAGCTTTCTCATGCTCCAGGTACTGCACTTTGTGTTATTACTTATATTAAGATCTATATGTTTATCCCCATTTTGCAGATTAAGAAATTGAGGCCAGAGAATTTAGGTAACTTACTCAAGGCCACACAGATTTAAGATGGCATGTTTATAACCATTACACTGACACATCTCAAATGTTAGCGGACATAAGAATCACCCAGGCATCTTACTCAAAATGTTACATCCTGGGTCCTATCTTTAGAGATTTGGATTGAGCTAGTGTATTAGTTTCTTTTCTTTTCTTTTCTTTTCTTTTCTTTCTCTTCTCTTCTCTTCTCCTTTCTCTCTCTCTCTCTTTCTTTCTTTCTTTTTTTTTGAGGCAGACTCTCACTTTGCCACCCAGGCTGGAGTGCAGTGATGTGATCTTGGCTTACTGCAACCTCCACCACCTGAGTTGAAGCAATTCTCCAGCCTCAGCCTCCCGAATAGCTGGGATTACAGGCATGTGGCACCACATCTGGCTTGCTTTTGTATTTTTAGTAGAGATGGGGTTTCACTATGTTAGCCAGGCTGGTCTCGAGCTCCTGACCTCAGGTGATCCACCTGCCTCGGCCTCCCAAAGTGCTGTGATTACAGGCATGAATCACTGTGCCTGGTGTTGGTGTATTAATTTCTATTGCTTCAAAACAAATCACCACATAATTAGCAGTTTAACACAACACCCACTTATTGTATCATAGTTTCTGTGGGTCAGGATTCCAGGTATAGCTTAGCTGGGTCCTCTGCTCAGAGTCTCGTAAGGCTGTAGTCAGGGCATCGGGTGGGCTATGTTCTCATCTGGAGGTCTGACTGGGGAATAACCAACTTCCAGACTCATTTAAGTTGTTGGTAGAATTTATTTGCTTGCAGCTGTATGTATGATGGAGAATCCTAGATTTTTACTGGCCATATAAGGTAGAGGCCACTCTCAGGTCCTGGAAACATCCTGTAGTTCCATGCCATGTTGCCTTCTCCATAGACGGTTCACACCATAGCTGTTTGCTTTTTTGGGGCTGGCAAAAAAGTATCTCTACTATGCTAAGACCGAGTCTTATAAAATGAAAGGTAATCACAGGTGGGATACCCCGTCACCTCTGTCATCTCCGATTGATTAGGAGCAAGTCTCAGGTTCTAATTGCATTTAAGGGGAGGGGGCTATACCAAGGTGCAACACCAGGGGGCAGAGCTCATGGGGGACAGTTGAGGCTTCTGCCCACCATGGCAGGTCTGGGTGGGCCTGTTAATCTTTATGTTAATGCACTCCTCTCCCTGCCCAAGTGATTCAGATGTAGGTGTAAGGTGAAGACCTATACAGGGGACAGTGTTATATAGTATAAAGAATGTGAACTCTGCCTGGTCCAAAGCCTCTCACTTGGGACTTGGAGCAAGTTACTTACATTTTATTTTTTATTTTATTTTACTTATTATTATTTATTTTTTGAGATGGAGTCTCACTCTTGTCACCCAGGCTGGAGTGCAGTGGTGCGATCTTGGCTCACTGCAACCTCCACCTCCTGGGTTCAAGCGATTCTCCTGCCTCAGCTCCTGAGTAGCTGGGATTATGGGCACCCACCATTATGCCCAGCTAATTTCTGTATTGTTGGTACAGATGGCGTTTTACCGTGTTGACCAGGCTGGTCTCGAATTCCTGACCTCAAGTGATTCGCCTGCCTTAGGCTCCCAAAGTGCTGGGATTACAGGTGTGAGTCACTGCGCCTGGCCAAGTTATTTAAATTTTATTTACTTACTATTATTTTTAAAAATTTTATGGATTGATTGGTTGAGACAGGGTCTCACTCTGTTACCCAGACTGGAGTGCAGTGGTGTGATCATAGCTCACCACAGTCTCAAACTCCTTGGCTCAAAGGGATCCTTTTGCCTCATCCCCCTGAGGAGGTGGGGCTACAGGCATGTATCACTATGCCTGGCTAAATTTTTCTTTTTTTTTTTTTTGGTAGAGACAAGGGTCTCACTGTGTTGCTCAGGCTGCTCTCAAACTCCCAGCTTCAAGTCATCCTCCCACCTTAGCCTCCCAAAGTGCTGTGATTACAGGCATGAACCATGACGCCCAGCAAACTTCAACTTTAAAAGTTCAGTGCCTCATAATAGATGTAGGAGTGATCACCTTCATTATCATAACTACGTCATAGGGCTGTTTTGAGGATTAAAGGAGATTATACTGGTAGACCACCTGGAACAGAGAAGGCAATAAACAAATGTAAAGTACCATTCTGTTGTATAAAACTTTCTCCAAGCTCAAATGGAAAGGCGCCCTTCCCCCAGTCCTCCCTGGCTAGATCTGGTGCTGGTCTTTGGGACTTCAGAAGCCCCTATCACAGTCCTTATCTGCCGATTACGTTTTCCCATTGGGCCGAGAGCTGGTTAAGGCAAGATGCTGCACCAGTTACGGTAGACTAGGTTTAGCTGCTGTAACAAATGACCCCCAAGGTTCCATGGCCTCTTACAGCAAATGTCTATTTCTTCCTCATGTTGCACATCCGTTGTCGGTTGGCAGTGACTCTGCTCTGTGCCATCTTCACTCTGGGACCTGGCAGATGGGAGAACCTCTAAGTGGAACATTGCCAATCTCATGGCAGACGGGAGGAAAAAAAGACATAGTGAAAAATGTGTTGGCTCTTAAATCTGCTGGCAAGTGACACGTGTTAGTTCCACCTGCCTAATAGTGATCCAAAACAAGTCACATGGCCCTTGTTGAGTTCAACAAGGTGGAGATCTAAAATCTTCTTGCAAGGAGGTAATCCAGAATATTTGGCAAATGGCTTTAAAGTCAACCATGGAGACCTCATAAAATTCATATTAGGAGAAACAATAACAGTAACAACGCTGCTAAGAGTAGCAAAACACCAGGTACTGTTCTAAGTTTTTTACGTAAATGAACCCATGTCATGTTATCATCATAACAAGCCTGTGAGGAAGGGGCTATTATGATGCCCATTTTGCAGATGGGCAAACTGAGGCACTGAGCAGTCAAGTCCCAGGTCCAAGACTGCATGGCTTAGGTGGAACCTGCAGGGTAGTGCAGCTATGTTGAAAATGAAGTGGTGGACCTGGAAACAACCACAGTACAAAAATCTCAGATCCAGTTGTTTCCATCAGGCTCCTCCCTCCTCCGGCTGCTCCTCAGTGACCTTCTCCTTTGCCCAGGTCTCTGCAGAGCTCTTCCCCCTTCCTATCGCTTTTATCCAGCTCCGCAGCTGAAAAATCCTGTGTTCGGATCTGCTGAACACCATAAAAACATCAATTAAGTTGATTTAAAAATGCTCCTAGTCTCATTAACAACAAACTGTTTGTGCCAGTGCAGCCAGACAGGGCTAAGAATAAATAATATGAATATTAAAAGGTTTTTGTTATCATTAATTATCAATAATAAATCATCACTACCCCCTGCCCCTTCTCTGGCTGCTAGGGATGCTTTTTTCCTGGGCAGGATGAGTTATTACTAGAAGGCTGAGATGTGGCTTTCTTATTTTCTGTGGAGAAGGAATGCAGGCACTGTAGACCAGGGCCCCAGGAATCATGGCTCTTGTGGTCTTTAGTCTGACAATCTTTTTTTTTTTTTTTATTACAGATCTTACTCTGTTGCCCATGCTGGAGTGCAGTGGCACAATCTCGGCGGCTCACTGCAACCTCTGCCTCCCGGGTTCAAGCAATTCTTCCACCTCAGCCTGCTGAGTAGCTGGGATTACAGGCACCCACCACCACGTCCGGCTAATTTTTGTATTTTTAGTAGAGACAGGGTTTTGCCACGTTGGCCAGGCTTCTCTCGAACTCCTGACCTCAAGTGATTAGCCTGCCTCGGCCTCCCAAAGTGCTGGGATTACAGGCATGAGCCACTGTGCCTGGCCTAGTCTGACAATTTCAAATCATTAGTGTCCTGCAGCAGTGTGAACTTCTGGTGTGGGTTACAACCCAGCCCAACATCTGACTCAGGGCAGGCGCCCTGTCAATGTTTGGTGAATGAACAAACACATAAAAGTAAAGGCCTGGACTTACATTTGTACCTCATAGCCTGAGTATGGCCTGGGTTCTGCTACTCCCTAGCTGTGTGACCCTAGATACGTCACTTAACTTCTCTGAGTGTCATTTTCTTCTTCTGATAATAATAGTAGATATTAGGCATAGTGGTGTGTGCCTATGGTCCCAGTGGGAGGCTGAGGCAGGAGGATCACTTGGGCCTGAGGTTGAGGCTGCAGTGAGCCATGATTGTACCAATGCACTCCAGCCTGGGCAACACAGTGAGACCCTGTCCCCCTCAAAAAAAAAATCTTAACTACTTCACATGTTGTGAAGATGAAAAGAGATAATGCATGTTAGAGCTCAGGCATGTAATAAGTGCTCAGTGAATATTAGCCATCATCATCATTTTAATTATAATTGCAATTCTGTGGTAGAAGGACTTATGACTTCTCCATTTTATCTCCTCAGAGGAATATTCTGCAATCATTAAAAATGATTGCATTTTTTTAATAACAAGGAAAAAAACTTATACACATAAGTTAAGAAAAAGTAAATTGCAGAATTTTTTTTCGAGACAGAGTTTCACTGTCACCCAGGCTGGAGTGCAGTGGTGCCATCTCGACTCACTGCAACCTCTGCTTCCCAGGTTCAAGCAATTCTCCTGCCTTAGGCTCTCGAGTAGCCGGGATTACAGGTGCCTGCCACCATGCCTGGCTAATTTTTGTATTTTTAGTAGAGACAGGGTTTCACCATGTTGGCCAGGCTAGTCTCGAACCCCTGACCTCAAGTGATCTGCCCCCATCAGCCTCCCAAAAGTGCTGGGATTACAGGCATGAGCCATGGCACCTGGCATAAATTGCAGAATTTTATGTGCCTTCTGATTGCAGTAATTTTAAGGCAGTCAAAACTTGGAAAGAGATACATCAAAACATTATAGATGATTTTCTCCTAGGTCGTAGAGTTACTATGTTTTCTTTGGAATGTTTTCTGTAGCTTTAAATTTTTACAATAAACATGTTTTGTTTACTATAAAAATTTTTCCACATGCACAAAAGTGGAGATACTAGTATTATGAACACCCATAAACCTATCGTTTAAATTTAATGATTGTTAACATTTTGCTATATTTGTGTCATCTTTTTTTCTTTACTTTTGGTTGAAATATTTTAAAATTACTAACATCAGGATATTTTATCCTTAAATATTTCAGTATTTGTCTCTAAAAAAATTTTCCTACCTAACCACAGTATTATGATCACATCTGGCAAAATTAAGAATAATGTCTTAAATGTTATCTAATACATTGTTCATATTCAGATTTCCCCAATCATCGTTCAAAATGGTTGTGTGCATGTGTTTGTGTGTGTGTGTTTTGAGACAGGGTCTGGCTCTGTTGTCCAGGCTGGAGTGCAGTGGTGTGATCTCAGCTCACTGCAACCTCTGTTTCCCTGGTTCACGTGATCCTCCCAGCTCAGCCTTCTGAGTAGCTAGGACTACAGGCATGTGCCACCATGCCTGGCTATTTTTTGTAGTTTCTGTAGAGATGTGGTTTTGCTATGTTGTCCAGGTTGGTCTCAAACTCCTAAACTCAAGCAATCTTCCCACCTTGGCTTCCTAAAGTGCTGGGATGCCAGGTGTGAGCCCCTGCACATGGCCATGTTTTTACAAAGGGCTTGTTTGAACCAGGATTCAACCAAGAACCACACACTGCATTTAGCTGTTGTGTCTTCTAAGTCTCTTTAAATCTAGAACAATATACCCCTGCCCTTTTGTCCATCACATGGACTTGTTGAACTGACCATGCCAATTATTCCATAGATGTCCCTGCTTCTGCCTTTGCCTTTTCTTTGTGGTTGCGTTGCTCGTATAACATTAAAACAAGCAATACAAATTTGCCCCTATCATTCCTAGCCACTCTCCTAGCCATATAAATGATAATTGTAACTTCGCCTTCCACAAGCCGGGTGCTGTTCTAAGCGCTTTATTTTCATGATTTTATGTAATCATTTCAATAAATCCATGACATAGGGACTCTTTTTATCAAGGATGAAAATGAAATACACAGGCGAAAACTTGCCAAGGCCATATAGCCAGGCAGACCAGCTCTCAAGCCAGCACACCTAACCACCGTGCCATATTGAAAGAGTAGAAAGAGAAGCTGCAAAGGAAGGAAGACAGTGAGGTCAACCCTGCCTTCCTTTGGGGATACTCAGTGAAGACCGAAGACCAGATTCTCTGTGGGGTCCAGGGAGTGTCCTGGAGGAGGTGATGAAGTGGTGGCACCAGTGATGGCATCTGTTCTGCCAGACTGTGGAACTGTTCTGGGCCCTCTCCAGGGTTTCCTCCTGTTTCCTTTTCTTCCATTCTCAGCAGGTTGGAAAGGTCCCTAAGAAGCCTGTGCTTTTCCCTCACTGGGCTTGACAGTCCCTGGGTCTGCTATTTACAGGCAAGGAGACATCAGAGCCAGAAAGCCGCCTCAAGGGAGGTGCCTGCATAGCTACCAGGGTGGGGGACACATGGGCCCTACCAATGATTATATTCTTGGGTCTTCATTGATGAACATTCTGGAAAAAACAAATATGCAGTGTGTTTTGGGAAAGACCACTGGAAGAGGCTAGGTGTGGTGGCTCATGCCGGTAATTCCAGCCCTTTAGGAGGTGGAGACGGGAAGATGGCTTGAGCCCAGGAGTTTGAGACCAGCCTGGGCAACATTGCAAGATCTCATCTTTACCAAAATCAATCAATCAATCAATCAATCAATCAATCAATCAATCAGCTGGGCATGGTGGTGTGTGTCTATAGTTGCAGCTACTGGGGAGGCTGAGTGGGAGGATCACTTAAAACCAGGAGTTTGAGGCTGCAGTGACCTATGATTGATTGTGTCACTGCACTCTAGGCTGTGTGACAAAGCAAGTGCTCCTGTCTCTTAAAAAAAAAATAGAGAAAACACTGGAAGAGAAGTTAAAACACCCAGGTTCTTAGCTGGATTTGCCTCTGCCATGGTCAGGCTGTGACTTTGGCCAGGGCACCCAGCTTCCCTGAGCCAAACGACTCTCTAAATTATGTTGGATTTAAGGCTGACAGCTGTTTCCATTGTGAGGTTGTTATAAGGATTATATGAAGGTAAGAGTGGACGTGCTTTGCAAACTAACAAGAGAAATACAAAAGCTTCCCTTTAGGGTGTACTGCAGAAGTTGCAAATTCAGATGTGCAGACTGGCTAGGTAGGTAACACATGGTTCCCAAGAGAGCTGCTGTGGTCTAACATGGCCCCATCCCAAAGCCACAACTGACTGGCCACGGAGTTGGCAACTGATCCACACTGGGCCAATGAATCCCCACCCTGGGGTTTTTGGACTTAGGAAGGGAGGGCAGTCAGTCATTCTTTCCTGTGGGTTTAGGTCTAAACTGTGAAATAGGAAGCATTACTATGAATGTTCCCTGAGTGTGGAGGAAGACAGTTTGTGAGGGAGGGTGAATGCAGCAAGCAAGTGAAAGCAAAAGAGGGGGAGAGAGAAGTGAGACCCAGACTCCAGCTGTTCTTGGAGTCTAGCTGCATCCGTGGGATTTGACCATTCAACCACAGGTTTGGTTTCTCTGAGCCAACTATTTCTTATTTTTGGCTTAGCCTCTTTGGGATTTTTTTCTACCATTTATGTCTGGAAGAGTGTCTTGTATATTAGGCAATAGGACACTCTTAGCAGTCTAAAGAAGGGAAGAGCTGGAGTGAAATTAGCTGGGCATGGTGGCATGTGGCTGTAGTCCTAGCTTGAGCCCAGGAGTTTGAGGCTACAGTGAGCTATGATTGTGCCACTGCACTCCAGCCTGGGTGACAGAGTGATGCCCTATCTTAAAATAAAATAAAAATAAATAAATAAAATAAATGAAAATAAAGAGGCCCAGCAAGTTAGTGACTTAGGCAGCTTAGAGAGCACCTCCTCATCCTTCCACCTCAGTTTACAACTAAAGTTCAACATCATCAACTACCTCGTCTCGGGTATCCAAGTGATATGGTTTGGCTGTGTCCCCACCCAAATCTCATCTTGAATTATAGCTCCCACAGTTGTGGGAGGGACCCAGTGAGAGGTAATTGAATCATGGGGCAGGTCTTTCCTGTGCTATTCTTGTGACAGTAATAAGTCTCACGAGCTCTGATGGTTTTATAAAGGGGAGTTGCCCTGCACAAGTTATCTTCTCTTGTCTGCTGCCATGTGAGACGTGCCTTTCACCTTCCACTATGATTGTGAGGCCTCCCAGCCACGTGGAACTGTGAGTCCATTAAACCTCTTTCTTTTGTAAATTGCCCAGTCTTGGGTATGTCTTTATCAGCAGTGTGAAAACAGACTAATACACCGAGTAAGTGAATTGGTGGCAAAACCAAAACAAGAATTCAGATCTCCTGACTTCCATCCCAGGGTCTTTTTCACCTCTATGATCTGCCTGTTTGTATATCTGGGCAGCATATAATCACACCACATTAAAAAACAGTAACTTTTACTATTTATTGAGTACACATTAAGTTTCTTCCCATATAAGACAGTTGCATTACCTTAACAGCAACCCATTAAAGAAGTTCTTATTGTTCTCATTTTGCACAGTGGAAAACTGAAGTTCAGAAAGGTTAAGCAACTTGCCTAAAGTCACACAGCTAGTAAGTCATAGAGTCAGGATCCAAATTCAAGTGGCCTGACTCTTGAGTCCTCATGTTTAATTATGATGCTCTGCCCCATCTTTGGCGTTCTGCTCTACCAAGAGTGACAGTGCCCATGCACTCTTTCAAGCCAGGACCTTGCTGAGTCTTTGACTGAGACAGAGAAATCCTAAGAGATCTGTCATTTCCTGCACTTCGTGGCTACTGGCATGGGAATATTGTTCTCAGCCTTGTGTTATTTACCCAAGAATTTGCAAGGCTGCACCTTGCTTAAGTAGCAAACACCTCTGCAAATATGGATGGGAAATTGGGTTTGCTTACCCAGGAGTGGAGAAGGATTCAAGTATTCTTGGAAAAGGTGTTGGTGCAAACATGCATGGGTGCCAAAGATGCTCACTTATCAACACAGTGGGGGAGGAAGAAATTCTTTTTCAAAACATTAGCTTTACTGAGGCATAATTGCATACAAAAATAACTACACATGTTTAGTGTATAGAATTTGATGAGTTCAGATTTATGTACATACCTATGATACCATCACCACAATCAAGGTAGTAAGAGTCCCATTCCTCTGATGGATGGGACTCTTTTGTTGTTTTGTTTTGTTTTTTAGAGATAGGGTTTCACTCTGTCACCCAGGCTGGAGTGCAGTGGTGCAATGACAGCTCATTGCAGTGTCTAACTCCTGGGCTCAAGTGATCCCCACCCTCCCCCCTTAGCCTCCTGAGTAGCTGGGACCACAGGCATGCACCACCACATTTGGCTAATTTTTTAATTTTATTTTTTGTAGAGTTGGCGGGGGCGAGGGTTCTCACTGTTTGCCACGCTGGTTTTGAACTCCTGGGCTTAAGCAATCCTCCTGCTTTGGCCTCCCAAGCTGTTGGGATTATAGGTATGAGCCACTGCTCTTGGTCAGAGAATCGGACTTTTGAAGTCTCTCTGCAAACATGGCTTTGGTGCTTATAAACAGAAACTCTGCAATGTGAGGGGCAGAAATAGTTAACTAATGTTTATTCCACATCCACAAAGATCTGGCAAAGGGCAGTCTATTCCACACTGTAGACTTCTGATCGCCTGTGATGGAAGCACCTGGTGAGGCTTGTTAAAAATGCAGAGTATTGGTTATTGATTGCTGTGTAACACGTTGTTCCAAATTGTAGTAGCTTAAAACAACAGCAACTAGTTTCCCAGTGAATCTTCAACTTGGGGAGAGTTCATCAGGACTGTCTCTGCTGGGTCGGCTCCACTGGGGACTGGGGGATTCTCTTTTGAAATGACTCACTCACATGGCTGGCAGGTTGGTGTACTTGTTGGTTGGGATTTCTGCCGGGGCTGAGGGCTGCGGGCCTTGGTTCTTCTCTATGTAAGGCTCTCCAAAGGATGCTTGGGCTTCCTCACAGCATGGTGGCTGGGTTCCAAGAGAACAAGGTACAATTATATTGCACTTTTCTGATCTACATCTCTGCTGTACTATATTGGTTGAGGGAGTAAAAAAGGCCCACCAAGTTTCAAGAGTTCATAAATTCATCCTCTTGATGGGGGAAGTGTCAAGATTCAGAAAGAGCATGTAGGATGGAAAGTATTATTGTGGCCAGCTTTGGAAAATACAATCTGCCACTTAGCAAATTCCCATGACCCCACTGCAGAGCTGCAGGATCAGAATTTATGGAGGCAGGGCCAAGGAATCTCTTCCATATAATTTCTATTGATCACTGAACTTTGAGATTCCCTAAGTGAGGATTGACGTGCAGCCTCCATAAGACAGTGCTAACTTAGCATTTGGTGTAGCTGACTGGAAGATAGGAAACAGGCTTTTGTCCTGGCCAGGCACCGGAATTCCTGTGTGACTTTGGGAAAGTAACTT
The DNA here is from genome assembly GCF_003255815.1 of Theropithecus gelada. Lineage (NCBI taxonomy): Eukaryota > Metazoa > Chordata > Mammalia > Primates > Cercopithecidae > Theropithecus > Theropithecus gelada. The sequence continues at coordinate 72,492,814 of NC_037688.1, forward strand.
ACTATTTCAGGGTTCATTCTTCTTAGCTGTTTAATAATTATACACAGCTCAGGGGGTCATTCTCAGGACTAAATACTACAAAACCTAGAATATGCTTAGCCTAGTACCTGTTGCTGAGTGAGTATTCAATGAATAGTATCATATTCAAATGACATTATTATGACTGCTAAAGTCATTGTCAATTTAAAGTGCTCTTTTATTATAATTATCATAGCTACTGTTTGTTTACAGCTCTCTCAGTGCCAAGCCCATTATTACTTAGAATTTGCAGATATTACTAACCCCATTTCACAGAGAAGGAAACTGAGGTTCAAAAAGGTTGAATGACTTGCCCAAGGAATGGGGAGAACTTGGATTTGAACTGATTGTAATTTGGTTCCAAAACCCCTACCCCTACCATGTCACACTGCCCCTTGCTATGTGATAACAGAAGCCTTTTTTTAAAAAAATTAAATTTGTCTTATTGCCTCATCTTGAAAATGAGGTCTATAACACCTTCCTTGCCAGAAGGTTGGTGTTGGGGTTTATTGTCCTTCTAATATCTTGTCTTCTGAGACAGTGCTGAGATCCATCCCGGTGGTTAAATCCCTGCTTGCTGGCCTCTATTGGTGTGGTGGGAATGCAGTTCTGGGAGCCAGAGAAGAGAGACGCTTCCTACCTACCCCCTCCTCATTCAGTGGGGTCCCATCCACCTGCCAAAAAATAATGTGGCCATCTCGCAAGGAGGCGGTAGCTTCCTTACAGCCTGACAGCTGTGACATTATGAGGCTCAGTGGGTTGAACTCCAGAAGCTTAAGCTCAAATCCCAACTCTACCACTTCGTACCAGTATGACCTTGGGTAGGTACTTAGGGAGCACTTTACCACTCTAGGCTTCTGTGTCCTCCACTGTAACAAGGGGATACCAACTCCAACCTTTGGGTTTGCTCCAAGGATTAGATGAGCTTAAGTAGATAGGCATCTAAGAAACGATTTGGTACACAGAAAGTTGGGTGTGTTTTGCTGTCATGGAGGGGGGGTCCTCAGCGCCTTGCAGACCTGGATCTCTTTCCACTTGCAGAGGTGGATCAAGTCAGGCAGAGTGCAGCTCTGGGGGCTCAGCCCAAGGCCCTGCCATGACTGTGGGGGCTCATTCTTCTTTGCTTCACATTGCAGTTGTTGCTTGAACTCTGCCCTGACACCTAGGGGCACACCAAGACACACACGAGCACACTCACTCACTACTCTCTACCATCTCAGCTTTTTACTCATTCTTTAAGCAGGAAGGTAATATATGTGCATGCCAAAAGCAAACCATGCCTCACAGTGAGAAGGAATCCTCCCTCTTTCACCTGTCTCTCTCCACTTTCTCCCAGTCACCTGTGTTCCCTTGCTGGCGGCAACCACGATTGCTAGTTCCTTGGGTACCCTTTCAGAGATAATCTATGCATAGATAAGCATATAGGTAATTTTCTTAAGCATATATTGCTTTTAGTTTTTTTAAGCAAAGATTGTATTTTGGAATGTTTTTAGATTTACAGAAAAGTTGCAGAGATAGTACAGTGACTTTCTATAAACTCTTCGACTGGTGTTCCCTCATGTTAACATCTTATATAACGCAGGTACATTTGTCAAAACTAAGAAACTAACACTGGTACATTGCTGTTGACAAAACTTCAGGCTTTATTAGGATTTACAGGGTTTTCCCCTAATGCCCTTTTTCTGTTCCAAGACTCAATTCAGAATCCCACATTGCATTTAGCATATATGCTTTGTCATTGATGGAAATCACACAATTCCTTCACCCTTTTGCAAAGAATAAAACAAAACCTCAAACGACCACCACAACAAGCCCTATGAATTCCTCACCCAACCACAAAGGCTGTGAACATAATCATTTCTACCATTTATTAAAAACTCAGTATACACAAGATGTTTTATCTAATTTCATTCTCACAACAACCCTGATTTCACAGGCAAGGAAATTGAGGCCCAGGAGGCTAGAATGACATGCCCACAGTCACCCAGCAAGAGAGATGCTGCAGAACTGAGGTCTCAGCCGGGTCTGTTGGCTCTCAGGTTTGGTCATTGAACTAGTCTTTCTTCTTCTCCCTGTACCCTGAATCCTTGGACCACTTTGCCTAATTAAATGTTTTTTATACAGTTTGGATCTGACCGCTGGACTTGGTGACAATTTATTTTGTGGCTTCCTACTACAAATGGAGTTCTTTTTTAGGAACAGTGACTCTCAGAGGGCAGAGCCAGGAATTTTAATTGGGTGAGAGGCAGCAGTGAGTAGCAGAGTGAGTACCAAGTGGCAAGTCAGAAAACACCTATTTAAATCCTAACCTGCTCTGTGACCTTGGGCATTCATATCAGTGCTAATTAGTCATAATAATCACCTTTACTTATTGATTTCTTATTATGTATCAGGTGCTGTGCTAAGCAACTCATGTGCATCACCTGATTTAATCTTCTCAGCAATTTTGTGGGAGAGGCACAAAGAATCCCTTGTTTCTTTTTTATTTATTTATTTATATATATATTTTTATTAAACTTTAAATTCTGGGATACATGTGCAGAACGTGAAGGTTTGTTACATAGATAGACATGTGCCATGGTGGTTTGCCGCACCCATCGACCCGTCATCTACATTAGGTATTTCTCCTAATGCTATCCCTCCCCCAGTCCCTCACTCCCCGACAGGCCCTGGTGTGTGATGTTTCCCTCCCTGTGTCCATAAGTCCCCCCCATTTTATAGATGAGGAAACTGAGGCTTTAGTCATTGAGCACCATGCCCAAGGCCACACAGATAGGAAGAGGTGCATCAAAGATTTGAACCTGGGCGGAGGGGCTACAGAGCCTGTATTTTTGCTACTGCTGTAATACCGATATAGGGAATAGCTAATATTTATTTTCTACGTGGTGCACACGATTCCAATCACTGTATGCAATATATCATTGAGTCCCCACAATGACTCTGTGGAGTCAATACTATCATCTCCATTTTTTTCAAATGAAGAAACTGCTTTCTCATTTGTTCAGTGAAGCAGTCATTTCCTTTCTGCTCCATGGTTGCTTTCTAAGAGCTGTCACTTTCAGAAAAAGGGTTAAGACAGGCAAGGACTCGGGTAATGTGGAGAGGGGGCTGACTTTTGACTAAGTCCCTCCCTCTCCCTCTCAGAGAGAAGCCGTGGGAGCCACAGGAGCTTGGGGAGGCGGCTGGACTAGTGCCTCACCTGTGCCTTCTCTGGAGGCTGGAGGCACAGTCCGAGTTCCCTGGGGCTGGCTGTGCCTGTTGTCCATCAGTCCAGGCTGGGCAGGCTGCCTCCTTGGCAGAGCAGGCTACAGCTCAAGGCTCCTGAGCACTGCGTGGCTCGGTGAACTGTGCAGGGAAGGGAGGCTGCCAATATGTCACTGGCCAGCACCCCCATGGGCACCATCTGGGACACACTGAGCTGGAGAGCTAGGCCTGACCAATGGCTGCCCCTCCGCCCTGTACACCACACCTTCCTGAACACACACCAGGAGCCACTCAGCCCAGGAGAGGTATCTGAGCATCAGGGGACAGCAACATCTTAGTGGAACCCTCAAGGGCCCTATAAGACAATAATAAGCATCCTAATAACTGACATTTATTAAACCCATGCTATGACTGGGCACTATGCTAAACGTTTTATATGTATTGCCTCATTCAATTTACCCCTTAGAAATCCCTAAATGGCAAGTACTATTACTATCCCCACATTATAGATGAGGAAACTGGAGCACAGAGAGGCTGAGAGATCTGCCCAGTATCATGCAGCCAGTAAGTTTCAGAGCTAAGGTTCAGATGCTATTTTTAAAAGTCTGGCTGTCCGTGATGAGTCCTGGATTCCAATCTTTGCTCCATCTCTAACTGATGAGTAATTCTATTTGGTCTCTTACTCTTTCTGGTTCTTGTTTCTTCTTCTGTGCCATGCAGAGATTGGACCATATTTTCAAAATGTGTTCATCAGAGTCCCAGAGTTCTGTGATGAGCTTTGGTGTGGGTGGGAGGGAGGCTAGGGGTGAAGCAGAAGTTAAGGAGCATCAGACTCCAATCTCTTACCCACCTTTTCACCTGAGATCAAAGCTTCACTTCTAGCTTCTTCCTATATTAGGGCAATGTAGGGGAGTTGGCTTATGAAAGGGGCTCTGCTGATTGAGGCAAGCTTAAACGCAGGAATTGCTAATCTGACATTCTTGCATCCTAAGATTGAAGAAAAATGAGCCTCAAAGATGTTAAGTGACCTGTCTAAAGAGGCCCAGCAGGCTGGGCACAGCGGCTCATGTCTGTGATTTCAATACTTTGGGAGGCTGAGGTGGGAGGATTGGCTGGAACCCAGGAGTTCAAGACAAGCCTGGGCAACAAAGCAAGACCTCATCTCTATTAAAAATATTTTTAAAAAGCAGTGGCTCATGCCTGTAATCCCAGCACTTTGGGAAGCTGAGGCAGGTGGATTGCTTGAGTCCGTGAATTTGAAACCAGCCTGGGCAACGTGGCAAAACCCCATCTCTACAAAAACTACAAAAAATTAGCCTGGCGTGGTGACATGTGCCTGTAGTCCCAGCTACTTGGGAGGCCGAGGTGGGAGAATCGTTTGAGTCCAGGAGGTGGAGGTTGAGGTGAGCCAAGATCATGCCATTGTACTCCAGACTAGATGACAGAGTGAGACTGTCTCAAAAAAAAAAAAAAAAAATGCTGGGCATGGTAGCATGCACCACCTGTAGTCTCAGCTACTTGGGAGGCTGAGGCAGTTGGATCAGTTGATCCCAGGAGTTTGAGGCTGCAGTGAGCTGTGATAATACCACTGTATTCCAGCTTGGGAGACAAAGCAAGACCCTGTCTCAAAAATAAATAAATAAACAAGTAAAATAAAATAAGAAAAATAAAGAGATCCAGCAGGTTAGTGACTTCGGCAGATAACATCGGATTGGTTTAAACTGCAGGTTCTGGAGCCAGACAAAAATAGGTTCCAATCCTACCTCTGCTAATTACCAGTCACTGGGCAGAGTCAGCTCTTGACTGGTAGTCCAAGCCTGTTTTACTACCACTAAATGCGCTCAGTAAGATTGCTAATGCCCTGAGTCATTTTTCGGATGGAGAACTCAGTAACTGAGTCTCTTTCCTTTCCCTCTTCACCCCAATCCCAATTCCCCTCCTAAAGAGCACAGGGCATCCAAATATCTTTTGACCTGCCCACCTATGCTGCATATACCAGGGGCACCCAAGGACGATCACCTCTTGAGGAATAGTTTGCTGTGACTTTCTACCTGGCAACCTCTACTGGAAGTCACATCCAGTGGAGAGGTCTGTGTTCATGAATAGGAAAAGGGCTGTGCTTGTGACAGGAAGGTATGAAAAAGAGACCATATGTGACTCTTAGTACCTATGTGACCTTCAGTGCCTTGAGCTTTGGAGTCCTCTTTTTTTTTTTTTGAGATGGAGTTTCACTGTCACCCAGGCTGGAATGCAGTTGCACGATCTCAACTCACTGCAACCTCCATCTCCCACGTTCAAGTGATTCTCCTGCCTCAATCTCCTGAGTAGCTGGGACTACAGGCACATGCCACCATGCCTGGCTAATTTTTGTATTTTTAGTAGAGATGGGGTTTCACAATGTTGGCCAGGCTGGTCTCGAACTCCTGACCTCAAGTGATCTGCCTGCCTCTGACTCCCAAAGTGCTGGGATTACAGGAGTGAGCCACTGCGCCTAGCCAGAGTCCTCATAAGAGGAAAAAAAAAAAAAGCAGTGTTGGGGGTTGGTTTGATTTTCCCCAAGGGCCTCCAAAGTTTCAAGATGGCATGCCTCAATGATCCCTGGTACCAGGAAATATGACCTCTCTTCTTAGCATCCAGACATTTCCCTGAGAAGTTTTTTGTCCGTAGGCACAGACTCTGACAGAGTCTTTATCTGTGGAGTGAATGATGAGACTTTTGGGCACTGCTGGCCTTGGGAAATTGGCCTGACATGCTCTGACTTTAGGGCCATCAAAGCACTGTCTTGAGGGACTGCTCTGACCAGTCACGGCTGAGTGACAGAGCTTAAGATGGAGCCAGCTTCCCTATACAATTGCTAGTGAACCTACAAGACATTTCCTACAAGAGAGGCCTGGTCTCCTCCAGACACGGAAGCTGCCCTCCAATGGTGAGTGTGAGAAGGGGCACCCAAGGTGCTTCCTCTTGGGGTGTAGCAGTGTGGCCCGCCCAGGTATGTGGAAGAACTGCTCCTTGTTCTTTCTCTTAGAGAAGTCTTTATCGGTGTGTTAGCCAGGGTTCTCTAGAGGGACAGAACCAATAGGATAGACATATATATAAAGGGGAGTTTATTTTATTTTCGTTTTTATTTTACTTTTTTGAGATGGAGTTTTGCTCTTGTTGCCTAGGCTGGAGTGCATTGGCACAATCTCAGCTCACTGCAACCTCTGCCTCCTGGGTTCAAGTGATTTTCCTGCCACAGCCTCCCAAGTAGCTGGGATTACAGGCATACACCACTATGCCTGGCTAATTTTTTTTGTATTTAATAGAGCCGGGGTTTCACCATGTTGGCCAGGCTGGTCTTAAACTCCTGACCTCAGGTGATCCGCCCATCTCAGCTTCCCAAAGTGCTGGGATTACAGATGTGAGCCACCGTGCCTGGCCTAAAGGGGAGTTTATTAAGGAATATTGGCTCACATCATCACAAGGTGAGGTCTCACAATAGTCTGCAAGCTGAGAAGCAAGGAAGCCAGTCCAAGTCCCAAAGCAAAAGAACTTGGAGTCCGATGTTACAGGGCAGGAAGCATTCAGACCCGGGGGAAAGATGGAGGCCAGAAAACTAAACCAGTCTAGTCTTTCCACGTTCTTCTGCCTGCTTTTATTCTGGCTGTGCTGGCAGCTGATTAGATGGTGCTCACCCAGATTGAGGGTGGGTCTGCCAGTCCTCTGACTCGAATGTTAATCTCCTTTGGCAACATCCTCACACACACACCCAGGAACAATACTTTGCATCCTTCAGTCCAATCAAGTTGATACTCAGTATTAACTAACACAGTTGGTATAGCTGCTATGAAGGTATTCTTAGCATCTGAAACTCTTTGAGCAGCAAAATTCTGCTCAGCATCCTAAGCTGCATTGAGAATTAAGCTTTGCAGCATAGATGGAGTAAGGCTGTCGTGATCCTATACACGCTGTCATAGTCTCTGCATGTATGGTGAAGCTCTAGGTGTCTGACACACGACGTGCTCCACCCTGGTGACCTGTCCACTCCAGTGAAACTCCAGCTGCCTGTGCCTAGGTTTAGAGGCACACTGTCCCTTCCAATGAAGGGCTGCCATTTTTCTCTATTCAAAAGAGGCCATATCTGTTTGATTTATCTTTCTGTAAGTCTGATCATGAATAACTTAAAACCCTGAATACCAATAGTTTTCAAGAAAGACAAATCCAGTTTCAGGGTTGGCATCAATTTATGAGAATAGCAAGTGCACAGGCATCATCAGAATCCCCTATGGATTTAAAACAAATGTCCATGCCTGGCCCCACACCTGGAGATCCTAATGGAGTAGATCTAGAGTGGGCATAGGCGTCTGTGTTTTATTTTGTTTATTTTTTTTGAGACAAAGTCTCACTCTGTCACTCAGGCTGGAGTGCAGCAGTTGAACACCTGGGTTCTCTTCATGTTGCCCAGGCTGGTTTCAAACCCCTGGGCTCAAGTGATCCTCCTGCCTTGGCCTCCCAAAGTGCTGGGAGTACAGGCGTGAGCCACTGCACCCAGCCACATGTGTATTTTTAAAAGTCCCATAGATACAACCCACATATCCATTGCAGGGGACTGGATACACAAAGTACGGCTTATCCATGCAATAGAGAGCTAACTGCTCAACGATAAAAAATAAAAAAGCTGCTGATACATGCAACAACACAGAGGCATCTTCTAGACATCAGGGTAAGTGAAAAAAGCCAGTCACCAAAGAATACATAGTGTAAAATTCCACTTACATGAAATTCAAAAAAGGGAAAAACTAATACACGGTATTAGAAATCAAAACTGTAGTTTACACTGAGTGGGGAGAGTGGGATTGACAACAAAGGGATACAAGAAAATTTCCTGGTGGTGATGAAAATACTCTGTACCTTGTTTTACGTGATGGTCTGTGTGGATACACAGATTTTCAAAAGTAACAAACTGGCTGGGTGCAGTGGCTCACACCTGTAATTTCAGCCTTTGGGAGGCCAAGGCCAGACGATTTCTTAAGGACAAGAGTTTGAGACCAGCATGGACAACATAGCAACACCCAGTCGCTACAAAAAATAAAAAATTTACCAGATGTGGTAGCATGTGCTAACCACTAAAGTCCTAACTACTTGGGAAGCTGAGGCAGAGGGATCACGTGAGCCTAGGAGTTCAGGTTCACAGTGAGCTACGACCACACAACTGTACTCCAGCCTGGGCAACACAGCAAGACCCTGTCAAAAACAAAAACAAAAATAAAAACCCAAACACCTAAAAACCTTCACAAATGAAACCCTTAAGAGGTATGAATTTTATTATCTATAATTTATAGCTCATTTAAATAAAATGGCCTAACTTTCCCTTTAGACCCCAAGCCAGAGTCTTGCATGGGTGTCAAGGAGTGGCCTAATCAGTTCAGCCCAGCCATAGGCTCAGGAAAGGAAACACTTTCCTGCTCCCTGCCTTATATTATACAATCCCCCATTTTAATTTACTTTCCAGGATTTCCCTCACCCTTTCCCTGACTTTTGGATGAAAACAACAACAACAACAACAATAACAAAAAACAAAATCCAGGAAACCCAACATAGAACAACCAGCTCAATAAGGAATCCATTTGTCTCCAGACACTGTACCCCTCTCCTGTCTCCATTTCAGCAGCCACATCCACATTCCTGGAGGAAGTTCCCCTGCTTCCAGGCTACTTCAAGGCGCATGATGTTGATTGAGCATCTACTATGTGCCAGACCTTGCTTTACTAAGGCTGCCTCCTTTTCTTTTCAAAATAATCCTGAGAAGTAGATGTTTTTACTGCCCCCCAATTCCAGATTAGTGATCAACAAGGGGAGGTAATATAATGTCCAAAAGTGATGTTTTTAGTTTGATCCAGCTTGCCATAGCAAAACATCATAAACAGCAGAAGTTTATTTTTCTCACTTCTTGAGGCCGGGAGGTCCAAGATGAAGTGGCATCAGACTCAATGTTTGGGGAGGGCCTGGTTCCTACTCATAGGCCCATGCCTTCTTGATTAAGCCTCACTTGGTGGAAGGACCTAGCTGATTTTCTGGCGTCTCTTTTATAAGAGCACAGATCCCATTTTACTCTCATGAAGCCATGAAGTCACCTCCTAAAGGCCCCAATACCATCTCCTTGAGAGTTAGCATTTTATCCTGTGAATTTGGGGGTGGGAACACACACATTTAGACCGCAGCAGGTGACATTAGGTTAAGAGGAGGAGGCGGGCTTAGAACAGTGGTTGCAAAACCTCTTAGAATTTAAGACCCCTTTCCTTTCAAGGCCTGAAAGGCAGACAGGCAATGGAGATACAGGTGAGTATAAAAGGGGCAGAGCTCCTCACTCGGCCATGCATTTCATGCCCAGTCGCTAGAGTTTAAGTCAACCGAGCCCTCACACACCCAGGCCGTCCCATGTTCTCTGGCTCATCTCTTCTGGTAGCTTAGAAGTCGCAGCTTCAGGGAGACTTCTTTTTGGTACAACTTAGAAGGAAGCAAGTGGGAAATGCAGAAGTCTTTGCTTTTAGGATTCTGGCTCCCTGAGATCAGAGGAGTGGGTTCCCTTACGGGGGTGGCGAGGCACAGGGAGAAGCATTGGAGCAGACTCTGTGCGTGTGTGTGTGTGTGTGTGTGTGTGTGTGTGTGTGTGTGTGTGTCGGCGCGCCTGTGCGTGGAGGGGGATAGCTGTACCCAGCGCGAGGCACTGGGGGAGGAGGAAGCGGTACAGAGATCTGAATAATTGATTCTTCAGCCGCACCAGACGCTCGGGAGCGGGCGGAGAGCGTGGTTCCAACACCACGGACAGCAGCGCGCGCCGCCGCAGGCGCCCCCGTCGCCAGCCAGTCACCTATCCTGGCCTTATTTGCCGCCGTGCGCTCTCAGAACGGGTGGCCGCGCTCCGCGTCGCCGCCGAGGGACTGCGGGGTCTGTCTCGACCCACCTAGGAGAGAGGCTGCGCGCAGGAGACGCTTTCGCCCGCCGGAGCTCCAAGCCTCTTGGGCTTGCGCGGGGGCTACTGCGTCTCGCCGGCTGAGAACAAGTCCCTAAGTTGGTGTGGAGGGCGCCCCTGCCTTCCCCCTCCTCTTCCTCGGAGGCGACCGCAGCAGAAATACGCCCCGGGAACCCGGCTTTGCCAGTGCTGTGAACCAGGGTGTCCAGGCGCTCTCCGGACTCCCGCTGGGAAGTGGAGAGCCAAACGCCCTGCGCGGAGCTGGCCCCGCAGCGAAGGGCCCGGAGGGAGCTGCCTTTCCCCGCCCGCGCCTCTCTCGGCCGGGGACCGCGGGGATCCCCGGCCACACGCGCGCGCACGCTCCCACATTCACTCACACACATTCGCCCTCAAACACACCAGCCCGGAGCTGGGCTGCAGAGAGGGTGCTCCGGCGCGCTCAGAGGACCGGGCAGTTGCCGTCCGGAGTGGGGCAGGAAGCAGAGCTAGGACTCTTGGAGGGGAGCTCCTAGGGCTTGGCCGGATCATGGGACCGGGTGAGCGCTAAGAATCGCGGCCGCAGCCATCAGCCCTGGAGATGACCAGGAGCGGCCACTGCTGAGAACTATGTGGAGAGAGGCTGCGGTGAGTGCTGGCGCGGGACGCCGGGCCTGGAAGGCGCCCTTGGGAAGGGGGAGGTGGGAGGCCTGGAGAGGGAGGGAGCGGCAGGATCTCAAGAGGGTCGCTGCGTGGGAACGATCCACCTCCCTCGGGGAACCGGGACCGCGGGAGCCCGCGTCCTTCCCTCCCCCTCTCCTACTGCCGGCTCGTCGCAAACTCAGCCAGCGCCCCCCCACCCTTGTTACCTCCTCTTTCTCTCCCTACCCCCCTCGCTTAGCAGCTCCCGGTCGCACAACTCCCGGCAGCCGGCGCTGGGGAGGTGGTAGGGGGTGCGGGTGGAGGTGCCCAGTTAGCTTCTCGTGGGTTGCCAACCTGGGGCTCCCATTCTCCTGTGCACCCTGGAGTGGAGCTCCCGCTATCAGTCACAGGGGCTGAGGATCCGCACTGGGGGCGTCGTGGGCATGGGGCTTCAGCTTTCCCCCTCTTGTCTAGCCCCCCTGGGCGCACAGGGGGGCTTGTGAGCGCTGCAGACTGCAGCCTTCCCCTCAACCCTCCCTCCCCTCGCTGGTGGGCTGACCCTGCCTCTCCTTCTCTCCTCCGCCCCGGTAGAGCCCTGCTGCAGAGCCTCCGGCTGGGATAGCCGCCCCCCGTGGGGGCGATGCGGACAGCGCGGGACAGCCAGGGGAGCGCGCGGGGGCCGCAGCATGCGGGAACCCGCTAAACCCGGTGGCTGCTGAGGCGGCCGAGATGATCGTGCGCGCAGCGCGCCCCACTGCATCCTCGACCTTCTCGGGCTACAGGTACGTCCCAGCGGGAGATCAGGGCTCCGTGGGCCGGGGAGGAGGGAGACTCGACCGGAGGGAGAGCGGGAGAGGTGATGATCAGGCTAGAGAGGGGAGAGGGAAAGCGGGAGGGAGCCCAGCGGCGAGGCGCAGTAGGGGCACCAGGGGGCGCTGCGGCTCCGCGCTCAGCGACGCTCACCCAGGAACGCCGAGGCCGCTAGGAGTTCGCCTCAACTTCCCCCGGCGCCAGCAGCGCCCGGTCTGAGAGGCGCGCGTCAGGTCACGCGTGCACGACCGCGCTGGTATTTTCAGGTATGCGGGGCTGTGAACTTGCCGCCGTTCATGCGTGTGCCCCACCTGGGGACGTGTGAGGACTCCGGCTGGCAGTGGGCACCGCTTCAGCAGCCTGAGGAAGTGCGCAGAAAAGCGCGCGTGCCTATGAGCGTGTGCGGCCCACTGCCCACGTGCACCTAAGACTTGGCAACAGCGCCCGCAGTAGAAAGGCTAGGGAGGGGCTGTACAGTCCACGTCCGTCTGGGAGCTTCTTGGGAGCCTACCTTTCCCCCTACGCACGTTCTTTGCCAGCTCCCACGCGCTGGCCCGCGGGGGGACGCGCCTACTCTCCAGAATTCAGCACTGCACACGGCGCGCGTGAGAGAGGGTGTGTGTGTGTGAACATGTGTGTGTGCATGTGCTTGTGTGCACGCGCGCGTGTAGGGGGTGGGTCCTGGGCCTACTTGCAGTTGAGTGAAGGACTCTTCACGGTCCCTCGGCGCGAGGTGGGGCGAGCCCCAAGTTCCCCCAGGCACCGCGGAGCCTGGGCCCACCAGGCAGCGTCCTCACTCCCAAGCACCTGGGAGTGTACTCTGCCTGAGAGGAGCCGGGTCTGTAGTTGGGGCTGGGCGTAGAGCAAAGTGTGTGGCGCACGCGACGGGCTCGCAGGGGGCGGGGTCAGCCAACTAGATCCACTCTCAGGCCTGGACGCGGGGTCTGGGCGCCGCCTCCGCACGCCCAGCCGGGTCTGTAGTTCGCTCCGCGCCAGCAGGGGGCGGGGTTGATAACTTGGTCCTCACTATCCCAGGTGGGAGGGGTTGGGTGGAGGGTTTATTCTGTGCACCTACGAGCTTGGTGGGGTAAAGAACGCGCGCGGCGCTTAGGGTCTGTGGCCCTTAGCGAACCTGGGGAATGCGGTGGGGGATATGGACAGAGTTGGGGATGAGGAAGCGCCTGGAGACAGGGGATGAGGAAGCTGGATGTGAGAATGGGCTGGGGGATGCAGAATTAGCTCGGATTGGAGTTGTAGAGAGAGTTAGAGACGGATAGAGGGACGTGGATGACGTCGAGGATTGGGAATGGAGTCTGTGATCCCAGCAGCCTATCCAGCTGCTGAGTTCCATCCCTGGCTCGTAGAGCAGGGGCCCCGTTGGTAATCCCTTCCTTCTGGTCGTCTTGCTCACCGCGGCCCTGCCTCTCACTCTTCACTTTGCAGGGACCGTCAGTGGCGACTATGGGCAGAGTGGGCTATTGGACCCTGCTGGTGCTGCCGGCCCTTCTGGTCTGGCGCGGTCCGGCGCCGAGCGCGGCGGCGGAGAAGGGTTCCCCCGCGCTGAATATTGCGGTGATGCTGGGTCACAGCCACGACATGACAGAGCGCGAACTTCGAACCCTGTGGGGCCCCGAGCAGGCGGCGGGGCTGCCCCTGGACGTGAACGTGGTAGCTCTGCTGATGAACCGCACCGACCCCAAGAGCCTCATCACGCACGTGTGCGACCTCATGTCCGGGGCACGCATCCACGGCCTCGTGTTTGGGGACGACACGGACCAGGAGGCCGTGGCCCAGATGCTGGATTTTATCTCCTCCCAGACCTTCATCCCCATCTTGGGCATTCACGGGGGCGCATCTATGATCATGGCTGACAAGGTAAGGCCGGGATCTGATGCCCTGCCAGAACCCAGGAAGCCACCAGCTGCAAGGCAGCTGCTGCAGGTCCTCGGACACCCCTAGAATCTGTCTTGATGTGAAGTAGGGGTGGGGGTGGGATTATCGTGGCAACTGGCCCAGGTCTTGCCTCTCCAACCCAGAAATGAATGGAAATGCCTTTTGCCTTGTTTCTGAAAATGGTGTACACAGGAGCACTTTGGTGTGGGTGTTCCAGGAAGAGCTCAGAAAACTGAGAAGTAGGCTGTGGGGTGGTGGTGGTGGTGGTAGCATGTTTGGAGATTTACAAGTACCGTGGGGCACAGAGGTGGGCCCAGGAGCACTGGAGATATATGGTTCCTGTTTCCACAATGCCAGTTTTACCTGATTATTTTTTGGGAAAATGTCCATTTTATCCTTTTATGGTAAGTGACTAAAACTATTTCTAAAAATTATTAAATGTGGGTAGGTTCTGGAAGAAAATGCAAAGTTTTTAGGTAAAGCACAAAAGGGCAGAAAAAATGTCATGCTTCCTCCGACTCTGCAATTAGAGGAACAGAGGTAGGGAGTTTGAGAACCCTGGGCCAGAGGAGCGGAGGAGATACCCCTTCCTCAAGGGGAGTGGGTGGGAGTGGAGATGATTAACTCCAAAGCCAGAGCATGGAGGGCCTGGCATTTTCCTTAGGCATTCTCTGTCTGGGGCTCCAAGGCCCTCAGATGAAAGAGTTGGCTCCTGAACAAAGATGGGTCTTGGTGCTAAAGTTGGAGGGTCTCAAAATGCACGAAAGAGTGTAAAAAAGTCTGTTGACTTCGAATGAGAGAGGGTCTTTTTTTGTGGACAGCCTGGGAGCATTGGTTTGGAGAAGAAGGGAGAGAGATTGAAGATTTGAAGGAGCTGTTAGGACAGCTCGGTTTGGGAATTACGCAGAAGTGGAGGGAAGGAAGAAGGCTGGAAGGAAGAAGTAAAGCGAGGAATAAGAAAAAAGGGAAAGATTGGAGTTGTGTGTGTACTGTCCTCTAAGTCCTGAGAAAGGATTGGGAGTTCAGAAGGGGAGAGTAAGTGTACTTGTGTGCCACGGTCTCTAGCCCTGAGACCTTCTTGAAGAATGTTCCTTAGATGGCAGGAGATATTCTAGTGGGGTGAGCAGACATTCACTGTAGCACTTACCTTTTGATGCTCTCAAAGCACTTTTATATTCATCACATCAGCTTTTGCTTCTGTTTCAGCAATTCCCATCAGCTCCTTTGGGAACCGTATTAATTCTTTCGGGTCTCCTGGGCTACAGCACATTCAGCTGAAGCACACAATTGATGCAGTATCTTATTAAACATTCATTTTAAATGGTTTGCAGCCTAGCAGAATTCTTGTGTGTGGTTGAGCGTTTTCCCAGTCACTTCTCAGTTTTGGGGGGCTCCTTTCTGGGAAGAAGATAGTAGGGACTAGCCATGCTCTGCCACCACCGACAATTTCAGAACTGGAGAGGACCTTCGGGTTTCCTGGAGCAACCTGTAACTTTCAGATGAAGTGACTGAGCCATAGGGGAGTTAAGGGACTTTGCCAAGACCACATAGTGGGTGATGTAGCTAGGTAGCTGAATTTCTGGTCCCAAGCTGTGATCTTCCATTCCACTAAATCAAGCCCATACTTTAATGATGTCATCCATCTTCAGGAGGGCCAAGGAACCAGTCTTGTTTTGTGGGAGGGGCTGAGCATGGAGAGCTGTGATGAATCACAGCCTAGAGGGCTTTTGTATAGGAGGGGCCAATCTTCTAATGAAGGCATTGAGGAAGAACAGCCGGTTTCCAGCCAGGCCTTGCAGTGTGATTTTGGGATTTAAATATTACCACAGACCCCTTCTTCCTTCTTGAGTTTTTCTGAAGTAGCTATAGACAAGAAACAGTAGCCGTATTGAAAGTGAAATTTCTGGATCCATGAGGGTTTGGACAACCCATTGGAGAAATCTGGGAAAAGCTGAATTGGAAAAGGTGGTATGAGATGGGGAGGTTCCAGGTAGGCTTTGGCTCTTACTTCTAAGTCTCAGCCGATAGGTGTGTGGCTCAGGCTCTCATGTGATGCATTCATCCAACTGTAGGCAGAGAGAAGTAGGAAGAGTGTAGGGTCATGGATAGGAACCCCCTTGATAGGCAGGGACCCTGCCTGCTAGTGAATCTTGACCCAATGAATGGCAGGCTCTGACCAGCTAGACCAGCAACTGTTCTTCCCTTGAAGGAGGCATTAGAAAGAAGGTTCTGAGAAGTCCAGGGAGTATGGGTGGAAACATTCTTCTCTCCTCTGTGATGAAATTGCCTTTTGGGGATGTGGACCAAAATGTGACCTCACTTAAGGGTAAGAAGAGAAAAGGAATCAGGAAAGGACAAGAGGAAGATGAGAAAAGACATTTCCAGAGAAATGAAGAGCAGAGATTTAAGAGGAGTTGGAGACAGAAGAATGAAAGGGTCCATTAGTTCAAAAATGCGGGAGGGGATTTGATACTCCCTATTGTTGTTGGGACTTTCAGAGTTGGTCTTGGAGAGATTGGCCCCTCTCTGTGATTCTAGTGGAACTCTAGGGAGATAAGGCAAGGTGGCAGGGAAGCAAAGAGCTCAGTGGAGGTAACATCAGGGCATATGTCTAGTCCCTATGTGGAACGGTGATATTGAGAGGAGTTGGGTGATATTGAGAGGAGTTGGGTGATACTGAGAGGAGTTGGTTTAAAAGGTGGTATTTTGAGACACTGGGGATGTGTTTAGAAAGGAGATTGTCTGAGATGTGAACATCCTTTCCTTCCATTAGTAACATATGTAGATGGCTTGTGCTTCTGCCACCTGTTTCATTTAGAGCTGAACATTCCGTTTATTTGGCTCCAAAGAAACAGTCATGGTGCATTGCTTAAAACTCTGCCTAGCCTGGGTGTGCCAATGGTATTATGACTACAGCCTCAACCACCCTAGATTGATAAGACCTCTGCCTCCTGATAAAATGATGTTGATTTGGTAAAGCCACCCAGAACACACTTTTGTTATTTTTACTTCTAAATTGGCAACATGATAGTGTCCCTGCCGATAAGAAAGGTAGTCAATTTGGTTATCAGTTAAAATGAACACACACACTTTTTTTTTTTTTTTACCCTTCTCTCTGTCTACTTGACCCTTAAAGAAAACAACAAAGCCTTATGACAATCGAAATGTCATGCAAATGTGGCAGATTTTTGTGGTGTTAATTTAATTTACAACTGAGGTGTTAATGTTTTGCTTGCATTGTTGGGTGGTCTTGCAATACAACTAAATTAGAGGTGAAAATAAGGCTGGTTGAGGTGGTTCACGCCTGTAATCCTAGCACTTTGGGAGGCCAAGGCGGACAGATTACCTGAGGTCAGGAGCTGAAGACTAGCCTGACCAACATGCTGAAACCCCATCTCTACAAAAATATAAAAATTAGCCAGATGTGGTGGCAGGCCCCTGTCATCCCAGCTAATCAGGAGGCTGAGGCAGGGAGAATTGCTTGAACCCAGGAGGTGGAGGTTGCAGTGAGCCAAGATTGTGCCACTACACTCCAGCCTGGGCGATAGAGTGAGACTTTGTTTCAAAAAAGAAAATAAATTAATTAATTAATTCAAGGTGAAAACAATGCTCGATGTAGATAAAGTTCTAATCTTATCTTGGCTTGGCCATTTTGACCCTGTCTAAGTGAAATACACTCCAGCTGCAGTAATAGTCCCTTGTAAGCCCAGCATATGGGTTAGATCTTTACACTTCTACTCAGTGTCCTCAACCCCTCTCACCCTCCACCACTTCTTTCCTTATTCCTAACTGCTCCGTGCAGGAAAAGACGAGGCTCAGATTTTAGCTATATCCATCCATGCCAGTTATCACTTAGGTT
Organism: Theropithecus gelada; assembly: GCF_003255815.1. Taxonomy (NCBI): domain Eukaryota; kingdom Metazoa; phylum Chordata; class Mammalia; order Primates; family Cercopithecidae; genus Theropithecus; species Theropithecus gelada. The sequence goes on from NC_037688.1 coordinate 72,510,168, forward strand.
TTGTTTTCTATGTTATTTCTATGCAAACCTCATCTGTTCTACTAGAGTATAAGTCGTTTGAAGGCAGATTTTTTTTTTTAAAAAAACTGTGTTTATCTGTGTATGTGTATTTGACATAACAAATGTTTCTCTCCTCCACAGACATATAAAAATAATGTCTTTTCACTGTAGAGCACTTAGGAAGTACATTAAAATTTAAAGAAGATAAAAATCTCTCTCCAAATCCTATCACCATAGGTAAACACTACTGACACTTTGGTGTATTTCCTTTTATCTATTTAGTCTCATGCTCAGGATTTTATAGTATATATGGTTTTTCTTATTGTGCTTTGCCCTCTGGGGACTTCCTTAGAGGCTTCAAGATTTTCTTTAATTCTGGAAATACCTCAACTGCTGTTCGTTGGATATTTCCTTTCCATCATTATTTCTATTCTCTCTGTCTGAATATATATGCATATATATAGTCACGCGTCGCTTCATGATGGGACACGTTCTGAGAAATGCATGGTTAGGTGATTTAATTGTGAGAACATCACAGAGTGCTCTTACACAAACCTACATGGTATAGTCTGTTACACACCTAGGCTATGTGCTATAGCCTGTTGCTCCTCGGCTATAAGCCCCTACAGCATACTCTACTGTATAAATGCTATAGTAAATATTGTACGTAACTGTAATACAATGGTAAGTATTTGTATATCTAAACATATCTAAGCATAGAAAAGGTACAGCAAAAACTTAGAATGCTGGTCTTATGGGACCAGCATTGTGTACTTATGGTCCATTGTTGACCTAAACCTCCTTATCCAGCATATGACTGCACTATATATATATATATATATATATATATATATGTCATTTCTCAATCAATTCTCCATGCATCTTAAGTTGTTTTTCTTTTTTCAGTTCTCTGTACTGTGTTTGGGAAGGTTTCCTCAGTTCTATACTCCAGTTAACTACATCATTTCATTTGTGTCTGGTCTATTTTATTTTAGAAAGAAGCAGCATGGATGTTCTATTATTTTGACTATCAGTTGAGCTATGGATTTCAACAAGGATATACTTTATTTCCAAGATAATAATTGGTCCCTTTTTTTACTTCCCTGTTTTTTTGCTTTATAAATAACAAAAAACTATTCTCATTTTGTGCATGTAACTCCCTCCCCTGTCCCTTCAAAGATTAAAAAATATGTATTATAAAGTTCTTCTCTGATTGCTCTAGCATCTTTGTTTCTTCCGTTGTGAATTCCTTCATTTGTAGAGTCAGTTAGTTGGATGTTCACATGTTCTTTAATTTTTGTTTGTGAACTTATTTTCAAGGCAACTTTGTGATTACTTATGCCCTACATCTGTGAGGGTGTGTGCTTTAAGCCAGAGCCCATGTCAACAGCTCAGCTTTGTACTCTCTTCCCATTCTACACTGCCTGTGGTGCAGGCTTGGGAGTCCGTCTCATGTAGGTGACTTCATTTTGGCTGCTTGACACAGATGGGGTCCTGCTTTTTGGCTGTGACTATTGGTGGATGGTGCGGATGTTCCAGCGCCATCCACAGCTAGCAGCATGATTCTAGGTCCACTTCTTCCCCTTTTTCCCTGGATGGACATTGACACTTCTGTTCTCACGGCTCATATTGGACCTACCCTCTATTGATTATGTGGCTTTGATTCCTACTTGAAACCCTAGAGTCCCGTCTTTCAGTTCATTTATTCTTAGGGATTGCTCTCTATTTTTGATCTGTAATTCACTTTTCTTATTTCCAAGCAATACTATGTAAATTTAAAAATAACTAAAGATTTCTTTATAAATTCTATGTCTTAGGAGCAGAAAAGGAAGGTTACTGAGTGTGTTCACTCAGCTTTTGACCCAGTTTTATTTCACAACCTGCTTTTATGTATTTTTTTAAGCTTGATTATGTATTCTTGGAATTTTCCTTTATCACTACATAGACTTCTCAAACTTGATTTTCAATGGCTGCAGAGTGTTCAGTTCATACCACAATTATTTTAACCATTTCTCTCTTTTTCCACCATTAATAAGATTCATTTGTGCTCCATAGGGGCATCTCCTTTTCGGCACCTTGCACTTGTCCTGCCCTTTGCGTTTGTTACACAGTAAATGTTTGTTGATTGAATGAATTAAGCCATTGGCTCTGATGCCAGCTTGTTGGAGCTTCCGGATGAACATATCACAACATGGTTCAGGGCATTCGTGCAGTGTTTGTTCCCTCAATGCTGACTGATTTCATAGGTGTTTGCCAATTTTTTTCTTCTCTCTAGTAGGCAGATAATTACCAGCCATCCTAAGGATTAACATAAATTGGGGGGTTACATACAAAAGGCCTGTAGAGAACTGCTGAGTAACAGCTCATCAGCAGGAGGTGAAAGTTGGTGCTCTTGTAACCTGGCAGCTCCACAGTTTGGATGCGAGTGACAGGCCTTCCCGTTAAACACTGAAAGCTCTCGAAAAGGGCAGACGCGCAGATCGGAATGTTGGTGGAGCCCACTCAGCTCCTGCTAAAGAGGCATCAGGTAGTTCCTGGGAGAGTGGGGAGACCTATCTTTAGTCTTTTCCATGAGGCATGTCAGATGCGATCATCAACACCTCCTCACATAAGTCATCAGAGACCAACAGGCATCCTCCCAGTAGCGTGACTCACACTCCAAGTAGCCGTCAGGGGTTGCTCATAATTGTTTGGGCCCTTAAGAGCTGTGGTCTGGTGGGTTTGGAGGGGTGTTTATCTTATTTGTCATGGCCTCAGATGGAAAATGCTACTGTAGGCAGAGTGAGTGGGGAATGAGAGAGAAAGAGGGCTGTGCAGAAGAGAAACAGGAACTGAATCTCTGGTTTGTGATAGAGAGTTGGTAGCCTCTGATAAGACATCACATAAATGAGACATTATAAGGCTATTAATTGGTGTCTTTTGTTTGTCCTGCATCCCGCACCCTTGATCTTTCAAATCCTAATTCTTTGCCAACGTTTTAAAGTTGCCAACGTTTTAAAGACATCCCATTGAAAAGAAAATCCAAACTTCATGCTGCTTTGAAACAGTCAGAAGGCCTGGCCACACTGGCCCTGATTCCCCCCAATGGCAACAGTTGGCTGGAGATGAATCTCATCCCCCACCCCACCCGCCACGATCCCTGCCCTCCCATTGCCATCCTGGGACAAGACAGGTGCCCCTCCTTTCTTAAATTCCCAACAATCACTTCACTTCACTCATTTATGTTACATACACAGTGTCCTGAAGGCACTGGACTGTGAGGCCTATGATGTAGGTGAGGGAAGTAGCTCTTCTAGGGGCTGCTCCTGGGCAAGACGGCAGATCTATGGCGTGTATGTGACCATGGATGCCATGTTCACTGCTGCCGTCATTAATCTCCTGTAACGCCTGGCCTTGTTGGGTCCACTGGCCTTCTCAACACAGTACTCCAGGCAGCCATGATGAATCAACCTGAGTTGGAAGATCTAAGAAAACCTTGGACAAAGAGTCTGAAGAATGAAATTCAATTTCCAAAAATACCTGTGTGACCTTAGAAAAAGCCCTTTACCTGTCTGAACCTCCGGTTCTCCTGCAAAATGAGGATTTGGGACAAAATTATCACCAAGATCTCTTCCAGCTCTGAAAATTTTATGCCCTATCAAGGAAAGATTGGCAACAAACATACCAAAATATGAATAGCAGTTATCTTTGGGGTGGTAGACTCATGGCTGCTTTAATCTTTTAAAGAATGTCGTTATCAAGTGGTTAACATATTGTACTTTGAGTTAGATTGCCTGAATTTGAATTCAGGGATTCCACCTCTTGCTGGCTGGGTGATCATGGGGAAGTTCTTAATATCTTAAGCCTCAATGTCTTCATCTCTAAAATGGGAACAATAATAGCATCCACTTTATAGAGTTGTGAGATTTAAATGACATCATGGATATTAGTCCATGTCTCAGTGCCTACCTTATAATAAATGCTTATTACAGGAATGCTATTGTTATTGTGTCCACATTTTGTAGTTTTTATTTTTCTCCAGTGTACGTGTACTTTTTAATAACCAGAAAGAGTGATTAAGGATGATGTGGTTACATGAGGGTATGCTCTGCAAGAAACTGGGAGTGAATCCCACAGAACTGTCAGAAGTGGAGGGTCTAACGTGAAATGATTTATATTTTCTCAACGGGGAAAACCAGAAGCTTCCTTTGCCTTTGTAGGACTTGCTGAGAGTTTTATCCTGGCAAACCAAAGCTAAATGTGGCCGGCGTGAAAGTGATCGTAGGAGAAGACTATCTCATTGACCTTTGCACTAAATGACTCCACCAAGTGGACCATATGTTTGCATGGGGCTTAGGGATTTAGAGTGTGGACATATACAGTTTCTCATTTTGTCTCTGCCAAGGATTAATAACTCAGTGATAGCCTGGGGAACCTGGCAGCTCCAAAGGTATTTGTTTAAAGAATCTCTATTTTCAGATGAGGAAATAAAGGATCTGGGAATTGCAGTAATTTGTGCATTGTTCAAAGCTGTAACTGGAACCTAGAGCTTTGGCTTCTTACTCTTATTCTTTTGCTTTTATTTTATTGCCCTTTCAAGTTAATGACTACGAATCCATTTGGTTTAGGGAAGGGGTTCAGATTCAAGATAAATAATAGATTTTGATGTTCATATTGTGGTTGTCTTGACTAAAAGGATTAAGATATTGGATGATGGAATTAAAATTCGAAACTTCAGATTGAAGTGATGGAGCCACGCTAAAGACTGCATTGGAGGTTCCCTCCATACCCTGCTCAGCTTTAATGAGGTTAAATGACAAAGAAAAATTGTATGTATTAAAGGTGTACAACACAATTTTTTTTTTTTTTCTTAAAACAGGGTTTCACTCTGTTGCCCAGGCTGGAGTGCAGTGGCATGATCATAGCTCACTGCAGCCTCAACCTCCTGGGCTTAGGTGATCCTCTCATCTCAACCTCCCAAGTAGCTGGAACATAGGTGCATGCCATGATATCCAGCTAGTTTTTAATTTTTTGGTAGAGATGGGGGTCTTACCATGTTGCCCAGTCTGGTCTCGAACTCCTGGACTCAAGCAGTCCTCTTCTCTCGGCCTCCCAAAGTGCTGGTATTACAGGCATGAGCCAAAATGATATTTTGATATACATGTAAATGTGAGATGATTGTCACAATCAAACTAATTAACATATCCATTACCTCACATGGTTACCTTTATTGTGTGATGAGATTACTTAAGATGTACTATCTTAGCAAATTGCCAGTGTACAATACATTTTTGTATTGTCACCATGGTATCACCAGTCACCATGCTATACATTGGGTCTCTAGAACGTATTTACCTTATAACTGGATGTTCGTGCCTTTTGACCAACCTCTCTCAATAGTTTTAAGAAGAATTTTCACTATTGCAGAAAGGGGGATATGAGACTTTCCAACTCACTTAGTCACAATGTGGCTGCCTCGGTTCCAGCTATCACATCCAACTCACTTGGGAATGGTTTTTACAAGGGTCATGAACTGGTGTACTGCACACTGAATCTGGCTCATAGATGCATTTTGTTTCACCAGTACAGCATTTTTAAATGCTGAAATTTTAATGTCTTTAGACAGGCATGCATTTTCAAATTTGCTACAGCCGCCCCCACTCTGTTATCCCATATCTAGGGTGATTCATACATTTATGTTAATGATATGGTTTCTGTGAGTATTTGAGATCATGGTACTCAAATACAGACTTCATATTTGTTTGCTTGTTTGTTTTGTATTGACCAGAAGCTCAGCAGATCCTAAGTGGGGATATGTGGAGGCCACATATCTAGAAATACATGTGGAGGCCACATATATTGTGGCCTTATAAAAAGTGGAGGCCACATTTATAGAAACATAATGTTTAAATCAAGGGAGGTGATAGCTCCGTTATACCTCTTCTGTTGTTTGGAGCGCTTTCAGGTGCAAGTTACAGAGTATTTGACCAACAGTGACTTAAACCATTAAAGACATTCAGTTTTTTGCTTAGTAAGGAGCCTCAGGTCTAGCTTAGTGACTTAATGTCCTATTGAGGACTCAGATCCTTCCCATTCTTCTACTTTGCCTTCCTCAGCTGCTGGTTTATCTGAGTCACAGTGTGGCTGCTTCTGTTCCAGCCATCACGCCTTCACCTCCTGGCATTCAGAACAGGAAAAAAAGGGAGAGAAAACTAAGCCTTCTTCTAGGGCCTCTCTCCTTTCATTGGAGTGGACTTCCTCTTACATTTCAGTGGCCAGAACTGGGTCACATTCCCACCACTCAAACAACAATGATAGAGATCCAGGATTCCTCTCTGAGAATGGGTAATTGCCACTGAGCAAAATTGCTTCTGTTAGCAAGGGTGTGGGGTGATGCCTCAGTGGTACAACTAGTGATGTCTCCAGCAACACTAACACCATTATATGTAGAATTGCACTTAGTTCTGAGGAGTAATATCTAAAGATGAATGTTGAAAAATTGCAATGCATGCAGAAAAAGGGCCTTTCGGATTGCATAGACTCTAAATGAAATATGTTAAGAGTTTCAGAAGAAGCATTTAGGGATGTTTAGCCTGGAGAAGGGAAATCTCAGAGGGGATATGGGAGTAGTGTTCAGATACCCCATGAGCTGTTACAAGGTAGAAGGTTAAGTTTTAATTTTGTTATTGTTTTTCTGGGGACAGACATGAGAGTGAAATAATAATAATTATTATTATCATTGTTATTATTTGAGACAGAGTTTTGCTCTTATTGCCCAGGCTGGAATGCAATGGCACGATCTCAGCTCACTGCAACCTCTGCCTCCTGGGTTCAAGTGATTCTCCTGCCTTCCGAGTAGCTGGGATTACAGGCACCTGCCACCACCATCAGCTAATTTTGTATTTTTAGTAGAGATGGGGTTTCACCATATTGGCCAGGCTGGTCTTGAACTCCTGACCTCAGGTGATCCACCTGCTTCAACCTCCCAAAGTACTGGATTACAGGCATGAGCCACTGTACCTGGCCAAGAGTGAAATTATAAGGAGTAAAGTTTCATCTTGATATGAGGAATAAGCTTCGGCAGTTAGCTCTCTAACAGAAGACTGTGAGGTGTCATGGAATAGGAAGGATATGACTGAGCTAACAGTGACTGTCTGTCCCTCAGGAACGGAGTGGAAAATTGGGCTTGCAAGGTTGGGTTGGGTCACCTCTGAGGCTCTTTCTTATTCAGATACTCTGTGCCTCTCAAATCCTTGATTTAAAAAAAAAAAAAATCTCCAAGCCTTGGTGCTTTAGGCCGAGCATTTGGCTGAAAACCAACATCCTCACTTTTTCCAAATGTGTGAGTAATTCAGTATAAATTTGCCTGGCATGGAGGAGGAATTTATAATCCCTGCATCATCACCTCAAGTTACCAAAGGACTTTACATTATCGTGAAGGTAGAAGATATTTGAAAAGCAGGAAACCTATGTATATATCAACTCTCACACACATATATAAATATAAACATAAGTAGGTCAGCCGGCGTCATATTTACTAGCGAAAATCTTTTTGGATAAGAAGCTCATCTACAGAAGACAATGTTTAGAAAAATTGCCAATGATCTCGAAATGGGGTATTTTTGCACTTGCATCAGGTTAATCATTATTACCTAATAAAGTATTTTCAGCTTGTTCTGCACATCTTCCTGTAGTAATATGTTTGTATTCCAAACAGCCAGCCAGATTCCTCTCTGGTTTTTCAGTTGGCAAATTATTCTTTTTTGTCAATTGTACTCTCCTGCATTTGGAACATCTGCTTGTGGCAGAAAATGCTCTAGATACTATTCTGTTGTTTATTCACTTCTCCTATTCCTCCACATGCCCCTAAAGAAAAACGAACCTGAAATTGCTTTCCAAATGCTTTCTCTTTCCATTCAAATTTTGTAACTTTCCATGGGATGGCAATTGATATATTGTCTCCATTTTTTAAATTTTGAAATAGATGTTGATGTACAGAGTAAAAAAAAATCTAAATAATACAAGAGAGCATTCAGAGGAAGAGTATTTGCTCCATTAATTCACTGCAGATCTTCGGACTCGGGTTCCCTTCCATGGAGGTGGCTGTGTTACCCATTTCAGGAGGGAAAATATTGATTGGAATGGCAGTTTATTTCTGTTTGTGTTTTTTTTTGCTGAAGTTGGCATATCAAAAGGATCTTCTCTTAAACGTCAATCCCTGACTTGAAACAGGTTGTTTCCATTGGTCCCTAATAGTGACTTTTTTTGCCAAAACAAAAATAAACTCACTCTAAAATGTAAGTTGTGATTTCCAAAAATCACTGACACCTTGAAGCTTGGCTCACAAACTCACTCAAGGAATTTAAGATAATTTGGGATGATCTGGGGGGAGTCAGGGACCACTTTAAAATCTAATGAAGACTATGGACCCTTCCAGGGGATTGAAGTTTGAGAGAAGATCCTTTCGATACGCCAACTTCAGCATAAACATGCAGTCAATATTATGTGCAATTTTGGGATTACAGACCCTCTGAAACCCATTCATAGACTTCCTTGGAATTCATTTATTTATTGGTTTATTAATACAGTTGATCCTTGAACAATGCAGGAGTTAGGTGCATTAAGCCCCATGCAGTTTAAAATCCACGTATAACTTTTGACTCCCCATCAACTATAGCCCACTGTTGACCAGAAGCCTTACCGATAACATAGACAGTCAATTAATACCAATTTTGTATGTTATACATATTATATAGTAGCTTCTTAAGTACTATAAGTAAGCCATAGAAAAGAAAATCATAAGGAAGATCATGAGGAAGAAAATATGTTTGCTATTCAAATGGATGTGGGTCATCATAAAGGTCTTCATCCTTGTCTTCATATTTAGGAGGCTGAGGAGGAAGAGGAAGAGGAAGGGTTGGTCTTGCTGCCTCAGGGGTTGGCAGAGGGAGAAGAAATTAATGTATAAGTAGACCCATGCAGTGTGTTGTTAATGGGTCAAATGTATGTTCATTCTTCATACATTTCTTGGCTTTGTCCTTGGGCCAAAATGCTTTGTGGATGCATCTGTGATCAATTTGTTTCAATCTAGCTGGGGAGACTCATAATGCAAGTCCAGTATGATTGTATTCATGGGACCACGGGAATGCAGAGGAGGGGCAGCCTCATCCACAGGTCTGAGGGTCAGGATCTGGGGTCCAACTGGAGAGCTGGTCTAGCAGAGGCTGGTGTCCTGGGTTCCTGCCCCTACAGGTTGTCATCCCCCATGGCTGAGGATGAGCTGTAGAGGGAAGGCTGTCTCATGGAGAAACAGGAGTGAGTTCACAATCTAAGTCTTCCTCTCCTCTTAACCTGTTCCTCAAGGCTGCCAGTCTTGAGTGATGTCTTGATAGCTTCCAAATTCTCCTCTGGATGGCATTTCTTACCATCAAACATTGAGCTTTTTGCAGATTTCTGTTTTGTTGTCACAAATGGCTGAATGTCTCCTGCTCTATCTTGTCTCTTCCAATTAGGAATACCTGCCCAGGAAGAGTGAGTGGCATTTGAAATCCATATTTTCTTGCCAGTCTGCCATCCTAGGGGTGAAAGGAAAAGACATATTTTCCAGGCGAATTGTTTTAATGCTAAGATATCTGTAGGGCTGAGGAAATGTAGTATTAGCTGACTTCGGTGAATAGACTCAGAACCGTGTGAAGAAACTGTGGAGCTGTGGACAAAGGCAGGCTTGCTGTAGTTCTGGCACTAGGGTGAGTGCATGACTTCCACGAATGGGATTTTGAAAATGGCAGGCCTTGGGTGAAGACCTCAGCTTCATGGTCAAATTTGCACTTTAGTTAAAAAAAAATTTGCTCTTGGTTTTGCCTTGGTTAATTGATACTAGTTTTTCCTCTTCTCTTCTCCTCTCTTCTTTTTCTCTTCTCTCCCCTCCCTTCCCTCCTCCTCTCCTCTCGTCTTCTGTCTTCTTCTCTCTCTCCTTCTCTCTCTCTCTGTCTCTCTCCTGTTTAGCAGCATTAAAAAAATATTTTTATCATGGACCCACTGCTGGATCATTTTAAAGCAAATCCAAGACATCATTGTATTCATCAGTAAATATATCAGTATATATATGTATGTGTGTATATATATGTATATATATAAAAGATAAAAACTTTAAGAACTGTCAAAATAATCACAGCTAATGTACAAGTAATCTAATGCTTATGTATTTTAGAGGATTTTGTGAGAATCAGGGCAGTATAAAGAAAATAAAAATCACCTTTACTCTCACCATCCACAGACAACTGCTATTAACGTTTTGGTTTATTTCCCTCTAATCTGTTTTGCTATACCTTATTTACAAATATACACTATATAATTTTATAGATAGCTTGTAATTTGCTTAACATTTTATCATGAAACTTCCAAATTACTTGTAAATATTTTTATATTCTGTTTTCCATTCTGTGGATGTATCATGATTTACTTGATAATTTAGATTTTCCCCATTTTTTGCTATGAAAACCAACACCTGGTTTAACATCTTTGTAATGAAACGTCTGCATCACAGGTTATTGGCTTTTAATAGAATCCATTACTGAAATTAAAGAATTTTAAAATTATCAATACAGAACCAATTAAGGTTCCGTTAATTGGTTTCCAGAAAGATTGAACCACTGAACACTTCCAATAACTAAGTCTTAAAGTATCTCCATCACTTAACTCTGGCTGGCTCTTGAAACAGAACTTTTTCTGATTGGCTAGACAAAAATATTATCTCATCGTTATAATTTGCATCTCTTTTATGACACCTGCCATGGAATATATTTTAATTTAATCATCGCTTTTATATTCCCTAGGTATTGCATATTTTAACTGCTTTGATATTTCCCATTGTGTAAATGGAAAACCTCAGAGAACAATGACTTCCAATATAAAGTACAGTGGAATAATTTGAATTTCTAAAAAATAATAAATATTTTGAAGCCTGGCAGGGAGTTCTATGATTACTCATTTTTCATCACCAGGCATTGCTCAACCGTTGTCTCTGTATCAATGTTGTTTCAAGAATTGCTTTAATATGTAAACTTTCCCAGCAGAAAATCATTTTATGGGACCCCACTGTTATGTTTTGCCAGGAGTCTAGGTAGAGACTCACGTCCAAGTGGGCTGGAGTCATGTTCGTGTCCCAGGCTTTGTGGGGAATGGTAGGGATGGGAAGCCCTTGTTTGTTCCTTTCTCTAAAAAAGCAGAGGCAGGGTGAGGATGTGCGGGGTCCGTCCTGCAGACTCTGACCCAACGACAGATGAATAAAGTACACTGACGCACAGATATTCTGCTTTGCCAGTCCAGCTGAGTGTCCGTGCCACTTACAGACACCGAGGAAGGTACTGTACGGAGTCAGTGGCCATGGCCTCGACTTGCCAGTGAAACTCACATTTATTGAGTAAAGATTAATTGACAAAGGTTGTGAGTAAACACAGCGGTGGGTAACTAATCTGGTCACCCCCACCCCGGAGAGAGCCATCATGCACCCGAGAATGATCAAAGGTTGGTCTTAAGACCGCGTGAGTAAACAAGCTAGTTAGACAAACTACTCTGCCTTCCTTTGTACCCATTTTAAGCTATTTACTCAAGGTAAGGATTAGGTTGCCTTCAGTCATAACCTTATCCTGAGACTTTTGCAAAAACCTTCAGGCCTTCCAAGAAGGCTTTTGGTTATTCTCTGTAACTACAATTTTTCCCACCAGCCTGACTGAATCCCCACAAGGTTGTAACAGGAACTGCCTTGCGATAGGAAAGGGATATTGCCTGGGTGGCAGGGGGGCAGTAAAATGAGTTTTAAACAAAAGTGGGAGAGATTTAGGTTTGATATTAACGGCTGTGAGGAATACTTAAAATATTTAACCACTACAGCATGATCACAGCTGAATCAGAATAGACGCTCTAGAATTCCGGAGCACCTATTATGTGAGGTGATCATCCTTTTCTGGCTGGTTATGGGGATGTGGGGGGTTCCTGAGGGAGGGGCTGAGTGCCAGGGGGCACTTGGGGCTCCTGGAAGATGTGGCTATTCACAAGCAAAACGGAAGCATTTCAGTTTTTAAATAACCAGTTCTGCCACACCAGTGCACACCAGCCAGGATATCAGCGAGCTCTCACGTGTCATTTATGCCAGTGTGTATGCAGAAGTTTTCTCGGGGAACTGTCTAGAAAAGGATGCAGGATGGCTGTCTCCTCTGCCATACATTAGCCATGCCCTGAAAAAGGGAGGTAGGGCTGAGAGCATTTTAAAGATCTCTTTCCTAGAATATGGAAATAGAAATGTGCTTCCTTCTAACCTTCCACCTTCTGAGCCTGTTGCTTTGGCTTGTCTGTTATGGGTTAATTTTCTAGCTGTCCGTCATAAGCATGCCTTTCTTCCATGAAAAGCACAGGAGCTGAAGCCAGCTGTCCATTCCACCACCCACTCCCCACTCCCATGTTCCCTGTCTTCTAGGGCAAGAGATTCCCAAACAATTCCTATTTTCATTGGGGTTGAATGAAGAGGCCTGTTTTAGTCTCTGGTTTTGGGGTGTGATGTGCTCATTTGCAGAAGCATAAAAATAATCTTGTAACTCACCAAAAAATACTCCACAGCCTAAATTAACTTTGTTAAAGATCAACTTTCAAAAGAGAGCCTTGGATGTGCCTTCGTGGGATCATGTGCTTAGTTTACTTGTAGAGTCTGTGTCTTCCTTCCCTCCTCCGAAGTTGGAAATCCTCCATCCCTGTCCTGGTTCATGGAGGTTTTCAAATGGGCTTCAGGAGAAAGAAGCACATTTCTGGTTTTATCTGAGGTTAGGAGAACCCTGTGATATGTTGTTTATTGCTTGAGAATGCACTGAATTGTATCTCCCTAAAAGTCCTATGTTGGGTCCTAATCCCCAATATCTCCGAATGTGACACTTTGGAGCTGGAGTCTTTAAGAGTAATTATGGTAAAATGAGGGCATGTGGGTAAGCCTTAATCCAACATGACTGGTGTCCTTATAAGAAGAGAAGATTAAGACACACCATAAACACACAAAGGGAAGACCATGTGAAGACACAGGGAGAGGATGCCCATCTGTAAGATATGGAGACAGTTTTCAGAGGAACAATCCTGCTGCTCTCTTGTCTTGAACTTCTAGCTTTGAGAACTGTGAACAAATTACATTTCTGTTGTTTAAACCACCTTTGCTGTAACAAAGACTGTGATACTTTGTTACAGCAGCCTGGGAAAATGAATACAGAGAGGTTGGGAGGTAGTTGGAGCTTAATTCCAAGCCTCCTCCTCACTCCTCTTCTATAACTGAGCCTCAGGGGAGTCATGACGCCTCAGCTCAGAACCCAGACTTCCAACTGCTCTAACACTGACTTTGTTCTTCTCATGTGGGCTCTCCCTTTCTGGACACTAGGCTCTTGCTTTGAGGAACTGAGTCCCTGTCTTAGAATCCTTCCCAAAACCCTTCTAGGACTTCCAGGTTCAGTGCTTCTTAGGAATTTTTACTCAAGTAGCCCTAGGGGGTGTGGTAGACAGAATCATGCCCCCACCACCCCCTCTTCCCCACCCAGAGACATCCACATTCTAATTCCTGGAACCCATGAATACTCACCTTATATGGCTAAAGGGACTGTGCAAATGTAATTAAATTAAGGATCTTGAAATGGAGAGACTGTTTTGGATTAGCCTAGGTGAGTCCAATTTATAATCACTCCTTATAAAAGGCAGGCAGGGAGGTGAGAGTCAGATAAGGAGATGAGGCAACAGAAGCAGAGATTGGAGTGATGCGCTTTGAAGACGGAGGAAGGGGCTGCAATCCAAGGAATGCCAGCATCCTCCAGAAGCTGGAGAAGGCAAGGAGATAGGTCCTCCTCTAGGGCCTCCGGAAGGAATGCAGCCCTGCCAACTGCTTGACCCATTTCAGACTTTGGACCTCTGGAGCCGTAAGAGAAAGAATCTGTGCTGCTTAGAGCCACTAAATTGGTGGTAATTTGTTACAACAGCAGTAAGAAGCCAATACAGGGAGAGCGTCTGATAAACACATGCTCTGCACATCAGGCTGTGCCCTTTGTGGCCTCTTCTCTGAGTTTTGTCTTAAACATTCATGCAGATTTTGGTTCGTAACTCATAATGTAACTATGATGGTACTAAGGTGAAATAATTTAAAACGACTTACAAGATATGTGTGTCCATTTTCCCCTTCACCATATAGTCAAGTTGTATTAGTTCGTTCTCACACTGCTAATAAAGACATACCGAAGACTTGGTAATTTATAAAGGAAAAAGGTTTAAGTGACTCACAGTTCAGCATGGCTGGGAGGCCTCTGGAAATTTACAATCATGGCAGAAGGGGAAGCAAACACATGCTTCTTCACATGGCAGCAGCAAGGAGAAGTGTGAGCAAAAGGGGGGAAAGCCCCTAATAAGACCATCTTGTGTGAACTCACTCACTATCATGAGAAGAGCATGGGAGTAACTGCTCCCATGATTAAATTACCTCCCACCAGGTCCCTCCCACAACATGTGAGGATTATGGGAACTACAATTCAAGATGAGATTTGAGTGGAGACACAGCCAAACCATATCACAAGTAGAAGTAATGCTCTAGAAAGTTCTACTGTATTTGTGCTTTGCACGTGTGTTCTGCTGGGCTGTGTGTGCCTCTGTTTGAGAACCCTGGGGTGGTATGTACTTTGAACCCTAAAACCCCAAAACCTGGCTCCATGAATGTGCCTCCACCAAATTCTTCCCAAGCAAACTTTCCTCATCACTTTTGTGCCTGGAGGGGAGAAGAGACTCAAGAAATTCAGGATAGCTGGAGAATAGAGTAAGAGGAAGAGCGAATTAACAGTGAGCTTTCTGTTAGATTGAACATTTCTCCACAATATATTGAGATCAAGTTTTGTTTCTTAAACAAATCTTAACTTTTACGGTCATTTTGGGGTGGTGCAATGGGTTAGAAGAATTCATTAAAGCAGCCAAAATCTCTGGCACCGCTGAATGTGGGAAAGTCTCTGATGCCCTCCAAGCAGTTGTGTGAAAAAGATGGATTGTCAGCAATGCAGAGATGACCTGAGAGATGCAGATGGGGCTTTGATCCTTCTTGTTACCAAAATCCTACTTAGAATGTGTTATCATGAGGTCCCCACTTCATGCAGCCATATCATAGTTCCTAAAGCCAGGTCTGGGGTGGAATTTAGAAGCTAGAAATGAACCTGCCCAAGTCTACATCCCATCCACGGTTCACATGCCCTTGGTCCACACCCACTTGTGCTGGGTGCTCCTGTTCTCTTGGTTTGGGGAGACCATATCCCACTTGTATTGATGACCTCATCATTCTATACTTCTAGCACTCAGAACATTGTTTTGGGGGAGAGTAGGTACTTAGTAGATGTTCAAACAAAATAGTGGGTTAGGAGAAGGGGCTAGGTCCAGGACTGTATTAGTTTACTACAGCTGCTGTAACAAATTATCATCACAAACATGGTGGCTGAAAAAATGCACTTTTACTCTCTTACAGCCCTGGAGGGCAGAAGTCTGAAATCAGGTTCCCTGCACCAAAATCAAGGTGTCAGCAAAGCTGTGCTCCCTCTGGAGACTCTGGGGGAGAATCTGTTTCCTTTCCTTTACTAGCTTCCAGAACTGCATTCCTTGACTTGTAGCAAACTCTGAATTTCAGTTTCTCCTGCAAGTAAGAAAGTTGGGCTAAATGCTCTTCCAGCTTTCTTTAATATCTGGGCTTCGTTGAATGAGTTCCACATAATAAAAACCATAGCTTGTATTGCACAAATATGGAGGTTTGAGTTAGGCAGATCTGGGATGGAATCTGAGCTTTCATATTCTCTCTCACAAAGAATAATATATTTATCTATCATTTATCTATCTATAAAATAATATTTATTATCTATCTAAAACAATACTTTTATAGTATATCTTTTTCCTTCCTCTCTCCCTTCTGGACCTTACCTTTCCTCATCTGTAAAATGGGATTGGGCTAAGGTCCACTCCTTGATAGACTCCACTGCTTCTTGGAAGTCAGGAGTCATTCCAACCTGGTTGATGATGATCTGCCTTTTGACTGCTTGGGGGACCTACACCTCTGTACAGTGAGACAGGGCTTCCTCCAAGCATCCTGTCAGCTCCTCTTCTCTAGATATAGTCCTTAGTAGTTGGAGCTTTGCAGATGCCTCCACAATCTACACTTGTAGCCTCAACCTCTTGCCCTGAGTTCCTGACCTGTTCCCCTAGGTGCTTGGTGGGTTTTTCTCCTTGACATGGCCATGGGTGCCTCAAATTGAACCTGCCCAGGCATGTCCCCTTTGATTCATGCTTATTCTGCATTTCTTCTCTCTGTCAATGATATTCCTGTTGTTCAAGCCTTCCTTGCTTGGAAGGAAAATGAAGGACAGATGTGTGTTGAGCTCCCTGATGTTCAGGCAGAGTGTTGCAGGCAGGGATCTGAGGAGCACCACCTTCATTCTAGAGAGGAGGAAAGTGAAGCCCAGGGAATCACAGAAGCTTACTTTTGGTGACACTGCTGGTAGGCAGGTAACAGAGCTGGGCCCTGAACTCAGGTCTCCTGACTCCACAGCCTCTGTTTTTTTGATCACAAGAATTTCTGAAGTTTCATTTCCTTCCATGCTACCTTCACAATATTTTGGCCACTTTGACTAATTTTTTTATTATGATATAATACACATAATATAGAATCTGCCATTCTAAACATTTTAAAGTGAACAATTCAGTGGCATTTAGTACATTCAAAATGTTGTGTGACCAGCACCTCCATCTAGGTCCAGAACATCATCACTCCAAAAGGAGACCAGTAACCATCAAGCAGTAATGATCCATTTCCCCACCCCTCCAGCTCCTGGAAACCATTAATCTGCTTTCTGTATCTGTGGATTTACTCGTTCTAGATGGGATAGGATCATCTGTTATGTGATCTTTTGCATCTGGCATCTTTCACTTAGCATAATGTTTTCAAGGTCCATCCATGTCGTAGCATGAATCAGTACTTTATTCCTTTTTAATGGCTGAATAATATTCCATTGTATGGATATGCTACATTTATCTATTGAACCATTGATGGGCATTTGTGCCCATTCCACCCGTTGGCTATTGTGAATAGTGCTGCTATAAACATTTATGTACAAGTTTTTGTTTGAACACCTGTTTTCAATTCTTTTAGGTTTATACCCAAGAATGAAATTGCTGAGTCATATTGTAATACTATGCTTAACGTATTGAGGATAGATGTCCCCCCTACTCCCACCACCAGAATACTTTTCTTTACATCTTAAAATGATGCCAGGTACAGTGGCTGACGTCTGTAATCCTAGCACTTTGGGAGGCTGAAATGGATGGATCTCTTGAGCCCAGGAGTCTGAGACTAGCCTGGGCAATGTGGTGGAATCCTGTCTACAAAAAATGTGAAAATTAGCTGGGTGTGTTGGCACATGCCTGTGGTCTCAAGTGCTTGAGAGGCTGAAGTAGGAGGATCACCTGAGCCCGGGAAGTTGAGGCTGCAGTGGGCTGTGATTATGCCACTGTACTCCAGCCTTGGTGACAGAGTGAGACCCTGTCTCAAAAAAAAAAAAAAAAAAAAAAAAGAAATATAGTTTAAAAGAGAATGGTATATCACTGCCAATAATGAAAACCAGTTTCGGCCGGGCGCGGTGGCTCAAGCCTGTAATCCCAGCACTTTGGGAGGCCGAGACGGGCGGATCACGAGGTCAGGAGATCGAGACCATCCTGGCTAACAGGTGAAACCCCGTCTCTACTAAAAAATACAAAAAAAAAACTAGCCGGGCGCTGTGGCGGGCGCCTGTAGTCCCAGCTACTCGGGAGGCTGAGTCAGGAGAATGGCGTGAACCCGGGAGGCGGAGCTTGCAGTGAGCTGAGATCCGGCCACTGCACTCCAGCCTGGGCGGCAGAGCGAGACTCCATCTCAAAAAAAAAAAAAAAAAAAAAAAAAACCAGTTTCATTTACGATAAGTAGAAGATAACAGCAAACTAACAATCAGATAAACAAAATCCTGCCACTAGGAATAAAACTAAAAATAAGATTACAGTAGTAATATTAAAATATAACAAAGTACTGTTCCTGCCAAGTCTTACTTAGCATATGACATGTTTTGGCTCTGTGTCCCCATCCAAATCTCATCTCGAATTGCAATCGCCATGTGTTGAAGAAGGGAAGTGATTGGATCGTGGGGGCTGTTTCCCCCATGCTGTTCTCGTGATAGTGCGGGAATTCTCATGAGATATGATGGTTTTATAAACGGTAGTCTTTCCTGCATGCTCACACTCTTTCCTGTCTCCCTGTGAAGAAGGTATTGGCTTCTCCTTCATCTTCTTCCATGACTGTAAGTTTTCTGAGGCCTCCCCAGCCATGTAGAACTGTGAGTCAATTAAACCTCTTCCTCTATAAATTACCAATCTCTGGTAGCATTTTTTGTTTTTTTAGCAGTGTGAGAACGGACTAATATAGTGTATTATTGTCTCCTTTAAAAGATTAGCAAGTGTTAGAAAGGTGTTGAAGACCTATTAGCACCAAAATGAGACTTCCTCACTGACTAATTAGAAGGATTGAAAGAAATCAGAGTTTTATACTGCATACTTTAATATTATTTTGTGTCTCATCTATGTAAGACATAAAACAATCTCTGACACTATACCTGGCCCTCTGGTTTTGTCTATTCTTCCACTGCCCAACTCTTGGTGACCTCATTCCTCTCCATTTCTGGCACCTGGTCCTTATCACCTTCCACCTGAACTTTGATTCTAGGCTTCTAACTTTCCCGCTTATATGGGAAGCATTCCTGCTCAAAAGGGAGCTTTGAACATGTTACTCTCCACTCTTAAAGCTTTGGTGATATCAACATTATATTCAGGGTAAATTCTAAACCCTTAGCCAGGCATCCAAGAATCACCTTTATCTGCCCCCCATCACCACCAGACTCTGTCTCCTACAGAGCACCCATCAGGTGAATTAGATAATTTCTTCTTTCTTTCACGTGCCCATAGTTCTAGCTCTATCGCTGAGTTCTTCCTCCCACCTCCAGCTTCACTTTTGGAAAGCACAGCTGAAATCTATCTCTCAGGGTTCTTATTAGGATCAAATGAAATAAGGTGTATGAAAACCCTGAAAACAGTAAGAAGAAATACAAGTGCGAAACATATCATTGTTAGCCCTACTTTGCCTTTAAGTCCTTTAAGTTTTAAGTGTCAAGGTCTCTAAGGTGCCTTTTCCATTTCTCAGGCTTGAAGCAATCGCCTTCTTCTGCCTCATATGCACTCAGTCTTTTTTTATTCCAGAAGACAGACAGAATGGCCTCCCCACATGACTGTGAATTTATTCCTCTTCTATACCCTTGCTGTAGCCATTTTCATCTTCCTCCCCTCAGTGCCCAGTATACGTGGGTTGAAAGAGCAAATCTGTGCCTACTTGCAGGAGAAACCATCTTGTTGTCAATCAGAAGTGGAGAAAACTGTAGCCACACTGCCTCTGTCAAACATACTTTCTTTCCTTATTTCTCTTCCCTCATTAGTTGCATCTTGGAATGTGCTTTCTCTAATAGGAAGTGACAGTTTAATCGTTTGGGTTTTTAAAATTTATATTCTGCTACACAGCTGACCACATGTGATGATCAGGCAGCCCAGCATTATTGCATGAGTCCATTCCACTTTCTCTTTGCATCAGAAGATTTGGGTGGAGCCATGAAATGGTTGACCTCGTCCACATCAAGAATGTTGAAAATCACTGTAGGGGACAGGAGCTCTTCTAGGGAGAAAGAAGTCAGGTATGTGTGCAGGTGCAGAGCGGGCTGACAGTTTGCCTGGACCCTGGGCTAAGTCATCCCTTTCATTGTCCAGTGTCCCTCCTATCACTTAAAATGGATTTCTGCATGATTATTTACTCTTGTCTCTTCTTTTGAAATCCTTTGAGCCTTTGAACTTGATATGGCTTGGCTGTGTCCCCACCCAAATCTCATCTTGAATTGTGGCTTCTATAATCCTCATGTGTTGCGGGAGGGATTTAGTGGGAGGTAATTGAATCATGGGAGCAGGTCTTTCCCGTGCTGTTTTCGTGATAGTGAATAAATCTCACAAGATCTGATGGTTTTGTAAATGGGAGTTCCCCTGCACATGCTCTCTTGCCTACTGCCACGTAAGATGTGACTTTGCTTCTCATTTGCCTTCTGCCATGATTCTGAGGCCTCCTCAGCCATGTGGAACTGTGAGTCCATTAAACCTCTTTCCTTTATAAATTACCAGTCTCAGATATGTCTTTATTATCAGTGTGAGAACAGACTAATACAGAGCTCTTTCAGTGGAAATGATAGTACCTTAAATCGTTATACCAAACATTATAATCATGGATGGTGTTGCAGTCACATTATCTGCCAGGAGAATTGGCAGGCACTGTGGAAGGGATGTCCGCTATTTAACTTGAACCATCACACAGATGTGAAATATGAGGCTCAGAGAGGCTCAGGGACTTGCTGAGGGACACACTGCTTCCTGAGTACCAGTCCCATGGGTCTCCTGGCCCATCAAATGTTGATTACTGGTGCTGATGAAAAGACCAACAAGGACATTCGTTTTCTGTGATGGGGGATGGTAATAAAACTTCTCCCCACAGACTCATCACGTGCACTGCGTTGCCTTCAGATGTAAATGTAAACTCCTAGCTGCACAAATACCTGATTTCTGACCCCTGCTGACCTTTTGAGCTTCAACTTAGTTCTCTCCTCATTTTGCAATTTGCTCTAGACCTTCCCAAAGAGGGCTCTGAGGAATACGACCCTACAGAAAAGAGTTTAAGCCAAAATAAATTTAAGAGATGCTGTACATCATGGGATCCTTGGATATTTACAATGCATATTAGCCTCTTCAAAGCTCTGAGAAGTCATGCACTACGGACATGGTTTAAACTTATTTCTTGCTGTTTGAACGAATGTTTCCCAAATCTATTTGATCACAAGACTCCCCTTTTGTTTTTTTAGACAACACTTGTTCTTGTTGGCTTGATAAAATATGACAAAAACCATTGCCCTGATTGCTAAAATATAACAAAACCCCACATTGCTCTAAATGTGCCTCTTTCACATTTTCTGGCACTTGTCTGTGCTGCCGTTTCTGTCTGTCTCATATCCTTCAAAACTCATCTCAGAAGCCATGCCCTCTGGGAAATCTTGGACTACTGCCCCCCAACAGGCTTAGGTGCCATATTTGTGCTTTTGTGGCTCCTGCATTCTGATAATTTATTTGTTGAGTTAGCTTCCCAGCTGTCCTCAGTGAGGATCAGAACAGTGTCTTATGTGTTCATTCATTTAGTGAGTCATTCCATAAACATGCACTGAGCCTCCTCTATGCAGGCACATAGTTCAGGGCTCTGAGGATCCTGGGGGGAACAATGTCCCTGCCCTTATCAAACTTATATTCAAGGAGATAGGGACAAAATGTAAACACAATAAATATATAATGTTAGATTGCGTTAAGCGCCACAGGTAAAGCAGGGTAAAGAGGCTGAGAGTGACAGGAGATGCCCTTTTAGGTAGGGTTTCAGGAAAGCTGGATCAGCTAGGATGGGCGAGGCTATGCTGCACAAATAGCCCCTGTATCTTAGTGGCTTAGAACAATAAAGGCTTATTTCTCGTTCATGCAATGTGCCCACCGAGGGTTGGCTACAACTTCTGTGCCACATCACCTCACTTGTGGGCCCAGATGGAGCTTGGCTGGCTGTCCTGGAGTAGGTGGGGAGGGGGATGTGGTGAGTCATACACTTGCTCTTAAGGGCTTCAGCTCACATTTGATTGCCACAACTCATTCAAGGGGCCAGGAAAGGGCTTTCCTGCCATGTGCCTGGAATGAAAGGAAAACTGGACTGTGGGGTGGATGGCATTAACGAATGCACAGGAACCCTCTCTGATATGAGGACTTTTGCACAGAGACCTTAATGCAGAAAGGAGAGGAGACTTGTGAATATGCGGGAGGAGGGTGGAGGAAACAGTACTTGCAAAGACCCCAACACCCCTCCGGCATTCAGCACAGGGTTTGACATGAAGCAGGTGACCGGGCAGTGTTTGTTGAATGAATATCTTGAATTCCAGGAGTTTCTGCATTAGTGAGATCTTTCCATCTCAGCTGTCTAAGTGGCAGGTCTAGATGAGGTGAGCGTTCATTTGTAAGAGTGGAATATTCTAACCAGCCGAAACAAAGATTGTTTGGTATTAGAGTCTCAATCTCAATTATAGGACTTAGAGTCAGTATACGGAACTTATCTCTAGCTACATAATTTATTTTAACTTGTCCTCTGACTAAAGGCCAGGATCTTACGTTCTAGCACAAGAAACAAGAGAGAAATACGTAAAGTCACCCTAAGTATAGAGCGTTTAGAAAAATGTTTATAAAATACCTATAAAAATAAAAACTAGTTTTTCTCCTTGTGTATACCTGATGGGTTTATCATATTTGAAATGACTGTCCAGATTCCCTGCTAAACTCCAACTGGGCAGGAGCATATCGCCTTCATAGAGTATCGCCAGCTCCTAGATACTGCCTGGCAAGTGATGGATGGGCAATATATCTAGTACTTGTGGACTGGTTGGCAGAGGGAGGGAAAGCTATGCAGCATTTTTCAGACTTTATTTTTAAGAGCAGTCTTAGGTTCACAGCAAAACTGAACAGAAGGTACAGAGATATCCTAAATACCCCCTGCCGCACACATGCATAGCTGTCCCTGTGATCCACATCCCCCACCAGAATAGCACCAGCTTGTAACAACATCAATTGATACAATTGATAGGCCTACATGGACACATAATTATCGCCTAAAGTCCATAGTGTACATTATAATTCACCCTTGGTGTTGTACATTCTGTGGGTTTGAACAAATGTGTAATGACATGTATCCACCACTATAGTGCCGTACAGAGTAATTTCATGAAAAAATAATCTATGCTCTACCTATTTATTCTTCCCTAAGTCCCTACCTCCTGGCAACCACTGATCTTTTCACTGTCTCCATAGTTTTGCCTTTTCCAGAATGTCATATAGTTGGAATCATACAGTGTGTAACCTTTTCAGATTGGGTTCTTTCACTTAGAAATATGCATTTAAGGTCCCTCAGTGTCTTTTCATGGCTTGATAGCACACTTTCTTTTTGTATTGAATAATATTCTATTGTCTGGATATACCATCTTTTAGGGTACGGCTATGGGGAGAGTTCTGACCTCAGCACTATTGCTTGTCAAGAAAGTGAAATGGGTTTAACTAGAGGAAGAGTGGGTTTATTAATAAAGGCAATGGTGAACTGAACATAAAACCAAGAAGGGTGATCAAGCTAGAGAACAATCAGCTGAGGCTCCTGGAGAATGAACCAGGTCAGAGTGAGTGATGGTGGGGGGAAAAACGGACTGGACTCGGTGGATGTGTAGGATTTCAATAGAGGAGCCAGGGGAAGATTGGCACATGGGATCCATGGAGTCAAACCATCATTATGTCCATGTTAAATGCTAACTTTGGCAAAAATAAACAATTTCCATGAGCTTCTCCAGTCAGAGAAAACAGCATGAATAAAGACACGTAGGTGGCCAAGTACATGGTGCGTATGGAGAGTCATATGCAGATCGCTTTGGTTGGAGCATGGGGTGTTTGCATTTTAACCCTAACTCTGTTTAACTTTGATGCTAATTTTGAGCAAATGGAAATGGCACTAGCCACATTCTTGGATCTCCCAGGTATCTGGATTTTTGGGTTACAGTGCTTGATATTTTTGGTCAGTCCTAGGTCCTCCCTTGCTGAGACCACTATTGTACTGGCTTCCCTGGTGGCTGCTGCCAGGGGCAGGGTGTCTGAGATAGTCTCACTCAGGCACACTGTGACTCCTTCTCAGGACAAAGGACAAGAGCAGCATCTCTGTAGACATGATGCTAAGTCAGCAGAAGGTTCTGATTGTGCAGATTCAGCATTTCTCTTCCTGCTGGTTTGAATGAATGTCTCACCTGCAGCTGCCTTGGGAAAAGCTGCAGTGTCAGATGAGGAGGGTCGGAGGTCAGACAGAGGCTAGGCTGTTTTGGTGACTCGGAGATTCTTTTGTTTATGACAGGTTGGTAATTCCATTTGGGGGGCCTTTAATGCCTCAAACTCAGAGGCCTTGGTAGACACTCTAAGTTAATGGATTTGAAATTTCTTTGAAAAGCTGAAATTACTGGACAAACACAAGATGGTAGTGGTCATTATAGTAATTATGATAAAAATGATAGGAAACTTTAAATTTTCCAGCCAGATATGACTTGAAGGATGCAAAAGTTGAATCTGATGTTGGTCAAGCATTGATCTTGCAGAAAATGTCCTGTTTTCCTGTAGCAAAGAGATGTCCTAAAAATGGCCCTGTAACTTTTGAATTGAGTCCCTAGGGAACCTTGGAGTTTTAGGGTAATATGTTTGTACCTTGAAGGAACATTTGATTTTCATGCCCCGTTGTTTCCTATCGCTTCATGCTTCAATGCCTTGGTGCAAATTTTTACCTCTGTCTAGAATGCCCCTCCCCACCTAACTGGCAATGTCACGAACAGTTCTTCACTTGTAAGCACCAGACACATTCTCTGGCTAGCTGAAGTTGAAAAAGAAAAGAGAGGGGGAACTCACAAACTTGAGAGGCTGAGGGGACCAGGCAGGACTCTGAGGACATGCCACTCAAAATCAAAAAGGCTGCTTGCATCTTGCATCTCGGGTCTTGATCAAGCAAGTGCATTTAATAGACTCATCAAGATGGCGGACAGCAACAGTGAGGATTCCCCGAGGGTATTCGTGACAGTGGTGGTTGCTATGCAGCCAAGGAAATTAACACATGCCCGTTTCATCGTGTTCAGTCCCCAGCTCAACAGTCATCTCCTCGGGAAACTTTCTTTGACTTCTTCTGGGTAGGGTTCATTCAACATGCATGATATTCAAAAGATATATTAGTATCTACCATGTGTCAGGCATGTTCAGGGCACCAGATGCAGCCATAAACAAGATGGACATGATCTCTACCGTCAGGAAGTTTACCTTTCAGAGAAGCTAGATGATAAACAGAATGAAGAAGCACATAAGTTAATTTTAGGTAGTGTTAAGTACTAGATAGGGAAATCAGGGAGAGGTAAGAGAGTGCTGTGGATGGATAAAGGTGGAGTATTTAAGAGAGGCTGAGCAGGAAAGGTGTCTCTGAGGAGTAGAGGAAGTGAGCCATGTGGAGTATAGGCAGCAGGTGACCGCAAGTGTCTACACCCTGGGTGGGTAGGGGAGGGTGGGCTTGCCATGTCTGGGGAGCAGTAACAAGACTAGGGTGGCTGCAGGAGAGTGATCAGATAGAAGTGGGAGGAAACAGGTTCTGAGAGGTAGAGAGAGGGCAGCTCTCCTGGGACTTGGTCATGAAAAGACTTTAAAAACAAATAGATCTTAAAACAGACCAGGTTTTGTTTTTGTCCTGAAAATAGGAGATTCCAGGTCAAGAAGGTTTCTTCTGCTCTAACCCTTATGAAAAATAACCTGAAGCCCTTGTTCCCACCTTATAAAACCCACTGTTCTGCTATTTGCTAGTGGGATTTGAAACCAAATAGTGACAGAGTGATGCCAATGCCTAAAGTTTTGGTTAGTCTCTCAACTGAGAGGTTGATCAAAAGGGAGAATTGTTAAGTTTAGCCAAAAGCTGCCTTTTTACATACTTTAAAGGTTTCTCCATAAGTAGGGAACTGCGACCTAACTGGATGTGTAAACAGACTGTAACCCACTATTGTCCAAACAACTGAGTTTCAGCCAATCAAGGGTGGTCAAATGTTCAAACTGGGCTCAAGTAAGGCAAACACCAAGCTGTAATGGATCCAGCTGTTTCTGCTCCTCGCTTCCATTTTCTGTCTGTCGCTTTCCTTCTTCTGTCCATAAATCTTCTTTATGGTAGAAATGGAGCCTCTCCAAACCTGTTCCGGTTCGAGGTCTGCCCAATTCTTGAATCATTCTTTGTTCAATTAAATACTATTAAACTTTTTAAAAAAGGAGTTTGGGTTTTATTTCAACTGTGATGGAAAACCATTGGAGGGGTCTGAACAAAGGATTGACCTAACTTGATTTATGTTTTTAAAAAATATCACTCTGGATGCTGCATGGATTGTAGGAGTTCTGGAGTGAGGAGGGGATAGGGGGCACCTGGGAGGCCAGTTAGGAGGATATTACAATAATCCAGGTGGAGACAGGACAGGATGGTTACTTGGGTAAGGAGGTGATGGTGGAGGTGGTGAAAGTGACCAGTTTGGGGATGTGCTTAGAAAGTGGACTGCTCTGTACTTGCTGATGGATTTGATGTGAGGAGTAAGAGAAAGAAAAGAATGAGAGAGAAAGAATGACTCTTAGGGCTTTTACTTAGTCAACTTTAAAATTTGGGGATAATTTTAGAGTTATAGAAAAGTTGCAAAAATAGTACAGAGAATTTTGGTATATGCTTCACCTAGGTTGCACCAGTGGGCAAAGTCCTAGAGTTCTTTCTTATATTTTTAAAATTTTTAATTATTAGACATACATAGTAGGTGTATATGTTTCTTAGGTATATGGGACATTTTGACACAGGCATGCAAATATGCAATAATCATATCAGGGTAAATGTGGTATCCATCACCTCAAGCATTTATCCTTTGTGTGACAAACAATCCAATTATACTATTTTTTTACTTACTTAAAAATGTAATTTACTTACTTAAAAATGTACAATTAAGTTGTTGTTGACTACAGTCACCTCCTGTGCATTCAAATACCGTATCTTATTTGTTCTTTCTACTTTTTGTACCCATTAACCATCCCCATTACCTGCCCCCACACTCCCAGTACCCTTTCCAGCCTCTGGTAACCATTGCACTACTCTCTGTGTCTGTGAATTCAACTGTTTTCATTTTTAGCTCCCACAAATGGCTGAGAACATGTGAAGTTTGTCTATCTATGTCTGGCTTTTTCCACTTAACATAATGACTTCCAATTCCATCCATGTTGTTCCAAATGACAGGATCTTATTCTTTTTATGGCTGATTAGTACTCCATTGTGTATATATACCACATTTTCTTTATTCATCTGTTGGTAGACTTAGGTTGTTTCCAAATCTTGGGTGTTGTGAATAGTGCTGCAATAGACCTAGGAGGGCAGATATCTCTTTGATACACTGATTTCCTTTCTTTTGGGTATGTGCCTAGCAGTGGGATTGCTGGGTCACATGTTAGCTCTACTTTTAGTTAGAGTTTTAATATAGTATGGTTAACATGCTGGATGGAGTTAACATTTGTTGAGATGGGGAAGACGGAAGAGGGAGATATCTCTAGCTCTGCTTTGGCCATGTTAGCAAATCATTTCACATTCAGGTGGAAGTAGATATCAAACAGGTTGGTTAGATATATGAATCTGGAGTTCAGGAGAGAACCTGGGTAGTGGGTGCAGCTGTCGACATTTAGATAGTATTTAAGGTCACAGAATGCTCCAGTCTTTTATATTTGGTAATTTTCATAATAAAAAGTTCATTTGAAAATTGAGTCAGTTTAAGGAAATATGATTAAATAATAACTTAGGTCACACTTTTCTACAAATGACCAGTAGAAAATGTTTTAGGCTTTGCAGGCCATAGGATCTGTTGCAAGGACTCAACTCTCCCATTTTAGCACAAAAGGAGCTCTAGATAATGTATCAATGAATGGGCATGGCTGGGTTATAATAAAACTCTATGTACAAAAACTAGGTGGTGGACTGGATTTGGCTCACAGGCTGTACTTTGCCAATTCCTGGGCCCTACAATGTTGAGAGGTTGGGAAGATGAGGACAAACCATCAAGGAAGCTAAGAGGGAGCAACCAGTAGGGTAGCAGGAAAACCAGGGCAGTGTGAAGCCCAGGAAGGCAAGTCCAGGAAAGGAATTCTCCATCATGTCTGATGCTGGTAGGACAAGAAATGAGAATTGTCCTGTAGATTTGACAACACAGAGGTTGCAGGAGACCTTCGGTAGCACCATGGTGGCCACACCTGACTAGGATTTGTAGAGGAAAGAATAGTACAGAAGTAGGCAGGGTGGTTATAGCCAACTCTAGACCATTTTTGCTATAAAAGGGAACAGAGAGAAATGGAGAATTGTCTACAGAGGGACTTGGGAGTCACATAAGGGTTTTCATTTCTGTTTTTATGGTAGAAGCTATGCTTGTATTTTGAGGTGAACCTCCTCATGCTTTTACTATGGTTGTACCCTGTATACACTTCTTTCTTTCTTTATTTTTTTGAAGATAGGGCCTCACTCTGTCACCCAGGCTGGAGAGCAGTGGTGCAATCTCAGCTCACTGCAACCTCTGCCCTACCAGGCTCAAGAGATCCTCCCATCTCAGCCTCCTGAGTAGCTGGGACCACAGGCGTGCACCACCATGCCTGCCTATTTTTTTTTTTTTCTTTTCTTTTTCTTTTTTTTTTTTGTATTTTTAGTAGAGACGGTGTTTCACCATGTTGCCCCAGGCTGGTCTCGAACTCCTGAGCTCAAACGATCTGCTTGTCTCAGTCTCCCAAAGTGCTGGGATTACAGTACACTTCTACAATTAATTCTTTCACATTATCATTTGTTTAAAATCTGTGTCTTCTGTTAGCAGGGTTTCTCAGTCTTTGAACGTGACGTTATGGGCTAGGCAATGATTTGCTGGGGGAGGGCACCATTGCTGCTCATTAAACTACTAGAGTGTGGTACTAGATTTACTCTTCTTGGTCTCCCTGGTCTTTAATACTATGCCTGGCGTACACAGGGGGTGCCATAAGTATTTTGTTGAGTGAGTTGGTGAATAGAGGGGTTCCTTTACAAAGTACTGTTTTGATCATCTGATAAGAAAGTCACATGGTACCTGGGTGGCCTGAGGTAAAAGCAAGGCAGGTCTCCAGGGTTGAGTTTAGCATGCCTGATGTTTGCTGAGATTCAGGATTTCCAATTGCACTGGAGAGGATTCTGTAGTTATTAGCAAGAGGATGGCTAGCTACATTTAGCTGACATTTCTCATGCGGCTTCTGGACTATCAAGGTCTCTTTCTTCATGCCTCCTCATCTGCTTGGGAATGTTGCTTATGTAGTTTCTACAAGAGCAAGTGGACATGAGGGATGGGGAAGCTCTTTATCTCAAGCATGATTATTAAATGTGGATTCCATTATTTAGGCAAATGCTGTCTACAGACGCTCCAGGAGCCACCTCCCAACACCTGTCCTTCACCTCTTGCCAGAGACTCAAAGATGAGTGGACTTTCAGAGTTGGAACAATAATAATATTAGTAGCTGTCACTCTGAAATAGACATGGCAATTTACACTCTGTGGGGGAGTCTTTAGTCCCTCACTGGATAAGCACAGTGGAAGGCCACCTGTATGTGAAGTGATCTCAGTGGGAGCTAAAGATGGTGAGGAATAGGCTAAGTACCTTCTTCCCCTTGTACCACCCTCTGATGCAGACAAACATGACCTCCACCTTTAGGGGATTCTATAAAATGTTGTTGAATGGGCAGGGCGTGGTGGCTTATGCCTGTAATCCCAGCACTGTGGGAGGCTGAGGTGGGTCAATCACTTGAGGTCAGGAGTTCGAGACCAGCCTGGCCAACATGGTAAAACTCTGTCTCTACTAAAAATACAAAGATTAGCCGGGTGTGGTGGGGCACATCTGTAATCCCAGCTACTCAGGAGGCTGAGGCAGGAGAATTGCTTGAACCCGGGAGGTGGAGGTTGCAGTGAGCTGAGACTGCACCACTGCACTCCAGTCTGGGTGACAGAGCGAGACTCCATCTCAAAAAAAAAAAAAAAAAAAAGTGTTGTTGAATGAAAGGATGAGTGGATATGCATCCGTGCTCCCATCTTGTCCCTGTCTTCCTTTTATTTGTGTTTCTACCTGGCACCAAAGGTGTCCTGTAGCTGTCTCCAAGTAAGACTGAATTGATAAGAACTTATTACTCTAAAGGGAGAAGACAGAGTCCCAGTAATTGAATGCTATTCTTCTTTCAGTCTTTCCTGTATCACCTTCATGGATTTTGCCATATCAGGGTATCACCTACCTTAGGGATCTATACACTATGGCCTGCCACCTGTCTTTGTAAAGAAAGTATTATTAGAACAGAATTGCACCCATCTGTGGATGTGCTTTCTATGGGTGCTTTCGTGTTACAACAGCAGAGTTAAGCAGTTGCTATGGCGACCATATGGCCCATAAAGCCTAAAACATTTACACTCTGGCCCTTTACAGAAAAGCATGCTGGCCCTTGATGTACATTATTATTTAATCAATTTTTCTTTAAATCGACTCAGTTTTAGAATAAACTTATTATTATGGAGATTAGCAAACAGGCAAGAATAGAGAGAATGTGTAATGAACACTCATGTACCCACATTCAGCTTCAACTCATGGTCAATTTTTTTTTAAATGGCTCCATTAACATCTAAATAATATTAAAAACTGCATGTGTTTAATATACATAACTTGATGAGTTTGGATGTATGCGTGCGCCTGTGAAACCATAGCCACCATTGAGATAATAGATATATCTTTCACTTCAACAGTTCCCTTGTGTCTCTTCGTTTTGCTTTTGTTGTAGTGAGAACACCTGAGATGAGATCTCTCTTAAGAAAATTTTAAGGGCACAATACAGTTTGTTAACTATAGACACTATGTTGTCCAGCAGATCTCCAGAACTTATTCATCCTACATAACCAAAACTATCGAACAGCAACTCCCCATTTCCCTGCACCCCCAACCCTTGGCAATACCATTCTATTCTCTGTTTCTATGAGTTTGACTATTTTAGATATCCTGTATAGGTGGAATCATGCAGTTTTTGTCCTCTGTTACAGTCTTATTTCACATAGCAGAATAGTCCAGTTTCATCCATATTACTGCAAATAGAGGACTTTTTTTTTTTTTAGGTTGTACAATTTTCCATTGTATAAATATGTCACATTTTCTTTATTCATTCATCTCTCTCTCTCTCTCTCTCTCTTTTATTTAATTTATTTATTTATTTATTTTTTTGAGACAGGGTCTTGCTCTGTTGCCCAGGCTAGAGTGTAGTGGCACAATCTCAGCTCACTGCAGCCTCCACCTCCGGGGTTCAAGCAGTTCTCCCACCTCAGCCTCCTGAGTAGCTGGGATTACAGGGGCGTGCCACCACAACTGGCTAATTTTTGCATTTATAGAGATGAGGTTTCACCATGTTGGCCAGGCTCCATTCGTCTCTTGATGGACATTTGAGTTATTGCCATATCTTGGCTGTTCTGAGTAATGCTACAGTGAAACTTCTCTGAAGCAAAGGAAACAATCAAAGAATGAAAAGGTATCCTATGGAAAGGGAGAAAGTATTTGCAAATTATATATCTGATAAGGGGCTAATATCCAAAATATATAAGAAACTCCTATGACTCAGTAGTGAAAATTATTAAATGGACAATTAAAAAATGGACAAAGGACTTGAAATACATGATTCTTCAAAGAAGACATACAAATGGCCAACAGGTATTAAAAAGGTTCTCAATATCACTAATCATCAGGAAAATGCAACACAAAACCACAATGAGTGATTGTGAAGTCATCTCACACCTGTTAGGATGGCTGTTATAAAAATGACCACACCTCACACCTGTTAGGATGGCTGTCACAAAAATGACCAAAGATAACAAGTGTTGGCAAGGATGTGGGGACATTGGAACCCTTGTACACTGTTGGTGCTAATGTAAAATAATGCAGCTGATATGAAAAACAGTGTGGCGGTTCCTCAAAAATTTTTAAAATTTTTATTATAGGTTGGTGCAGAAGTAATTGCGGTTTTTGCAATTAAAAGTAATTTCACCAACCTAATAGAACTATCATATAATCCAGCAATCCCACTTCTGGGTACATATCCAAAAGAATTGAAATCAGGATCTCAAAGAAATATCTGTACCCTCGTGTTCACCCATGTTCATTATGGCATTATCCAAGATAGCCAAGTTGGGGACAATCTTATTTAAAAAAGAATTTTTTTTTTTTTTTTTTTTTTTTTTTGAGATAGAGTCTCACTCTGTTGCCCAGGCTGGAATACAGTGGCATGATACTGGTGCACTGCAACCTCCATCTCCTGAGCTCAAGCAGTCCTCCTGCCTCAGCCTCCCTAGTAGTTGGGACTACAGGTGTGTGCCACCATGCCTGGCTCATTTTTGTGTTTTTTTTGTAGAGATGGGGTTTCACCATTTTGCCCAGGCTAGTCTCAAACTCCTGGGCTCAAGAGATCCCCTTGCCTTGGTCTCCCAAAATGCTGAGATTGAAGGCATGAACCATCGCACCCCGCCCACTCTTGGTTTCTTAATACTCCCTCTTCCCTAATACCTTACCAACCCCCTGATTATTTTAATGCAAATCTCAGAACTTGTATCATTTTAATTTAAAGTTTCAGTAAGTATATTAAAAGACAAGAACTCCTGTATTGACTGTAACTACAATTTTATTATTCCTCTTAATTAATAATTCCTTAATATCATCCACTATCCTTAAATAGCTCAAGGTTTTTAAACACAAATATCTACTTAAGCTTCGTTCCAAGCAATAATTTGCTTGAAATTATGGTTCAGATATGCTATTTATATTTTTTAATATAGTAGAATGGCTCCTGAATTATTGAAAATGTAAGAGGAAAATGTATCCCTGCAGCATCTAAAATGATCTTGTACACCATCAGTATACCTCACACTGGAGTACACCACGTTAAGGAGGTCCTTAGCAGAAGGCGTTGTCCACTTTCTTCTTTGAAACCTGTGGAAGGTCTTACGGTGTCCTTGTTTTCACAACCCTGACAGAGTTAGTCAGTGCCTGGAGCAAACACCAGGGACATGCAAATCAACCATGAAGTCTGAAGGAACAACAACTTCATAGTCACCTTCACCAGCTCAACACAATTTACAGTACAATTAAGACTGACAAATCTAATTGGATAAACAGAAAATAGAATTAAGGTAATCTATCCTAAGTGTACCAAATTCCTATAATGAGTTGCTTTCAGCAGTTGTGGAAACATATAATTACCAAACAAATTACATGTTATTTTTATCTAAGAAGCTAATTAAGTGTTCTGTGTAAATTATTATGTGGTGGCACCAGGATCAGAGTTGTATTAAATACTTAATTGAAAAAGGGACGAGACCCGAGAATTTTACATGGGAATGCGATTGAGAGAGATCATAGCAAGAGGGTCTGATTCAGAGGCAGGGACTTGAGAGAAGCTGGGTGGAAATGGGAGAGAGTTAGGGTGTCTTTGGTTAGTTTAAATTTGTTTGTGTTTTTAGAGACAGAGTCTTGCTCTGTAGCCCAGACTGGAGTACAGTGGCATGATCTCAGCTCACTGCAGCCTTGAACTCCTCGGCTCAAGCGATCCTCCCTCCTCAGCCTCCTGAGTAGTGGAGACTATACCACCACCACACACCACCATGCCTGGATAATTTTTAAATGTTTTGTAGAGACAGGGTCTTGCTGTGTTGCCCAGGCTGGTCTTGAACTCCTGGCCTTGCATGATCCTCCTGCCTTGGCCTCCCAAAGTGTTGAGATTACAGGCGTGAGCCACTGCGCTTGGCCACTTTGGTTGGTTTAGCTTGAGCCTGAATGGTTGAATTTGAGTCAGGGCTCTGACATTTATGGAGCCTTAGGTCTTTTTAATTTATCTGTTCTTTAAACTTATGCTTCTTCCTAAATGTAAGCTGCAAGGCTCTGTATGCTGCAGCTAACCTAACCCTGGTTTTTTTTTTTTTTTTCTTTTTCGTAGCCCTTATATAACTTCCTTACTTTGCTCTCATTTCCTCATTTCCTTGTGACTCAGTAAATCTTCTGATATCTTCTTGTGGGTTCATGCTCTTTTGCACCCTGGAATGGTAAGAAATGGGCACTTTGGGATATTTCCTATAACTCAGAAAAGGTAGCCTGGAAGAATTTTGCAATGAAGCTTTGAGCTGGAATCAGCCTCAAGAAACATATCCGTGTTGAGTGTGATAGGAGAGGCAGAGCCTTTTCCTTAGTTGAGGCAGGTGAGGAGAGAGTGAAGTTGCTGCGTTTCCACCAGCTTAGACATAGTGCTGTGGTGGAAAGCACTCTCAACTGGAGTCGTAAGACCAGATTTATTGTCCCTGTCCTGCTGTTGGTGAGCAGTGTGACCTCTGGCAACGCATCACTCCCCTCTGAGCTCCGGTATCTCATTTGTAAAATGTGGAAAATAGCCCTTGGCCTATTTACCTCACAGAGGTGCTTTAAGGATGGCATGCCATAGTGTAAATGAACATCATCTGTAAAATCTCAATTTTTACAACAGAAAGATATGAAAAGATCTGGCATTACGGTTGTTATTTACCAATGGCAGCTGTAGGAAGTCAGACAAGGTGGGTGATGTAACCGAAAATAGCGAGAATCTTCCAGCCTGGCTAGATCCAGGTATCATTGGGATTCGGTCTCTCCTGCTTTTCCGCTTGATTCTTCTCTGTATTCACTGTATTTATTTTTTATTTTATTTTATTTTAATTTAATTTAATTTAATTTAATTTTTTTTTAGATGGAGTCTTGCACTGTTGCCCAGGCTAGAGTGCAGTGGCATCATCTCGGTTCACTGCCACCTCTGCCTCCAGGGCTCAAACAATACTCTTGCCTCCAGCCTTCCAAGTAGCTGGGACTACAGGCACATACCACCACGCCTGGCTATTTTTGTATTTTTATTAGAGATGGGGTTTCACCATATTTGCCATGTTGGTCTCAAACTCCTGACCTCGTGATCCACCCACCTCAGCCTCCCAAAGTGCTGGGATTACAGGTGTGAGCCACTGTGCCTGCCTATTTTTTATTTTTTTTGAGACAGTGTCTTGTTCTGTCTCCTAGGATGGAGTGCAGTGGCACGATCATGGCTCACTCCAGCCTCAACCTCCTGGGCTCAAGTGATCCTCCCACCTCAGCTTATTGAGTAGCTTGGACTACAGGTGCACACCACCATGCCTGGTTACTTATTTTTATTTTTGAAGAGATGGGGTCTCACTATGTTGCCCAGGCTGGTCTCAAACTCCTGGCTCAAGCAGTCCTCCTATCCTGGTCTCCTCCCAAAGTTCTGGGATTACAGGCATGAGCCACCACACCCAGCCTGTATTGGTTTTATTCAGGGACTGTCTCCTCACCCTGACTCCCAGTGTGGCAAGACAGTCACTAGAAGAAGTGCTGCATCTTTATTCTATCAGTTAAGTGACTGAGGGGAAACGGAGTGCAGAGTCCACTTCCTGGTAGCTTCATCAGAACTCCCAGAGCTAACTCTGATTGGACTCCTCTTACTCATGTGCCCATAAATAAACCAATCACATTGTTCAGGACAGGAATACACTAATTGACCAGGCTGGTCATGTGGATATCCTGAGAGCTGGAGATGCTGAGGTTGCCCCACTTGAGCTACATGGAATGAAAAGTGGGGACAGTTTGTTCCCCAAAAGTGCCAGAAGAAAGAGTATTTTCTGGACCGGAGAAAACCAAAGATCTCATTCTCCCGTAGGCTACCTATTTGAATTACAGTAGAAAAATTTAGTAGATTGAGAGTCGGAGAAGACTTGGATTCTAGTCTTGACTGTGTCACTATCACTCTGACCCTGGACATGTCACTTCTCTTTTTGGGAACCCAGTTTCCAAATCTTTGAAAGAGATTTGGGCCTGAATTATTTTGAAGTTCCTCACCTTTTCTTCACCAGGGTCTCTTCTTATCCTGTGGCTTTTTATCTTCATGGTATACTGTGTGTTTTGCCAGCGAAACAAAATACACTAAGTACTAATCGATTTTATTTAAAAAAATGAATTAACAGCATGCAGTCAATTGCCACTTAGAAATGCAGATCAACAGAACATAAGGTAACCAGTAGAACTACACTGAGTTATATATATTCCAGCCCAAAGTAAATAAACTTAATATTTCTTTAATCTTGCCTGGGTTGCCTGGGACAGCCTGATTACAGGGCAGAATTTGAATTATGCCAGGCCTTATGAAACATTCAGCATGGCTATAGATTCCTCTTTCTCATTTACTGGATCTCAGGTGCCTGTAATCCCAGCTATTCTGGAGGCTGAGGCATGAGAATCACTTGAACCTGGGAGGCGGAAGTTGCAGTGAGCCAAGATTGTGCCACTGAGCTCCAGTCTGGGGGATAGACTGAGACTCCCTTCAAAAAAAAAAAAAAAAAAAAAGATTATTTATCTCATCTGTCTGGGTTCTGCACATATTTGAATTTGCTGAACCTGATACAGACCAAATCAGTGTTTCCGAAACCTCTCTGATATTAAAAATAACCTGTGGAGCTCTTTAAACTTATAGCCTCTTGGGTATTCCCCCCAACCCCATTTTGATTCAGTGTATTTGGGTATGGTTGGATACGTGCCTTTTTAACAAGGTATCGCCAGGTGATTCTTATCTTAAAGAAAGTTTGGAAACGCTGGACTAAGTAACATCCAAGGCCTTACTACTCAAAGTGTGACCAGCCACATCTGTATCCCCTGGGGTGTCTTGCTTAAATTGCAGAGGCCAGGCCCTACCCAGACTGACAACTGGAATCTGCATTTTAACAATGGAAGCAGATTGGCTTTTGTTTTTAGTTGGCTTTTAATTTGATCTATTTTCTGTTTTCAACGTCATGAGGCTCTCAGCTGCCCCTCTTGTCCTAGGCCTCTTCAGAAGAGACATTTCCCTCTCCTCTCCTTGCCTCCCCACAGGGTATAATAAACACCTGTCGGGGTTTGTGGGGGAAGCTCGCCCTGACCTCCTGTTACTGAGACAGGAGATGCAAAAGTGTTCTGCACACAGCCTCTCAAAGCAGACTTGACCCCCAAGCTTCCACCCCTAGGTCTTGGGAAGAAATGGCCTCAGCAGATTCCAGGCCTCCAGGGCTGTCTGTTTCATGCTCTCAATTTTGACTTGGCCTGATCCGTGCTGTCTCCATCAGGTGTTCTGAGGCATTTCACACATGACTGGTCTTAGGCAACTGGGCCAAGCCTGTTCTGTTCTTTTTCAGTTTTCTTAATTGCAAGGCTGTTTGTTTCCCCACTGGAGAACTTCCATACCAAGAATTCTGAAATCTAGGTACTCAGGCCTTAGCGGATGATGTTCTCTCAGCACTTAATTCATTCATCATCTGGTAAACTATCCTCAAGCAATTCTATATTCGAGACATTCTGATAATGATGGCATAGTAATAATAATAGTTGGCATGTATTGAAATTTTATTATGTGCAAGAAGCTGTGCCAGGTACTTTAAATATCTCATTTAATCCTCACAGTAACTCTGGGATGCTGTTCTCACCCCCGTTTGACAGATGGAAAAGCTGAGGCTCATAGAAGGAAACAGAGTGCACAGTGTCTCTGATATGGTTTGGCTCTGTGTCCCCATCCAACTCTCATCTCAAATTGTAATCCCCACGTGTCAGGGAGGGGTCTGGTGGAAGGTGATTGGATAATGGGGGAGGATTTTCCCCTTGCTGTTCTCGTGATAGTGAGCGAGTTCTCGTGAGATCTGATGGTTTAAAAGTGCGTGTCAATTCCCCTTCTTGCTCCCCGTCCCGCTCCTTCTGCCGAGTGAGATGTTCCTTGCTTCCTCTTCGTCTCCCACTATGATTGTAAGTTTTTGAGGTCTCTTTCCCCAGCCTTGGGGAGCGGTGAGTTAATGAAACCTCTCTTCCTTATAAACTACTCAGCCTCTGATAGTTTTTTACAGCAGTGTGAAAATGGACCGATACAGTCTCACAGCTGAATAGTGATCGAATCTGGTTTCAAACCCAGCCCTCTCTGACCTCTGAGTTTTCAGTGTTAACCATGTCACACACTAATATGATTTAGGCTTTATGGAAGGAGCTCACTTTTCATGAAACATCTACAGAGCCTTTAATTTCTACTAATGCCATGAGGAAAGTGCCTTGCCCACCTGGGTGATGTCAGAACTAGGGTCTGGGAGTGGATTCATATGGTCATAGTCTCGTGGCCAGGGATTGGTAAAATCCAAATTTGGAATCTGGCTTCTGGCTAAGCCCAAAGTTCTTCCTGTCATCCCGGACGGTACAGCCCATTATCTCAAGGAGCTGGCCTCTCAGAGTCAGAGAGGTCATGTTCAGTATCTAGAAGTTTGTGACAAGTACTATGTGGCACATCCCTGGCTCTGAGGATAAAGTCATGACTCTTGGGTGAGCTCATGATAATGCAGGCTTGCATTACTTCAGTACTTACTTTGTGCTAAGCATGTCACACTCTCTCATTTAATGCTCTTAACCCTACAATTACCCCCATTTTACAGAGGAGGAAGCGATAGTGGCTCACACAGAATAGGTGCACAGTGAGTTTTTATTGAAAAGAAGAAAAATGGCACGTGAGTTGAATTAAGGAAATGTAGGCCAGGGCTGGGGCAGGAAGGCAAATGGTGGCCATAGGGCCAGCTCACGGGAATAATCGAGTGCCTGAATAAGGAGTCTGAACAAGGAGTCTGAACTTCGTCCTCTGTTTTGTAAGTAGCTAAGGAAGGGAAATGAAGTTCAGTGTGCAGGAAGGTCTGGAGGCAGGTGAAAGCATTAGGTCATTGCAGACCTCCAGGTGTGGGTGATATGGCTCGAACTAAGATGGAGAAAATAGGAACACCTGTCAGCATGTGTAGTGGGCAAGAATGTGACTTTAGGGTCACACCTGCTTACAATCCAGCCTCATCATTTAAGCAAGTTACTTTCTTCTCTGAGCCTCACTTTTGTTCTCTTTTTAAATGAGGATGCTACCACCTACTTATTAGGGTTGTGTAGCATGTGCTGTTGGGGCTTTCCCATGTGCCCGCAGTCCTTGCCTCCATATATGGAAGCCTGATCACTATGAACCCCTCCGACTCTGTCTTTTCTGGCTTTGGAAGCAGGTTTAGCCCACCTGCAGGGGAAGCAAAGGTGCTGGAAGCAGCCAACGGTAGGGATTTGTGGATAAGCACTCCAGTCCTTTGTTTTGTAGGCAGGATAACTGATGTAGAGTAGATACTTTATGCTATATCCCAGATGTGTCTCTAGTGATCTTAAGGCCCAGTTGCCCTAAGCAGTCTCTTAATTTAAAATCCACCATTTATTGTTTCCTTTTACTTCCCTGTCTCACTTCTCTTTACTCTTACCAGTGTTTCCTGGGATCATTTCTCAAACCACTGGGAGCTCAAATTCTTTTTCAGGGCCTCAGATCATAATAATGATAAAACCAAACACTGTATATAAAGTGCTTAGCACAGTCTTGTGGCCCAAGGTTAGTTCCCCGATAAATGGTAGCTGCTATCAGCATCAGCATCATCATCATTACCATCCTTGTGAAGGTGGAATGAACTTAGTCTTTCAAGACATTTTCACTGACAGATAAATTCATCCAAAATATGAAGAAAAATGTGAAGGAAAGGTCACCTAGAATATGTGGAGCAAAATATTGCAATGATTTCTTTTTTTAATGAGATAGTTTATTAATTATTAATCAGTATCTTTAACCTTTAGTCCTTGTCTAACACCATGGATAACAGGTCTACAATTGAGTATAATTAGCCAAATGCATCTTGCATCCTAAATTGGCTATTCTGAGTTACACAGTTTGATTTTCTTGGAAGGAGGACCTGGTTTCATTAGAACCTAGTTGCAAATGAGTCTCCTCCTTGAAGTTCCTGTTGCTATTTGAGCTTGTGTTTGTAGCTGGAGATTTACTCTTGGATTTTAGTTGTTTTAGCCTTCATCTGTTGAAGAGGTGAGATGATATTGTGTGTGTGTGTGCTGGAGGTTATGCTTCCAATATTTACAACATTGGCTTTCCAAAGCAGAAGATGATGGGCTTTCTGGGAGGGTGGTTCAATAGGAAACCTTCAGAACCAGTGGGGTTGGTTGGTGGAGCAGAGGGTGGAAGGGAGAGTGATGGAAAGTAGAGTGATGGAAAGTAGAAAGGATAAGCCCACTTTATCCTTTAGACTTGCCCACTTAACTTATATGTGTTTATCTGGACCTGGGCCCAGGGGGAGGAGATAGAGAAATGCATGAGAGGCTGTCTTGAGTGTTAGGGACGGAGCATGATGAATGCAACACCTGTCAGTTCTATGTGTCAACTTGGATGGGCTACAGTCTATAGTTACCTAGTCAAACTCTAATGTAGGTGTGTTGTGAAAGTGTTTTGTAGATGTGATTAAAGCTTATAATCAGGTGACTTTAAGGGAGATTATCTTACGTAATCTGGGTGGGCCTGATTCAATCACAGGACTTAAGAGTAGAGCTGAGGCTTTTGAAGAATAAATTCCACCCAAGGAGAGAAGGTTTAGTTCATGCCCGGAAGTTCCAGCCTGCCCCGTGGATATTGGACTTGCCTAGCCATTCCCCACAATCATGTGAGCCAATTCCTTGTCATATGTTTCTTAATATATGTCTCCTGCTCGTCTGTTCCTTTAATTGAACCCTCAGTAATACAGATTTTGGTGCCAGGAATAGGGTTCTATTGTAACAAATACCTTAAAAAGTGGCAGTGGCCTTGGAATCGCGTGTTGGGCAGAGGCTAGAAGAATTTGGAGACACATCAGAGAAAAAGACTAGACATCCTTCAACAGACTGTGAGTGGAAATATGAATGCTAACAGCTCTGTTTCTGGGGACTCAGAAAAAAGTAAGTAACATGTTAGAGAAAGGATATATCATTTTAGAGAATACGTAAATCATCATAAACAGATTTTTGGTAGAATTATGTTTGTTAAAGGCACTACTAGTGAGGGCTACCTAAGAAGGAAATGTTATTGAAAACTGGAGTAAAGGACATCCTTGTTATACAGTGGCAGAACATTTATCTGAATTACATGCTACAGTTGTGTGGAAATCTGAACTTGAAAGCAATGAACTTGGTAGTGTTGAAGGGGCAGCCTGGATTCTTCTTACTCCTTTTAGTAAAATGTGAGAGGAAAGAGATAGATTGAAGGAAGAACTGTTAAGCAAAAAGAAACCAAGATTTGATGACTTGGGAAATTCTCAGCCTATCTGGATTGCAAAAGATGCTAAAATTAGGAGATTTACTATCAGGAAAGCATGTCAGGAAAGGGTATGGCTGAATAGCTTTTTTTTGCTAGTTCCTTGGAAAGATAAAAAGTCCCAGTATTCAGCCACACAGAGGGCTGTTTGAAGAGATTAGGTATGAGACTCATGTACCCCTTGGCCATTTAACCAGAAGTGAAGAATAGATATTAGGATTATCCAGGAAAGGACTGTGAATAACCTTTTTTTGTCTGATGGAGTGAATCCCCATGACATACACAGGAGACCCATGAGGTTTTTGAAATTTCCTACCAGCATAAACACAGGCAATTTGGACCCAAGGGAACAGAGAAGATAGAATGAAAGAAGGCCCGTTACACTCCCCAAATTATTTTATTATTATTTTACTTTAAGTTGTAGGGTATGTGTGCACAATGTGTAAGTTTGTTACACAGGTATACATGTCCCATGTTGGTTTGCTGCACCCATCAACTGGTCATTTACATTAGATATTTCTCCTAATGCTATCCCTCCCCCAGCCCCCCACCCCACACACAACAGGCCCCAGTGTGTGATGTTCCCTGCCTTGTGTCCAAGTGTTCTGATTGTTTAATTCTCACCTATGATATAATCCCCAAATTTTACAGGCAGGAAATGACTTAAAACTCTTAGGCTGCAAACACATGTTACCCTTCATGAGAAAGGACTGGTTGCTCAAAAGGTAGAGCCTCAAGCTCAAAGGACAGAGATGGGAGAGGATTATTTCTAGACGTTGCAACCTAGTGTTTACCTAACTGAATCTCTCCTCTCCTTTTTTTTTTTTTTTCTTTCTGGAAACAGTGTCTCACTCTGAAGGCCAGACTGGAGTGCGGTGGTGTGATCACTCCTCACTGCACCTTCAACCTCCTGGGCTCAAGTGATTCTCCCACCTCAGCCTCCTGAGTAGGTTGAACTACAGGCATGCGCCACCATACCCAGCTAACCTGTTTTTGTATTTTTTTTCTTTAGAGGTGGGGTTTCACCACATTGCCCAGGCTGTCTCCAATGTCTGGGCTCAAGTATTCCACCCACCGTGGCTTCCCATAGTGTTAGGATTACAGGCATTAGCCACTGCATCTGGACTGCCTAACTGAATTCCAAAATTGCTTGGATGTGGTGACTTGTTTTTTCTTTTCATTGTTTCCTTTTTTGATCAAAAACGCCTATAACTGGTATCCCATGCCTGTTCCACAATTACATGTGGGGAGCAGATAATCCGTTTTCTAGTTTTACAGGTCCACAATTGGAGAGAAACTTTGACCCAGGAGGGATCATGCTCAGATTCTTATAAGTACTTGATTTAGGTGATTGAGATAAGATTTTAGACATTTGAGCTGATGAGATTTGTTTATTTATTATTTATTTATTTATTTTTTTGAGACTGAGTCTCACTCTGTCAACCCAGACTGGAGTGCAGTGGCATGATATCAGTTCACTGCAATCTCCACCTCCCAGGTTCAAGTGCTTCTCATGCCTGAGCCTTCAGAGTAGCTGGGATTACAGGTGCATGCCACCATGCCTGGCTGAGTTTTGTATTTTTAGTAGAGACGGGTTTTACCATGTTGGCCAGGCTGGTCTCGAACTCCTGACCTCAGGTGATCCACCCGCCTCGGCCTCCCAAAATGCTGGGATTACAGGTGTGAGTCACTGTGCCTGGTCTGATGAGATTTTGATGAAAATTTTGGACTTTGAATTGACACTATCATGAGTTACTTTTGGGCAGATGGGGTGAATCTTTGGGAAGAGGGTGGCCTGGCAGGCAGAACTACAACTTCTCAAAGATGTTCACCTTCTAAACTCTGACACCTTTGAAAATGTTACGATTTATGGCAAAAGGGATTTTGAAGATGTGATTAAGTTATGGATCCATCTTGAGATGAGAGCCTCATCCAAAATTATGTGGTGGGTCCAATATAATCATGAGTGTACTTATAAGAGGCAGGCATGGAAGAATCAGAGAAGATGTGACCATGGAAACAGAGTTAGAGCTATGTGGCCACGAGCTAAG
Source organism: Theropithecus gelada (assembly GCF_003255815.1). Lineage (NCBI taxonomy): Eukaryota > Metazoa > Chordata > Mammalia > Primates > Cercopithecidae > Theropithecus > Theropithecus gelada. The sequence goes on from NC_037688.1 coordinate 72,553,238, forward strand.
GAATGTGGGCAGACTCTACAAACTGGAAAATAAAAGAAATGAATCCTCCTCTAAAGCCTTAAAAGGAAGCAGTAGGAAGCCCTGCTGGTCCATTTTAGATTTCTGACCTGCAGGACTTTAATTTTACATCGCTCTAAGCTGCTAACTTTGTGGAAATTTGTTACAGCAGCAATGGGAAGCTTATAACCTGTTAAGTGCCACGTCTTCTGCTACACTGCTTAAACATATTATTTTGCTTCTTTCTGCAGTCCTTCAGGACATAGGTATTAAAATCCCCACTTTATGGTTGTAGAAACAGAGGCATTGAAAGTTCACATAGCTTGCCTAAAATGACAGATCTAGTTAGTGGTGGCTATGGGATTTAACTCCACGTCTGAATGATTCCAATGTCTATGGACTAGGTCTTGCATGATAAATGTCAAGGGACATGAGAAGTAGGTAAGAAAGCCATCACGACAGTTCAATGTGTGGCTTTACATTAGACGTAGGATGACCTAGTGGTAAGGGGTATAGCACCGTTTAGGTGCACTGGAGACATGTTGCATGGCCCCAGATCCAGCTTTGCCACCTGTTAGTGTCTGAGTTGACTTTGGACAAGTTATTTCACATCTGTTCTTTTCTTTTTTTTTTCTTTTTTTTCTGAGACGGTGTCTTGTTCTGCTCATTCTGTTGCCCAGGCTGGAGTGCAGTGGCACGATCTCAGCTCACTGCAACCTCTACCTCCCAGGTTCAAGCGATACTCCTGCCTCAGCTTCCTGAGTAGCTAGGATTACAGGCATGCACCACCACGCCCAGCCAATTTTTGTATTTTTTAGTAGAGATGGGATTTCACTATGTTGGCCAGGCTGGCCTCAAATTCCTGACTTCAAGTGATCTGCCTGCCTCAGTCTCCCAAAGTACTGGGATTACTGGCATGAGTCACTGCGCCCAGCCTATTTCGCTTCTCTGAACCTCAGTTTCCTCACCTATAAATGGAGATTATAATAACACTTTTTTCTAGGGATATGGAGCTTAGAGGAGAATAATGGTGGTAAAATGCTTAGTGCAGTGCCTGACACATCATAAGTGCTCATAAGTAAAATAATAACAGTAGTAATAATAATAATAACATGCTAATAATAATGGTGAATTATTCTTCCTGCTGTGCCACTCTAGGCAGAGCGATATTAGCAAAGAGAATACAAGATCCATGGTGGATCAGGGGCACAAATGTGTTACAAGCAAAGAGAACAGCAGGTACTCAGGCCATTGCACATGACGTGTTCTCCATACGAACTGCTCTTCCCAACCTCTTAAACTGGCTACTCCCATTCAAAAGCCATGTCTCCCAGGAAGTTTTCCCTGATCTTCTTGGCTGAAACAGACACCTTTTCTCTGAGGGCGTATCACAGGAAGTACTTTCCTACTCTGGTCTTATCAATGCGTTCGAAGCCTCTCTCATTAGCCTGGAAACTCCGAGAGCAGAGGTGACCTCTGTCCCTCTCTTATTTATTGTTACACCCTGAGCATTAAAAAAACAAATGGGATAAGTGGTGAGAAGAGACTGGAGTGGCAGGCCTTGGCCATGCCGGGAGGGACCCTTTAGCCTCCAGCTTCCCGACAAATTTCCCCCGAGTTGGTTTGCGTTTTCTTTGTAACTGAGAACAGCCCAGGGAAAGGCATGGATATGGGGGACCTGCAGAGATGAGACTGGTTGCTTTGCATCTCCATGGCCTCTCACTACTGCAGCCCACTCTACATGCTGTTCTGGGCCTCATTAAAACCTGTTCTCCACCAGCCTCTGTGTTTAATATTTATCGATCACCTACAGCATGCAAGCTGGTCAATAAGTGTTTTCAGAAGCCTCACTCCACGCCATCTTGATCAGCCCCTGCCGCTATTTTCCATCATGCCAGCTCTTGAAACCTTGTGGATGTGCCTTGAATTTTTTTTTAAGTGCTTTTCTAACAAAAGTCCCGACTGCAGAAATGCAAAAGCTGAAGTTCCATTTCATTTGCCTCCTGAACCTTGAAGGCACTGATTTTTATACTGCTGCCTCTGTCCCTCTTAGTCCTCAGTCCCCACACCTCTCAGGATAGCTGAAGAGATGAGCCTGTGTTTGGCTCTGAGTTCCAGCTCCCTGGCAGCTATATCTGTGTTAATAGCATCTCCTTTAGCGTAATCCATTTGACTCCCCCAGCTGTTTACTTTCCTGGGGACCTGCTTGAGCTAGTCTGCTCCCGAACTTCCTTAATGAAGACATGACAGTGGGTGGCTGGAGACGGGAAGTTGCAGGAGAAGCAAGAAAGGGAGAGAGAGTCCCCTGGGTTATATCCCTGTTATTCAACATTGTTGAATTAGATCTCAACATTCCATCATGTGATGTTTGGATGCTGGGAGGGGAGTTAAATATAGAATTCCTTCTTTTGGCATTTCAGAAGGTTTATATAATGTCCTGTTCCTTTTGACAGTGGGGAGAAAGTGAATAGGATGGCTTGGAAGATGGGTCTGTGTCCGGAGCTCCATTTAAAGTAAAGTCTACTCAGCAGCCTGACCCATCTGCCTACTCAGGGGGATAGTCAGTGAATCATGTTTGCAAAGGTGCAGATGCCCTTTTGAGCCCAAGGATCTGCTCAGCTCGAAAATTCTATTAATTCTAAGATTCTACAAGTAGCCTTCACAAGAGTGGGTGCTGAAAATAGATCAGCCATGTGGTATGCCCTGAATTTGCCTGGGTTACTGATTTGATTTTCCCCTCAGTGTTTCCCTGAACCTGGCCTGGAAATTCAGCTTGCTTTACCATTTGAACCCTGCCCTGGAGTCCCAGGGACCAGCGTCCCAGGTCTGCCTCCATCATTTCCCAGCCATGTAACCTTGAATGAGTCTCTTGGCTTTTCTGAGTCTCATTATCTTTAGCATACCTCTCTCTCCTCCTTCCTTTCCTGTCTTGGTAAATGACCTCATTTTCCATTTAGCTGTTCAAACTACAAATCTACAAGTCACCTTTGATTTCTCTCTCCCTCTTACCTGCTATGTAGAAACCATCAGCAAGTGCTTCTAGCTCTGCCTTTAGCACAGATCCATGAAACATGCTTCTACCTTCACTGCAACTCCTTATAAAATCTGCATTCAGTGACAGCAGCATCTTCTAAACTGGTCTCTGCTTCCAGCCTTGACATCCTACGATCAATGCATGACCTCACTGGTTGAGTGATTAAGAACAATGACAAAAACCCATATCTTGAATCGCATGCATCTTTATTAAAATCTTCCTCCAGCCTTCTATTTTACCTAGAATTAAAATCAATTTCTTGCTGTGGCCTAGAAGGAGTGCCATAATCTCCTGCTTATATCTCAGACCAAATCCTGCTGTCTTTTCCCTTGGTCCTTTTTCTTTATCTTCCTGGAACTTTCCTCACACTCATCTTTGCACTTTGCTTGGGAATTTCTTCCCCTGGACCTTTCTGTGGTTGTCTTCTCACCATTCAAGTTTCATCTCAAACATTGCTGCCTGTCACAGGCTGTTCATGATCATCCAGGTTCAAGTAGCCTCCACTCCAGCCACTATCCCATTACTCAGCTTCATTTTCTCCTATAGCCTAGCTCTATCTAAATATTATTTGGGGTGTGTGTGTGTGTGTGTGTGTGTGTGTGTTTAATCAAATTCCTCCCGTTAAAGCATGTGTCCTTTGAAAGCAGGCAGATTGGTCATTTCTGTATCTTAAGGGAGTCATCACCAGCCTGGGCAACACAGAGAGACTTTGTCTCTACTAAAAACTAAAAAAACTTCACCAGGTGTCATGGCTTACACCTGTAGTCCCAGCTACTTGGGATGCTGAGGTGGGAGGATCACCTGAGCCCAGAAATTTGAGGCTGCAGTGAGTTCTGATTGTACCACTGCATTCCAGCCTGGGCAATGGAGCCAGACCCTGTTTCAAAAAAGTCATGCACATGTAGGTGCTTAAAAAAAAGGTGGTGTACATAGTAGGTGCTTAATATCTGTTAAACAAATGGATAAAGATTGGTTATGGGGATGAAATAAGAGTGTGCCATACATGCTCGTGTATACAGACACAGTCATGCACATATGTGCATTGAAACTGCCATGGTAAGAAATGCTATTGTTAATAGCTGGGAGCCAGACTTCCCATGACTCTCCAGTTGCATCAGGCCTCCCTTGACTACATTATGCTCCTGAGAAACTTTTTCTGCCCTTTATTGAATTAAAATACTTTAACTTCTCAGCTATCTCATGGATCTTTGCATCTGTTTTGCATCTGTTTCTTAGCAGCCTAGCTTGGCACATGGTGCTTTTTAGAGACATTTAGCATGTAAAGATATTTATAAAGGAGGGATTCTCTTCTATTTTTGCCCAGTCATCTGTTGGAGAGAGGGGGAGCAGCAAGCAGGCCCACATGATTCATGCTCTTGCCTGGAGGGTGCTGCCCACCTCTAGCTTGAAAGAGTGGGGTGTCAGGAGCCCTCTGCATTCCAAGGCTGGTTCCTGTGAATGGAGCATCTACAGTGGTGGTTTGGCCAATCCCAACATTCTGTAATGGCCTCTTCTTTATGGTTCATATTTCCCAGATAGGTTAATATTATAGTTCCTTCCATCAGAATGTCCTTAAGTGTAGACCTGCAAAGTTGAGGGGCACAGTTTATAAAACCATTTCTGACATCACTTCCAAGATTGAGGGCTGCCAAGACCACCCTTATCTTTGATAATTCACTAGAAACTCACAAAACTCACTGAAAGCTGTTACACCCACGGCTATGGCTTGTTATAGCTGAAAGATACAGACTAAAATCAGCCAAAAGAGGGACACATAGGCAGAGTCATGAAAGGTCCAAATGTGAGTTGCCAGTGGTCCTCTTCCTATGGAATCATGGACAGTGCCACCTTCTCAGCAACAATGGATGAAAATAAGCATGGAACTTTGCCAGCCAGGGAAGCTCACTGAGCCTTGGCATGCAGAGTCGTTTTTGGGGTCTGCTGTTGGGTTCTCACATGGCTGACCTCGGCTTCCAGGTCCTCTGGAAGTTGAGTTCATGCTATATGATTCTAAGCCCCCACTCTAAATCACACTGTTAGACTCTCTGGTGTACCCAAGTCCCCCGCAAGCAAAAAAACACTCCTATCTAGGCATGGCATTCCCAGGGCTTAGTAAGACACCAAGGGCAAAGACCAGACTTCTTTTTGGGCAAGGTTTAATTCTTTACTATGTAAGAGCTCAACTTGATACTCTTGGTATGGATGACTTATGTAGATAGCAGTGGTGCTGGCCCTCCTCTAGCTTCTAGTACCTGAATTCATCCATCAATTCCACAAATATTTATTGATTGTGAGCTAGGTGCCAGGCTCTGTGCTCGCTGCTAGGGATACAGTGGTGAAGGACATAGTTCATGCTATGAAAAGGCTGGGGAGACAGATAAACAGGCAATTATTCTTATACATAATTATACCATCATGATACTAGAAATGATACTAAAGGCTCTTGCTGCACAAGGGTGGCTGGCACAGTTGCTGGTGAAGACCTCCTAGGGTGGTGGTAGTTAGGCTGAGATTGGAAAGATGATTAGAAGTTGGCCAACTAGGGTGGAGTATGGGGGTAGGGAGGTAGTGTTTAGGTGGAGGAATAGCACGTGTAGAGGTTGAGTGATGAGAAAGTTCTTTAGGATGGTAAGGAGCGCCACATTTTCTTGGATGCCACAGCTCACAGGTGATTCTTCTTGAACATACAACCAATAAACACCCAAAGACTTTCTTTTCTCATCTCGTACTAAGGCAGGTGGATTTTTTTTTTTTTTTTTTTTTTTGAAGACTGAGTCTCGCTCTGTTGCCAGGCTGGATTGCAGTGGCACGATCTCAGCTCACTGCAATCTCTGCCTCCCAGGTTCAAGCGATTCTGCCAAGGCAGGTGGATTTTGAAATAAAGAAAATGGGGTTCATGAGAGAAATTGTTGTCACCTGTTGCTGTCAGGAAGGCTTTTAGACTAAAAAGAGTGGAGCTAATGAAAGCAGTTGGATGGGGCAAGAGTATGAGCATTGGCTTTCAGTGGCTTAGGGCAGCTCCAACTCCCCCAGAAATGACTCTTTGTTTACGGTGGGCTCAGGACTTCAGAGTGTGACCCAGAAGGTCCTCAGACCTGGTAAAAAGCATAGACTGGTGCTGTAGGCCAAAAGACAAGGTTTATAAAAGCAGAAGGATTTCTGAGACATTTTGGACATGTGAGCAGGTGACTCATAGACGTTCTAGAAACCATATTTCAAAGACAGTATTTTTGGCAGAATCAGATGGTTGCTTTGTGGTCCTTTCAGGGAGTTCCAGAAACAATATAAAGAAAATTAATAGAAACTAACAAATGGTAGGGAAAAAAGTTGGTGATACTTGCCAAAGGGTTACTATCTTTAATTCACAAAGATGACTTACAAATTAAGAAAAAGACAAAACACCCTAAAAGAAAAATGGAAGTGGAAAAATTATCATATGATTAGAGAATAAAAACTCAATGGCTAATAAATGCCCAAGAAAATATTAAGCCCTGCCAATACTGTAAAATATTTGAAATAAGATAGCGAAACTGACTGGGCACTGGCTTTTGCCTATAGTCCCGTAATTTGGGAGGCAGTGGCAGGAGAATTTCTTGAGGCCAGGAGTTTGAGACCAGTCTGGGCAATATAGCGAGACCCCCGTCTCTACAAAAAATAATTTTAAAAAATGAGCCGGGCATGGTGGTGCATTCCTGTAGTCTGTTTCTTGAAGCCTGAGGCAGGATCACTTGAGCCTAGGAATTTGAGGCTGCAGTGAGCTCTGATTGTGCCACGGAATTCCAGCCTGGGTAACAGAGCAAGATCCTATCTCAAAAAAAAAAAAAAAAAAAAAAACAAAAAACAAAATCCATCAACTAGCACAAAAATGTTGTTGATGAGACTTTGCATTCTTATAATTAAGAAAAGCAAAATGAAAATTCAGTAAGCAAAACAGTGCAATTGGAAGGAGCGCTAAGCCTCCCTACTTCATTTTGGTGAAAGCAGGGAGTCGGGAAGGAGTCTGGGGCTCCTCCTGTCTGTGTCCTCATTTTGTCTCCCACCCCCTCCCCACTGGCCCCCAGTTTTCTTGCAGGTGTGAGTGTGTCAGACCTCCTTCTGTTCTGAGTGGGAGAGAACTCGCTGTACTCCACGGAGCTGAGTTTGGGGAAACACTGGCCCTTAAGCATCCTCCCACCCAGCCTTTACCCCCAACTCTCTCTCCCTGTAGGACGCCTGATTTTCTTGGCAGAGGAAGAAGCTACCCTCCCTCCCCTTTCCCAGGGCTCTGTGGTAGGCAAGGCAGCCTCTTCCTCTGGGCCATCCAGCCTCCTGTAGGCCTGGGGCTTAGCAAAACAGCCAGGGAGAGGGAGATTGGGGACAGTCTTTTTTTTTTTTTAACTCCCACCGTGAACAGTGTGAGGATGATGCCTTAGCTCCGTTGCTTTGCTGTCAGCCTTCAGACTTGCTGGAGGAGAATCTCTGCTGAACCCTGTCATGTCTTGGATTTGTGTAATTGAGGGAGGCCTCCCAGGCAATTTAAGTAGGGATTTACTGATTCCTTGGGAGTGCTGAGCTTGTAGTGGAGAAATGGTCTACTCAGTAGTGTATTTACTCGACTTATCCTAACAAGAGCCTTTCCACTTGGGATTGCTCTGTCCAGCATCCCTTGGGACTTCCAGGGAAAGCCAAATATTCTTTGCTGCCTCTGCTGCTTCGACAATAAATGTAAAAAGTTTGAAAAAGTCCCATACTGGGGTTGTGTCTCCAGGGTCAAAGACCTCGAATCTCTCGTAAGAAGTAGAAGGCATCAAGAGGTCAAGTTCTGACTCCATAGTCTCAGGACACTGTGGGACTTGATTGCTGCAGTGTGCAATTGATGGTTTTGTAAGACAGATGTATTTAAAACTCTTTGATGGCATCTTGTAGCCTTTGGAATAAAATTCAGCATCCTCACCATGGCCTATGAAGAGACCCTGCATGATTTGGGCACTATGTGCTTTTTTGGGGCTTTGTTTGCTGTCATTTTCCTCCTTGTTCTTTCCAACCCCCGGGGTTTGTAGTCATGTTTCCCTATGCATGGAATGCTCTTCCCACTATTCTGCACTGGTTGATGACGACGACTTCAAAACTTGGCTTAAGGGTCATTTCTTTTGAGAGGGCTTCCTGACAGACCTGCTAACCTTTTCCAGAAGAGCCCTCATGTCATTAGCTGTACCATATGTTCATTTTCATGGTTTTATCTCTTCCATGAAATGGGTGCTCTGTGGGTGTAGGACCTCTGCTGTCTCGTACAACACCTGACACATGGGCCAACTTAAAAATATGAATGAATGAATGAATGAATGAATGGACAGCTCTCTAGGAATCAATTATGACTGTATCTTTCCCTGCCATCTCCCAGCTCTGTCTCACCTGGACCACCTGGAGAAACCTCTTGCATCCCATAATTTCAGTTCCCCTGTCTGTATCTGAGGCTATGGAAAAGCTCTTCACCCAAGCTCCAAGGAATCCTGCCCTTTTCCACTTGCCCTGGATAAGCAAAGAGTTTTCAAGGCTAAGTTGCCAGTTATGTTGGCTTCTTCTGTTTGCTCTTGGGAGGATAGGATTTTGATTACAAGCATAACAGCCTCCAATTATTGAGCATCTACTGCACACAGGGCAGGTACTTTGCCTACATGATCCCTGATCTTCATAGTATCCCTACACGGTAGGTTTTATGATCCCCATGTTGCAAGTAAGCAAACAAAGGATTTCAGAGGTCAGTTTGCACCCTGGGCCACCTGACCCCAAGACTGGTGCTCTTTTTCCCCTATACATCGTGGTCTAGGTTTTGGAACACACACCGGCAAGCACACGGCCCTTCTCAAACTGTGACAATATGGTGCACTGAAAGACCTCGCTTTTTTAACAATCTATGCTGATGGGCTGAGTTGTGAGGGTCATAAGCTTGCAATTTTGTTTCATCTGGGGACTATTCTGGGTTTCTTCTGTCTGGAAAGAAGGTAAGCACAACAAAGGCTCTGTGAGGGATCATTACACCAGGGCAGAAACAGCTCACCTCTTGAATGTTCTTGTGCCATACAGTGTGCCAAGTGACTTATACATATAGCTTTATGTAACCCACAGAGCAGCTCTATTTGTATTATTTTGAGCACTATTCTGCAAATGAGGAAACTGAGGCACACAGTAAGAAAGGGTAAACAGTGGAGGCTGGATGCAAACCCAAGTAGTCTGACTACATAGTTTGAAAGCTCAGCCACCAGGTACCTACCAACCAGCTAAATAGATCCTCACCATTCAAAGTGTGGTCCATGCACCAGCAGCTTTGACATCTTCTGAGAGCCTGAATGCAGAATCTCAGGTCCCAGCCAGACTGACTGAGTTAGAATCTGCCTCTTAACAAGATCCCTCGCTGATTCGTGTGCATGTTAAAGTTTGAGAAGCACTGCCCCAGAAATTCTACAAATATAAAGTAAGTGCCATTTTCCTGAAGTCAAAAGCTGGAGATTTAGGGCATCAGTGTTCTTAGAAACAACGTGCAACTTCAGTATCTTGCAGACTATGGCATCGACAAGGAGCGGCTCCTTTGCTTGAAGGAATTAGTGATGACAAATTAATTTAGTATTTTCAACAAAAATAAAAGCAAGTTGAGCTTGCATAGTTGATCCAAGGCTTTAAAAAAAAGAGGCCGCTTCAGCCTGCAGGATGTTGTTGACAGAGTATTACATCGAAGCAAGCAGGGAGCCCCGAGCCAGGGTTGCTGAAGTGGCCCTGTTGAAGGTGAAGTTTTGGCAAACAGAATCTAGGGATTGAAAAAGTAACTCCTTCATTAGATCTGCCTGGAATTTACACATCTGCAAATGTGAGAGGACAAAAAGGACTTTTGATCCAAGAGAGATTGGCCCCATCTCCCTGTGCTGGGAAAAAACTTTGATTTCCTTCTTTGATGTGAAGCATTGCCACTGCTAGCTATATATTTGCTCGTAGTCACTGGACAATGTATTCAGCTCTAGTTCTTTATTAGGTCCTCATGGCTGCTTTCTTAGACACCGTAATCCTTAAAAACAAGGAGAATTTTATATTTTTAAAATCTTTTCCAGCCTATAAATGCCCCAGGGACCTGGAGATGTACATGTGGACTTTATCAATGATGTGTGTCATTCTGTTTGAGTCAAAATAGTGAATGGTTGCATGGACTATAATTGATATTGTATATTTCAGAGTCACCTCATTTTTGGGGAAGGAATATGCTGATTATGCGTCAATTTCCCTCAGGTTGGCTCTCTAGCACCCTTTTCATATTTCTTTGCTACTTCCTTTCATCTTGCCAGGTTACATTTAACAGGATATTCATCTAATTCCTTTTTTAAAATTTTAATGCTCCCCATTTTTTGGGGGGAGACAAAAAGAGCCTTTTAGGAAATAAGCATCAGAATCAAAGCAGAAACTTTCTGGGAGGAATCTGACAGCCACATGTCTCTAATGACCTTCAAAAAGATCACATGCTCCAGGCAATTACAGGATTTGGGAGAAAATAGCTCATTCTGAATAGCCGAACCTGCTGCAATGTTCATCACTTTGCAACCATGCCCCTATCTCCCCCCTTTTGCAGCTTCCTTACCCAGGAGTCTCCTGAAAGATTTCACTTGGATTAAAACTCCTCCAGCTTTAGCAAACTGCAAAGGGGACAGCTGATACTAAAAAAGGGGATCTTGTGCACAGTGCCAGGTTTCTCCTGTAGCCAGAGTTTTTTTGGCTCTGGCTACAGAAGGTGCATAATGCATTCTGACTCATGGCCAAATATTATCAGGGGACTTTGCTGCTCAAGCTCTTGAATATGGGTGCAGCTGGAAAAATAACCTGTTTGTCAATAGGTTACCAGTTTCACAACTGATAATGCCCAGAAGGGCACTGAATAAACTTCAGTGGGATCCATGCTACTTGGTGCTTGAAGTTCATCTCACGTGAAGCCTTTGTGAAAAGAGTATTAAGGAACCCAGAAACAATCTTTTCCTTTATTTTAATTAGACCATGCTTCTCTCTTGTTTGCAGGGCTATATGAGATTTTATGCAGATTTTTAATGTTTTTGCCTGTCAGTATTTCCATTATTTGAAATCTTTCATATTAAGTGAAATTAGCCAAGGCCAGTGCTATATTAAAGTATCAAAACTTTTTTTTTTTTTTTTTTTTTTTGAGACGGAGTCTCGCGCTGTGTCACCCAGGCTGGAGTGCAGTGGCGCGATCTCGGCTCACTGCAAGCTCCGCCTCCCAGGTTCACGCCATTCTCCTGCCTCAGCCTCCGAGTAGCTGGGACTACAGGCGCCCGCCACCACGCCTGGCTAGTTTTTTGTATTTTTAGTAGAGACGGGGTTTCACCATGTTAGCCAGGATGGTCTCGATCTCCTGACCTCGTGATCCACCCGCCTCGGCCTCCCAAAGTGCTGGGATTACAGGCTTGAGCCACCGCGCCCGGCCTAAGTATCAAAACTTTTAGCATTTGCTCACCCTCGTTTCTCAGGGAGAACAGATTTCTCTACATGATTGCCTGTATGCTTTGCTATGAGTCATAGTTTAGAGAAACCCCCCACGTTCCTGTGCAATGAAAGAAGCAGCATAATGATCTCAACTCAGGCAGAATGGCCTGGAAACGCACGATATGTGGCTGCACCCAGTCGGTGCCTTTGCTTTGCTTATGTTGGAGGTGTCTTGCATTGGTGTTGTGAAAATAGATGATGAGCTTGTGCCTTTGTGACTTTGTTTCTTGAGACCTGCCTGATTTCCATGGTCACAAGAACAGAGAGAAAGATGCGTGGGCCCTCGGGGCTCTGCCTGACACTGTTGTGAGTGATTCCAGAGGAGAAAGCTATCTGTGGGGTAATCTTTGGATATCATTCTGAAAAGCCCCAACTTCTTCCCCATAACAGCTTCTAAGCTTGAGGACCAAGAGTTATCCTCTAAAAAGGTGTCTGCAAACAAGGTAGGTGACTTTCCCCCAGTGTTTCCAGGGGTGTGAGCCAATACATGGGGCAAAATGATTAGGGCACCTCTTGGGTCTTGGAAGTGGTTTAATCCTTCTTGTAGCTCAATGTGACTCTGTCTGTGGTCAATGTCACTCAGAGTCAGGGATAGGAATGTGTGTGAGACAGCATAGTAGAGATGCCAATCTTTGTGGTTGCCCCAGCCTTCTTGCTGTGGATTGCTGGTTTGACCAAGAGTGTTGGACTGATTAAAGTATATACAGTCCTCAGTCTGACATTTGACCTCTGTGGCTGGGTTTGAAAGGATAAGCTTGAATGTGGGCTTTTGAATTAGAAATAGAATAGGATTTTTCAGTTAGCATTGTTGATACAGGGACTGAAAAGATACCACGGTGAGCTGAAGTTGAAAAGGATCGGGGACACCTGTGGGAGGAGGACAATGTGGGGAAGACTAGAGGGGAGTGGAAATAGGGGACCATGGGGCGGGGGAGTAGGGAGAGAATATGAAGGCTTCTGGTGGCAATGTGCATGTGTCCTTACGATAAACAGTTTCTCTTGAACTAACTGGAGTGGATCTCTTTCCCTGACCATGTGGAAGACCTAATAGAAGAAAGGAGACAAAGAGATCACAGGTGTCTTCCAGAGAGAAGATCTGTTTTCCTGTGTGTTTTAATGTGGAATCTCTTTCTGGTCTGCTTACACACTCTTTGTCCCCTGCATCCACCCCCCTTGTATATTTTTCCCTTAGTGAAAAAAAAATAGAGATCATTTTAATACAGAGGTAAAATTCCAAGGCCTCCCCAGAAAACTGTTTCATGAATAAGGAAGCTAAGAAAAAGGGCCACTGGCTTTAAAGCCCAGTAGGGTTAAATAGGAGGAGGAGCACCGAGAAAGTTATAAAATGATTCATTGGTCAAGTTGGGATGGGAACCTTAGGTTATATCAAGCTCTTTTAACCTTGGCACTATGGACATTTTGAGCAGGAGAATTCTTTGCTGTGGGAGGGGCTTTTCTGTGCATTGTAAGACATATAGCAACATCCCTGGACTCTGTCCACTAAATGCCAGTAGCAGTCCATAGTTGTGATAACAACAAATGTCTCCAGCCATAGTCAAACATTCCCTGGTGGTAAAAATCTCCCCCAGTTGAATGTAAATTTGTTCAGCTATTGTGGAAAGCAGTGTGATCATTCCTAAAAGAACTTAAAACAGAATTACCAATCAACCCAGCATCTCATTATGGAGTATATACCCAAAGGAATATAAATAATTATATAAAGACATATGCATACGTATGTTTGTTGCAGCATTATTCACAATAGCAAATACATGGAATCCACCTATATGCCCATCAATGGTAGACTGGATACAGAAAATCTGGTATATATACACCATGGAATACTACACAGCCATAAAAAGAATGAACTCAAGTACTTTGCAGCGACATGGATAGAGCCAGAGGCCATTATCTTTAGCAAACTGACGCAGGAACAGAAAATCAAATACTACATTTTCTCACTTATAAGTGGGAGCTAAACAGTGAGAACACAGGGACATAGGGAGGGGAACAACAGACAAATAGTTCTAATTGAGGGTGGAGGGTGGGAGGAGGGAGAAGATAAAAAACTACCTGTCGGGTACTATGCATATTACCTGGGTGACAAAATAATCTGTACACCAAATCCTTGTGACACAGTTTACCTATAACCTGCACATGTACCCCTGAACCTAAAATGAAAGTTAAAAAATAATCTTTCCCAGTTGAGAACCATGGGGTTAGACAAAAAGCCGCCTTCCTTCCTTTCTTCAATGAGGCTTTTGTTTGTTTGAATCTACTGATTATGAAGTGCTGTGGAGGCTACGGGGATGACTAAGGCACAGTCTCTTACCTGTACGAATTAACAGATTCCTGGAAAATATTAAGCATGAAAACAACTGATCAAATAAAGCTGAAATATACCTTCCTCTTGGTGTTGAGGAACAGCAAAGATATCCACCTGTGTCATGGGTAAAGCTCATTCAAATTCAAAGTGTAATGAGGATCTAACCTGAGGTTCCCACCCACCTTGATCAATTATTTTATAACTTTCTCCATCTTCCTCCTCCTACTGAACTCTACTGGGTTTTAAAGCCATTGGGCCTTTTTTTTTTCTTAGCTTTGTAATTCAAAGGATAATGGTAGATGCTATAACAAATAAGCCCTCAAATATCAGTGGTATAACATAGTAGAAGTTTGCTTCCTGCTTATGTAATCGTGTTCCTGGTTGGTGAACAGCTTTCCTATGGCCATGCAGTGATTCAGGGACCCAGATTTTTGCCATATTGTGGCTTTTCCAATCCACTAGATCTCACTGTCTTTTCTTTCCAATCAGCAGAAAAAAAAAAAAGGAGGAAATATGCCCCTTTCTTAAGAGTCCTGGCCGCAATGTGACTTTGTTTATGCTGATCTTCCATTAGAAAGGACAATTGGACCACTGACAATTTCCGATCAAGTAGAATAAATCAATATTGAATGGCTCATCTTGGCTCAAATTCTGTGACAGTCTCTGGTTATGAAAATTTACCATCAGGATCCTGTTCACGTAGGACACTTTCTTCAGCAGCAGGGAGAGTTTTGCAGAATTCTCTTTGTGCACAGTTTAAGGTGGAGCTGGGAAAAGAACCCAAGTTTTTAGATACAGCAGTCTGTTTGCTACTTGCATCTTTTATTTTACTCCATACCAGGAATGGAAGACATAGATTGTGCCTAATTTCTATATCCTAAGTACCTACCAGAGGATTGGGCATGTAAAATATTTTCAGAAGGGATGAATAGATGAGAAATACTGTTCACAGGCTTAGAAGTATGCACTCAAGGAAGATTTTACTTGTTAACCTGAAAATTGCAACACAGGTGCTTGTAGAGCTGTACCCACAGCGATACATTGATGTCGCAAGTATCAGGGCAGGAGAAACTACAGTTGCTGCATGGGGTGGGGTGGGGATGATGGTAGTTTCCTTTATTAGCCAGAGGTATAAGTGACAGAAGTCTAAATGAGAACGTCAAGCCAAATAGGGACATTTGTTTGATCAGGTAACTAAAAAGTTCAGGGTATCTGGCTTCTAGCAGGGCTGAATACAGATATATAACAATGTCATCAGGAACCTCTTGCTGCACCTGGGCTCCACTTTCCTCTGTCAGGCTCAGTCTTTGGCAGATTCTCCTTAGCCACAACAGATGTTTATCCTTCAGCTTGGCCACCTCAGAAGGAAGAGGGGCTCCAAAGAATGCCCCAAGATTATCATTGGCTGGTCCAGTGCCACGTGCTCATCTCTGCACCCATCGCCATGGTCTCCCTCTCATTGTTCAGACCAGGTGACTTGTGCAGCATTAGCACAAGGGGTGCCAGTCCACAGGGATAAAGGGGCAAGCAGGGATAATTCTTCAGTAAAAAACTAGAATGGATGCTGGATGAGGAAAGATATTCTATGTCCACTATATTTCCATTCTCCTTATGGAGTGAACCTGTGCATTTTTTATCTTAATACTCATTTACATACTTCTGGTAATTGTATGTAATCAATCTCTGTCAAGCCCTCTTCCCCAGCTGTAGCCTGTGAGCTTTTTGTAGAGATTCCTCTTGGTGCAGAGGTAGAGCATATGGTTCAGTCCTGGACCACTGGGGTCATTATATGCCCCTGGTCCCTGTGAACAGTTTGGGGATGGTTATCTGGTCCACGAAGACCCAGTGACGTGAAATGAGACTTTAGCTCAAACTTAAGTAAGAAAGATTGTTTTCAAAATTAACTTTTTATTATGATGATTTTCCAAAATGCATGAAAATAGAGGTAACTCTAATCATAAGCAGAGATAACTCTCCTATACTCACCATCCAGCTTCAGCATTTATCAACTCATGGACAATCTTAATTCATTTTATAACCACCCACAGTAGATTATTTTGGCGCAAATTCCCAACATCCTATCATTTCATCTCTGTACTTTTCAATATGTTTCTCTAAAGATAAGAGCTCTTGGGGGAAAAGACTTAGTATTTTCTATTAAAAGTGAATCTGAAAAGATGTAGGGAATAAAATAACTGCTACCATCTTGCTTCCACTTGGAGCCAACAACTGGAGCCAACTGTGTGGCAGCAGAACAGCAAGAAGGAGGAACACAAAATCCAGATGACAGATTTTGGGTCCTGAATTCACCTGTGCATGGAGTAAGCTTAGCTACTTTTTTTTTTTTTTTCAGTCATGTGAGCTAGAATATTCCCTGTAGCTATGTTGTTGATGCCCCACTCATATCCTCTTGGCCCACCCTGTGGGTCACCCGAAGCTTAGATGGACATTCCCAACACAGTGATGGCTTCTCACCTCAAGCACAGGCATCTCTCTCCCTAAGAACGTTCTCTGGCCATAAGATTGTGCTTGGCTGCTGCATTGGCAAACCTGAAGTGGCAGGGGATAAATAAATGCCCCCCAGAACTGTCTTTAACAATGAGGGATATAAGTTGGCATACCCTGGCTTCTTTACTGCTCAGGGAGACAGTACTGAGTACTGAGGTGTGTCTTACACTGTTACTGGAGGGCCCCTGGTGGACTTGAGTCCCCGTTGTCCCCAACAGTAACCTTCCCATGAATTTCCCTGCTGCTGGCTTCTTTTCCTTTCCTGTCTTATTTTTCTACTTCCTCACCACACTTCTGTGATCACCTCCCAACTAAACCATGTCCCCCCAGTTTCTTGCTTTAGGGTCTGCTCTAAAGTAAAACCTAACTGAAGTCATTCCCGTTTCCTTCGTTTTGCATAAGCTTCCATGGTTCTATTTCTTTTAAAAAAATTTTTATTTTAAGTTACGGGATACATGTACAGAACGTGCAGGTTTGTTACCTAGGTAAACATTTGCCGTGGCAGTTTGCTGCACCTGTCAACCCATCATATACGTATTAAGCCCCACATGCATTAGCTGTTTATCCTGATGTTCTACCTTCCCCACCCCCAACAGGCCCTGGTGTGTGTTGTTCCCCTCCCTGTGTCCATGGGTTCTCATTGTTCAGCTCTCACTTATGAGTGAGAACATGTGGTTTTTGGTTTTCTGTTTCTATGTTGGTTTGCTGAGGATGATGGCTTCCAGCTTTATCCATGTCCCTGCAAAGGACATGATCTCATTCCTTTTTATGGCTGCATAGTATTCCATAATGTATGTGTACCACATTTTCTTTATCCAGTCTATCATTGATGGGCATTTGGGTTGATTCCATGTCTTTGCTATTGTGGATAGTGCTGCAGTAAACATACATGTGCATGTATCTGTATGACAGAATGGTTTATATTCCTTTAGGCATATACCCTGTGATGGGATTGCTGGGTCAAATGGTATTTCTGGTTCTAGATCCTAGAGGAATCACTACACTGTCTTCCACAATGGTTGAACTAATTTACATTCCCATCAACAGTGTAAAAGTGTTCATGGTTCTATTTCTGGTAATTCTTTTTTTTTTTTTTTGAAAAAAAGTCGTGAGTAATTATGCTCCATAGTTCCATCCCCAGTATTTGCTTGAGAAATGAAATAATGAATACTTCTGGGAAACAGCGTCCCACGCCCCCATACCCCATTCACACAAAATGTTTTCAGCCTGAGAATCCAGTTACAGAAGCCAAGTTGGGTATCAGGAATATCTGGTTTGCACTAAATTTCACCTGCAGGATTATAAAATTCACGTGCTGTTGCCTTGGGCACAACTGCTCCGCTCCGATAAGTAGAGTGGGTGCCCCAGCAGCCTGTCCTGTTGGTTCAGATAATGATTTATTGGGGGGGTGCAGGCCCCAGGGTGTGCACATGGAAGGATGCTCTGCTTATCCCCCTCCAGGAAGGTTTCTGGCATCTAAGACAAGGGAGGAGTGGGGACAACAAGGAGAGCTGCTGTCTCTTCCTGTTGAAGCATCTCTCCTACTACCTACAAATGAAAACATACAAACACTATGTCGATAGTAAAGCAAGTAACTTTAAAGAAGGCCCCAGAAACACTTCAGTAATTGGAGACCAGTTCTCCAGCATTATGAAACCAGAAGGAAATTACAAAGTAAGATGAAAAAAAAAAAAAAAAAAACTTAGATCATGCAAAAGAGTAGTCAACAAAGTCCATGTACTCTACTCAAAGGAGAGCCCTCTTAAGACTCTCTCTCTCCAGGCTAGTTTACTTTTACTTTATACATAATTGCTACAGAATGTCGAAAGCAGCACATTTTAAGCAGGGAAGGAACACACACAGCAAGGACTGCAAACCCAAAAAATTAAATGAACCCAGACAATAATTTTAAACAAGTGAAAGAGGCCAGTCGATGGATCAATGCCATGCGGGAATGTGGGTCGAGTGTTGACAGTTCTTCCATGTTTTCAGGAAGAAACTGAAAATTGGAATTTTAAGTGAAATAGCCTTAGTTTTACATAGAAAATATCTAAAGAAAAAATTTTAAACAGCATGCAGACCTGGCACATTGGGGGCGTGACATTGCCCCATTAAATGAAGCATAAATTCTCTATTTTGCCAGTGTTCCTACTTGGCTCATATAGGACACTTTAATTTGTGATTCTTTGGTTATTAGATCACTAGACTTTTGAGCACAGGCTTTGGGCTTTGTTTGCCTTCTTGGGAAATACTGTCAGAGAAATCAATGGGTTCATAACCTTTTGCAGAAGTCATTCTTATTTTGGTTGAGTGGGCAGTGTTCTTAGCTACCCAAAACAAACTAGCTGTTCACATCCTGGGATCGATGGGACTGGTGCCTGGGGGTTTCTGGGGACACAGAGGATACATCTTCCTCCTCCCTCTCTTGTGTTTACACAATCTGCTTTCAAAGGTTATGATTCCTCTGTGGGTGACTGGCCTACAGCATCTGCCTGGTTTGCTTGATTTGGTTCATCTCATCGAGGCTGGCACCTTCGAGTCTGGGGTCCTTTTGGCTTTGCCCACACATAATCTCTTGGGTGGATCAAAACCTCTTCAACTCTCTCTCAGTCTCCAAGCAGGCTCCCCTGTGGGGCTCTTCTAAGAGTGTTTAGCATTGGCATTGCTGCAGAGCACAGTCCCATTGTGTGGTTTTATGAAGGATTTGTTTTTTTAAATTTGTTTTTTATTTTTATATCTTTAGAGGTAGAGTCTTGCTCTGTTGCCCAGGCTGGAGTGCAGTGGCATGATCATAGCTCAGTGCAGCGTTGAACTCTGGCTCAGACAATTTTTCCTGACTCAGCCTTCAGAGTAGCTGGGACTACAGGCACACACCACCATGCCTGGCTAATTAAATCTTTTTTTTTTCTTTCTTCCTCTTTTTTTTTTTTTTTTTTTTTGAATGAGGGTTTATGTTATCCAGGTTGGTCTTGAACTCTTTGCCCCAGCCTTCTGAGTAGCTGGGATTACATGCGTGAGCCACCATGCCCAACTAAGGTTAAAAATCTTTGGGTTTTTTTTGAGATGGAGTCTTGCTCTGTCACCCAGGCTGGAGTGCAGTGGCGCAATCTCGTCTCACTGTTGGCTCCACCTCCCAGGTTCACGCCATTCTCCTGCCTCAGCCTCCCCAGCAGCTGGGACAACAAGCGCATGCCGCCACGCCTGACTAATTTTTTTTGTATTTTTAGTGGAGACGGAGTTTCACTGTGTTAGCCAGGATGGTCTTGATCTCCTGACCTTGTCATCCGCCCGCCTCCGCCTCCCAAAGTGCTGGGATTACAGGCGTGAGCCACCGTGCCGGGCTAAGGTTAAAAATCTTAAGATACCCTTCAAGACTCTACTCCTCAAGGTCATGAAATAGTCTTTTACATAAAAAGCTAATTTACCATAAAAGTGTACAGCTAGGCATAAAACATATGTTTAAAACATTAATTAATAACTCCAAGAAATGCAAGAAACAAAAACATTGAGTTTTTCTGTTTTGTTTTTGCTTATCAAATAAGAAAACTATAAGAGAAGAATAACATACAGAAAACAGTTAACTCTACCTATACTGCCAATGGGTATATATTAGTACAACCTTTCCAAAAATAATATGGCAATATATACTCAAAACCTTTTATTGTGTGGAGCTTTTGACCTAGGAATCTATGCCTACATTTAATGAAGTTAATTCAAGGAAAATAATTATGGGTGGACCCCCAAAATTATATAAAGGGGTTTCATCAGTGTTAGTAGCAATAGAGGCCAACTGGGAAGAATTTAAATGTCAAGAAACTATTGAATGATCAAATGTATTATGGTACACTATTGTACGATGAAGTATTATACAACCATTATAGATCATGTTATAGAAGAATTTTTAATGAATCTGGAGTCACAATATTTTTGTGACCTTTCTTTAATGTATTATGAAAAATTTCCCCCAAAATAAAAAAACCCATAAATTGGAAAAAAAAATAGTCTTTTAAATTTGTTAAAAATTATGCTGAGTGTATATTATTTTCATCTGGCCCCAAGAGTGTTATGACAATTGTTTTAGAAATACAGAATAAAATTAAAATTATCACTAATGCTGTCACACTTTTAATAATGGCATTTTCCCCTTTATTTCCTTCTCCATATATATATATATGTGTGCATTGATGTGCATGTGTATGTATGTATATGTATACAAGTACATAAGATATAAATGTATTTACACATATTTGTAATTGCACACAATTTATACATGCAGTAGTATATAAACTGCATGTTTCACTTACTATCAAAATCTCTGGAAGCATAATTTTTATTTATTCTGATTATTTAATACACAATGACGCAACTGTGATCCCAAAATATGCTAAGTTAAAGCCTTCAACTGCAGCTGAGGAGAGGGCAGGAATAGTATACAGGGACAGTGGCGAGTCAGGAATGATGGGCAGGTGGCCATGACCAGGGCAGCCTCCTTCCCAGGGCCAGGGACAGGAGAATGGCCTGAGGAGCAGGACCCAAGGCTAGCCCAGGGCCGGGGAAGGGGCCAGAGACCTCCCCTTGGCCTAGGTCAGGAGCTCAGAAGTAGCACATGGCTGAGGGGGCAGCAGCCTGGGAAGGGCCAGAGGCAGGGAGGCCATTTCCTGGGGGACTGGGGGCAGGGAGGTGCCCTGCAGGAGAAGCCAGCAGGGACCGCCTGTCCCTAGGGTGGGGGCCATGCTGGAGCATGCTGCAGCAAGAAAGACCTGAGGCAGTTGCAGGGCCTGATAGCTCAGCTGGCTGGGCTGGGGGGTGCTTCCAGGCAGCCTGGCCCAGGGAGCAGTCCTGACTCTGCAGGGGATGCCCAGCGAGGGGCTGCAGAGCCCTCAGGACCTCTCTTCTCTCCTTGGAAAGGAGCTGAGGAACCCGTAGTGCAAATCTGTGGACCACTCAGTTATGCAGAGGGGCTGTGCCTGCAGGTGGACACTGGGGTGTGCCCCCTCCACCACCTCAGCCTCCACCGCTGTCCTCAGTACAGCTGCTTCTGGTAAGAGTGCAGGCCGAGGACACCACACCTCCATCTGGGCTGACATGGTCCGCTTCTGAAACTTGAGCTCTCTTAAGTACATCATGGACCGAAGGACAGACAGGCTGCAGGCCCCGATATCCTGGCAGCTGTGCTGGAAGGCTACTGTGAGGTAGGGCACGAACTTCTGAATGGACCCTTTGTCCTGGATGGAGCCCAAGACACCCTGCACGATCTTTACCTTATCTTCCTTGGTGAAGTATCGTTTCTGGCTGCTGCTGCTCTTCTCCATGGCATCCAGCAAGCTCATGCCCCCGTACTTCTTGAGCTGTACCCCATCTGAGAAGTACTCGCTAGGGGCCTCCATGATGGCAGCCATCAGGGAGCCCATCATCACTGTGGAGGCTCCAAGGGCCAGGGCCTTGACCACGTGCCCCATGGTCTGGACGCCACTTTGATGGACACACCAAAGTGCTGGGCATACTTGGCCACCTTATACACAGCAGTGCCCTGGGGCCGACCTCAGGCCATCACTTCCTGGGTGATGCAGATGGAGCTGCAGCCCATGCCCACGTGCAGTCCGTCCACACCAGCATCAATCAGATTCTTGGCCTGGGCTGCTGTCACCACATTCCTCCCAATCACCTGGAGGTGGGAGTACTTCTGTTTGATGTAATGCACCATGGTGATTTGATACACCCAGTTCCCTTGGGAGGAGTCCAAGACTATGATGTTGATGCCTACCCAGGTGAGCAGGTCCAGGCGGTATTTGTCATCCTCATGGGTGCTCACAGCTGCCCAGTGCAGCAGGTACTTGTGGGAATCCTTGGAGATCAGAGGGTAGTCTCGGTTCTTCAGGTTGGTGTGGGCGATGATGGCCACTAGCTCATGGCGATCATTGACTATAGGCAGCTTCCCTTTCTTGCTACGCTGAAGGATCTCATTTGCCTCTTTCAATGTCACCTGGTGGAGCCACCATCGGCTTGATCCTTGGCTTCATCACCTCACTGAGGAGGGTGGTGTGGTCCTTCTCAGCAAGAAAGTCGATGTCTTGGGAGGTGACAATGCCCACCAGCTTGCTGCCCATGGTGCCCGTCTCAGTGATGGGAATGCCAGAGAAGCCATGCTGGATCTTGGCCTCCAGCTCATCACCCACAGTGTGCGAGGGTCTCAGCACCATGAGGTCCGTGATGAAGCCCTGTTCAAACTTCTTGACCTTATTTGGCCTGGAACCCTGGGGTACAGCTGTGGTGAATGAAACCAGTACCTCCCATCAGAGCCATCGCTATGGCCATGTTGGCCTCTGTCTCAGTGTCCATGGGGGGAGATCAGCGGTGTCTTCAGCGTGATCTTCTGGGTCAGGGCTGAGGTCAGGTCCACCTTATCAGCTATGAAGTCTATGAACCCTGGGAGAATCAGGAAGTCATTGTGGGTGAGGGCGTAGGCGCTGACGAAGAACTGCTGCGTGGTGAGCCAGTCCTCAGGCACGTAGCTGGTGCCATAGCTGGTCAGGTAGTCTGCCATGCTGCTGCAAGACCCTGTGACTCGACATAAACCCCTGCGCGGCCGCCTGCGGCTGCCGCCTTCGTTGCTGCTGCTGACGCTGCGGGCCAGGGGACTGTAAGCATATTTATGCCCATGTAAGGTCAAATCATAATGGTGCTTATTTAACCACTTAGTGTTGGGTGCCTTGGTCACTTTCATGGAAACTTTTACTAATATAAATAACATTAATATAAATATATTATAAATTACTAATATAAATAATATTAATACAAATAAATATAAATAAAAACAACACTTTTACTAATATAAATAAATATATATTAATATATATTTACTAATATAAATATAAAAAATTTATAATATATATAATTATTATATTTATTTATAATATATGAGCTATTTATATTATATATTTACTAATATAAGTAACACTGAGTTCATCTGCATTGAGCTGTGAAAGGAGTGGAGACTGGGAGGTTTTTTTATGGACTAAATATTCCCAGGAGGAAAAGGGAGTAGGATTTATGATCACTTACCCAGATCCTGCTATACAATGTCTCCTTATCTCATACTTGTAGTCCGTCAGCAAATCTTGTTGCTTGTATCTTCGAAATATCCCTTACTCACCCACCTTTCTCCCTTTCCCATGCATCCCCCCAGTGCTGGCTTGTGCCATGACTCCCCTGGATCACTGCAATAGCTTGCTCACTGATATTTCTCTTCCACTTTGCCCTTGCTTCTACATATTCTGTTAATAAATCTTTATTAAAACAAACAGTCCCATGACATTCCCCAGAAAAAAACCATGTAATAGTATCCATTAGAATTTATTAAAAAATCCAAACTATTTACCAATCCAAACTATGAGGTCCTGTGTGATCTAGCCTTGTCTATTCTCCAATCTCATCCATTACTACATTCCCCTAACTCATTAAATGCTATTCCAGATGGTCTCTATTCAACTTTTCAAATTTGCCAAGCTCTTTTTTACCCTGTAACCTCTGAGTATGCCACTCCCTTTGCCTAAAACTTTCTTCTTGTTCTTCACTTGACAGGTTATTTCAGTTTTTATTTAAAATTCTTTTTATTTAAAAAATTATTTTTACTTTTTGTGGGTACATAGTAGGTGTATATATTTATGGGGTACATGAGATATTTTAATACAGGCATG
Source organism: Theropithecus gelada (assembly GCF_003255815.1). Lineage (NCBI taxonomy): Eukaryota > Metazoa > Chordata > Mammalia > Primates > Cercopithecidae > Theropithecus > Theropithecus gelada. The sequence goes on from NC_037688.1 coordinate 72,577,314, forward strand.
TAATGTGAAATAATGACATCATGGAGAATGAAGTCTCCATCCCCTTGAGCATTTATCCTTTGTGTTACAAACAATCCAATTATATATTTTTTGTTATTTAAAAATGTACACTTAATTCATTATTGACTATAGTCACTCTCTTGTGCTATTAAATAGTAGGTGTTATTCATTCTTCCTTTTTTTTTTTGTAGTCTGTTTATTTCTTGTTCTTTGGATTTCAGCCTACCTTCGTGGTGTGAACTCACTTGGTTATAATGCATTGCCTTTTGATATATTTTTCTATTTGATCTGCTCATATTTTGTGGGGCACTTTTGCATGTATGCTTGCGAGGAAAGTTGGTCTAGAGTTTTCTTATGATGGCTTGCTCTGGTTTTGGAATCAGGGTAATACTATCATCCTGACATGAGTTGGGAAGTATTCCCTCCTGAACACTAGTTTCTGAAATAATTTGTGTAGGACTCTTTCTTTTTTTCCTTAAATGTTTGATAGAGTGCAGCAGAGAAGACGTCTGGGCCTGAAGTTTACTTTGTGGGAGGATTTTAAACTACGGGTTCATTTTCTTTAATTGATACAGGGTTGTTGAAGGTTTCTATTTTGTTTTTTTTTTTTGAAAAAGCTTTGATAATTTGTATCTTTCCAGGAATTTGTCCATTTCATCTAGGTGGTCAAATTTATAGGCATAAGGGTTTTTTAATCCTTTTAATATCTGGAAGGTCTGTAGTAGTGCACCAGACTTCATTTCTGATAGTCTCTTTTTCTTCTTGATCAGTCTACCTAGATTTATCATTTTTATTTTATTTTTTAAAAGAGAATCAGCTTTGGGTTTCATTAGTTTTCTGTTACTTCTTAATTAACTTCTCAGCCTGAATGTCTCCTCCGAAAGGATGTTTCCCGACAGTTCTACTTCAGGTGGCTTCCCCTTTCTCTTGCCTTCTCCTCTGATTGTTTTCTACCTCAGGTCTATGTGTAATTATTTTTGTTTTGTGTTACGTGCTTTTTTGCTTCTATGTTACTTGCAGATATTGGAGAATAGTAATAAGTCTGCCCAACATGGTAATGTGCCTGGTGCATTTCCAAGAACATATATGGTGGTTTTCAAATATGCTAGCAGAGCAGTATCTATAGTGGTTAGGAGACTAGGGTCTAGAGTTGGCTCATCTCAGGTTGAATCCTGGCTACACCATACACTAAATGTGACCCTGAACATGTGTGACCGTGAACACAAATTCTGATGCCTTCTAAGATGAGGGCTGTGCAACGTGGCAGCTGTGATCAGGAGGCCTAGGGTTTTAGTTCTGGCTCTGTTACCTGTCAGCTGTGTGATTCTTGCGGCAATTACTTCTCTGAGACCCAGTGATATGGTTCGGCTGTGTCCCCACTCAAATCTCATCTTGAATTGTAACTCCCACAACTCCCCCATGTTGTGGGAGGGATCCAGTGGGAGGTAATTGAATCATGGGGGTGAGTGTTTCTTATGCTGTTCTCACAATAGTGAATAAGTCTCATGAGATCCAATGGTTTCAAAAAGAAGAATTCCCCTGCGCAAGCTCTCCCTCTTTGCCTGCTGCCATCCATGTAAGATGTGACTTGCTCCTTTGCTTTCTATCTGATTATGAGGCCTTCCCAGCCATGTGGAACTGTAAGTCCATTAAACCTTTTTCTTCCCAGTTTCAGTTGTATCTTTATCAGCAGCATGAAAAGGGACTAATACACCCAATTTTCTCTTCTTTAAAATGATCTGATGCAAGGAGTACCTAATCATGGGATTACTGGGGGGAACTGGATAAGACAGACATGAGTAGGATGTAGCCCAGGGTTGGCCTGTTGCATATGAGGCATTCCCTCAAACTCTCCTTTCCCAGAACTTCAGCTCTCCCCATCGGAGGGTAAGCATCACTGTAGCAGACACTTTACATGTTTTGTGCACCTCTGTACCCCCACTACCTTGATCAGTGTGGTCTGACAGGCACTGAAAAATGCCTGTGAAATGGATTCTTTTTGTTGCTTATTAAATCTGCAACCGTGAGTTGAGTGTCCTGAAGCTCAGCAGAGCAACGATGGCTTCAACAATCTGGGCCTTGCTTGTCTCAGGTGAGCTGCTCCTTTTCCTTTTAGGAATCTTCTAAACCGCTGGGATTCCCAGGGTGAGGACAGGACCTTTAGGGATCTTGCAAACCCCAGCAGAATATCAGTTTCCTTCACAGAAGTGTGTCTACCTTCCTTCAACCCTGGTTTGCAAATTCCAGACATGACACTGTGCTATTTGCTAACTTGGCCTGGCAAGAGCACAGGTGTTTATTCAAAGGCTGCGGGACTCCATGATAGAGAGTAGCAACAGAGCCAGCAGGATCCTGTAAGTACTCCTCATGCAACTACCTGGGGTGGATTTAAAGTCAGCTCAGGGCAGTTTCAATACCAGAGTTGGAGGAAAGAGGTTGTGTGCACATTGTCCTCTGCGGATTGCTGCTGTTGTTTATACCTTGTGGTTTCCTTTGGTGGAGACAAATCCACCCTGCTTTTCTCATCCACCTTCCTACACAAATATATCTTGTTTTCTAGTGCTGAAACGGAGCATGGAAACGGGCTGGGTCTAGTGCTGAGATGTTCTGCTTAGCTCTTGCAAATACAGAAAGAATTTCCTGTGTATGGTTAGGACTGAAGTACACGTGCTTGGTTCAACATTCCTTCAATCAATAGGAAATCCAGTCATCATCCCTAGCCCTCCATTCCATTCTTTGTCTCACTTCATGGTATCCCTTAGGGGTAAAGATTTCTGAATTCAAAGCCAGCTGAGCTGGGTTCAAATCTCCACATGTCGATTTATGAGATGAACATCATGTCTTCTGTCTGATTCATTTGTCTTAGTTTCTGCCTCTGCAAATGGAGATAATGACAATATGTACTCTGGCATGTTCTCGGGAGGCTGAAATAACACCCAGGCTTGCTGCTCATTGCACAACCTAGCTTTCCTACCTTCCTTTTCTCCCTTCATGAATCCCCCCATGTCCTGCTACCTGTTGCCTTTCTGTTCATAAGAGTATTTTGAATTCCTGCCTTATTCTCCTTCTCTAGAAGTGAAGGAGCTGACTTCCCTAAAGTCCATGGAATGCCATTTTACTTCGTTAGAAAAAAAATCACATTTTGTCATGTGCATTCTCATCTATCCATTCAACGGATGTCATCGGAGCACCTTCTGGGGGTCAGACCACTTCCAGCTACTAGGGTTCAGAGACAAACTAGTGGCCGGGCGCAGTGGCTCAGGCCTGTAATCCCAGCACTTTGGGAGGCTGAGATGGGCGGGTCAAGAAGTCAGGAGATCGAGACCATCCTGGCTAACCCGGTGAAACCCCGTATCTACTAAAAAATACAAAAAACTAACCAGGCGAGGTGGCGGGCATCTGTAGTCCTAGCTACTCGGGAGACTGAGGCAGGAGAATGGCATAAACCTGGGAGGCGGAGCTTGCAGTGAGCTGAGATCTGGCCACTGCACTCCAGCCTGGACGACAGAGCGAGACTCCGTCTTAAAAAAAAAAAAAAGACAAACTAGTCATGCTCCCTCTCTTCAAGGGACTTAGAATCATCCCCAGAGGAGGATGCTGTGAACAACCTCAAGTGTGATGCTGTGGCCAGCTTGGTTGTACTAGAGTGGTGGGATTTGGGAGCTTTTTCTTATTTTTATTTATTTATTTTAAATTTTTTTAATTAAAATTTTAAATAGAGACAGTGTCTCGCTATATTGTCCAGGTTGGTCTCAAATTCCTGGTCTCAAGCAGCCCTCCCTCCTCAGTCTCCCAAAGTGCTAGGATTACAGATGTGAGCCACTGTGCCAGGTCACTTTTTCTTATGTTTAATTTAAAAAAGAATTTGAACAGGATTAAAAAGAAAGTAAAAAAAAAAAAAAATCCCCAAACAAACAAACAACACCTCTTTCACAAATTTCTTTTCTAAGAATGGTCATCATAGTGGATATTTCAGATGGGTGAGTATGCATGCCCCATTTTATCCAAGTTTCTCACAGTGCTTGGGAGTAAGTCTTTTTTCACACACAGTTCCATGCATGAAAGGTGGCTGTGCAAAAAACTTCTTTTAACATGTCTGGCTATACTGTACATATATCTATACACATGTATGCATGTATGTGCATATGCATATGTGCATATACATACATACCTTTGCATATATATATATGCATACATTTTATTTTGCTTTATTTAGAATTATTATTTTTGGAGATAGAGTCTTGCTTTGTCACCCAGGCTGGAGTGCAGCGGCACGATCTTAGCTCCCTGCAACCTCCGCCTCCTGGGTTCAAGCCAGTCTCCTGCCTCAGCCTCCTGAGTAGCTGGGATTACACATGCGCGCCACCAAGCCCAGCTAATTTTTCTGTTTTTATCAGAGATGGGGTTTCAGCATGTTGGCCAGGCTGATCTCAAACTCCTAACCTCAGGAAATCTGCCCACCTCAACTCAACCTCCTAAAGTGCTGGAATTACAAGTATGAGCCACCATGCCCAGCCTTATTTGGAATTTCATAGGGAATTCTTATGTTATTAAAACTAAGGCTTATAAGGGCTGCCAAATGGCCTGCCATATGGCTGGTCTCAAATGCATTTAAACACCCCCTCCCCCACTGATTTTTTTTTTTACATGGTTTTCTTATATTTGAAAGTTAGTATCTCTGTTAAACATTGGGCCAGCTGATTCTACCACCCAGGAGACGCAGGCAACACCTCAAAAGTCCACAGCTCTCTTGGCCCTGATGTGACTGTTCTATTTCACAGCTCATTTTTCTGTGTCTGCAGAAAGACAAAGTACAAACTGTTAACTTTGGAGGTTTTTGTCAGCTTCATTAAAGGGCAAGGATTTTCCTCTCTGGGGGACTGGCTTCATGTTTCAATGGTCGTGGTCAGCATTGCTGGGTGAGGATCCTTAGGCTTTTTGTCAGGGATTCAGGGCCTTCTGGCTTCTCCAGGCTTCCATCTCTAGAGAAGACTCGGGATGAACTCTGAATTCTTCTAGACCATGGCTACCAACTCGGCTCCAGACCTAGAGCGGCACTGCTTTAATCTTGGCAAAGAAGACTAAAGACTTTTTTGTGTAACTAATTAAAAGTTTGCTTCAGGCTTCTTTCATTTTATGCCTCTGCTGTGCTCTTATAATGTTTAGCACCTCCCCTGTTGTCATATCATTTATCATATTGTGGAGTTTCAGGTATTTTATTTTGGTTTTCCTGTCAATCTTCCTCCTAGACTGTACACTCATGAGGGACGTAGAAACCTGACCTGTTTCTCCTCATACCCCTGCCATCGACTGCAGCCCCTGCACACGGTGGGGTCTACAATGTTGATGGGAGCCAAGGGATTGTTTTAGTGATTTTTAAGGCTGGATATTTATTTACTTTTAGGTATGCTTTGCAGTTTTTCTCTAGGGAATCAGGACTCAGTACAGAAACTTGGCATTGTCATGTGGGCACTCTGGAGAATCCAATAATTGGAAAAAATAAAAATGCACATGGAGAACACCATTCCTTCCCATAGCCAGGTAAAATTGTGCTCATGCAAGCTTCCCACATGCAAGAGTGCTTTTAATCTAATCAGATGGAAAGCCAGAGGCAGAGGGGAATGAATGTAACTTACATATTGACTATTTTTTTTTTTTTTGAGATGGAGTCTCGCTCTGTCGCCCAGGCTGGAGTGCAGTGGCTGGATCTCAGCTCACTGCAAGCTCCACCTCCTGGGTTCATGCCATTCTCCTGCCTCAGCCTCCCGAGTAGCTGGGACTACAGGCACCCACCACCTCGCCCGGCTAGGTTTTTGTATTTTTTAGTAGAGACAGGGTTTCACCGTGTTAGCCAGGATGGTCTCGATCTCCTGACCTCGTGATCCACCTGTCTCGGCCTCCCAAAGTGCTGGGACATATTGATTATTAAGTCGTTTATTCTAGTAGTATTTGTTGGGCTCTTACAATACTCCTTCCTCAAAGTGGCCCTCCTCCTGGGCATGCTACCACCATCCTCCCAGACGCCCAGGCTAAACTTCTTGCTACTGCCATTTTCCTCACGCCCCTCACCCTGTGACTACACCTGCTACATAGTATTCATATCCATCCACTTTTCTCTTTTCTCTACTGGCCCAAGTCCCTCTAATCTCTTACCTGGACAGGTTCAATAACAGATGAACAGATGACAGAATGAATACATCAAACAGTTTCTTCAAACTGGTTTGTGTGAAGAGAAATAGCATTTATATTTTTATTTAGTCCTAGAGAAAAAATAATAACCCTTTGCATCTGCCTACTGTCATTTTCACAGTCCCTTCACAAATATTGTATCTTTGGCTATGCTCATGTGTAGGTTCTGTATTTTAAGAAGCACATTGATTGATAAACTGGGCTTGTTAAACAGAACATGACTAAGGGAGGTACAGGCTGCTGGAAGTGGTTCCTGATTAACGTCAACGAAAGGATAAATGTTTGCATTTCTGAGAGTAGAGAGAAATGGGGAAGTGAGAGGGGTGAGTTGATTGTTATACTCAATTATTTGAAGGGCTCCCATCTTGAACACAGAGCAGATACATTCCATGGTGCTCTAGAATCTAAGGGAAGAAGTAGAGCCCGTAGAGACAGAATCTGCCTCCAAAAAGTATGTGGAAGAGCTATGAGCTGGCAAATTAAGTCTAGAGTTCTGTCATTAGAGGTAGTCAGCAGAGTAAACATGTTGGGGGCAGGGATTCTGGCATACATACGGACTCTCTTGTTTTGTAGATTCTGTGAGGTTATTAGGACTTCTGGCGATATTCTCATCTGTAGATGGGTATTGCTTCAGCTGCCTAAACCCGTATTTCCCTGTACCCTCAAAACATTCAAGAGCCATGGCCATAAAACTTCAAGAAGATGAAATATTTTGGGGATTAGTAATACCCTTGATGGTTACAGTTACATGTGGCTGTGATTCTTCTTGTATCTATTCTGATCTCATTTAAGATGTCTGTCTTTGGACAAGTTTACATTTTCCCATCTTCACTTTCTTTGTCCTTAAAAAAAAGTTGCAGTTTGCTCTGCAAAATGTCTGCAAATTGCTTCCCAACTTGTGCGAGGAGAGCCCTTCCCCCATCCCCAAGTGTGTTGTTCGTTTCAGTGATGGTGATTCAGAGGCTGTGATGTATTGGCTTATCTGGTTTCGGTGTCAGCTTTCTCATGACTAGATGTATGTCTTTGGACAAGTTTACATTTTCCCTTCTTCACTTTCTTTGTTTAAAAAAGAAGTTGCTGTTGCTGCTGATAGTATCTACTCCACGTAGTTGAGAGTGGGTCTCTTATTAGAGAAAATAAAAGAAATTGCTATATTAGCATCTTCCCAGCTAGTCTTTGAGTTTCTTGATGTCAAGGATCATTCATTCTTTTCTTCCCAGTGCCTACCATAGGGGATGGCACAGAGTAGACAATAGATGCTTGTTAAATGACGCAGCAACTGAGGCATCCACTCCATGTCTGTGAGTGGGGTACATCTCTCAGATTAAGAGTGTCCCAGTGCAAGAGTGATCTAGAACAGTGGAGGAAGGGAGGATAAATGTAGTCTTTGATTCTCAAGATTCTGGAGAGACCTAAGTTTGAATCCTAGCTCTACCTCTTGCTAGCTCTGTGGTCTTAGACAAGTTGCTTAACCTCTCTGAGCCCATGTTAGTCCATTCTTGTGTTGCTATAAAGAAACACCCAAGGCAGCCTGTCATGGTGGCGCATGCCTGTAATCCCAGCTACTTGGGGGGCTGAGGCACAAGAATTGCTTGAACCCAGGAGGTGGAGGTTGCAGTGAGCAGAGATCATACCACTGCACTCCGGCCTGGGCAATGGAGTGAGACTCTGTCTCAAGAAGAAGAAGAAGGGGGAAAAAAAAATACCCAAAGGTAGGTAATTTGTAAAGAACAGAGATTTAATTGGCTCATGGTTCTGCAGGCTATACAGGAAGCATGGTGTTGGCTTCAGCTTGGCTTCTGGTGAGGCCTCAGGAGGCTTCCAATCATGGTGGAAGATGAAGGGGGGCAACATATCACATGGCGAGAGACAGAGCAACAGAGAAGGGGATCAGTGCCACACTCTTTTAAACAACCAAATCTCATGTGAACTAAGAGCGAGAGCTCACTCATTACCAAGGGGATGGTGCTAGGCCATTCATGAGGACACTGCCCCCATGATCTAATCACCTCCCACCAGGCCCCACCTGCAACACTGGAGGTCCCATTTCAACATGAGATTTGGAGGGAACAAACATCCAAACCATATCAGAACCTTTGTGTCCTCATTGAAATAATTGGTGAAAATATCACCAATGTCTAAGAGTTCCTGTGATGATTAGGTGAGCTGATTCTGTAAAATGTACCGCTCACAATCTACAAACATACTCATTGCTCCATAAATAACTAACTGCTATTACTGTTATCTTTAGGATTTCCACCATGTTGTCAGCTTTTCCTGTCACCCTTGCCTCCACAAAAGTGGTTTGATGTTCTAGAAATTGAGACTAAACTAAACTTTGAATAGATTTTCCCAAACCTACCAAAATATCCTTCAAATTATAGCAATAACTGTTCCCCACTAAAGTGGGGCTGTCTCTCCAATGGAAGACCTGAAGGTTGTGTGAGGGATGCTTTTTCTCTTGTCTCCCTCTACTTTTAGCCTGAGATCTATAACAATTTCTAAGGCAGGGATGGTAAAGTAGACTGACAGCCCAAGTCTTCCTTGCAGGGAGATTAGGCTCTTGTCCCAGGTTTATAATTGGTATCCCAAATAATGGACTGAGAGGTGTTGGCCAGAGGGGAGAACTGGCAACATCACCGCCCTAAATGACCCCTGGGATTCTGGCCAAAAATGGGGAGCAATCTTTCTTGATGACCCAACATCTGCTGTTGCTCAGAAAGCTTCCTGGCAGTTTGAGCCGACTTAATTAGACTGTTCTCTTACAGTGCTCAGAGGTTTTAATCCTTTGGGACAAGAGATAGCTCTGAGTTACTTAACTTACCTGGTTCTTTTGTATGCTTCTTCATGTTGTGGTGTTTAGTTTCTTTTCTCTCCAAGGTGAGCCAGTTGGATCCTCCAGGAAACAGATGCTGAGATGGAGTTAGGGGCACAAGAAGTTTATTGAGGGGGCATAAGCACCTGGGAAAAATAAAATAGGGAAGGCAGGAAGCAGAATTGTGCAACGGAGAGCCTCAGACCACCATGCAGACTGGACAGTCTGCCAACCTAACCAGAAAGCTTTGGAGCAGAGGTCGCCCATGAAAGGAGCCCCATGTTGGGTAGAAGTTGCCAGGCCCCATGTCCCCATCACTCCCTGTCACTGGCGGTGGACTGCTCTGGCAGAATGTGACTTCAGCTCAAAAATAAAAATGAATCCTGAGGGCTCTGAAGCCAGAGGATGTCAGTAACCTGTACCCAGTGGCTGAACGACACATTCTTTTTTGAAGGCAGATCGGATCCAAGTGTCTCCTCCATGGAAGTCACACCTGGAGAATCACACATTGCAAAGCATTGGCCAGCACGTCTGTGATGGATTAACTCAAGTGGTTAGGGAGCCTGGCTGACTGCTACCATCTGGGCCATTCAAGTCAGTTTTCTCCACAAATATTTATTTACACTTACTGGGTGCTAATCATCCTGGTGGGAGAACTAATTTGTTGTAAAGTGAATCCAGCAGGGAGGGACTATGCCTTCAAATAACATAAAGCTGCACAGATGGAATGAACAGTGTGGACAAACAACCATTTTAAAAGATGTGAACTGAAAAGCATCTTACAAGAGTTACAAAGATCATCACTGTAATAATGGCTATCACTTACTGAATTATCAGAATGTGCCAGGTGCTTTCCACATGCCATCTCATTTCACTGGGAGGTGAGTGGGCCTATTACTCCCGTTTTACAGACGAGGAAATGGAGGTGCAGAAAGAAGTAACTTGACCAACATCAGTCGCTGAAGTGCATCTGCCCATTTCCATCACCAGCTCTGTGATCCAACACTCAACATCTCTTGCCAGGACAACCAAAGGTCTTCGAATTACTCTCCTTCCCACAAGCATGTTTGCTTTTTGCTCAAACTCCATCCTCTCTACTGAAGCCAGTGGGATCTTTCAAAATGCAAACCCAATCATGTTGTTTCCCTGCTGAAAACGGTTTCATGGCTTCCCATTGCTACGGGGATAGGAATAAAATTTTTATCTGTGGCCTTTAAGGCACTTCATGACTGACCTCTTCTACTTCTGGAACCCCACTTATCACCTGCTCTTTGCAAAAGTGATATTGGCCTTCTTGCAGTTTCCCTCATGTCCCCCTTCACCTGTCTGACATGGGCCCTTTGCACCTGCTGTTCATTCTGCTGATACTTCTTGAGTAGTAAATTCTTCTCATGTACTTAAATAGCACTTGCTACAATTTGTGATGTTGCATTTACTTTTGTGATTATTTGACTAACTCCTGCCTCCCTGAACTCCCTCAGTGAAGCTCCATAAGAATGGAGAATTATCCATCTTCACTCTTGTATCCCCAGCACTCGATACAGTGCCTCTTGCAACCTCGGGAACTTCATGGAATGAGTAGGTGTTTCAGTACTGGTGTTTGAAATAACAAACATTCTGAGTTGAATACCATGTTGAAAAAGAGTTCCTTCTATTTGGGAGTGAGGGAGGGTCCTGAAGGTATCTTCTAGGAAGTAGCATTTGAATCCAGCCTTTGAAGTGAGTTACCTTTATTCTGTTTCTGACTCCAGTAAACAAGACAGCAAACCAAACCCTTAGAGATGACAAAACTACGTTAGCAGAGCAGGTGCAGGTCTCTTCTGACCCGTCCTACTCTCGGAGGACAGCAGCTCCAGATAGTATCATCCTTGTGAAAAACCAACAACTTCCACATTTTCTTTGAGCCAGAGGAACACTGGTTAGCTGAGGAGGGGGGTGCAAGGGAGGGAGACAGGATAGCATCCTCTTTCCTTTTCTCAGTTACTTATTTCTCCCAGTGCTGAATCTAGGCACTCCAGAGACAGGGCCCTGAATTCTGAGCTCTAGTGATTTGCATTTAATTACTAAGAATGTATTTTTTTTTCTCTTTTAAAATTGTAATGCTGCTTGCAGCATTAAAAGGAGTTTCTTCTGGAATGAAAACACCAAGCTTTTGAGTAAGTGTCTTTTATGCTGAACGTGGGGAGTCATCCAAAATAGGGAGTTGATTTTCATAATGGTTTTGCAATTACTCATAATGATGTCCTTTGTAAGTCTTGAAGGTCAAGGAAAAAAATCATAGGTCAGATGCACAAGGTATGGGAAATGTTAGAAATTGCTTTGATTTAAATTCCTCTAAGATGGGTGGTTTTTTGGAGCATTTTCTAAATTATTTTGAATGACTATTTGGAGAACACAAACTGAAATAACCCAAATCAATACTAGTTTTATTTATTTATTTTTCCTTTTAAAAAATTTCCATAGGTTTTTTTTTGGGGTTTTGGGGGGGACAGTTGGTATTTGGTTACATGAGTAAGTTCTTTAGTGGTGATTTCTGAGATTTTGGTGCACCCATTACCGTAGCAGTATACATTGAATCCAATTTGTAGTCTTTTATTCCTCACCACCCTTTCCCTCGGGTCTCCAATGTCCATTGTGTCATTCTTATGCCTTTGCATTCTCATAGCTTAGCTCCCACTTATAAGTGAGAACATACAATGTTTGGTTTTCCATTCCTGAGTTACTTCACTTAGAAAAATAGTCTTCAGTTCCGTTCAGGTTGCTGCAGATGCCATTAATTCATTTCTTTTTATGGCTGAGTTTTATTCCATCATGTATGTATGTATATATGTATATGTATGTATGTATGTATGTATATATACACATTTTCTCTAGCCACTCATCAATTAATGGGCATTTGGGCTGGTTCCATATTTTTGCAGTTGTGAATTGTGCTGCTATAAACATGTGTGTGCAAATGTCTTTTTGGTAGAATGACTTCTTTTCCTCTGGGTAGATACCCAGTAGTGGGATTGCTGGGTTAAATGGTAGTTCAACTTTTAGTTATTTAAGGAATCTCCACACTGTTTTCCATAGTGGTTGTACTACACCCACCAGCAGTGTAAAAGTGTTCCTTTTCACCACATCCATGCCAACATCTATTTTTTTAATTTTTTGATTATGGCCATTCTTGCAGGAATAAAGTGGTATTGCATTGTGGTTTTGATTTGCATTTCCCTGATCATTAGTGATGTTGAGCATTCGTTCATATGTTTGTTGGCCATTTGTATGTCTTCTTTTGAGAACTGTCTGTTCATGCCCTTAGCCCACTTTTGTTTGGGCTTGCTAATTTGTTTTCCAATTGTTTTTTTCCCCCTTGTTAATTTGTTTGCGTTCCTTGTAGATTCTAGATATTAGTCCTTTATTGGATGTATGGTTGTGAAGATTTTCTCACACTCTGTGGGTTGTGTGTTTACTCTGCTGACTGTTCTTTTGACTGTGCAGAAGCTCTTTAGCTTCATTAAGTCCTGCCCATTTATCTTTGTTTTTGTTGCATTTGCTTTGGGTTCTTGGTCATGAAATCTTTGCCTAAGCCAATGTCTAGAAGGGATTTTCCCATGTTCTAGAATTTTTACAGTTTTAGGTCTTAGATTTCAGTCCTTGATCCATCTTGAGTTGGTTTTTGCTTAAGGTGAGAGACAAGGATCCACTTTCATTCTCCTACATGTTAGATGAAGGGTGTTAAGAAAGAAGGTACAGAAGGGTTGGATGCAGTTTAGGGATCTGCTCACATTTATCAGCCATCCCTGTCTGTACCACTGCCCACCTCTGGCTCACCAGGATCTAGGATATGCCAATAGCTGCAGATTTAGTTAGGATCCCTTTCCAGTCCCTGGGTTTCAGGAAGGCTTAGGGACCAGGAGGAAGAGCAAAAGTGGGCTCAGGCAGCCGATCTAATGGAACTGGTGATCTAGTCTCGCCAGAGACTCCATTCCTTTCCTGTTGCTTCATAGATTAGATCATGGTAGGATGCAGTTTCCAAGACACCAAAATGATATATGTGGGGTGAAGATTTCGCAGGGAAGAAGCCCAGGTCCTCATTCTCAGTTTTCCAACTTCAAACATCTCTACGATTATTTGTTTAGTGTGTGCTTTAAACCACTTGCATTTTAATTTAACCACATTTATTTTAAAAAAGCAACTTGGCATCAGAGTCAGAAATGGAAAACCAGTATCACTTCCCACAAATAGAAAGTAAGTTGCAAAAATACATACAACGAAGACCAAACAGCTCGGAGACTGCTGCCTAAGGCTCAGAGCCTGAGGCCTGATCTCGCTGTTAAAAAGGGAGATTAGCGAGTGTTGTAGGGTGTTTGGGACTTTTCCCCTGATGTTTTCAGAAGACTTGAAACAGACTTGAAAGGGAACAACTCTTGCACCATGTGACTTGATGTTATTTAATTCTGTCTCCTTGTACCACCTAAAAATTGTCACAGCTAACACCCTGGTACAGCCTCACACCTGGAAAAGGGATCTGGTCTTTTTCAGTAAATTGTTAATTTCGCATTGGTTCTTTGTCTCCTGGGCAGGCTCAGAGAATGTGGCTTGAGAGCCATGGAGAGGACAGATTAGTTTCAAGGAATTAGTGTTTGTAGCAGCACTATGTATGGTGGACCGACCGGTAGGGGAAGTACAAGGAGAATGGGGTACGTGGCACAGGTAGGGAGGAGGGCAGGGAAATGAGACCACCAGCAAGAAAAAACTGATAATTAGAACAGTGGAGTAAAATCTACAATTTCACTGTTGTGTCTGGACTTTGCCCCTTGGAAGACATTTGGGAAAGGTGATGTGGGGCTGGAAGTCTATGCTGACTGGCCAAGATAGTACATTCTGTGTGTGTGTGTGTGTGTTTTACCACAATTTAAAAAAATTAAAAGGGAAAAGAAGAACACTCTTAGTTACCTGAGAAGCAACACACACCATGGTTCTCACACTTTAGTGAAAATCAAACCCCCCAAAGGCCTGTTTAAAGCACAGATTGCTGGTACACCACCAAAGTGTCAGATTCAGTAGGTGTGGGTGAGGCCCAAGAATGTGCATTTGTTACAAGTCTCTGGGTGCTCAGGTGCTGCTGCTGGTTGGGAACTGCTCTAAACCATTTACTTTGCTACACACAGGTCCAGAGAATGTCAGAATGTCACTATCCTCTGAGCCCTGTAGAGGCTGTCAACCTAGGAGGCACATTATAATCACCCAAGGAGTCTAAAAAACAAACATAGAAACAAAAACATGGATGCCTGGGCCCTAAACCCCCAGTGAATCTGATTGTATTAGTCTGGGGTGGGGCTTGGGCTCATATATTTTTTAAACTGTATATGCATTTAGATACATTTTCTTTTTTTTTAACTTTTTATTTCAGGGGTGCATGTGCAGATTTGTTACATAGGTAAACTTGTGTCATAAGTAGATCTATTTTCAAGCTTACAGAAAAGTCAAAAGAATAGTAGAAAGAACTCTTATATTCTCTTTATCCAGATTCACCAGTTGTTTGCATTTTGCCCTATTTCTTTCACACGCTGTTTTTTTGTAGAAATATCACTGAAGTGACATTGTGTTCTTCTTGGTGCATTGTATCAAGAGATGATGTCAGTTGATCTTGATATTGGTGATATTAATTTTGACTACATGGTTAAGGTAGTATCTGCAGTCTCTACTGTAAAGTTGCTATTTCCTGTTTGTAGTTAACAAGTAAGTTGTAGGGAGTTCTGATGCTTTCTGCTTAGAAACTGGACTAGGAAGATGGGAGACCTGGGGTTCACTGTAGTTCCTATATTTTTAGGGAGATACATTGAGACTGTGTAAATATCCTATTCCTTATCATGTTTTTACTCACCAGCTTTAGCATCCATTGATGTTTTCTAACTCCATCATTCCTTCTCTTTACAAGTGTTCTGCTATAAGGAAGAACATTTATTTTTACTTTTATGCTTTATATTAGCATGGGCTCAAGAATCTTAATTTTTCAGTGGGTTATAATCCATTACTGTCATTATTTATATTTATGCTTAAATTTTCTCAGATTTTGTCGGTCAGCACTTCAACCTGGCTCTTGTATTCTTTTGACACGTTCTTGTCTTAGTGATCTCCGCCTGCTATGACAAAATATCATAGACTGGGTGTCTTAACCAACAAAAATTTATTTTTTTTGTGGTTCTAAAAGCCAGAAGTCTAAGATCAGGGAGCTGGCGTGGTTGGGTTTGGGTAAGGGCTCTCTTACTGGTTTGTAGACAACTGTCTTCTCTTTGTGTGCTCATATGGCCTTTTCTCAGTGCATGCTGGTGGAGAGAAAGAGAAATCTCTCTCTTCCTCTACTTATAGGTTCACCAATCCTATCAAATTGGGGTCCTACTCTTATGACCTCATTTAACCTTAGTTACCTCCTAAAAGCCCTATTGCCAAATATAATTAATATATAGTTGTTTTTTTTTTTTTTTAAGTGCACATTCCCTTACTTTCTGAAACAATAAGATGCTCTAGTCTTATTTTATACTTTGCTTGCTTTAACCCTGGAATCAACAATCAGTCATTTCTCCAAGGGTCTGGGTTCCTCTTTTAAAAAATGCTTTCTGGGCCAGGCACAGTGGTTCATGCCTGTAATTCCAGCACTTTGGGAAGCCAAGGTGGGCAGATCACCAGAGGTAAGGAGTTTGAGACCAGCCTGGCCAATGTGGTGAAACCCTGTCTCTACTAAAATTGCAAAAATCAGCCAGGTGTTGTGGTGGATGCCTGTACTCCCAGCTACTCAGGAGGCTGAGGCAGGAGAATCACTTGAACCCAGGAGGTGGAGGTTGCAGTGAGCCGAGATTGTGCCATTGCACTCCAGCCTGGGCAACAAGAGCGAGATTCTGTCTCCAAAAAAAAAAAAAAAAAAAAAAAAAAAAAGCTTTCCAGATGAGAATAATATGCAGTCAGAACTGAGAACTAGAGTTCTAAAAGAATCCCCTCATGTATACCCACATTCTAGAGATGAAGAAGCTGATATTAAGAGATAGGGAGTGACCAGCTCAAAGTCACACAGCACGCGAGTGGTGGAACTGAGCCTGTAACTCTCACCTTTCCTCAGTTCAGCACTTTTTAAAAATTGCACCCTCCTGAGCCCTCACCGTTTTGTTTGCAAGTGTCTTGTTGATTCAGGGGTATCACCCATTCACTCCATTACAGATTTAGGACATTATAACCAGGGACCCAGTCATCTTCCTTATTGGTATCTCCTCTATACCCATGGCTTGGTGCTGAGCAGAGAGTAACTGCTCCATGAAACCTTGGGGCTTCATATGATTTTTCTGACAGCCAGGTTCTGATGCTTCCCGTTTAGAAACCTGGACTAGGAGGACAGGAGACAGGGGTTTCACTGTAGCTCCTGTATTCACTCACTGGGTGATGCATCAGTTCTCCTCTTTGGGTCTCATTTCTCATTGACACAAGGAGAGAAACCACACTACGTGAGCTCTCTGGTGATGTCTGGGGCAGAGTTTCCTAGACAATCTCTTCTCTGCAGTCTTAGACACCCTGGGCAAAAGCCAAAACTGACACAGTGGCACGTCTCCCTCATGTAATTGGCCAAACTAAGTCACATGATCAAACTCAAAGTCAAGGGATGAGGAACTGTATCCTGCTTTTTGAGTGGCAGAGACCACAGAATCATATGGCAGGGACATGTTTCCAGTAAGGGATGAAGTATTGGGCCAATTGTGCAATCATGCAATCTACTGCAAAAGGCTTTTTTCCCCCCACTTTGTGGCCAGGGTATTCCCTAAAATACCCAGAGACTGTGGTTCTTAAATATAAGGCTGATAAAAGCTGATTGATGCCACCTGACTATAATACTGTCACTTGAGTGAAGGTGCCAATGCTACACGACAAATGTAGGAGAGATGCTATATATTAACTGTATGTTTTTAGAAGCTATGGAGGCCCAGCCCCTCCCACAAGTCAGGGCTGAACCCAGTGGTCCAGTAAGATGGAGAGGCCTGATGAGAAGCAGGACACACACCTGGGATGTGCCTATGATCATTGAGATCTTCTGAGAGAGGCTGCTCCTTTTGGAGCGAGGTAAGATATTAAAGGACAGTTTCCTATGAGACCTGCACGCTGCAAGAGCAATAATACCTACCCCCATCTGTTATTATGACGTACTGACCCTGCCTGCAGTGCTGAGCAACTATGACTCTGAGCCCCACTTGCTTTTCTTCCCTCTGGGTCTCAGAAAGGTTGGCTGGGTGTGGGGCTCACACCTGTAATCCCAGCACTTGGGGAGGCTGAGGCAGGTGGATCACTTGAGCCAGGAATTTGAGACCAGTTTGGCCAACATGGCGAAACCCCATCTCTACTAAAAATACAACAAATTAGCCAGGCATGGTGGTGGGCACCTGTAATTCCAGCTACTTGGGAGGCTGAGGCAGGAGAATCACTTGAACCCAGGAGGCAGAGGCTGCAGTGAGCCGAGATCGTGGCATTGCACTCCAGCCTGTTTAAAAAAAAAAGCGACTTTTCATGCTGCCTTTTACCTTATCTTTTATTTATAACTTGAGATTTAATGCCTCTGAGGACAGGAGATGGAAGGCTTAAGAGAAGGGACTTGAGTTATCTGTTTAGTTTGAATCCTGTCTCCATTATACTAGCTTGCTGTGTGATCTTGGACAAGTCACTTAACCTATCTGCTCTAGTTTACTTATTTGTTAAAAGAGATAAAATAGAACTGACCTCATAGAGTTGTTATGAGCATTAAATTAGGTAATACATTTTATATGTTTGAAGCAGTTTGCACATAGTAAGCAGTCTATAAGAGTTACTATAAAAGGCAAAATCATTGAGAGAAAAAAGAATGCTTAATTTTCCTTTTGTTCTTGAGAACAGAGAAATTCAGACCCTTGAAGACACTGTGATCTGTTTCCACTGTCCCCTGAGACCCCTGGAGGCAAAGGTGTTGCTGTCCCCTGTATTCTGAGTGATAACGTGGGAAGAGCTCACACAACGTTGCATGTCTGCTGAAATGTTAATTTATAATTCAGTGTAAATACTGATTTTCCTTGGACTGTAACAAGACTCCCTTTCTAGAACAGAAAAGATTAAAAATATGTGCATGTAATTATGGTGTTTATGCCACTTTAAAGAAAATTATTCCTGAATATTGTTTGGGTAGAATTACTTAGAATGAGGCTAGAACCATTCGAATCCCAAAGACTCCTCATTTGACCAAACTCTTCTATCCTTTGTTGAAAGGACTAGACTGGAGGTATATCAAGGCATGTAGATCATTAAACTATTGCGTGGGCTGTTAGAGGATTAATTATTTTAATACCTTTATTGATACAATTTACATATCATAAAATGCACTCATTGTAAATATGTAATCCAGTGATTTTTAAAGTAAAGTTACAGATTTTGCAACCATCACCCCAAATAAATTTTAGAACATTTTCGCCAGCCCTAAAAAAATCATCTCAGGCCTGTCAGTCATTGCTTCTAACCCCAGCCTCAAGCAACCACTGATCCACTTTCTGTCTGTATAGATTTTCCTTTTCTGGAAATTTAATGTAAATGGAATCATACAATATATAGTCCCTGGAGTATGGCTTCTTTCACTTTGCGTAATGTCTTTGAGGTTAATTCACGTTGTCACATGTATCAGTGTTTTCTACATTTCTATTGCCAAATAACATTCTATTATCTGGATATATAATATTTTGTTTATTATTATTTTTTTGAGACAGGGTCTGTTCCCCAGGCTGTAGCTCACTGCAGCCTCTGCCTCCGAGGCTCAAGCAATCCTCCCACCTCAGCCTCCCAAGTAGCTGGGAGGGAGTACAGGTACACGCTACCACACCCAGCTAATTTTGTGTGTGTGTATATTTATATATTTATACATATATACGTAAATATATGTATATGTATATGTATGTATAATATACATATTATACATAAATATATTATACATGTATATTTATATATTTATACATACATATTTGGTAGAGATGGGGTTTCCATGTTGCCCAACTTGATCTCAAACTCCTGGCTCAAGTGATCCGCCTACCTTGGCCTCCAAAGTTATGGACGTGGCCCACTGTGCCCAGCCAACACTTTGTTTATTTACTACCTCATGGGTATTTGGGTTGTTTCTACTTTTTGTCTGTTAGGGATAATACTCCTGTGAATATGTGCCAGTCTGTGTGGATGTGTGTTTTAATTTCTCTTGGGTTGATACCTAGAAGTAGAATTGCTGGGCCACATAGTAAGTGTACGTTTCAGTTTTTAAAAAATTGCCAAACCGTTTTCACAAGTGGTTGTACAATATCACATTCTCATCAGCAATGTACAAGGGTTTCAGTTTTTGTGAATCCTTGCCAGCACTTGGTATTGTCTGTATTTTTCATTACAGTCATTCTAGTGTGTATATGGAAGTGGTATCTCATTGTGGTTTTAATGTGCATTTCCGTAATGACTAATATTCAACTCCTTTTCATTTCCTATTGGCCTGTGTATTTCATCTTTGATGAAATAACTATTGAGTTTTTTAGCTCATCTTATTTTTGAGCTGTTTGTTTTATTATTGAGTTGTAGGAGTTCTTTACATATTTTTGATAAAGTTGTTTATCATATGTATGATTTGCAAATGTTTTCTCGTAGTCTGGCTTGTCTTTTTATTCTTAATGGTGTCTTTGGAGTGCAAAAGTTTTAAATTTTAGTAGAGACTGGGTTTTCATTTATGTCTAGGAAAAGAATAATGAATGGTTTTGTGTCTAAGAGCTTTTTGCTTAACCCAAGGACATGACGGTTTTCTCTAATTGTTCTTTCTAGGAGCTTTATAGTTTTATTTTTATATTTAGGTCTAAGATCTATTTTGAGTTAATTTTTGTGTGTGGTTTGGAGATAAGGATTTAAGTTCACTTTTTCACATATTGATACCATATTTTCCCAGCATCATGTGTTGAAAAGACTATCTTTTCCCTATCAAATTATCTTGTTATGTTTGTCAAAAATCAGTTGACAGTGTCAGAGCTTATTTCTAAACATTCAGTTATGTTCCAGTGATTTATTTGTCTATCTTTCCCTTAATACCCCACTCTCTTGATTACTGTAACTTTGTAATCTGTTTGAAATGAGGGTAGCGTAAGTCCTTCACCATTGTTTTTCTATTTCAAAATTATTTTGCCTGGGTATAATTTGTTTTGGCTACTGGAAACCCCTCCCTCTTGGGTCTGATAGGGCTAGAGATAGATATGATAAAATAGAGTACAGGGGACAGAGAGCAGCAGACTGTGTCTTGGTCACCATTGTGTCTTTAGCACTTCATATGGTGCCTGGTAGGTCCTAAATACTAAAAAAGCTGTTAAATAAATGAATAAATATATCAAGATTTTTTTTAATCACATGGTATCATCCACGTCTTGGGATTGAGAAAATTTCCAGGTCAAACTAAAGAGGTAAAATTCACCAAGGTTTTGATATGCTCTGATGTGATCACTACTACTTGAGCCTCCCCCTCATCAGTTTCATTTCCCACCCGTCACAGCTCCTGGGGGAGGATGGAATTAATTTCAAGGGGATTTGGGAAGTAATTGTCTTGTTATAAATTTTTGAGAGATGGTAGAACCTTATCAAGATAGCTTGCTGTTGAAATCATAGTTTGCCATTTAGACCTCTGTTGTTATTATCTGATTATCTGATTATTATTATCAAAGGTTTTATATGCCTAACAGCATTAGATATTGAGAGGACCTTCCTACATGTTGCCTCTTCTGCCTGAAACAGAGCCCCTCAACCCTCCCAGAAGGAAGCACACATACCCCAAACTCTCTCATAATTCTTAGACATTCTCCAGACCTCAACCTCATCATCATTCCTTAGAAAAATCATTCCTAAACCATAACCTGTATCAACTGCCCTCCCAGAACCCACCATATGCTTCTCCTTGGTAACACTTATGGTGGTTGCATAATTAACATTCATTGGTGTGCTTATTTTTTAAAGCTTTATTGAGGTATAGTTGACATACAAAAAATTGCACATATTTTATGTAAACATTTCGATGAATATAGACATATGCATACATCTGTGATACCATCACCAAAATCAAGGAGTACTGAACATATCTTTAACCTCCAGGGTATGTGATTAATGTGTATTTCTCCTAGGGGATCATCGGCTTCATAGGGTCAGGAACTGTACTAGTTTTCACTCACTGTTTTGTCCCTAGTGACTACCACAATAGTTGGCAAAGTACAACTAACATTTTACCGAGCCCTTGCTTTGTGCCAGGCATTATTTAAATGCTATGGATATATTAATATACTTAACAACTACAGTAGCCTCTTGGGTTGGTCCTGTTGTCATCCCATTTTGTAGATGAGAAAACTGAGGCATGAGGAGAGAGATTATGTAACTTGCTCAGTCATACAAACAATATGAAATGGGACATACAGAAGGGTGTCAATAACTATTTGTTAAACAAATGAATGGATGAATAAGAGAAAGAAAAGGTGAATGAGGCTATTCCCTTGATCCTAGTTGGAAGCAGGGCCTCTACAAGAGCGCTGACTTTTCTTTTCTTGCGAGATGGATGGGAATACAAGGCTATGGGGAGCCCCTGGACACTGGTTTGGACTCCAGTGCTGCTGACTCCAGAGTGAAGAAAAGGTGGGGATTGGGATAGTCTAGGAAATGCTGGCTTCACACAACAAAGCCGAGTGAGTGGGAGCCAAAAATAGCCAGTCCTTTGAGTAGAAACTCCTCCAGGGAGGAAACATTTCTTTGAAATGGGACACACAAATTAGCTAATGATATTCAGACACTAAAGAACTGCATGTTCCCCAGACAGCCTGTGGCCTCAGGATCAGACGCTGATCTTGTGGAGTACAGAGTAAGAGATGCCACAGGTCTGGGGTGGGTATAGATTGTTGTATCTGCCATCCTCACTCACATCCCTGAGCGCAGAGGTGAGGACACAGCCAGGGCCAGCACTGTCCTTCCATGTCTGCCAATCCCTGCCTCCCTGAATGTCCTGGGCTGTTGGTCCAGGATGGAAAGTGGCGCTGTGGCATTTTTACCTGTCTGTACTCAATGATAATTGACATGACACAGAGTCTATGTTGGCAGTATTTCCAGACTTTAGGAAGAGTTTTTCAATCTGGGAGCTTCTAACAGAGGCTCTGAGCCTGGGATGTGCAAACTACCTGCACTTATCTTCAAAATTGTGTCCAAATGTGTATTTCTCAAGGGAGAGGATCCAAACTTTCATGAGTAAACAACAACAGAAAAAACTTTCAACAAGGTATGGGATGTCTCCAAAAGGATGAGAAACCATGATGATGATACTGATAATAGCAATAATAAAGTAACTTTACTGAGTGCTTGGAAATTGGTAAGGCCAGGCGTGGTGGCTCACACCTGTAATCTCAGCACTTTGGGAGGCCGAGGTGGGCAGATTGCTTGAGCCTAGGAGTTCGAGACCAGCCTGGGCGACATGGTGAAACCCTCTCTCTTTAAAAAAAAAAAAAAAATTAGCTGAGCATGGTGGTGCATGCCTATAGTCTCAGCTACTTGGAAAGCTGAGGTGGGAGGATCACTCGAGCCCAGATGGAGGCTGCAATGAGCTGAGATCATGCTACTGCACTCCAGCCTGGGTCACAGAGTAAGACCCTGTTCCCCAACCCTGCCCAAAAATAAATAAAAAAGAAAATGCTAGATATGCATTAAGTCTCTTATATAGATGATACCATTTAATTGTTGTATCAGTTTAAGCAGGTTCGTGCTACAGTAATAAACAGCTCCAAAATCTCAGTAGCTTATGAAAGTTGATTTCTTGTTCCAGTTATGTGAGGTTAGTTGCAGCTCTGCTTCATATCTTAGATGCAAGACTCAGACTGAGGGAGAGCTCCTTTCTGGGTCATTGCTAATCTCATGGAAGAGGGAAAAGAGAAGGAGGTAGATGATGAGATGGATCTTAAAGTTTCTCCTGGAAGTGTCACCGTTACTTCCAGTTACATTCCACTGGCTCCCAGCCCAACATTGGCAGGGATTTCAGTTGTCCAGTAGGGAGGAGTCCTGTAGAGAGGAGAGACAGTGGATGTTTGAACAATAACATAATCTATTACATTCCTTATAAAAACCAATCGGTAGATAGATAGTGATTATTATCATTGTCCCTTTCTTACAGGTGTGGAAACTGAGGCTCAGGTTAACTTTCTCCCCAGTGCTGTGTATTTATTAAGTGAGAGGTTCAAGATTTGCATGGACTCGGTCAGACTCTTGAGCCTACAGCTTTAGCCACTGCATTCATCGACTTCCATTGTTATAGCAGGAGCTTCTCCTCCACTCCTCATTCCTCCTCCCCAATTCATGGCAATCTACACACACCAGTTTTCTTAAAACTTCATTCATGCTCAAGAGAAAACCATATCCCTATCTGGATCCTATGTTTGCACAGTCCCCAGCCTCTGGGCTCATTCTGGATTGTCCAGCTAGGTAGGCATTTGTTTGGCAGGATTTCTGCCCACTAAGAGCTCACCATGCATGTCATGGTGGGAATGAGCTGGGTATTTTTAGAGCTTGGCAGCCTAGCACTGCCGCTTGCTCTTCCCCGAGGTCCGCGGATTAGCCCAGGGGTAGCATATGCCCACGCTTTGCTTGCCTGGTCCTGGTACATGGTCCTGTGTGCTGTTAAGAAAACAGATTGTCCCAGGTAGGTATGTAGCCAGATATTTTTTTCTCTGCTTCTTTTTTTTTCGGAGCTGCTCCACCCGCTGGTATGGTGCAGCTTCTCTTGGGGTTCCTCTGTAATTTTACAGCTGCTTCTGAGCTAGTGAAGAAGGTGGGATTTGCTCACTTGCAGTTAAGTCTGGCCAGACAGCTGCTGGTTATTGCCACAAACATGTGTCTGTAGTCTTGCCTGTCCTCCTGGGTAGACAGAATGCACAGTCCCTCCTCAGGGGAAGTGAGAAGATCTGGAAGGCCCAAGGAACCATTATTTTTGGCATCATTGCTCCTCCAAACTCATTATCCACATCTGTTGAGTATTCCTGTGACCCAGAAGCTGATGGCAGTGTCACTGTGGCACCCTAGCTTTGATGTCCTTATTGTCAAAAGCTCTGGATAGGGAATGCCAACAAGGACTTTGCTGCATAGGTGCTATGAGTCTCCATGGGAAGGAAAGCTGGAGATTTGCATAAAAGTATTTAGAAAGTCCAGAAGTTACAAACTCAGGTGTCATCCAATTCAACAAACACTTCCTGAGTGCCTACTGTGTGCAGGACATAGGATTTTGCTTCATGTAGAAGTTATAACGTTCAAGAGGACACCTGTGGAGCACACAAGCACATCCCCCAATAGGGCCCCAGGCATTACTGAATGTGACAGACATGACATTTTTTGTTTGTTAATTAACAAATTCATTCTAGTGTTGTGGTTAAGAGCATAAGATTTGGGGCCAGACTGGTTGGTTTGAATCCTAGAAATAAAAGTAGAATCCTAAACCACCCCAACTGATTAAATGGAACCCCCTCTTGGCCAGGGGGATCCCAGAGAAACCTTGGAAACTGAGTTCCTGGCCATAACCAGACAGGAGCTCAGACTTACCTCATCATATCCTCTCCCTTGCTAACCATCATTTGGCTTTCTTTCCTAAGGGTTAAACACAAACGGGTCATCTCAAAAGACTTGTTCCATCACTGTTTTCAACCAACCACCTGACTCTGCCCCTCGCCTTATGCGGGTTCGATACCGCCAACTAAGCAACATTCCTTCCTGATAAGATTTGCACACCCAGAACTAGCTTCTGTTTGCATGAAGTGGTTCTGGTCAGTTTACGGAGGCTGCACACTGAGTGCCTTCATGTCCTCTAATTCACCTTTTGACACACACGGCCGAATTATTATACACTTAAATGTTACGTTTTCACTCCAAAATGAACATGGCATGTATATGACATTCATATTAATTTACTATGCATTCGTGTGCCCCTCTTTTGTGACTATTCATAGCTCCTCCTATAACTTGTTGACTGTGTATACTTAGCCAACCTGTTAGCATAAATTCCTCTCTCACCTTGCCTCCTTTGAGGTGCCTGCTTCTGGTATGTGTTGGATGCTACGCTCCCCAGCATGTGAGATGGTCAGCTTATAGGCTGCAACCCCTTATGAGAAATATCTCCTTTCTACATGTGTGAACCTCGTGTTTCTTCAGTTGACAAATCCTTGCTCTGTAACTCAATGGCTATATAACTGAACAAGTGACCAAAACTCTCCCTGCCCAGCTTCTTTCTTCCCAAAATGGGAATGACAACAGTACCTAGCTCAGGGAGCTGTTGCAGGGATTATATGAGTTAATATATATATAAGGCCCTTGGAATGATTCCTGGTGCATAGGAAGCTCTATCAAAGTGTTGGCTGCTACTAACACTATTATCATTTATGCAATGGATATTTACTGATCCGTGTGTCAGTAGACTGTCATCTACTGTGTGTCAGGCACTGACCTAGGTCCCAGTTGCAGAACATTGAGCTCACTCCATATCCTTTTACCCTTATGGAGCTTGCATTTCAAAGGTTGGAGGCAGAAAATAAATAAATAGTCAGGTGGTGATTAAGACTTGAATGAAAAATCATACTAGGAAAGTCAGATGAGGGAGATTAATTCCTAATTGAGCAGAGATGATGAAAAACTTCCCCAGAGTAGATGACACCGGCTGAGATGAGGCATGGTAGTGAGAAGCAGGCACCCAACATGTAATTCCAAAATGAGATTTTGCTAGAGAATGGGAATATCCTTCTTGGGGGTCATATTGTTACATCTTTCTTTCTCTTGCCGCCTGTGAACAGAAATTCTAAATGAGATCAGAGACTGGGGTTGTTTTCTTGGTCTTAGTGACCTTCGTGTTGGGCCCAAGGTTCCAGGAAGTCTTTTATCCCAGCAACAGTTTTTCAGAGAGAGGACTCACTCACCTGCAAGACTGATGTGAAAAGGGGTTTGCTCTGTATGAGGCTGTGTGCTCAGCCCCATGCTTAAAGTACTAACTGGGAAAAAAGGCAGAGACTTTGCCTGTTTTCTGTTCAAGGGGCTGGTACAACATTTGGTTTTTCGTAGGTGCTCAGTAAAGAATATAAATAGTCATTGAGTGTTTACTGTGTGCTGAAGACATGCCACCAGGTTGTAAGCCTTTGGTATTTGTCAACTTACTTAATTTTTACAACTGAATGCCTGTTGTTGTTGTTGTTGTTGTTATTGCTGCTGTTGTTAGACAGGGTCTCACTCTGTTGTCCAGGCTGGAGTGCAATGGCACGATCTTGGCTCACTGCTGCCTTGAACCTCCTGGGTCCAAGCGACCCTCCTTCCTCAACCCCCAAGTAGCTGGGAGTATAGGCATGTGCCCCACGAATGACCCATATTTGTATTTTTTGTAGAGACAGGGTTTCACCATGTTGCCCAGGCTGATCTTAAACTCCTGAGCTTTAGTGATCCACCTGCCTTGGCCTCCCAAAGTGCTGGGACTACAGGCGTGAGCCACCACACTCAACCCTGAATGCCTGTTTTTGTCCCTGTTGAACAGATGAGGAAGCTGAGCACAGGCCATGCTGGGGCTATCTAAGGACTCTTCATAGAATTCAAGAAGACTTCTTAGAGAAGGTGACTTTATAAAGCATGTCTTGAAAGACAAATTCTTCAGGTTGGAGAGTAGGGGTGGGGGGTGAGGTGCAGAAAGGAGCATTGTAAAGAGAAGCAGCTCAATGAGAGTGCTTGGTAAGTTCAGTCCAGGATGCAGACAGGGGAGGAGCTGGGGAAGGGGGTTAGAGAGAGGTCAGGGTGAAAGCAAGTGAGCCTCATAGGCCTTACTCAGTGATTTAGATCTTTATCTTGACTGCATCAGGTAGCTATGCAAGTAATTCCTGAAAAGGAAGTGTCCTGAGATCAAACTGGCTTTACTCAAAGGTCACCATTTAAACCCAGCAATGCACAGTTTAGCACTTCATTAAATACTGTGTCCTAATGGTTGCTGCCTTTTCCCGGGAGCCACACATGTCTTCTCATGTACATAAGCACTTGTGGAGTCTGCAGTTGGAAGAATTCACACAAGGACTGGTTGTGCCTTGCACACCTGTCAGAGATTTGCACACCCAGAACTAGCTCCTGTTTGCATAGTCTCTCCTGTAGCTTTTGCAAATGACAAATGGTTGGGGTTTCTTCTTGGATGAAGTTGTTTGAGGTTTGAGACTTGGATGTTTTCTTTGAAAATTTTTTATTTTTTATTTTTTGGCAAAGAGAAACTTGTTCCTCTTCCTTTGCTCACTGAGTCTTTTCCCCAACTTCTAGAGGAAGTGTATTTAATCATGCTGTGATCAAGTCAGCCCTGGGTACCCATGTTGGCTTTTAATTTTAAAAAAGAGAATGACAGGAAAAGAAAATGGGCCAGTTAGGTTTTGAAGTTTTTTTCTGTTTTATTATTATTAAAGGAAACCCATGTGGGAGAATGTCTGGTGCTAGTTTCTCATCTCGGCACTGACATCATCCCTATCTTGACTGATGTACGAATTATTTGTTCTTGGCTTGTGTATCAGCTATCTACTGCTGTGTAACAACCCACCACCAACTTAGCAGGTGACACCCATTTATTATCTCAGAGTTTTTGTGGGTCCGGAACGTTGGCACAACTTAGATGGGCTCTCTGCTTAGGGTCTCACAAGGCTGAAATCAAGGTGTCAGCTACAGCTGCAATCTGAGACTCTGGTTTCTTTTCTAATCTCACATCGTTGTTGGCAAGATTTGTTTCCTTGAAGCTCTAGAACTCAAAGAGGCCTCCTCCTTCAAAACCAGCATTGGAGAGAGAGAAGGAAGGAGGGCTCTGCTGCTTCTAGTCTCTGAGGACAGGGAAAGTTTAAGCCTTGTTTTAAAGGGCTCACCTGATGAAGCCAGGCCCACCTTGGGTAATCTCCCTTTTGATTAACTCAAAGTCAGCTGATTAGGGACCTTAATGATATCTACAAAATCTTGTCACTTTTACCATATGATGTAACATAATTCCAGAAGTGATGTCCTATCATATTCACAGGTTCACCTGTACTCAAGGGGAGGAGATCACACAAGGATATGGGTCATTGGTGGTCATCTTAGAGTTCTGCCTACTGTGGCTGGTAATCTAAATCAAATATTCTTCCTGATCTGTGTATTAAGACTATCACTTTGGGAACAGCCATTTTCCAAAGCCCTCTCATAATTCCATCGTAAGCAGAGATGGAGCGTGGCCATACAGCGTTTTGGAGGCTCCAAGTCTAGGTAAAGTGGAACCACTGGAGACAGAGTGCCATCTTGTTTGTGGAGTCAGGTAAAGACACTGTGTCTAGGTGGGATTTGCTTGGAGCTGATTTCTCTGCTGGATAAAATATACCACTGGCTTCATAACCCTGTGAAAAAAATAAGGGTTCTGGAAGTTGACACATTTTGGAAGTGGAGCTCAACCCAAGGCTGACTCCAGGTCTCAACTGTTTCTACTTGGTGCCCTTGAGCTTATTTTTCCAGTACATAGGTCTCAGCTTACCAATCTGAAAATGGAGAGTGGGGACATAGGGCCTTGGAGGTTCCTACTTATTTTAATCAGTTCCATAGCCTGACCCTGGTCCACTGAGGATCAGATTTGGAGCCTGTGCCTTTTATGAAACAGGCAGGTATTGGAGAGACTCCAACAAGCTTGTCTCATGTGTGCTTCCCTGCAAAAACAGCCAGTTCCAGCTAGAAACTTTTATCTTCATGAAAGTAAAGGAAACTTCTAGGCAGAGAGTTCTATTTGTTTTTACAACTGTCCCCAGTTGTATTTGAAAATGGCAAAATGTTGGGCTTAAGGTCCCCCTGCCCCCCGGGTTCATGGAGCTTGCTTTCTTAATGCCTCAATCGTACTTTTAATCAGAACAAATTTAGAGCGTTAATCTTCAGTGCTTGCTCTTGCCATTTCCAGCCACTCGACACTTTTTCATAAACAAAGTGACAGTTTGATTGAATGTGGTTTTTAATTAAGCTGCTTTCACTTGGAACAACTTTCCGGGGGCATATGTAAGGAGCAGAACTTAGAAGTGCAAGCTGAGACTGACTTCTCCATACCTTCATCGCCAGGCAGGGTTTGAGAACAAAGGAAACCAGGCAAGTGGAATTAACCAGGCACCTGAATCCGGGGCATCAGCTCCCACTCCATCCTAGCTCTCTGTCCCTTGGAATAAGTGTGGGAAGGTTTAGCAGTGAGTGCAGTTGCGTCATGCTAACCTCAGGATGAAGCATGTAAGAGCCTCGGAAATTGCCCTATGGCAGATCTTTATGTTAAGGACATTTGACCTGTTTGTGGCATGTCACTCTCTTCTGCAGTTGGGACTCTGCAAACTCAAAATGCAAAAAGACCACTCTGATTCTGCCCTCAGGTACAACTCAGAATTTTATGAGCAACAGTGGATTATGCAGTACATGATCTCAGAGTCTAACAGGGAGGCAAAGACATTCACGGGGGCAGAACATACGAGACAGGAATGGGCTACCTGAGCTTGGAGGTTGGAGATGTGCCTGGGAAACACTTTGCAAGCTCTTCAAAGGCTTTTCAGGTATAATGGGGACAGTATGTCATATGACAGGTCTGGGCCTCCTTGAGGTGGGTGTTTGGATGATAAGAGGGTCCCAGGCATTGTCATCTGGCTGCAATGCAAGGATCTGGGTGAGGGTGATACTGCTTTAAGTAGCACTGAATCTGTACTCCATCACTCCCTTTGTGTTCTGTGGTGTATAGATCTACCCTGATAAATAGCTGCTGCCGTGGAGAAATCCATCAAGCCTTCAGCCTCTGCATGACTCATTTCCCTGTGGCAGGCGTGTTGCTCGGCTTCCAAGAATAGCCTAGCCTAAGGGATCCAAGCTCGGAATCCCTTCCAACTTTCTGGGCTCTGAAGTTTGGCACCCACAGAGGTCTGTGCTTAGGTAACGGGGTGCAGATGGCTTGACGTTTGCAGAGACAGTGGCTAATAACCATCTCCCTTCCACCTTTGCATTCTGCAAAAGCCCAGGGCCTGGCAGAGTCACATTGCTTGCAAAGGAAGCCTAATCATAAAAAGTTGCCTTTTGGTGGCTTAAAAAGGTAAGGTAATCAGGAAGCCCACTCATTGATTTATTTGCTGTTTCAACAAATATTTGATGACTGCCTTGGGAGTGAGAACCACAACAAGAAACTTAACAAGGGACCTTACAGAGGCAAATCAGGTCTCAGTGCTAAGCCCTGAATATACTCTGCTGTGCTGGCAACCAGGCAGGGAGATGATAAGAACAGTAGTTGGCATTTATTAAGCACTTACTATATGTGGTGTATTAAGTACTTTACATGAATCAATTTGATTAATATTCACAAAAATGCCGTAAGTTCAGTTCCATGATCATTCTAATTTGCTGGTTGAGAGCAACATTGCGCAGAGGGTAACTTGCTCATTCTCATACAAAGTGCTCATGCAATTCTTCATACAGGAATTGCACCCAGGGTTCTCTGATACACATAAAAATCACAATGATGACACCATTGCGCTATCATAGCAACCTTCTTTCTGTCGCTTCTTCGCAGCCTGTGCCAAGCTCTTTCCTGCTTTCTTAGTCTGTTTGGGCTGCTATAACAAAATGTCATAAACTGGGTGGCTTGTAAGCAATCAAACGTCTATTTCTTAAAGTTCTGGAGGCTGCTAAGTCCAAGATCAAGGAACCAGCAGATTCATGTCTGGTGAGGGCCTGCTTCCTTGTTCATCGATGACCGTCAGCATTTTGTTTTGTTCTTCAGTGGTAATGGAAGGGGCCATTGATCTCTCTGGAGCCTCTTTTATAAGGCAAGAATATCATTTATGAGGGCGTAGCCCTCATGACCTAATCACCTCCCAAGGGCCCTACCTCCTAATACCATCACATTGGGGATTAGGTTTGAACGTCTGAATTTTGGAGAGATACAGACATTCAGACCATAGCACCTACCCCGTGGGTTTAGCATTTTTCTCTGCCTGAAACATGACTGCATTGTCTGCATCTCATTCTTCAGGTCTCCCCTAAAAGGCCAACTCCTTAAGAGGCCTTCCCTGACTACCCAGTCAGTTCTCTCCTGTTATTCTCTAGCCTACACTTTATTTCTTTCACAGCTTTTATCATACTGTGACATTATCAATTTTTTTTTTGGTTGTTATCCATATGCCTCTCTCCTCCAGTCCCTACTAGAGTTTAAGCTCCCAAAGACATGGGCCTTGTGTATCCTATTTGCTCTAAGACAGTGCCTGACACCTGGTGAGTCCTCAATGAGTTTGGTCTGGGTGGTCGGAGGTAGGAGCTGGGACCTTCAGTCCTCATGGATACAGAACAAATCTCAGGTGTTGTTGCATGGCTGTTTGAAGGAATGGAGCTATAAGCATAAGGCTGTACTGTTATTGTTGTCACTGTCATGATCATGGCTGGTGAAAAACAGAAAGACACTGGGGATTCAGAAAGCACAACAGTGTTTGCAATTGCAATGCAGAGACGGTGACCTGGCAGGCAGGCAGTCGGTCAGCATGCTCCCTTTCCAGAATCTGCCAGCGGAGTGCACTGTGCCCCATGGATGGGCTTTGGAGGGGGTAGTGGTGGCATCAGCTCCCCAGCGGCTTCTCACCTCTCTTGGCCTGTAGGGGGCTGTGCCCTTTGTTTCACTGCAGCTACTACAGACAGAGAAAGGAGGAGATTCCCAGCTTCGAGGTTGCCTGGCAGGCAGTAGTGACTGAGGGCAGAGCACAGAGGAGCAGCTGTATTCTCCTTGGGGACATGACTATGTGGCCTGGCTTCTCCTGCCCCCAGGGGCTGAGGGCCTGCCAGGTGCTCTGAGGATTCCCTGTTGCCCTTATCTCCCTCCCTCCTGCGTCTCAATTTGTCTCCACCCGGACTCTGCTTTTTTCCCCTTGTTTTGCCTAATCTGCCACAAGGACATGCTGGAAAGAGGGCTTTGTGTTCTAGAACATCTACATGTGTAGATGGCCCCTGAGTCTCACTTTGTTCACCTGTGAAGTGGGCATTATACCGACTGATAGTGTGGTCACGAGGAACAGACGAGGCTGTCGTTTTCCCAGCACGGTTCCAGGCACTTGACTGGTAAAGCTCTGTGGTGTTTGTTCATCCCACCGAACCACAGAGCAACAGTGTCTTATATTTTATGAAGATGTTTCAATCCCTGGACTAAGCACTTAATTATTGTTGTCATTAAGGCATTGACTTGCAATAAACCGCACAGCTGGGTGAGTGCTGAGGTAGGCATATACCCATGGAACCGTCACCACAGTGGTATTCAGCCCTTACCACAACCCCATTTTACAGATGAGGAAACAGAGGCTTAGAGAGAGAAATACCTTATCCTGGTTCACGTGGATGGCTAAAAGCAGAGCTGTCTGATCCAGGCCTGCATTTACCTTGGAGACAAGAGACATCACAGATAAGGCCACAGTCTTAAATACGATGCCAAGGAAAGTATCACCAAAAAAATGACATTTGGATAAAGACCCTAAAGAGGGTCTGATCCAGGCCTGAGTTTACCTTGGAGACAAGAAACATCAGAGATAAGGCTGAAGTCTTAAATATGATGCCAAGGAAGGTATCACCAGAAAAATGATATTTGGATAAAGACCCTAAAGAGGCTTTAAAGGGAGTGGGCCACACAGAAGAGCATTCCAAGGAGAGGAAACAGCATATGCAAAGGCCCTGAGGTAGGGGCATTTTCTGGTGTGTTTGAGAAGCATTTAAGAGGTCCAGCTGGCTTGGGGATGGAAGGAGATGAGGGCAGAAAGGTAACCGGAGGCAGACTCTAAAGGGCCTTGTAGGACTGCGCAAAGTCTTGCCTGAAACACCATTGCAGGGTTTGGGGCAGAGAATAAACGTGGACTAACAGGGCCATCTGGCTTACCTGTTGATACTGGATTGTAAGAGGCACAGGTGGAAACAGAAGTCATCCAGGTGAGAGGTGGCATGGACCAGACTTCTAGTGGCAGTGGTGAGAGTGTGAGGTGTACTGGATTTACTGATGGATTTGTGCAGAATAAGAGAAAGAGGAGAGTGGGAGATGCCACCAAAATGTTTGGCCTGAGCAACAAAGTCAGGGGCTGCTGCGGCTGAGATGGATGATAGACTTGAGATGCCTATTAGACGTCATATTAGTATTTTTTTTCCCTTTGCTGCCATAACAAATTACACACAGTGGCTTAAAACACATCAATTTATAATCCTACTGTTCATCCGCGTCTCACTGGGCTAAAATCAAGGTACAAGCCTGTGTTCTTTCTGGAGACTGCGGGAGAATCCATTTACTGGCCTTTCTAGCTTTTAGAGGCTGCCTGCACCCTGTGACTTGTGGTTCCTTCCTCCATCTCCAATGCCGGCAACGTTGCATTCCTCTGTGCCTTTCTTCTGAAGTCACATCTCCCTCTACCCAAGGTCAGGAAAGGTTTTCCACTTGTGACCCTGGTGATGATATTGGCCCCACCCAGGTCATCCAGGATAAATTCCCCTCCTAAGATCTTTAACTTAATCACATTTGCCAAGTCCCCTTTGCTGTGTAAGGTAACATGCTCACAGGTTCCAGGAATTAGGGTGTGGACCTCATTGGGGACTACTACTCTGCCTACCACACATATATCCTAGTGGAGATGCAAGGACAGACTTAGATGTTTGAGTCTGGCTTTCAGAGGCGAGGGTGACTGCAGATGTGATGGTCACCGTGCTCTTGACTCTTCTATACTTTCTGCATTCGTTCAGTACTCATAGCTCTTTCTTCTCCAGACTAGGAGCTGCTTGAGATAGAACTTGGGTCTTTTCCTCTTTGTGTGT
Organism: Theropithecus gelada; assembly: GCF_003255815.1. NCBI lineage: Eukaryota > Metazoa > Chordata > Mammalia > Primates > Cercopithecidae > Theropithecus > Theropithecus gelada. The sequence goes on from NC_037688.1 coordinate 72,611,188, forward strand.
CTCAGGCCACACACCAAAGAGTGCTCTGGATTGTCTACGACATGAATACAGTTTGAGTTCAAATTTAAACCAAACTCATCTCTTAAATGAGGAGTATGATACAGATCCTAGCGCTTGGAATGACTGCGGACGTGTGTCTGCACCCTGCCTTGCCTGGTAAGAGTTTATGGCAGACCCTGACCCTGCTGAACTTGTGTTTTAGCTTTTAGGTTCCCACTGTCGCCACTCTGGGTACAAACTTGGCATTGTGGCTAGGGGTTTTGTGGGATGGATGCAGCAGTTGTTGGCTTGTGAACATTCTCATGTGGATGGTTTTTGGGTCAAGGCCCACTGGATCCTGTTGTGAGTTAATTTGCAAAGCTTAGCAGTGCCTAATGCAGGAGAGAGGGTAAACAAACACAAGCAGCAGGACAGACTTTGCACCAGTGACTCAGAGGAAGGCCTGTAGGGGTAGGATCCTCAACCCACTTTGCTTCCTGACATCCCAGGTGCTGGGCTGGGAGAAGGGTCTGGTTAGCTCTATGTCCAATCCTAAGGAACATTCACATTTTGCCGTGCTTTCTACAGGTAGCACGATGGGCACTTTTTTCACTCTTGCAAATGGGTCTTGGAATGTACTTTCTTACATTAAAAAAGGGAGTGGTTTGGATTTTCTCACTGTCTAGAAGTAGAGTGGCTAAGGGAATTTCTGGAGTCCCTCTGGGTTATAGAGAGCCCAGAGTTATACACACTAGTTACAGGATTTTATTTTTTAATTTTTAATTTTTTTTGGCATATTAATTATATTTAATAAATTCTCTATTTTGGATATTTAGAGCAGCTAGAGGCATTATTTTAGATGTTGCTGAGATGAATGACCCTCTAACACTTGTCTGATTGTTTTCTTATGAGAAATTCCTAGTATAGAATGTGTTAGTCAAAGGGCTTATTCTTGTTGTTTTTTTTTTTTTTTTTTTTTTTTTTTTCTTTGAGACGGAGTCTTGCTCTGTCGCCCGGGCTGGAGTGCAGTGGCCGGATCTCAGCTCACTGCAAGCTCCGCCTCCCGGGTTTACGCCATTCTCCTGCCTCAGCCTCCTGAGTAGCTGGGACTACAGGCGCCTGCCACCTCGCCCGGCTAGTTTTTTGTATTTTTTAGTAGAGACGGGGTTTCACCGTGTTAGCCAGGATGGTCTCGATCTCCTGACCTCGTGATCCGCCTGTCTCGGCCTCCCAAAGTGCTGGGATTACAGGCTTGAGCCACCGCGCCCGGCCAAAGGGCTTATTCTTAAGACTTTGATATGTGTCATCAAGGTGCCCTGTAGGGTGACTGTCCTGGATGACACTCATTTTGATTTGAAAAATGACACTGGTTCTTTTTTATTGTGGTAGAATATATATAACCTAACATTTGCTATTCTAACCATTTTTAAGTTCAGTGGCGTTAAGTACAGTCACATTGTTGTGCGATCATCGTCAGTATCCATCTCCAGCACTTTTCCATCATTCCAAATCGAGACTCTGTACTTACTAAGCAATCACTCTCCATTCCGCCCCCCTGCTTAGTTCCTGGTAACCACTATTCTACTTTCCGTCTCTATGAATTTCCCTATTCTAGGTATCCCATATAAGTGGAATCATACAAATTTGTCTTTTTGTGATACGGGAGTTTAGACTAGTCATGGCATCTCTCTGGGGCTCAGTTTCCTAATCTGATTTTGTATGACTGTGAAAATCTTAAACTCAGGATGGAAGGGAAGGAGGGAGGAAGACCTTTAAGTGATCAGAATTTACTAGGGGCTGACTGTGTGCCAGGTGCTAGATACTATTATATTCCCCAACATACAGATGAGGAAACTGCATAGGTGAGAACCCATGCAATGTCCCAGCAAGTTCAGGGCTAGGATTTTAACCCATGTGGCCTAGCATCAGAACCACATTCTCAACGCCTACACTGGTCTGTCCTTTGATAATAATGGAAACTCCTTCATAGGATTCTTGGAAGGATTGAGTCAGAAATTTTATCTATGTATAGCACTTAGGCCAACGAGGAGAAAATGGTCAATAAGTGATACCTAGTCTTATGTTTAAATGTTTTCGAGATATAATTCACATAAAATTTACCATTTTAAAGTTCACAGTTCAATGCTTTTTAGTATATTGATTATATTGTGCAACCATCACCACTCCCTAATTCTATAACAGTTCCAAAACCACTAAAAGAAACCTCATATTTTTAGCAGTCACTCTCTGTCTCCCTTTTTTCCCAGCCCTAGAAACCATGGATCTACTTTTTGTCTCTATGAATTTGCCTATTCTGGAAATTTCATATAAACAGAATTGTATAATACGTGGCCTTTTGTGTCTGGTTTCCTTCACTTAGCATAATGTCTTCAATGCCTATCCATGTTGTAGAAGGTGTCGTTACTTCATTCCTTTTTAGGGGTGTATAATATTCCATTGAATGGGCATATCATGTCTTGTTTATCCTTTCATTGATTGTAGGATGTTTAGATTGTTTCCAGTTTTTGGTTGCTATCAATAATGCTGCTACGAACATTTATATACAAGTTGTTGTTTGAACATCTGTTTTCGGTTCTCTTGGGCATATAAATACCTAGAAATGGAATTGCTGGATCATATAGGAGTTCTATGTGTAGCTTTTTGAAGAACTGTCATACTGTTTTCCATAGCAGCTGTACCATTTTACATTCTCACCATCAGTGTACAAGGGTTCTTACTTCTCCACATCCTGGTCAGCATTTGTTATTTCCATTCTTTTGAGTTTAGCCATCCTGGTTAGTGTGAAGTGATATCTCATTGTGATTTTGATTTGCATTTCTCTAATCACTGTTTGTATTGAGCATATTTTCATGTGCTTATTGGCTATTTGTATGCCATCTTGTGAGAAATGTCTATTGAGACCCTTTGTTTTTTTTTTTAAACTGGGTTGCCTTTTTATTGTTGAGTCGTAAGTGTTCTCTATGTGCCCTGGATACTAGACTCTTATCAGATATGTAATTTGCAAATATTTTCTGTGTGTCGTGTTTTCACCTCATTTTGTTTGGTTTTTTTGTGTGTGTGTTTTCATCTCGTTTTGTTTGTTTTTTTGAGACAGGGGTCTCACTCTGTTGCCCAGATTGGCATGCAGTGGCACCCTCTGGGCTCATTGCAACCTCCACCTCTCAGGCTCAAGCAATTCTCCTGCCTCAGTCTCCCGAGTAGCTGGGATTACAGGCACGTGCTACTGCCTCCTGGCTAATTTTTTTTTTTGTATTTTTAGTAGGCCAAGGTGGGTGAATCACTTGAGGTCAGGAGTTCGACACCAGCCTGGCCAACATGGTGAAACCCCATCTCTACTACAAATACAAAAACTAACCAGGCGTGGCGGTGGGTGCCTGTAATCCCAGCTACTCAGGAGGCTGAGTGAGGGGAATCTCTTGAACTGGGGAGGAGGAGGTTGCAGTAAGCTGAGCTTGCGCCACTGTCCTCCAGCCTGGGCCTGGGCAATGAAGAGAGACTGTCTCAAAAAAAAAAAAAAAAAAAAAAAAAAAGGGGCCTGTCACGGAGTTTCCTCAGCCTGCCTCTGCCTCTGAGCTCATTTTTCCTTCTGTTTCTCTACCATGATGAAAACCAGTCACAGGCTTTGACTACTCTCTGTTTTCTAGGGTCCCAAACTTCAGTGAGCCTAGAATCATCCAGATAACTTGTTAAATATGTGGATTATTCTGGGATATTCCCCAGAAATACTGAATCTGAATTTAGGGATAGAGCCTAACATGTGCATGTTTAAGCAGATTCCCAGGTGATTCTGATGTCAGGGGGTCCACAGACCACATCTTGAGAGACACTGCCTTACCCTAGAGGCCTACCTACCCAGACTTATTCTGAGATCCCAAGAGAGGCTATGTCCAGTGGTCCTCAAACTTGACTGCATGCTATAATCACCTAGGGGAACTTGACAGCTTCCCTCCATCCTAGGGCACAGTGCAGACCAATCAAAACAGAAATTCAGGGCATGGGACCCCAGGTTCAGTAGTTTTTAAAGCTCCCTGGGCACTTCCAAGTTGCAGCCGAAGCTGAGAGGCATTGGAGCCATAAAATTGTAGGTACTTGTTTATCTTTGCTAAGTCATTTAACCCACACAGGTCAGCTGGATTTGGAAGTTGACACTTCACTCTTTTAATCACACTTCAGCTTGTTCGTTATTCTCATGCTGTAAGTGGAGGGTACAGAATTGCAAGGGATGGAATGTGCACATACCTCCAAGTTCCCTACCAGCAGGGAATGCAACAGCCTCATGATGCTTAACCACAAAGGGCACCACTTGAGACATCTTTGCTCACTCTCATGATGGTACAAGATTGTCTTGGGCTCATTGAAGGAGCCATGGATGTTCCCAAGTCCCCAGATAGAGGTATAATCGCTTTCTGATCATGAACCTGTGGCACCAAGGTCATTCTGGTAAAGAATCTTTCTTCTAAGTAATGGCCAAGAGTGTGGGCTTTGGAATCAGGCTCCCTGGTTTGAATTTTAGCTCTATCACTTAGGTGGGCAACCTACTGGCTCTTTCTATGCCTCCATTTCCTCCTCTGTGAAATGGAGATAAACAATAGTACTGTATCTATAGGGTTGTCTTAAAAATTAAACAAGGTGATGCATATAAACAATTTAACCCCTGCCTGGTGTCAGCTACCCTCCACTTCTCCTCTTGGGTTGCCTTTCAAGAAGTGATAGTGGCAGGCGGGGCTGGTGCTTGGGACCACGCTAGTGATAGAAGCAGCAGCCAGGTAATGTGCCCAAAATGCTCTCAAGAGTACAAGCTCAGTACATCCCTTTCATTTACCACCTAAGCCCTGTCTGGTGAGATGCATCATTTGTCCTCTATACAATGCCTTCCCAAACTCCAATTCCTTTCTCTAGGCACAGCTTATGTTAACAAGGTATAGCTTCATCCTGGGGGCATAATGCACTTGAAGTTTTTCTCAATACAGTGTTATTAGGGTGAGGAAGGGACGTACATAATCCAGACAACCAGAAGAGATACATGCCTAAATTCTTAACAAGGCTCGTGCCTCATCCCGTAAGACTCCTTGACTCTATTACTGCAGTTTTAAGAGTACAGACTCCATGGTGTATATGTGCCACATTTTCTTAATCCAATCTGTCACTGATGGACATTTGGGTTGATTCCAAGTCTTTGCTATTGTGAATAGTGCTGCAATAAACATACGTGTGCATGTGTCTTTATAGCAGCATAATTTATAATCCTTTGGGTATATACCCAGTAATGGGATGGCTGGGTCATATGGTATGGGTCATACTATGCAGCCATAAAAAAGGATGAGTTTGTGTCCTTTGTAGGGACATGGATGCAGCTGGAATCCATCATTCTTAGCAAACTATCACAAGAACAGAAAACCAAACACCGCATGTTCTCACTCATAGGTGGGAACTGAACAATGAGATCACTTGGACTCGGGAAAGGGAACATCACACACCGGGCCCTATCATGGGGAGGGGGGAGGGGGGAGGGATTGCATTGGGAGTTATACCTGATGTAAATGACGAGTTGATGGGTGCAGCACACCAACAAGGCACAAGTATACATATGTAACAAACCTGCACGTTATGCACATGTACCCTACAACTTACAGTATAATAATAATAAATAAATTAAAAAAAAAAAAAAAGTACAGACTCTTTGCGATTTTCCCCTTACTTCAACTGGATCTGTCAGTAATTCAGATGAATGACAATGACACATTCTTCTTGAACCAATATGCTTCCTACATTGCATTTCTGCTAATAGAATGTTCAGAATATTTCCAGGTATATGTGTCTGCATGATTCTACCTTTATAAAGCCTCTAACTAGAAATCCCAAGTTTCCATGCAACAGTATTCAACATTCAACCACGTGCTAGCCATGGTTCTTTTATGTAAGTATTACTTAAGCTGGTTTATCAATTTTAACCCACTGGATTTCCCCTTCTGATCAATACTGCCAATCGGCTGGCATGAGGAGAGTTTTGGAGAAATGGTAGTCATTACTCTGGTGAGGGCATGACCTTTCCATGCTCTGAAGTGAGCAAGGCACTCCAAGAGTTGTTGTGTTAATCTGACTGCTCTCTCAACAAAGAGAAGTAGGGACAGGAGGAGAGGAAAAGAGGAAAATAGACTCCTTAGAGGGCAAAGTACCCATGAGAAAAGCAGGCAAAGGAAAGAGGGCACTTGAAACATGTCTCCCATATAAGCTAACCATTCCAGATGGTCTGTGTGTGAGGCAGTTTGCAGAACCAGCTAATCCAGCTGCTGAACAATTCATAGCCATTTCACAAAACCTAAAAGAGGCAGCACAGAGGTCTACACAGGAGTAGAGGGAGAAGAAGGGCCTGCTAAAAATTTACCATCTGGAAAATCTGATGATGAGAGGAGTGGTCAGAGAACACGAAGGGAAAATTTATAAATATATCAGTGTCACTAGGATTTCGGGCTTCAAGCTGCCCTTGAAGTTTAATAACAAATCATCCCAGGCCATGCTGTTAGCATTTTTTTTTTTTTTTTTTTTACCACAATTACAAATAACTGACATGGCAATGTTGTAGATGACTGGCTTCTGAGCTGTGGGCCAGTGATTCTCAAACTTTAACACGCACGCACAAATCACCTGGGATCAGGTTAAAATGCAGATTCTGGTTCAGCAAGTCTGGGCTGGAGCCTGAGACTCTGCACTTCTAAGAAGCTCCTGGGAGATGCTGATGCTGCTGGCCCATGGACCCCACTGTGAGTACCGAGGCTAGAGGCGTGCTTGGTCAACAAAGTCAGGAGGCCTAAATGGAGGTGCTTCGAGGTGGTGCAGGAACAGCTGGGGCACCTAGAAAGCATTGCTGACATCTCGGGGACCCATGTCCAGGGAAGGGCTCCAGGACTTCCCCGAGTTGAGGATGAAGACTCAGACTTCCTGGCTACCACTCAGGTAGAGAAGAGCAAGATGTTGCCACTGAAGTCCCAGGGATGAATGAATTCTAGAGCTGCTGGAGGGGGAAACATTGTCATTGAGCTTAGAGAAAGAGAAGTTGGAGGGAGGGGTTGATAGGCAAGAGGGAACCCACAGGTACTGAGCATTTCTTGATTGTCTTCCTCTTGCTCCCCACCCTTAACTGTCCCTTCCCAGGTCTTTCTCTCTTTAGTAATTGCACTCACCATCCACCTAACTGCCTAAGCCCAAGCCTTGGGATCTGTCCTTCACTGCATTGGGGAAGGCGATCATGCACAGCTTGTTTCACCCTGTATGGCTGTGTGAGTGGCCTTGGGCCTGAAACATTTCCTTGACAAGAGATGAAGAGCCCTCCCAGCCTGGGCTGGACATACCTCTTTGCCTGGAAATATCTTTCCCTGTTCTGGGCTTGATGTATTTTGTTCTGCTTAAGTGTGTGCATCTAATGGCCCCTGGCCAAATCCACTGCTATATCTGTCCCTGGTGGAAAGGGATCTGGGTTCTTCTACTGCAGCACAAGGTGGGTGCGTGTAGCTGCACTGCCTGGGTTGACTGCACAGCAGATCCACTGGCTGTGGAGGACTGACACGTTGCAAGGGACTGCATCTTGTACAGTCCGTCTCTTCTTGCTCTACCACTTGAGCCTAGTGTGTATGTTGTCTGTTCTCAGCAACCTCAAATCACGTGATGGTCTCTTCCCTGGATGACACTTAGCCTTTTAACCTTGGCTGCCCAGCCTGAATACCCAGTGAATGGTGGAACATTCTTTCTCTCATCCCCACAAGAGTCTAGTGCAATATATGATTATTCTCCTTCAAATCTGTATCTCAAATTCTTCCTCATCTCCAGTGCTACCACCATCATCACCATCTGGATCCGTAGATGAAGCAGCCTCCACTGGTCTCCCTGCTTCTACCTCTACTCCTCCCCCACTTCATCCTTTCCTTTGCAGCCAGGGTAAATTGGATCAGGTCACTTCTCTTCTGAATAGCCTTTAAGGGCTTCTCATGACATCTTGGCTAGAACCCAGGTGCCTTCTCATGAACTGCGGGATCCTTACCCACCTGTCTTATCCCTCTCCCCTTGCCCCCTGCTCCCCACCACGCATCTGTGGTCTGCCAGTTGTCACCTGTGCTCTCTGTCAGTTTTGAACATACCCTGTTTTCTTTCCTTCTTGGAGTCTTTGTATATTTGGTTCTGTCTGTCTGGAACCAGCACCAATCCCCAAAACTCTGCCTTCCTTCAGGTCTCTGCTTCAATGTCCCTTCCCCAGAGACAGCTTCCCTGATCACCCTGGATTAGATGTTAGTCTCTGACCTCTGTCCTTTACTCTCATGATGCTAACCTTAGTTTGGTTTGTACATTATCTATTATCTACCTCTCCCAGTAGATTAAATGATCCATGGAGGGAGTGATAAGGTTTGGATGTCTTGCCCAAATCTCATGTTGAATTGTAATACCTGGTGTTGGAGGGGGGGCGTGGTGGGAAGTGTTTGGATCATGGAGGTGGATCCCTTGTGAATGGCTTGGGCCACACTCTTAGTAATGAGTGAACTCTTGCTCTGAGTTCTTTTGAGATCTGGTCACTTAAAAGTGCGTAACACTTCCCCCCACGACTTATTCTCTCTCCTGCTCTGGTCATGTGACGTGCCTGCTCCCCCTTCACCTTCCACCATAATTGTAAGCTTCCTGAGGCCTCCCCAGGAGTCAAGCAGATGCCAGTACCACGTTTCCTGTAAAGCCTGCAGAACTGTGAGCCAATTAAACCTCTTTTCTTTATAAATTACCCAGTCTCAGGTATTTCTTTATAGCAATGCAAGAACAGACTAGTACAGCGTCCCTGCCTTTCTTATCTGTTGTTGAATATCCAGCACCCAGCTCCAGACCCAGAGTAGACACTCAATAGGTGTTGGTTAAAGAACTGAGTGAATTAGTGAATAAATAAGCTTTGGGAAAGCAGAGGACCACAAGGAGAGCATACAAGGGGTTAGCATTCATGGAAACACCTGCTATGTGCATTGCACATCTGCCATCTCATCTCATCTATCCCACAGATGGCTTTCAGATTCATCTTGCAGCCTAGAGAGTTTAATTAACCTCCCCAAGTTCCACAGCCACAGAGTAGCAGAGCTGATTTGCACTCTGCTTCATCTTAGCCTGGAGTTTTTTAGCCTCAGCATCATGACATTTGGGACCACATCATTCTTTGCTGTGGGGTGGAGGGAGTGGCTATAACATGCATTGCAGGACATGTAGCCTCTACCCATGCCATGCTAGTAGCACCCCCTGCCCAATTTATGACAACCTTCATGTCTCCAGACATTGCCAATATCCCTTGGGGTGGGGGTGGGAATGTGTCCCCAGTATAGAACCACTGGCTTAGCCTGTGGGTAATCTCAGCCTCGCATCTGCTTCTACTCCAATCCCTGCCCACCCCACTCCTCTCAGTTGCTGTTTTTCTCCTGAACTCTTTCTCACCCTGTCTTCACACAGTCCTCCCTGGGTGTCCCTCTGGGCATGCAACACATGGATGGCAATGTTCTGAGTGTTGCAATACACATTTGTGTTTCTGGTTTCTTTAATATCAGCCCCATGTCCTGATGTTCGTGTCATTGGCATGGATGCTAGCAGGCTGTCTAGAAAATGTGCAATATATTTTTTCTTTTGCCTAAATAGCACATCTAATTGTTTAGCATGAGATAAACCAGTATGTTTACCGGGAGATAACTTGTCAAAACAGACTTGTGGCTCCACCATTGGAAAAACCTAGCCTCCTCATTCAGAGATGGAGTGTGACTTTTTCATGGGTATTTTATGTGGATTTAAACAAAAAGTTATTTCCTGCTGTTTTGTGGACAGAAAAAAATGAGGGAAGAAATAGCTTCAGAAAAAGCCCCAGATGCAAGTGTCTTTCTAAGCATAGGTGATGAAGGAAGAGAATAGAACAGAAAAGAGGAGAAAGAAACAGCACAAAAGAGGGAATTTGCTAGGGAAAAAATGTGAGAGAGCTGATAGCTAGGGGATCCAGTTAGAGATAGGGCACTCCTTTATTGCTCATTCATTTATTCATCCACTTAAAGTATGGTGAGCTAGGGAGTGTGCTGGTGTAGCATGCGTCAGAATGTCCTCCCTTTCTGAACTCTGGCTAACATTCCATTGTATGTATTTACATTTTGTTTACCTATTCTTCTGTCAATGGACATTTGGGTTGTTCCCACATTTGGCTATTGTGAATAATGCTGCTATGATGGACTGGTCTTACATATCAGTATTAAAGCTGACAGTTCCCAAGTGCCTACTGCTGAGTTGGGCACCATGCTGGCCTCTGTACACACGGTATCTCATTTAACCTTCTCAATATCATGGGAGATTGACCCTCTGCCATGACATTGAGCAAACATTGGGAGGGGAGGCTTAAGATGTTTCAGTCACTCATCCTAAGGTCTCAGAGTGATAGATCCTGGGTGGAAACATGGGTGTTTTTGTAGGTCATCATTTGTATAATCAGAATAAGTGATTGTGAGTGAGGTGTTACTCAATGAGGAACACGAAATAGCCCACAGTTTTGTCCCTGTTGACTTTGATGCCCTCTTGGATTTGTATGGAACTGCTATTTTGCAGCATAAATCTGTCTTCAGATACATTTTTACTCTGCAAACATTGGCTAACCTTGAAACTCTCTGCCGCTCCTTCCTCCTCTCCTTTTATGACAGAGATAAATAAGTTGGTGATGTTTCCAGAAGAAGGACATGATGAGACAGACAGGATTAGACTCCAGGAAGGAGCCCAGCGGCCACTTCGTGAGCTAGTGTTCAGGCAACACTCCCCAGATGTGCAGTGTAGCAGAAGTAAAGGCCCCTGAGAGGCACAGAGAGGAAGACGCATCCCAAACTTCAAAGGCTCCCACTCCAACACCAGGGGATATGAAATTCTGCCATGGTGAAGAGCATTGTCTGCTTTCTAAAGTCTGAAGAATGTTTCCACTCAGCTCCTAAAATGGGTTAAGGGTGAGATGGACTATGGCAGTGTCAGAAGGACAGATAAATGATCTCTTGGTTGTTGGATTCATGATGTCTAAATCCATTTCCGAAAGCCCTCTCTCAAGGAACACTCTTTAAGGTATGGGTAGGTGACTTTCAGCTCTCTAATCATAAGAGACCCATGTTTCCACCCAGTATCTATCACCCTGAGACCGTGGGAGGAATGACGGAAGCGTGTTAAGCCTCCCCTCCCAATGTTTGTCCAGTGTCATGACAGAGGGTCAACCTCCCATGAAACTGAGAGAGTTATAGTCTTGGCTTGAGAATGGGGTTGGAGTAAATAATGTATCCAATCCTCTTCCAGCTTAGCATTCACTTGGCAGCCAATGAGATCTTCCATAATTAACACTATTAGGCACGCGCTACAAGTCAAGAACTGTGCTAGATGCACTTCATCCATGCTGTCATTGAATTCTTTTAAAAACCCTATGAGGTAGGAGCTATGAATAGCCCCATTTTACAGGTAAGAAAATTGAGGTACAATAACTTGCCTGAAGTCACACAGTGAGCAAATGACAGAAATTTAAACATACATTAAATGAACTTTATGAAAGGATGGATTCTGAAGATGTGACCTTAGAGAGATGGGCAGTGATTAACCTGAAGTTGAGAGACTCCTGTGGCATATGTATTGTCCTAGATAGAGAAAGAAAATCGTGGTTGTAACAAGGAAGCTGAAATAGAAAGGCGTAAGAGTAGATGCTCTGGGTTGCAGGTACATTCTTTTGCTAACAAGATTTTTCTCATGTGAGTAACTTCCCACAGCATGCTCTTGGCTGGGTGGCAGCAGGCTACCATTTTAATGATGACGGTTAATCATTTAATGATGGTTAATAATTCTCCCAACTAATGCCAGGTAGGCGAGGTACCTTAAAATAAAGCACAGAACTTACTGGCATGTATGAATGCCCAGTTGTATCAGAGATTAATTTTCTATTTGTGCAGAATGCTGTGTGGAGAGTCTGTGTTATCACCAGACTTTGCCAAATTTCCCTGTACTTTTTTCCATGGTTCTGACTCTTCTCTTTCATTTATACGCATGTGGATTCTCCACTTTACAGTGTCTTCTGATTTTCTTAGGTAGGTGATATTGAAAAAGTTTAACAATTGACGAGGCATGGGGACTGGTCAGTTTGGATAAATGCACTGACCATATGAATGCTTGCCAGCCATAAACAACCAGCTGAATATCAATCTTGCCCTGAAACAATGGAGATTTCCCCATAGTCTAGTTCATGGGATGAAACAGTAATTTGCATTTTGCTGAAGCACATGGAGAAGTCAAAACAGGCTGTGCAAGTAAGAGTCAGTATAGCATGTGAAGCAAAGATTTGCACCTGGGGGGTGTCGGTACCAGGGTCTATTGAACTATGACATCTCATGATATGTTTTAGTCACCATATTAATTTCTCTTGCAATTTCAAACAGCATTAGAGGAAAATGTGAGGTTGAAAATGTTTATCAAGGAGTACTGGGTCATAAAACCTTGAGAAACATCAATGTAGAGGCAAGAACAGTAGAAACAAGCATAGGTTTGATGGAGTCGCTGGGTTAACATGGAGTGAAGCTGTCCATCTTTTTCCCATTGATAAAGTCCTAGTTGAAAATGTTTGAGGATCTCTGGTGCAGGGCTTTGGGAATCAGGCCAGATCTCAGTCCCCAGGGAGTGAAGATGAGGTTAGACCAGTGACAATGCTGTTCTGACACATCAAAATGGGCGAATGAGGGGAAGTGCCTGGGACGCATTCACCAGCATTCAAGTACCTGTTGATACACCCCCCTTGCATGGTGCTGTGGCTAGTTTTGGGGGTTGTTTGAAAAACAAAAGAGTCAGTGTCTGCTTCTGAAGGAATATCTGTTCTCGCAGAAGAAACAAAACACTCACCAACGAAGTCAGTTCAATTCTATAGACATCGATTGAGAACCTACCATGGGTAAGGAAAGCTCTCTGCTTGAGAGTAACTTAAGGATCATTGAAAAATGACACATCAGTGTGATTCGAGTAAAGCAGAACAGAACAATCCTGTTGTTCTCACCATACTGCTGAGACACACAATCCCAGAATTCTAGGAGGGCTCTAGTTAGGAAAGGCTTCCAGGAGAAGGTGACTGTGTGGTCATGGATAAAGTGGCAGCCTCCTCAGGGGAGCCTGGGAAGAGGGTATTTGCTCCATTATCAGCCTGGCTTTTGGCAGTGCAAGAAAGGAAGGCTACTGTACATCTACAAGTTTCCAATGTTTTCACCACCTAGTGTTCTTTTTTATTATTTTGAGTCCTATGAACACTGTGTTTAGGAGGATTTTATCTACCGATAAAAGTGTATTGAAGCAGCAGTTCTGTACTAATCAAATCTACCTGTAACGTGATTTAGATCCTCTGATTTGCTTGAGAATGATTTATTCATTCAACAGATATTCACTGGATACTAAATCAGTTGGATTCAGTTTGGTGGTTTATGACAGAAAATCCAGATTATCAATGGCTTAAATAAGACAGAATTTTATTTCCTTCTCATGTAAAAGAAGGAGAGAATAGATTTTTGGGTGGGAGGCTGTCATAAGCGTCTACAGGAAGCCAAATACCAGGTTATGTACTAGAAATGGCTAGGAAGGTCTCACACACAGTGATTTACTCTGATTCTAGCCCATTTTAAAACTATAATTTCAACTTTTATTTTAGATTCAGTGGATACATGTGCTGGGTTGTTTCATGGGTGTATTCTGTGATACTGTGGATATGAATGGTCCCATCATCCAAATAGTGAGCATAGTACCCAACAGGTAGTTTTTCAGCCTTGCTCTTCCCACACTTCTCATCATCCCCAGTGTCTATTTGTTCCCATTTTTATATCCATGTGTACCCAGTGTTTAGTTCCCACTTATAAGTGCGAACATGCAGTATTCGGTTTTGTGTTCCTGTGTTAATTTGCTTAGGATAATGGCCTCCAGCTCCATCCATGTTGCTGCAAATAACATGATTTTGTTTTTTTTATGGCTGTGTAGTATTCCATGGTGTATATGTGCCACATTTTCTTTATCCAGTCTACCACTGATGGGCACCTAGGTTGATTCCATGTCTTTGTTATTGTGAATAGTGCTGCAGTGAACATATGAGTGCATGTGTCTTTTTGCTAACCCAATGTTTCTTTTCTTCTTCTTCTTCTTCTTTTTTTTTTTTGAAATAGAGTCTTGCTGTGTCACCCAGACTGGAGTGCAGTGGCATGATCTCGGCTCACTGCAACCTCTGCCTCCCAGGTTCAAGCAATTCTTCTGCCACGGCCTCCCGAGTAGCTGGGATTACAGACACGCGCCACCACACCCAGCTAATTTTTGTGTTTTTAGTAGGCATGCAGTTTTGCCCTGTTGGTCAGGCTGATCTCAAACTCCTTACCTCAGGTGATCCACCTGCCTTGGCCTCCCAAAATGTTGGGATTACAGGTGTGAGCCACCACACCTGGCGTGTTAACCCAATGTTTTTCCAACTTTAATGTGTGTCAGAGTCACCTGGAAAGGTTGTGAAAATAGATTTCTGAATGTTATATCTGGAGTTTCTGTTTCATTAGATCTGGAGGCAAAGAGACTGACAATTTGCATTTCTAGAAAGGTCTGGATGCTGATGGTCTGGTGACAAGATGGACCCAGTGACATAGGTCAGGGCATGGCCATCTACAGCCTACAGTTCAAATCCAGCTGGCTACTTTTGTACATAAATTTTGATTGGACTGCAGCCATACTTTTTTTGTTTCTACTGTCTAGGGCTGCTTTTTACTATGGCAGCAGAGGTGAATAGTTGTAATCTGAAGTGTTTCCTATTTGACTTTTTACAGAAAAAGTTTATCAACTCCTGCCTTAGGTAGAAGTGGATACTCACAATCCATAAAGAAGGTATGTACATCAATGGAGAAGCCAGCAAGTACAAGACCTGGGTTTCCATCTCATCCCAGTTCAGCCATTCATTTTTTATGTGACTTTGGTCCGGCCATTACCCTGCCTGATCCTCAGTTGCCTCCCCCATGTAATGGAGGCACTGAGCAAATGGTTTCAAAAATCCCTTTTAGTACTTCTCTGATTTCAGCAGAGAAGCTGACGGAATGGCCTGTTGCCATTGTACAAAGTAACAGGCTATGGCTGAATACGTCCCATTTTGCTGTTGAGTTAGATTGGCCTTTATGTTCTGTTTATGAAGGTGTCCCCTCTGCCACTTTTGGAGGGAACTCCCTTTCTTCACTTTTGATTGAAGCTGGCGTTCATTAATTCCTACTTTCTCAGCCACTTTCCAACATGTTCTATTCATCACTGTGACTTTTTTGTTGCCTTTGCCACTACTAACCTTCTGAGAGTTCGGAAAAGAGTCACTTAGAGTTTATAATGACATATTTAATATCACACCACTTCTCTCTGACCCAGACTGACTTCACTGGGTTTGGGAGTCTTTTTCAGAAGCAACAAGGGAGAAAATTTTGCTTTTGATGGCACCCCATCAATCAAAGTGAGACACACAGTTGACTGTATTTAAATCAGACTGAATGAGTGGAAATGAGTATGTAAAGGAATCTCTATTCATTTGGATTTTAGTATTAGGGCAGGTGCATACATTGGTTAGGAATTGTGTTTGCCAATAAACAGGCCTGGAAATGCTAAAACAAAACAGAAGTTTATTTCTTTCTCAGATTAAAGCAGCCTGGAGGTAGGTAGTTAAGGGTTGCCAAGGTGGCTTCATGGTGTCCTCATAGATTTAGCCTCTTTTTGTATTTCTGTTGTACTCCTAAGCGCATGGTTTGCATCTTCACAGTTGCTTCATGATCCAAGATGGCTGCTGGAGCTCCAGCCATCACATTCACACTCAAACCTGGAAATAAGAATAAGGAGGAAAAGAGCAAAAAGGGCACACTCCAGCTGTATGTCCCTTCTTCAGGAGCTCAGAAATCCTACCCCATCATTTCAGTCTATTGTTGGTCATCTCTGATAGGGAAGAAGGCAGGGGAATAGAATATTTTACCTAGAAACATTGTCTCAGAATTAAACTGGAGTTCTGAAAAGGAAAAGGAGAACAGACATTGGTTGGGAAACCAGCAGTTTCTGCTGTGATGTCTTTCAGAATGAATACTTTGATCGATATGGTAGGAAGTTAGATTTGGGAATGGTTTTTGGCTTGCAATTTTGTGGGTGTGTTATGAATGGAAGGCCATATAGCTTGCACTTGTAAAGAGGAAACACAGCTTTCATTAGCTATCCCTGGCTTTGAATCTGCCATTTACTAGCTGTGTGACTTGGGGCAAGATATTGAACCTTTCTGAGGCTAAATTTCTTCATCTGTAAATTGAAAATAATAACAGTAGCAAAGATGTTAATGAAGATGGTGCTAAAAATAATCATGACTTTCTTGCAGGAACAAATGATATGTTGAAGATCAAGCACTTGGAACAGTTTTTAGCATGCAGTTAGCATTTAATGAACAGCAGATAATCTTTTTTGAAGAACAATGGATGTCAGAGGAAAGACTATAAATTTTGCATTTCTCCAGACATAGGTTTAGGTGCCAGCTTAGCCACTGACTAGCGGAGGAACCCTAAGTAGGTTTCTTAATCTTGCTGAGCCTTAATATTCTTATCTATAAGATAGGTCACAGTGGGGCTAAACAGATAATATGTGGGACAGAACTGAGGCAACGTCAGAAAACGTCAAGCACAGACCCTGGCATATGGTTCGTGCCTAGTACCTATTGATTTTCCTTCTCTTTCTTGTCTAGAGGATTGGGCTGTGAGGACTTTGTTCCTGGGTCTGCTCTGCTAGCCTGATTGTTCTCAATCCATTCTCTGCCCTTTCCCTTCTCTGTTCCATATGCAAGGACATATTTTATCCAGGCTGCAGGGGATTTCTCCCTCACTTCCTCTTCCTTGCGAATGTCTCCATCTGGCTCTTGATGGACAGCCTCCAGGGTCCCAGTTCCTATCAGGTGGTCCCTGCTGTGGGATTTGCTACTGCCAGGCGACCCAGCTTCTGAGCTCTGGTAATGTCTCCTACATCTCCTTTTTCCTCCATCCCTAGGATATTAATGGCTTCCTGTTTTCCTTTTCTCTCCGTGTCCCAGTGGCCCCTATGTAATCGATTTTCTGTATTATCTCTGTTGGAAACACCTGGAGTGGTTTCTGTTTCCTGACTGGATCTTAACTCATTCATGAATCTAAAGTTGTATAAACACATAGTACCCAAA
This sequence comes from Theropithecus gelada, assembly GCF_003255815.1. NCBI lineage: Eukaryota > Metazoa > Chordata > Mammalia > Primates > Cercopithecidae > Theropithecus > Theropithecus gelada. Next base: position 72,628,415 of record NC_037688.1, read on the forward strand.
CATTCTCTTCACTGACCTCTTACCTCTCACTACCCTCTAAAAATCTTTAGGTTTTTTTTTTTTTTTTTTGGTCAGGATGGTGTGATTTTGTTTCTTTAATTCCACAGTCTTTCATTAGCTACAGGAGAAAGTCAAAAGTCCTTCCTTTGTTGTTTAAGACCCTCTATTGTCTGTGGCATGGCCTCCTTTCTAAAGTTATTCACTTCTGAACTTCAGAAATTTTGAGAACAAATTTGATTTTACCTCCAAAATACATCATCAACCTACCCATTTCTACCACTAGTCCAAGCCAGGGGTAGCTGAATCCTGCACTTGCATGGCCCTGAGAATGAGTGCTTCCTTGAAGTCTGTACCCGTAGATGCCTCAGTAGCCCCAACCCTGGATCAAGTCACCACTCTTACTTGTATGAATGCAATGGCCTCTAAACCGGTCTCTTCTGTCCATTAATCTTTTTCTTTACAATGCATTCTCATTCGGTGTCCAAAGAAATCTTTTAAAACAATATAATGTAAATCTGTTATCCCCCTGCATACACTGCTTCCATGGCTACCCACTGCACTTAACGTGCAACGGAAACCTATTCCCATGGTGTATGGGGTCCAGCACATCTGCAGCTGCTCCATCTTTGTCTTCATTTCCTCTGTCTCCTATTGCTGTGTTCACTCTAGCCACGTAGACCGTCTTCCTGTTCTTCTGATGCCCAAGTTCCTCTCCTGTTACAGGGCATTTGTCTGAATCCCCCTTCCATGTATTATGATTCGCTATCCTCCTGCATAGTGTGTTCCTCATGGGTACCAACACCAGGTGAACCTCCCCTTTCCCCATATCACTCTGTTGATTCTTTTTCACAATCTGTTGTTATCACAACCTGTAACTATCTTGTTTATCTGCGTATTGACTGTCTCTGCCCACTAGAATATAAGCTCATTAGGAAAGACACCACATCTGCCTTTTTGGCCTTGTATGTTGCTAGCACTAACCATATTGTCAGGAATGTCACATTCAGGATTTGGGGGGTGAATGAGCGAGTAAATGAATGGACAAATACATAAATACCTAAACATATAAACCACATAAACGGGCCCCTAAGGGGTCTATGGATGGAATTCAGTGGTCTGTAAACTTGGATGGGGAAAAATTGTTTATTTTCACTTACCTCTAACAGAAATTTTCATTTCTTTTTATTTTGAATTGTAGCAAGAAATCACAAATAACAGCTCTGATTTTTTCACTAAGATAAATTACATATTTCTTACCCCATTATCATTGTTGCAGATATTTCAGAATTATTTACTTTTACCAAATTATTTTGAAATCATTGTGGTTAGTAGACACAGCACAGATCTTGTGATTTAGCATGTTAATACCAACATATATGTATCATAATTTTGTTATAAAACATCATTATGATTGTATTTTGATATAATTTTGTTTCTTTGTAATCTAGTGGTTTTTATTTTTATTTATTTATTTATTTATTTATTTATTTTTGAGACAGAGTCTAGCTCTTGTCACCCAGACTGGAGTGCAGTGGCTTGATCATGGCTCACTGCAACCTCTGCCCCCCAGGTTCAAGCAATTCTCATGCCTCAGCCTCCTAAATAACTAGAATTATAGGCCTGCACCACCACACCCAGCTAATTTTTGTATTTTTAGTAGAGACAGGGTTTCAACATATTGGTCAGACTTGTCTCAAACTCCTGACCTCAAGTGATCCGTCCTCCTTGGCCTCTCACAGTGTTGGGATTATAGGCGTGAGTCACCATGCCCAGCTGTGTATTTTATTTTACTTATTTGACAGCTCTGTTCTGAGAAGGAATTTGAAGGCTTCACCAGCCTGCCAAAGTGGTTGTGGGCACATGAAAGTGAAGATCTCTTAAAATGAACTAGTGATGTCTGCACTTTTGTTTATTGAGGACCACACTAAAAATAGGTATCCCTCCCATTACTTAACTGTCATTTATCCTTCAGAATCCAGGCAAACCTTTCTTCAAGAAAGCTTTGCAGTCTTCAGTGGTTTCCCTGTCCTCTGAGAGTGTGCAGCACTTACCCAAAGCCGAATACCTCCCTGATGCTGTAAGCCTCTTTGGGAAGTGATTTTTTTTTTAACTACTTATGAGCTTGTTTTGTTTTTCCAACTTATAGATGCCTTCTGTTACTCCCTAATCATAATTAGTGCCCTGAGCCCTGCACCATTGTTATTTTCTTTGTAGAGCTGTAATTTTTCCTGCATAGAATTCAGCAAAATTGATAAATACATATTTATTTGTATGATTTATTTAATGTCTATATATCCATTTGGGAAGAGGCCTGGGATATTTTGCTCCTCATCTAGTGGAGGCCCCAGAACATTTATATTGGAAGGGCCTAAGTGCTACCAATATAGTTACAAGTGGCAGGAATAGCTAGGGAACTTAACTTGAAGTTCAATTTGCATAGCAAGTCCATTGTATTTACAATAAGTTCTTAGATTTTATTTATTCTTGAGGTCGGGTGATATTAGTGGAGATATTAGCATATGTCAGAGGAAGAACCCATGATATCTTGTTGCTACTGTTGTCACCATTGTACACTTAGCACACAGAACAACACTTGGCACATAGACCCTAAATAAAGTATGTGTGAATGGATGAATGATAGATGGTTGGATGGGTGGATAGATGGATGCATGGGTGGATGGAATGAATGGTGAATTGTGTGAATGGCTGGATGGATGGGTGTAGGGATGGATGGGTAGAAGGCTGGAGGGGTGGAGGGTTGGATAGTTGAGAAGGTTATTGACTGGGGGTTGGAGAAATGGCATGGTTGATAGGGGAGGTGGTATATTAGTTTCCTAGGGCTACTCAACAAAGTCCTGCAAACTTGGTGGCTCAAAACAAGAGGAATTTATTTTATCACAGTTCTAGAGGCTAGACATTAAAAATCAAGGTTCTGGCATTCCTGGTCTCTTTCTAAGGATGCTAAGGGAAGACCTTTCCCTGCATCTTATAACTTCTGGTGGTTGCCATCAACTCTTGGAGTTCCTTGGCTTGTAGATACATCAGTCCGGTCTCTGTTTCCATGTTTATATGGCCTTCTCCTTGTATGTGTGCCTGTGTTTTCTCCTCTTCAGGACACCAGTCATTGTATTAGAGTCCAAATTCAGTTTGACCTCCTATTAATTTAGTTCATAACATCTACAAAGGCCTTCTTTTCAAATAAAGTCATATTATTAGGTTCTGAGTGAACATGAATTTTTGAAGTACACTGCTCAACCCAATACAGGTGGTTAGAGGATTGAAGAGATGGATGTACGGAGGAATGGAAGGTGGCTTACTGGGTAGGTGGAGAATGGAAAGGGAGGACCAGGCTGGCTGGAAGGGCAAGAGGATGGATGGATAAAGGAGTTGTTGTATAAACAGAATGGTAAATAAATTATTTGAATGGATGAGTGGAAAGATTTAGGGTTGAATTGATTGAGGGTGGAAAGGTGGATGAGTGAAAGGGTAAATGGGTGGAGGAATGAATGGTTGGTTGCTTGGACATATGTATGGGTGAATCAATTATATGATTAATTTCTTCATAGTAGAATTTCCGGCATGTATATTTATCTTCTTTGTTATTACTTGGCATGACACTGCATTTAGGAAATGCTCATTAAATATTTGTTGTCTGGTTTTCTCTGCATACAGAAATGGTGTTAACTGGAATGACTGCTGCCAGCTGTCCTGGGCTGTGAACTTCTAGGGGGTGAGGGAGTGTATGTGTGAATTCATCTGGTGCAGCATCCAGCCTGGATCTGTCTCTAGCCTGGAGTAGGCCTAGTGAAACTCTGAGAAAGAACTTACATGTTGGGTATAATTCCTACTGTTTAGGGAGTGACAAAAATATACATATATAGACACCACTATTTCATATTTCAATTGTTATTTATTTAACATTTTAAACCTGATGGCAGAAAAATATGCCTCAGACAGGCACAATTGCTTTTATTATTTCAGATTGGATGGGTAAATGTGGTGTGGGTGATCCTGAATTTGGGCTACATTGATTTCTGTTGAAGGTTTTATCTTACTTACTTAAGGAAGGGCTTAGTTGAATTTAAAAGCACCTATTCTGATGTTGCCTATTGAAGTGACTGAGTTTGCCAGTGCACTGTTAATAGGGAGTTTGCAGCTTGGTGCCAGATGGAGTCCCTTCATCAGATGCCAGAGATCTTCCCAGAAGTTTTGTCTGCTCGGAGTATCCTTTTACATTGATCTTGCTATCTCCAGTGAACTAAGGAGTCTCAGAGAAGTCATCCTATTACTGTGTTTAAATCTTTTCTTTTTGTCTTTCAAAACCAGGATTGACCAATGGTGTAATATTTCAGACATACTGATAAGTACAGAGAATAAAATAACAAACACCCATGTACTGACAATTCAGATTTAACAAATGTTAATATTTTTGTCACATTTATTTCAGATTTTAAAAATAAAAAGATGCTGCTGAAGCCTGCCACCCTCATTTCATTCCCTTCTCTCCTTCCTCAGAGGAAACCACTAACCTGAAGCTTATACATGTGTTTTTCTATATGTACCCGCAAACCTAGAGTATAATGGTATTAGTATGTTTTATGCTTTTTACAAACAGTACTATATTTCTCCAACTACTCTTTTTTTTCTTTCTTTTCTTTTTGTTTTTTTGAGATGCAGTCTTGCTCTGTTGCCCAGGCTGGAGTACAGTGGCATGATCTCAGCTCACTGCAACCTCCGCCTCTTGGGTTTAAGCGATTCTCCTGCCTCAGCCTCCCATGTAGTTGGGACGACAGGGGCATGCCACCATGTCCGGCTAATTTTTTGTGTTTTTAGTAGAGATGGGGTTTCACCGTATTAGCCAGGATGGTCTTGATCTCCTGACCTCGTGATCCGCCCACCTTGCCCTCCCAAAATGGTAGGTTTACGGGCGTGAGCCACCGTGCCCAGCCCAAATTACTCTTTTTCACTCAGTATTATGTTATTGAGATTCATCTGTGTTTATAAAAGTAGCTTTAGTGGATTTAACTATTTATATTTTAAATATCCACTCTATGGATGTATAAAAATTTTACTTATCCATGAACTGAATGGTGGGCACTTTGTTATTAAAGCAATGAAACACAGAACATCTTTGCACAGATGAGAAGTTTTCTTGATGATATATGCCTGTAAGTAAAATTTCTGGGTCATAGGATGTGGGCATCTTCAGTGTCACCAGAGTTTGCCAATTTGTTCTGCAAAAGGATTGAGCCTATTTATGTTCCCACAGCAAGGAATGAAAGATGAAACCTTCCAATATCTCTTTAAATCTCCATGTTTGTCCTGTTCATTTTTGCTTACATGATAGATGTAAAATGGAATCTAACCATGGTCTCCAATTTGCATTTATCTTACTAAGAAGTTGAACATATTTTCACATTTATTGGCCATTTGGGTTTTCTTTAGTTTGTTTTTCTTGAACAGTCATATCAGAAGATTCATATTTTTCCCTCAAAGATCAGCTTATAGTTTTATTTGGCTTCTTTTTTTTCACTTGGTTTATTTTTGTTTTCTGCTTTATCCACGCAGGATCTTTTTCTTTCTTTGGCTTTGTTTCTTTATTCTGTTCAGTTTTTTAAAATTAAATTTTAACTTATTGTCATTCCATATTCAAATGTATCTATTTATGGATATATTAGGTTGGTGCAAAAGTATTTGCGATTCTTGCCGTTACAAACCACGATTACTTTTGCACCAACTAATACATCTCTTGTGTGGTGGCTTTTATTGCATTTTGCAGGTGACCCTGATAACAGAAGGATGTTGTAACACCAGGTGGCAGGATTTAGACAAGGCAAAATGGTCTAATCCTGGCTCCATTTTCTCCCAAGGGCAATCCACCTTAGTGCAAGATTTGCCCTCCTAAAACTCCCTATGAACTTGTCACCACCTGCTCAAAAGATATCAGTGACTCTGCTTCATTCATCACTCATAGTCCTTAGGAGAGATGGTGTGTAGTGGAATAATTATGGCCTTCAGACAGGCAAACATTCAGGTTTAAACTCCAGTTCTTCTCTTACTAGCTGGCTGACTTTGGGTAAACTAAAGTGGGAATATTCGTAGAGGGTTGTTGTGAAGATTAGACAAGATTAGAGTCTGATCTGTGGTAGACGTTCAACAAAATACATTATCTTTTAGCCTGACATTTAAGGTCCTCTAGATCAAACCACCTCTTCCACAGGATCCTCTGCTACTCACCTACAGAAACCATCTGTTTCAGTCATCTGATGTTCTTCTTGAATTTGGAAAGCTTCAGGAAAAAGCTTTCTGTCTCTATCCTACTCTTCTCCATCCACTGTTGTGGCCCTGAACTGTGGCAGAATTACTAACGGGGCTTGTTCAAAGTTCAGATTCCCAAGTTTTACTCAGACTCACTGTATGTGTTCTTTTCTTTCTTTCTTTCTTTTTTTTTTTTTTTTTTTTTGAGATGGAGTCTTGCTCTGTTGCTCAGGCTGGAATGCAATGACGCGATCTCTGGTCACTGCTACCTCTGCCTCCCAGGATCAAGCCATTCTCTTGCCTCAGCCTCCTGAGCACCTGGGACTACAGGCATGTTCCACCACACCTGGGTAATTTTCGTATTTTTAGTAGAGACAGAGTTTCACCATGTTGGACAGGCTGCTCTCGAACTCTTGATCTCAGGTGATCTGCCTACCTCGGCCTTCCAAAGTGCTGGGATTACAGGTGTAAGCCACCATGCCTGGCCTCAGTCTCTGTATTCTAAGGATAGGGCTCAGGATCTCCACTTAGGGGAAGCTCCCAGTTTGGGTGGAATTTGCTCTAGTTGTTGAAGCTTCCTGCCTCAACAGATCTTTTCTTTATGTCCAGCACAGCATAAAGAACACATTTTCCAGGAGGTCTTTCGTACCAGCCAGCCCTGGTCACACTTACCCTCCCTGCAACCTAAAGGTGGAATATCTTAGCCCACCCCTCTCCCTGGCTAGCAAGCATCATTCCTGTCCCTTAGGGCAGATGGCGATTCCTTAAGGACAGGGCCTAGGTCTTGCGGACTTGACCCTTCCTGTTGGAAGTTCAGTGCATGATATGTAAAAGGACTTAGAGAGAGCATGGGAAGGAGCACAGGCTTTGTGGCTGCCCAGGTTCAAACGTGAGCTCTGCAAAACTGTGAGATCTGGCCCACGGGGCTCAGTCTCCTTAACTGTAAAGTGTTGATAGCACGTCTACCCCACAGGTCTTTAGGGGAAGATTAAATGTGATCAGCTCTTTGGAAAGTCGTTTCTTTTTCTCTTATTCCAGATGGAAAAGAGCTTGAATTATCATGAGAATACATCTATCATTGGGATCATCTTTGTGTTTATTTCCTCCTACAGTAGGATTTAGTGACCTATCGAATTTCCTGATGACATTGTTTTGGGCATATGTGTCATGGCCATGTTGGCCAGGCTGGTCTTGAACTCCTGACGTCAGGTGATCCACTGCCTTGGCCTCCCAAAGTGCTGGGATTACAGGCGTGAGCCACCGCGCCTGGCCCACAACTTGCCTGGGACTCCCCAGTCCTCTTCCCTCCTGGTTTTTTCCATTACACTTAGCACCCTCCAATACATTATATAATGATGTGTTTGTCTATCTCTTCTGATTAAGATGGAAGTTCTGCAATGGCAGAAAATTTTGTGCAATTTTTTTGTGAGCAGTGCCCAGCTCATAGGAAGCATTCAATTAATATTTGCTGATGGAAAGGATGAATAAATGAATCTCCTGGAATCTTTTTGATAACCCAGTGTTATTACCACTGTTATTACCATTCCCATATTTATACTCACACCCATACCATCCTACCTGATAGGGAGAATAAAGATCTCCCAATAGATGTCTATGTCCCAATACCAAGAACCTGTGAATATGTTAACTTACTTGGCCAAGAAGACTTTGCAGAAGTGATTAAGGATCTTGATATGGGGAGATTATCCTGAAGTCCCTGGTTTGGCCCAATGTAATCAGAAGTATTCTTCTAAGAGGGAGGTAAAAAGGACAGAGGGAAACAGAGACTTGAAGATGCTACACTTCTGGCTTTGAAGATGAAGGAAACCAGGAGCCAAGGAACAAATGCAGGTGACCTCTAGAGTAGCGATCCCCAACCTCACACCACAGACCAGTACCAGTCCATGACCTATTAGGAACTGGGCCACACAGCAGGAGGTGAGTGGCAGGTGAGCAAGTTTTATCTGTATTTATAGCTGCTCCCCATTGCTTGCATTACTACCTGAGTTCCACCTCCTGTCAGGTAAGTGGCAGCATTAGATTCTCATAGAAGTGTGAACCCTATTGTGAACTGCACATAGGAAGGATCTAGATTATATGCTCCTTATGAGAATCTAATGCCTGATGATCTGTCACTGTCTCCCATCACCCCTAGATGGGACCATCTAGTTGCAAGAAAACAAATTCAGGGCTCCCACTGATTCTACATTATGATGAGTTATATCATTATTTCATTATATATTATAACGTAGTGATAGAAATAAAGTACACAATAAATGGAATGCACTTGAATCATTCCAAAACCATCATCTCAACCCCAGTCCGTGGAAAAACTGTCTTCCACGAAACTGGTCCCTGATGCCAAAAAGGTTGAGGACCACTGCTGTAAAGGCAGTGAATCATATTCTGAGAGTTTCCAGAGGAGCACAGCCCTGCTTTCACAAACCTTGATTTTAAGTCAGTAATTTCCCATTTTGGACTTCAGTCCTCCAAAACATATAACTTATATAATAAATATGTGCCACTTCAAGTTAAGACGTTCATGGTAATTTGTGATGGCAGCAATTGGAAAGTAATAGACCCACTAATCAGATGAGGAAGCTAAGATTCGAGAGCAGGTCCCAGGCCCCCCAGGTAGTTAGGTGGTAGGGTGATGTAGATGGAAATGCAGTCAGCTTAACTCCACACTCTTCCTCTTGTCCTCCATACAAAGTCAAGGGAGTTGATCAAACGATAAGAAACACTGTGTACAACACTCAGTTCCTGGGATTTTGGTGCTATAAGGCCATGACTATTTCACCCTGCAATCTCCTCAGCAACCACTCTGTATTTTGGGACTTAGTTTTTCCTCTCCATGGAATTCCCAGTTCAAATAACTGCAGCCAGCTGTAAAAGTACACAGATATGAACAAGACACCTCCTGCATGGATCTCAGAGTTTGATGGAAAGGGCAGTCATAAGTGAGTAGTAATAAAACATTGGGAAGAAAAACTCCATGGGTGCAGGGCATTGCCTTTTCACAGGAGTATCCCCAGAGCCAAAATCAATGCCTGACCCATAGTAGGTACTTAATAAATATTTGTTGAGTGAATGAATGGGTAGTAACTCAAAGTAGTTTTTAAAGTGCTCCAAGTATACAAAGCTGGAAGGAATTAATTCTGCCTCGCAGGTGTGTGTCTGAGAGGGTGTATCAGGGACTGGGCCATTTGAATTGAATACTGCAGAATTCACAAAACTTGGCAAAGAGAAAGGGCATTCTAGGGAGAGATAACTGCATGAGCAAGAGCAAGGAAGAAGGTAGAAAATACCAAGGAAAGCAGAGCATGCAGAGCATGCCAGGGTGAGTGCAATACTGTGCAGGTGGTACAGAAGATGGGGCAGAGAGACTGGCCAGACCCTACCTGTTGTGCCAGGCTGGCCTGCTCCTGTCAGCCGCAGGAGCCAGCTCAGACACTTAAGTAGAAGGGTAATGTGATTAGGTAGGTATTTTGTAAAGACTACACTTTCATTGTTATGTGGACACCATAACAATGCATTTTCATTTGTCAGATCATTGTCACATACTAAAAAGTCTTGTTTGTGCTGAGAGATCTCAAACTACCTCTTTTACTGAAGACTTCAAGGGGGAAACTACAGAATCATAATGGTCTGGAAGGAAATGTCCCTAAAAGACAAGCATAGTGGCCAGTAGACAATGACACATATGCCCAAAACAATGTCATCAGGAAATTCGAGAGGTCATTAAATCCTACTGTAGGAGGAAATAAACACAAAGATGATCCCAATGATAGATGTATTCTCATGATAATACATGGTGAAACGCCGTCTCTACAAAAAATACAAAAAATTAGCTGGGCGTAGTGGTGGGTGCCTGTAGTCCCAGCTACTCAGGAGGCTGAGGTAGGAGAATCGCTTGAACCTAGGAGGCAGAGGTTACAGTAAGCCAAGATCGCACCACTGCACTCCAACTTGGGCAACAGAGCGAGACTCTGTCTCGAAAAAAAAAAAAAAAAAGTAAAAAATCAATAAATAAGGTGGTAAAGGTGGTAATGCTGGGACAACTCGATTGAGATAATGAGTCTAAAATGCTTAGCCCAGTGCCTGAGACAGAGTAAACACAGAGCGTTTAAAGGTAAATTAAAAATAAATTTAAATAAATAGGCAATCCATCTCTTCATTGTCATCCCACCATCCATAAAACAAAACTCTGTTCTTTCTGGGTGGTATCATTCATGAAATTCACTGGGCTTTTGCCAAGAGGAACTCTGATCTTTGGAAGGGTTATTTCAGTATGGAGTGTGTCATATCAGGAAATTAAAATATTGTTACAGATTTTCCTCCCCTCTGGCTCTCTTTTGGAGTAGCAATGACTGGGAGGTAAATAGCTTAGAATAGAGACAGCAAGTTTCTGATGCATGAATGGGCAGGGGCTGGGGCCAGAGAGATCTCTCCCTCGGCTTCTTCCTCCGTGTCAGCAGGAAGGAGGCTTGTAGAACTTGGCCCTGGAGCTTGCACTGACCCCAGCTGCCATGTAGAATGGCTTTAGGAAACAGAAACCCTCCAAGGTTGGGATGGAGAGAAGAAATGGGGAGAGAAGTCTTTTATGGGTTGAGACATGTTGAGCCCCTTGTGGCATCAGCCCAAGGGAGGCCAAGTGTGGGGTATTACTGTCTTTCAGAATGGAATACTGCTTTAGCCATTCAACAGCCCGAGGAATGCTCATTTCTGGAGGGCAGAGACCTAGGCTATGTCAGTGTTGGGAGACACTAATATCTCTAGTCTTCTTCCTAGGCCAGGAGAGATTGAGCAAATGTAGACTTATTCAGGCATATTTCCTGAATGTTAATTCAAGTGGAGGAATCCAAGCAGTTTGTAGGCAACATGTCCCCACATATGTCTTCATCAACAAAGTTTGGAATTATGCTTTGGGCAAATAGGAGAAGCTTTCTTTTCGCTGTTGACTGTTTTTGAAAATTAGATTCTTAAATAATTCCTGATATGTTGGCTTGAGGTAGTAGGCAGCTCTCCCAAGTCCTAGAAACTTGACTTAGGCTGCCAAGGAGACTAGGATTGATTACGAAGGAATTAAAAGGCATGATTGCTTACATAGGGCTTACTAGGTGCCAATCACGATTTTAAGTATTTAACAAATATTAACTCATTTAGCCCTTATAATAACCTTGTGAAGTAAGTATTATTATCTCCATTTTACATAAAGAAAACTGAGTCATAGGTGAAATAAATTGCCCATGCCTATAAAATTAATACATGTTTGAAAAGGGATTCTAATCAGGGAATATAACTATTGAGTCTGAACTCTTAATCATTAAAGTAAAGGGATAGTGTCTTAGTTGGGTCCCTCAGAAACATTGTGATTAAATATTGAGTGTACCTAGTTTATCTGGGACATGCAGGGGCACAGGCAGGGGAGACAGGAGGTAATAAAAGGAGAGGGAGTCCACCAGTGAGGCATATGTTACTAAGCCAGATACCAAGGTGGTGAACTGAAACTTAACCTTGCAGGTAAGCTCTGAGAATCAATATAAAATGCACACCTGAGAATTATTTCTGCCAAGGAGTGGAGGAGCTGAGGTATTTATACTCCTGTGCCCATTAATCATCTTTCAAAGCCTACTCCAGGGCAGAAAAGGATATATTAACTCTCAGACACTTCTGACCCACCATGTATGCTGGCAATGTGGGGTCCAATATTCAGAGGGGTTTCTCTCCTACAAAGAGGGAGGTGCTGGATATTGGGAGTCAGGGTGGCTTTGCAGAAATGGTAAGGGGGTCTGAGGCAGTTCAGGTGGAACACCAACAACATCTATATCAGGTATGGGACTCAAGTTTGTAAGTTCATAGAACAAAGTAAAGAAGATTAACAGGAACTGAGGTCCTAATTCCTAAAACCAGACAATAATCTTTGAACCAAGAACGCAATAGTATGCAAAGCTAACATTTATTGAGTACTAATTGTTTGCCAGGCATTTTGTTAGGTGTTTTGCAGTCATTATTTTCCTGAAGTCTAAAAATGATCTAGAGAGGTAGACTTTATCACCCCCATTTTCTGGATGAAGAAACTGAGATTGAGACAGTAGTTCACTGTTTGGCAATGTGTGGAGACAACTTTGGTTGTCATGACTGCAGGTGAGTGCTACTGGCATCGAGAGTGTAGAGTCCAGGGATGCTTCTAAACGTCCTATGGTGCACAAAACAGCTTCCTACAACATAGAATTATCCAGCTCCAACTGTCAACAGTGCTGAGGTACAGCAACCGATATACACAGTACTTAGTATATGGTTAGGCTTAACAAATGTTAGCCGAATGTCTGAGTGTTGGGTGGTGAATATGTAGATGTGCCACCCTCTGAAGGGTAGTAGGGACTGAAAATGTAATGATACCCACAAAGCACTTGGAGTTTATTATGCATTTTCGTACACACTATCTCATTTGACCATTATATAATCTCAAACGGGTGCAGAATTGATGGAAGACATGAAGGAAATTAAGGGAGCTGTGTGTGTATAGCTGCTGCTCAAAGTTAGTTCTGTTTGCCTCAGATTCCAGGGCTCTTTAAATCATCCTATACGGCATTTGAATGCATTGAAAGGTGATGCTTTGACTAATAAGGGAGGGAGGCAAAGTAGGTTTGTTATGGAAAAGATGGGAAGCTGTATATATTGGGATGCTTTTGGCTGCAAGTAACAAAATCCCAACTCAAATTTATTCCATCAATAATGAAATGAATTTCATTTATTATGTCATGAAGAGTCTTAAGGTATGGTGACCCTAAGGTTGCTTAGGTTAACTGGGGAGCCATGGCTTTAAGAAAAAAAAAACACTTTAAAAATCTTTTTCACCCTTTTTTATTGGCTGCATCCTCGGGGTGGTGATAAGATGTGATCTAGACATGCCAGCAACCAGAAAAAGAGACGCTTTCAGTTTTGTATCTTCTTAGGAGTGAGAGAATATTTCTTAAAGGTCTCAAGATGACTTCCTCTCATGTCCCATTGGTCAGAGCTGGATCATGTGCTCACCCCTAAAACCATCACTGATTAAGGCAATGGGGCTACCATATTGGCTTAGAGTAGTGTTTTTCAAATGGGGACAATTTTGTCTTTCCCTTGCCGAAGGGTAATAGTCTGGTGATATTTTTGGTTTTCACAGGCAGGTGTTTGTCAGGAGATGCTACTAATATCTAGCATGTAGGGACCAGGGATGCTGCAAAATATCCTGCAATGTACAGGACAGCCCACCCAGCAAAGAATGATCCGCTCACAGAGGTTGAGAAACCCTGGCATAGAGCAAAAGAAGATTTAATCCTGAGCCTCCTGTAGGCGGGTGAGCACTTGAACAAAATGAGGACTCCATCAGCTTGGAAAAGGGTGTCATGGAAGTTGAATGGGGCACCCCAAGATCATCTGCTTCAGGAGGACTTTGTACATTTTTCATGACTGATGTCATAGGAGGCAAATACAGCTCTTTTCTGCAAAACGTTTCTGGATGCCTCTGTCAGACAGTGCCATGGCCTGAACGGACCATTGGTCTGACCCAGTCTGGCATTTCTTATCTTCATCAGGCTCACTGCCAAACCCCGAGGATAGGATGTCACCTCTGGCAGAAGATCAGTCAGGATTAATTGATGGTGAAGCTGTGTCCCACTTTGAACCTCTCTCTTATGTAGCCAGAGCAGTGCAGATTTGGAGTCTTAGGAGCAGAGCATTCAAAATCCAGTGCAAAAAAATTTGCAAGAGGCCTGAGAGAGAGCCTGCTGTACAAAAGGATGTAAACTAGCCAGAGACCCCTGGTAAACATAAGAAGGAAGAACATGTTTAACTTGCTTCTATTTGGGGAAAGAATTTAATACTTTCCTGAAGGAGGCCATCTGTATTCTTAACAATACTGACTACTTGGTAGTTTTGAGCTCGTGGGATACATTTTCCCAAATGTATCCAAATCTTACCAGAAATCCTTGAATCATGTGTGCATCCTGGTGATGGAAGGCACCAAGGAAGACTTTGGCCAATTGGCAAGGAACTGTTACCAACTTGAAGAAGCCTATAACATCAACTAAAGATCCCCCTGCCACCAAATATTTTCAAAAGAATATTTTGAACAGGTACAGGTTTTTTTTTTTTTCTTTGCCAGGTGATTATGTATGGTAAATGCTTTATTCAAGACCAGTGTCTTTGAATTGCTCAATAATTCCCTGGTCATTGATTGGGGAATAGTAACACAGTTAACCCTTGACTAAATAGATCACGATTGTCACACATTTATCTACAAGTATTTGAATGCTCGCCTTGTGCCCTGTAATTTATGTTAGAGACAAGAATGGTGAAAAAATCAATTTCTTGTCCTTGGTAACTTACAGTCTAAAAGAGGAGTCAGATTTGAACAGATGATTGGAATGTCGTGGGATGAGAGCTGTCATAACTGTTGCAGGAACACAGCGGACATGGGCTATCCTTTGAATGATAAATGTGTACATCCCTTTCATAACATTTATTGAGCATCTAGTATGAACCAGCCATTGGTGCTTAGGGAACTTGTAACACATCTGATTCTCTAAAAACTTTTCAAAAGCAAATAATCTTAAAGCAATAGGTTGCATGTTTTATTAAAGGTATGTACAGAACACAATGACAGCCTAGATGAAGAGTGACTTAATTTGGGAGTTTGGGAGTGGCATTAGGAAAGACTTGATAAGGACTAAGCAAAGACATCAACAGAGGAAAGAAAAAGCATAAAGGAGGGCAGACAAGTCAAACTTTTCTATGCAGCAACAAGCCATGTACACATGATTTAAAAAATAATATTGCAGGCTGGGTGTGGTGGCTCACACTTGTAATCCCAAACTTTGGGAGGCCAAGGTGGGCGGATCACGAGGTCAGGAGTTCAAGACCAGCCTGGCCAACATGGTGAAACCCCGTCTCTACTAAAAATACAAAAATTAACTGGGCATGGTGGCCAGGCTGAGGCAGGAGAATTGCTTGAACCAGGACCTGGGAGGCAGAGGTTGCAGTGAGCCGAGATCGCGCCCCTGCACTCCTGCCTGGGCTACAGAGTGAGACTCTATCTCTGTCTGTGTGTGTGTGTCTCTCTCTCTCTCTATATACACACACACACACACACACACACACACACACACACACACATATATATGTATGTATATATATATGTGTGTGTATATGTGTGTGTATATATATATTGCAGCCCCTTTCCATTGGTCAGGCAGTGGGCAAGTATATATTAAGCACCAAATGCCGTAATATCTAGGCTCCGGGACTGAACAAAAGGAGTACTTGGCACAGGGATTTGACCTTAAGAAGGAGGCAGCTTGGCTGATGGGGGCAGGTTAGGATGCTTGAAACAATTTGAAAACCCTTGAGCACTAAGCTGTGTGGTTACGGTTATCAGTACAGTGGGGGGTTCAGAGTAGGGAGCCTTCACTGTGGGCTAGAATGGTTGCAGAAGCTTTCCTAGCTGAGATAATTGAAGGTTGGTGGCATCTTTGTAGGATACTGAGAAATAATACCATATATAGTGAGAAGTGGAAAATCACATCAAGACCTGCCCCACTTTGGGAGGCCTCATAGCAGAGGGTAATGTTCAGCTCTACAAAAAGATAAGGAGTTAGTGAGTTAGCATTTAAAGTTTGGGTTTGCTGTTGATGTGATCCTGGCTGCCTTTCTGAGAAAATCCTGGGGTGCTTTCTTAGCGTGCCACTTTGATCATCAGCATGGTGGGTTGGAACGAATGTCAACTTTGAGTTCAAAGGCCTGTACTGAATCCTAGCTGTGTCTCTCATTAGCTATGTGACCTGGGAAAAGTTATTTAATTGCATCAAGCCTCAGTTTCCTCATCTGTAAAGTAGGGATGACAATATCTAAATTGTAGGATACTAGAGAGATTAGAAATAATCTGTAAAAAAGTGTCTAAGATAGTGCCAAATGTGAAATGCAGAGAGCCCATTAGAAGTAGCTCCTTGAATGAGTTGGGGTGTGTTTAGCTGCAAGTAATTATGAGAACCTTGACTCAAAGTAGCTTATACAGTGTATAAACTTATTATTTCACGTGACCAGAAACTCTGAAGTAGATCAAGGTTGGGGACTGATGGATTCAGTGGCTCAGTGGTAACAACAAGAATCCACCTTCTTGAGTCTACTCATAGGCTGGTTCCAAAAAGGTTCCTGAAGTTTGAGGCATTGCATACAGACACAAATGTGCTGTGGCAGAAGAGAGATTTTATCTTCCTATGGCCCCCTTAGGTGTGACTTAGTAAATGTTTCCCCATGCCCCCTCCATCCCAACCCCAGCAGATTCCTCTTAATATATCGTTGTCCAGGATTGGGTCAGCATCAGAACTATGTACTGATAGGTGTGTTGTGTATTAGTTAGCTATTGGTGCATAACAAATCATCCCAGAACTTAGAAGTGTGAAGCAACAAGCATTTATTATCTCACTCATTATGTGGATCATATTCGGGAGCAACTTAGTTGGGGGATTCTTGTCTAGGGTCTCTTGTGAGGCTGTGGTCAGTACATTGGCCAGAGGTGCAGTCATCTAAAGGCTGGACTGAGGCTGGAGGACCGGCTGGTATGGATGGCTTCTTTCCAAGGCTGCTGGCAGGAGGCCTCATTTACTGACTTTGAGAACCTCTCCATGGGGCTGCTTGAAGTCCATCATGTCATGGCAGCCAACTTCCTCAGAGTGAGTGATCCAGAAGAGAGAAGGAAGCCACATTGCCTTGGCTGATGTCATCTTAGAAATCACAGCCTGTCTTTTCTGCCACACTCCGTGAGAAGAGAGTTGCCAAGCACACAGGGAGGATTAAGCTTTACCTTTTGAAGAAGAGAAGTATTGATAAATTTGCAGACATATTTTAAAACTACTTTATGTGTGGTACAACAGAAAATTCCATGGTTATCTGGTGGTCAGGCATTTTTTGGAGCCAACTACAAGGTCTACCACACTATTGCTATTCATCACCTAAGGAACATTTATGGAGCCCCTACTGTGTGCTTGTCATTGCACACCGAAGACTCAGACATGAGTCCTGTTAATTAGGGTGTAAAGGGAGTGTAAGACGCACTGGGACTACATTGTGATATACAAAGCTAAATGTGGAGAGGGTCAAATAAAGTACCAGGGGGTGACTGCAGATTGCAGAAGGAGGTGATTTACTTCCAATTAGCATATTCATGGAAAGACTCACTGAGGAGGTGGGCTTTGAACTGAGCTCAGTGGAGTAGGTTAGATTTATACACTCAAGGATGGGTATCTGGGTTGGTCAACAGCATAGTCATACCAAAGTTATCAGCTAGCACTTATTGAGTACCTAGTCTGTAGCAGACACTGAACATGTATTATCTTTAAGCCTTATTACATCCCTGGGAGACAGGCAATATTACTCCCATTTTACAGATGAAGAAACAAGCCCAGAGACATTAAATGACCGCGTGAGACCATGTAGTTAGGAAGAGGCCCCACTCAGAGCCCTTACCTAAGAGATACTTGTGTTTTTAAAGAACTCAGGGGACAGCGCCTTGCCTTAAGGAACTTCCCTAGCTTGTTCAAAGAAAGGCTTTTATATAACAACTTAGCTTCAGGGAGTAGGTACAGCAGAATGAGTAATCTCTTTACAAAAGAATTTGTCATTTTATTGAACCTTTACAGAAGATTCTCCTTAATTATCAAGCCCACACCCCACCCAATACACTGAAAATATGATTCAAAATTTATTAAGATTTACTTTGCATATCTTTCCCCCTGGAATTCCTACTCCGTGTTATACCTTTTGTAGGCTGAGTTGTTGGAAGAATTAGCTGGTAAAAAATTAGCTTATAAATCTGGGAAGGTCTCATGGAAGAAGTAAAGTCTTACACATTCCCTTCACTTTTTTGTGATGAAGGTTACAAGATTTATCAAAGTAAAAAGACATTAATTGTTGCTAATTAACACCTAGAGCTCCACACACTCAGACCACCACCTGTGTATTGGAGGTGAGGGGGTGCCTTAACCTGGGTTACTTTGCCAAGGGGCTTTGACGTCAGGTGGAAGCAGGGAAGGAAGGGCTTAGGGTAAGCACAGAGAAAGCCACCTCCTCCAGCCTGTGGCAGAGGGGAGTGCTCCTGGCTGGGGCTGCTTTCTCAGAGAACAGATAGGACAGCTCACCAGCACAGCCCCGACCTGCCAGCCTCCCCCACAGCTGCCTCCAACCTCCAGAGCGGCTTATTCAGGAACAGAGGCAGATGCAGAGTCAGAGCGCAGCTGTGTGAGGGTTGCGTGGGTGTGTCTCCATGGGAGTGTGTGCAAGTGTGTGCAGTGTGCCTATGGGGTGTGCATGTGTGGTGTGAATGTAAAGGTTTGTGTGTGCACATGTGAGTTTGTGTGTATTTCTGTGTATGCTATGTGTATTTGTGTGTAGTTGTGAATGTGTGTGTTGTGGATGTGTTTTTTGTGAGTGTGTGTGTTTGTGAATATGCACCTGGTCCTTGTATGTGTGCTGTGAGTGTGTAGCATTATGTTTGTAGTGTGGATGTCTTGTGGGTGTGTGTGTGGTGTGAATGTGTGTTCATGTATTTGTGTGTGGCTTGGATTTGTATTCGTGACTGTTCATGTATTTGTGTGTGGTGGTGTGTTTGTGGGTATGTGTATTTGTGATTTGCATGTGTGCGTTGTGTATTTGTGGTGTGGGTCTGTGTACATTGTGAGTGCAGGGTTGTGAGTGTGCATGTGTGGTGTGGATGTGTGTTGTGCATTTGCATGTGCATGGTGTGGATGTGTTTGTGTATCTGTGTGGTGTAGACGTATGCATGGTGTGAATGTGTGTGTAGTATATTTGCATGGTGTGGATGTATGTGTTTGGTGTATTTGTGGGTGTGTGCGTGTGCACTGTGAGTGTGTGAAGTTGCGAGTGTGTGGTGTGAGTGTGCGTTATGTATTTGTGTGTGGTATGTGGATGTGTGTAGTGTATTTGGTGTGGACGTATGTGTTGGGTATGTTTGTGGGTATGTGCGTGTGCACTGTGTGAAGTTTCAAGTATGTGTGGTGTGGATGTGTGTGTGGTGTGTGTGTTGTGGATGTGTGTTCTGTGTGTAGTTTATTTGCGTGGTGAGGATTTGTGTGTTGGGTGCGTTTGTGGGTGTGTGCATGTGTACTGTGAGTGTGAAGTTGCGAGTGTGTATGTTTGGTGTGGATGTGTGTGTTGTGTATTTGTGTGGTATAATGTGTGTGTGCAGTGTATTTGTATGCATGGTGTGGATGTGTGTCTTGGGTGTGTTTGTGGGTGTGTGTGTGTGCACTGTGAAGTTGCAAGTATGTGGTGTGGATGTGTGTGTTGTGTATTTGTGTGGTATGGATGTGTGTCTCTAGTTTGTGTATGTGATGTGGATGTGTGTCAGGTGTTTGCGGGTGTGTGCGTGTGCACTTTGTGCGAAGTTGCGAGTATGTATGTATAGTGTGCATGTGTATGTTATTTGTGTGGTGTGGAGGTGTAGTGTGTGTTTTTGTGGATGTGTGTTTGCGTGTGCACTGTGAGTGTGCTGGATTGCAAGGGTGTAGGTGCTGAGTGTGTGGCTGCGCACCACTCCTCTGAGCGGTGGGGACCCAGGACTCCCTTCTCTCTTGCAGCCTTGCTCATTTATTCAGGCTCCTCATCGCTGAGTGAGGGAGGGGGTTTCTGCCCCGCACCGGGTCTCTCGAAAGGCTCCTCCCAGGAGCCGAGCGAGCAGCCGCCCCGCCCCTCCCGAGTGCAGACCCTCGCCGCGCCCACCGCCACCGGCCCCTCCCGCTGCAGCGCAGTCCTTGCTGCCCTCCGTTCTGTAGGTGGCAGCCTTGGTAAGCCTTGCTCCCATCCTGCCCCTGGGCAGAGGAGCTTCAGCAAAAGACTTTTAGACTTTAGCGTCTCGATTTTCAAATAAACAACTCTATCTTTTACAGTTTAAAAATAAAAACGAGATCCAGAGAATGCCCTTTTAAACAAAGCCACATTTACCTGAGACACTGGGGATAGAGAGTAGGTTTTTGGTGCAGGTTTGGAGTGCAGTTCATCCCTGCCCCCACTACGAATGCACATCCGCATTCGCCTTTGAGTCGTGAGCAAGAGAGCATCTGAGAAAACACGCTAGAGGCAGCGAAACCTCTTTAAATCCTGGCACCAAGGGACAGGAGTGGGTCCCCTGTCTGCCTTTCTTTTCCACTCACTTTCTATCATGTAGTTGATCAACAGACATCAGTGGGGACACTGGGAGGTGAGGAGGGGTGTCTGCTCCCTGCCAGGTGGGCGCTGTGCTAGCGTCAGGGGCACAAAATAGAAGCAGACCTGGTTTCAGTTTGATGTGGGAAAGAGCTAAAGTAAACACACAGTGAATTTACTGCTGTTTAGGGATATGGGGCCTGGAGGAGGGGCCAGGGGGCTTCCTGGAGGAGGTGACACTGCCCTGATTTTTAAAGGACTAGTTGGAATTATCTAGGCCAGGGGACATTTGGCAATATCTACATTTTTCTGTTGTCCAAACTGGGGATGAGGTGGAGTTGCTACTGGCATCTAGTGGGTAGAGGCCAAGGATGCTTCTAAATACCCTACAGTGTGTGCAGGACAGTCCCCTCCAATGCAGAAATATCCAGTCCCAAATGTTCACAGTGCTGGGGTTGAGAAACACAGGTCTAGACAAGAGGAAAAGTGCTGTGGTTTGAATGTTTGCGTCCCCCCAAATTCATATGTTGAAATCTTGATCTCCAAAGTGATAGGCTGAGGCAGTGGAGTCTTTGGGAGGTGATTAGGTCACGAATGGGATTAGTGCCCTTATAAAAGAGGCAAGACAAAGATCTCTAGACCCTTCCACTGTGAGGACACAGAAGGCAGCGCCTGTGATCCAGGAAGCTGACCGTCACCAGACACCAAATATGCTGGCACCTTGATCTTGGACTTCTCAACCTCTAGAACTGCGAGAAATAAATGTCTGTTGTTTATAAGCCCAGTTTATGTGTTTTGTTACAGCAGCCTGAACAGACTAAGGCAGATTATGGATTAAGGATTATGATGTGGACTGGGAGGAGCTGCAGACAGCTGGGTTTGTCTGGAAGGACTGCTGGGTGTGGGAGAGGGCTTAGAAATGGGAGTAGAGCCGGCACAATGGTTCATGCCTGTAATCCCAACATTTTGGGAGGCCGAGGCAAGAGGATTGCTTGAATCCAGGAGTTTGAGAGTAGCCCGGGCAACATAGCAAGACCCTGTGTCTACAAATAATACAAAAACTAGCTGAGTGTGGTGGCATGTGCCTGTTGTCTCAGATGCTCAGGAGGCTGAGGTGAGAGGATCACCTGAGTCCAAGAGGTCGAGGCTGCAGTGAACTCTGATCACTCCACTGCACACCAGCCTGGGTGACAGTGCAAGACCCGGTCTCTAATAAATAAAAACTAATAATAAAAGAAATAGTAAAGAAGCTGTCAGATGGAGATGAATGAAGACCCTTGAATGTCATGCTAAGGGGTTTAGAGTTTATCTTAGGGAAGGGGAAACATGAAAGAGTTTTAAGCAGGGGAGTAACATAGTCCGATACGCTTTTTAGAACGATCACTCTGGATACTGTATGTCAGGTGTGGTGGAGGGTGGCAGGGCTGCACACGGCGGGTAGAGGTTTCATATGTGGGCTGATAGTGCATGCAAGTGGAGAAGTGATCACGATGTTTCCACAAAAGAACTTAGAACTGGTTTAGTTAATGCGGTGCAATGGAATGCAGTTATGCAACAGAGTCGTTTTTATATTTCAAGAAGAAAGCTATGGGAAGAGAAGCATTAGGGATATAGAGTTTTGCGTGGCTGCCATGCCCTTTTATTTAAATGACCAACCAGGTCAGCACGTTGCATAAGGACACGGGCAAATTACCTCTGCTAACCGAGGCGGAACTCTCCAGTAGCCCAAATTCCAGTGCTCCATCCATCCAGGGAGGTGTCTATGAGATGACAGGTCATCAAGACAGATAACAAGTTGTTTGTCTCCTGGCATGGATCCTTCTGGGATTGGAGGTGTCTTCTGACAAGGCATCATGGGTTGTATCCCCCACCAAAACAAAGTATATGTTGAAGTCCTCACCCTCAGTGCCTCAGGATGTGACCTTACTTGGAGAGAGAGTTTTTACAGAGGTAATCAAGTTAAAATGAGGTCATCAGAGTGAGCCCTAATCTGATAAGACTGGTGTCCTCATAAAAAGGGGAAAGTTGGACACAGAAACAGACGTGCAGAGAGGAGAGATGGTATGAAGATGTATACAATCTTTACAAAATAGTAAGTACTAATATTTTTATTATGGCATCAATGGAAAGAACGCCGTCAAGGAACCAAGGAACGCCGGAGGCTACCAGAAGCTGGAAGAAAGGCATGAAACAGATTGTCCTTCAGAGACTCCAGAGGGAACCACCAACACCTTGATCTTAGACTTTTAGCCTCCAGAACTATGAGAGAAAAAAATCGTATTGTTCAAGCCACCAAGTTTGCAGTACTTTGCCACAGCATTTCTAGAGAACTAATGCTGATACTAATCACACGAAGTGATTGAAAAGGGGAGAAGTCCTGGTGAATTTCAGAGAAACCCCTGATCTCAGTTATGCAAGTGAGATTATCAGTGGAATCTGAATCAATCATCCTTTTTACCTGAAAGTAGTAGGCAGAAAGGAAATTAAATTCCATAGAAATCCATTAATCGTTCAGGCATGGTAGCTCACGCCTGTAATCCCACCACTTTGGGAGGCCCAGGCAGGCGGATCACTTGAGATCAGGAGTTCGAGACCAGCCTGGCCAATGTGGTGAAACCCCGTCTCTACTAAAAATACAAAAATTAGCTGGGCATGGTGGCAAGTGCCCATAGTCCTAGCTACTGGGGAGGCTGAGGTATGAGAATCACTTGAACCCGGGAGGCGGAGGTTGCAGTGAGCTAAGATCACACCACTGCACTCCAGCCTGGGTGACAGAGTGAGACTCTATCTCAAAAAAGAAAAAAGAAAAAAGAAAAAAAAAAAAAGAAACCTTTCAATCGTCCAGTGCAGTGGTTCTCAAAGTGTGGTCCCTGGACCAGCAGCATCAGCAGCACCTGGGAATGCAGATTCTTGGGCTTCCCCTGAAATCTCCTGGTTGGTGACTCCAGTGGGTGGAGAGCCCCTGGCCTAGGGTCTGTGAGACCCTGGAGAAGTCCGGCAGAGCTTCACAGGGGAGGTGACAGGAGATGTGCCTTGAGGGAAGGTAGGGCTTTGAAAGGAGCCAGGGAAGGACATTTGAAAGGGAGCAGAGGCAAGGAGATATAGATGTATGAGGCTTCTTCAGAGAGGCAGTACAGTTTGGAGGGTATATGGAGAGAAAGGTGAGAGAAAGGGAGTACAGACATATTGTGGGCAGTGAGGATGGGTGGGGAGTGGTGGCTCACATCTGTAATCCCAGCATTTTGAGAGGCCAAGGCAGGAGGATCACTTGAGTCTTGACATTTAAGACCAGAGTGAGGCTCACATCTGTAATCCCAGCATTTTGAGAGGCCAAGGCAGGAGGATCACTTGAGTCTTGATATTTAAGACCAGAGTGAGCAATATAGCAAGACCCTGTCTCTACAAAAAATACAAAAATTAGCCAGGTGTGGTGACATGTGCCTATAGTCCCAGCTACTCAAGAGGTTGAGGCAGGAGGTTCACTGGAGCCCAGAGGTTTTCAAGGCTGTAGTGAGCTATGATGGTGCCACTGCATTCCAGCCTGGGTGACAGAAGGAGACCCTGTCTCTAGACACGTTAAAAGAAAGTGAAGATGAAGTCAAAGATGTTGTCATGTTGTAAAGGATTTGTGAGCCAGGATGAGTTTATTAATGGGGGTCACTGAAGAGTTTTAGGAACATTACTGTAGGCAGAAGTATCAATGTGTAATTTGGGTATGTGTGTGATATTCAAATTAGCTGACCTATTAGGACTGTCTCAGCCAACAAATCACTGATTGCAGATACTCAACCATGCTTTCTTAAAATGCAAACTCCTAGTGGTTCTTGAGATGAGTGGAGGGGTCACACCAATACCAGGAGAACTCTAGATTTGGGGAATCTTTAAGAAAGCCAAGGACCAGTAAGTCTCCTGAATAGATAGATCAGTTTTCTCCCACCTGGGGCTATGAAAGATGAGTGACATCTTTACCTCTTGACTTTAACCATTCATTAGCCAGCGAGTCATCATCCTTCTCAAAGTCTGGCTCCATCAATTCTGAGCCAGTTTTTTTCTTTTCTTTTCTTTTTGAGATGGGGTCTCTATCACCCATGCTGGGGTACAGTGACACGATCTTGGTTCACTGCAACCTCCGCTTCCCGGGTTC
Organism: Theropithecus gelada; assembly: GCF_003255815.1. Classification (NCBI taxonomy): domain Eukaryota; kingdom Metazoa; phylum Chordata; class Mammalia; order Primates; family Cercopithecidae; genus Theropithecus; species Theropithecus gelada. The sequence continues at coordinate 72,653,019 of NC_037688.1, forward strand.
AAGTGATTCTCCTGCCTCAGCCTCCTGAGTAGCAGGGACTACAGGCATGTGCCAACATTCCAGCTAATTTTTTGTATTTTTAGTAGAGATGGGGTTTCACCATATTGGCCAGGATGGTCTCGAACCCCTGGTCTCAAGTGATCTGCCTGTCTCAGCCTCCGGAAGTGCTAGGATTACAGGAATGAGCCACCTTGCCTGCTTTGCCCCAAGTTGCTAAGCTTCCTTGATCACTGACCCAGTCTGAAGGCGGAGAAACACAAAGTCTTTGTCTATGGGACACTTACGATTTAGTTGCACAGAAGGTGGAGCTTCTGCCCTTCACGCTGCCAATCTCAGTTCTCATAGCCGCCTGGCATCAGGAAGGCATTAATCTCTGCCAAGTCTCTATCCTCTTCACCTTTCAGCAGGTATTCCTTGCTGGTTGTTTGGCCTGGGTGATAGGAAAAAGCAGAAGAGAGAGTGGACCCTTGTGCCTCTGTCTCCTCTTTGCTCAGTGACCCAAGAAGGCAGGAAAAGGAAGACACTTCTTAGCTGCCTTTCTTATGGTTGGCTCCTGGGCTGGGATGGAGCTGGGGAACTTACCTCTTGTGACAAACAGTGAAGAAGCAGGGATTTCATGCAGCATCAGCACACGCACAAGGCTGTGTTGGGAAGAACACGGACAGGGCTCCAGAGAGGACTGAGGGCAGCTGCCTCTTTAATGCTGGTCACACATGCTTGCTTCTGTCTGGCTTCCCTCCTGGACTGCATGGATAGCTTTGTTCACACCTGAATGCCTAGTGCCTGGCTTCAGGAAAGGCATAGCTTGCATTTCTGAGCATTTTACACGTGCCATGAGATTTACCGTCACCACGAATAGATTTGGAAATAGGTTTGGAGGGATTATGAGACTTGCCCAAAGACATTCGGCTTGATGGGGAGAAGATCATGGCCCTGTTCTAAAGATCTCTCCAACCCCTCACTCTCAGTTTCATTTTATCACGTTTGTTTTCATCATAGCTTGTATCACAATTGCCAATTTTCTTGCTTGTTGATGTGTTTAGTGTCTGTCTCCCACTCCAGGATCTGGGTTCCTGATAGCAGCACCTGTGTTTCCTGGGTTCACCTTGGTATCCTGAGTGTGTAACACAGGCCCATCATACAGCCAAAGCTCTACAATGTTAACAAAATTAATGAATGATTTGAACCCAGACCTATTTGGCCAAAGCCTCATTCTGTAACCTGTGCTCACTGCAGAGTTCCATGTGGTACAGTCTTGCTTGGTAAATGTTGATGGAATTGAATTATAACAGTTCAAGATTGGTAGGTGGGGGTATCAGATACATGCATCTGAGAAAGTCACAGAAATGTACCCCAATATAGGTATAATCATGTGCTCAGGAATACAGGGTAAACTTTGCCCACAGGTACAAACCAGCTGGGGCACCTGTGGTATCCTAGGAGCCTGGTGTGCTAAAAGACATGGTGTGGTCATGGGTTCAAGCAACTCTCCACTGAGTAAGGGCACTAGATATATGGTCACAAGAAACTCTCCATTGGTTAGGACACTGGTAAGGAAACTCTGCACTGGGTGAGGACACTGATCTCTTTCACATGAGCAGAGCCTTATGTTAAGAGTTCCAGCTGGGAGTCAGGCAGAACATGTGATGAAACATCTCTGGGTCTCAGTTTCCCCATTTTTTATTGGTGTGTGCTCCACCACTGTTGTTTAATGGCTTAGAGTGGGTACTGGCATTAAACTGTCTGTGTTCAACCCTGAATCCACCACTTTCTAGGTGTGTGCCTATTGGAAAATTTTCATTTTCCTTCGTGCCTCAGTTCCTCATCTGTGAAATGGGGATAATGATAGTATTTACCTGTGAAGGTGGGTTGCAAGGGCTGAAAGTTAATGTATATAAAGCACTTGGAACACATGGCAAGTGTCTGGCTTACTGGTTTGATGAGAAGATCCAATGAGATACTGAGTTTTCATAATGCAAAAAGTGCTGAAAGAAACTCAGCAGAGGTGGGGTTTGGATCAAGGTATCTCAGTGGAAGGTATCAAATTAGATGAAAGGCTTAGAGGTGGGTAGACCCACTTTTTTTTTTTAATTGTACTTTAAGTTCTAGGGTACATGTGCACAATATGCAGGTTTGTTACATATGTATACATGTACCATGTTGGTGTGCTGCTCCCATTCACTCGCCATTTACATTAGGTATATCTCCTAATGCTATCCCTCTCCCTATCCCCCCACTCCACGACAGGCCCTAGTATGTGATGTTCCCCTTCCTGTGTCCAAGTGTTCTCATTGTTCAATTCCCACCTATGAGTGAGAACATGCAGTGTTTGGTTTTCTGTTCTTGCGATAGTTTGCTGAGAATGATGGTTTCCAGCTGCATCCATGTCCCTACAAAGGACATGAACTCATCCTTTTTTATGGCTGCATAGTATTCCATGGTGTACATGTGCCACATTTTCTTAATCCAGTCTGTCACTGATGGACATTTGGGTTGATTCCAAGTCTTTGCTATTGTGAATAGTGCCGCAATAAACATACGTGTGCATGTGTCTTTATAGCAGCATGATTTATAATCCTTTGGGCATATACCCAGTAATGGGATGGCTGGAAGACCCACATTTTTAAAAAATCACTTAATTTGTACAATGTGTGCCAATTGGTATTTATGAAGTATCATCCATTTTATCTCATTGAGGTCCCCCATGTCTCTGTGGCCTAGCCATCATTACCCAAGGCTCAACAAGCTTGAAGTAGCTTGTTTGAAGGTTTCTTTAGTTATTTGTTCATGGATTTCTTGAAAGCCGACTGTGTGCTAGGCTCAGCATAAAATGGGGTCCAAAACCAGGTGCTCTTTCTGCTCATATGAATCTGACAGTCTAGAGGGGTAGGCAGATATTTCAAAAAAGTATCATGCAAGTAAATGCGATGCACTGTAATAAGTACTGTGTGACCCATCCAGGAAGGTCAGAGAAGGTTCCCTGAGGACACGGGCTGAAACTGAGATGTGAAGACTAGAGTGGGTGACAGAGGGAAGGGAAGAGCATTTCAGGAAGTAGAAACAGACTGGGCATGGACCCTGTGGCAGGAGGGATCATAGCCAATGTTTGGTGTGAAAAAAATTGCCTGAGAAGACCCTGGTGCTTCGCGGGTAAGAGTGAAGAGGTCAGAGCAGGACCGTGCTGAGACCCCCAGGCCACATTTGGGTGTTGCACCTTTGTTGTAAGAGCAGAAAGAAACCACTGAAGATTTTAAAGCCAGGGTGGGGGGTGGTGAATATCAGATTTATCTTGCAAAAGCATCCTCTGGTGGCCACGTGGAGAACCGGCTGCAGGAGAGAGGAGAGCAGGCAATAAGTTACAGTTGCTAAGAAGCATTCACCCTTCCATGGGTAGTTACTGAGCACCACTGTCTACAGGCTCTGTGCTGGGTGCCAGGAACACAGCACTGACCACGACAAAGCCCCTGCCTTAGATGACATTTCAGTACAAGGACAGAGATGGCAAATGAACAAGCAAATGAATGAATGTGTCAGGTAGCAATGTGACTGGGAAGAAACACTTAAAAGCAGGGCAAGAGAATAGAGCATATTGGCTGCCATTTAGGCAGGAAAGACCTCTTGTGCTGACATTTGAAGTGAGGGGACAGCCATGTGAATATCCGGGGGAAGGGCTTTCCAGGAGGCGGCAGAGCAATGGCAAAGACCCTGAGGTGGGAACAGGCTCAGGGTGTTTGAAGACCATCATAGAAGTCAGTGTGGCTGCAGAGAAGGATTAAAAGAGGCAGATTATAAAGGCCACATTGAGGATTTGTGTGTGTTATTCGGAGGGTGAGAAGAGGCCATTGGAAGCCAGAGCTGGGAAGTGACGTGAACTAGGTGGTGATTCCAGCGTAGGCTTCTTCTCTTCTCAAATTCTAGGGCCCCCACACCACTTTCCAGAGTTTAGATTTCTCCCTGGCCTCGTGACAGTAGCAATTTTAACAAGTCAGCAGCCAGTATGGCAGAGCCTATCCCCTAGATGGTGCATGAGACATACCAAAGAAGCTTTATTTTTCACTTTTTTAGGGCAACAAGTAATACATCTATTTATTGCTTTTCCCACTAGAATGTGGGCACCTCGACAGCAATTTTGCTCACTGCTGTATCTCTGAAGCCTTAAATAGTATCTGAGATTGTAGCTGTCAATTTGCTGAGTTAATAGATGATCACCCTGCACTCAAGTTTCTATGTAATGACTCCTAGCCAGAGAGCAGAGATTCAGCAAAGAAGAAGGTAAAAAGAAGATAAAAATGAGAGAGGCCTCTTATAACTCATCAATGTAGAAAAACACAAAATAAAAAGTCTTGGGCTTAACACGGAATGCAAGTAGAAAGCGTCAACAACAAAACCCTTCTGTCTGAAAACGCCTGATTCTTGTGTGAGACCTTTCCAGGATGCATGAATTTTCAGGTAGCATCTTAACCCCCAGCGCAAGAGTAAGTGCAGGCAGGAGACCAAAACCAATACCCTTGCCCTCATCCCCATAGCAGGGGTGAAGTCTGAGCACATGACTGGACACAGCAGCCACATGACTTTGGTGCCTTCCAAGGAGACAGTGTCTCAGCTGTGCACATGCTATTCCTACAACCACAACATGGTCTGGAGCAGAGAAGGGCGTAGGAAACTCAGCAGGGGTATATTATATTTTCTGCCAGAACTGACAGTAATATTGAATGATGAGAGAAATGCAGTAATATTGAAGGACGAGAGAAATGAGAGTTGTATAACATTTAATGGTTTTTAAAAAAATCACCCAAGAACATGAAGATGACTTGAAATGTCTCTGAAAATGATCCCTTCCTGTCCATAGGCAGCTCAGCTTGCATATTGCTCGTGTTTGCTTTCCATCATCAGTGATAAACTTCGAGGACGCTGCAGCCTCCATTGAGTTTCTTTTTGTATGTATATACTTTTTCTTTTTTCTTTTCTTTTCTTTTTTTTTTTAAGACAGTCTCACTCTGTGGCCCAGGCTAGAGTGCAGTAGCTCAATCTCAGCTTGCTACAACCTCTGCCTCCTGGGTTCAAGCGATTCTCCTGTCTCAGCCTCCCAAGTAGCTGAGATTATAGGTGTGCACCATTATGCCCAGCTAATTTTTGCATTTTTAGTAGAGACGGGATTTTATCATGTTGGCCAGGCTGGTCTCGAACTCCTAACCTCAGGTGATCTACCCCGCCTCGGCCTCCCAAAGTGCTGGGATTACAGGTGTGAGTCACCGCGCCAGGTCTGAGTTTCTACTTTAACTGGCTGTCTTGCGCAAATCATGAAGAAGCCACTGTATGAATAAGGCAGGAAACTTGTTAGTTACAGATGAGGTGAGACATGTGCCGTATCCCCAAAATAAATGTTGGGGCATTAACTTTTAAGTGTTGCATTGTTTTACTGTTTAATGTTTTATACAGCATTCCTGTTCTCTTTTTTAAAATACTGTTTTTCTTTTGAGTCTACGTGACTGCAGCTTTTACGCTTCTAACCCCAGCACTTTGGGAGGCCAACGCGGGAGGATCACCTGGGGTCAGGAGTTTGAGGCCAGTCTGACCAACATGGAGAAATCTCGTCTGTACTAAAAATACAAAAATTTGCCAGGCATGGTGGTGCATGCCTGTAATCCCAGCTACTTGGGAGGCTGAGGCAGAGGAATAGCTTGAACCTGGGAGGCGGAGGTTGTGGTGAGCCGTGATTGTGCCATTGCACTCCAGCCTGGGCTACAAGAGCGAAACTCAGTCGCCAAAAAAAAAAAAAAAAAACCAAAACCAACAACAACAACAAAACAACAACAACAACAAAAAGGGTGTGCAATTGGGGTGGGGAGGTATAGTGCTCTTTTTGTAGACTCTGTCTTCCAGTTTTCCATAGATAAATGGATTCAGTGGGGACAGAAAGAGGGCCACTCCAGCTCTGGGGAGAAACAACGGAGTTGGGAAAGTGAGAAACCTTTGCATATGGCTGTGGATGATTAGGAGACTAAGAAGGAAACCAAAGAGGACTCCCCCTTTCCTATATTATTTGATTAATATTAGCTGTAATAACAAATAATTCCTGCACAATTTTAATGCCTTAGCACAAGATTTGGCAAGCTATGGTTCTCCAGACCAATTTGGGCCTTTGTTTGTTTTTGCAAATAAAATTTTATTGGAACACAGCCACACCCATTTGTTTACAGATCGTCTAAGAAAACTTTTATGCTTTGATGACAGAGTCGAGCCATTGTGAGAGAGACTGCATGGCCTGCAAAGCTCAAAATATTTGCTCTCTAGCTCTTTACAGAAAAGTTTGCTGACCTCTGGCTTAACAACAAAGCTTACTTTTTGCTAACCTGATGGTCCAGTGGTGGGTATTCCTGGAGTCAGCAGGCAGCTTCTCTGGGGAATTTAAGAACTCAGTCTCTACTATCCTGTGGCTCTGCCATCTTCTAATAACTTACGATTTTCTGCAAGCAGCCAGTGGAGGCAGGAAGGAGAGAAGAAAGGGTGTCCTACCTCTCCAAAACTCTGGTCCACATCTTGTGGGATGAAGGAGTCACATGGCTACACCCAGATGCAGAGGTGCTGGGAAGTGTCCATGACTGGGCAGCTGCCTCCCGGTGACAGTGCCACACTGTGTAAATGGAAGCACACATTTGTTTTGGACCCATAGCCATCACCACCATGCTCTTACCCTACTATGCCAGATACCTGCTTTTGAATCATTGCTCTGCCACTTACTGACTGTGAGACTTGGGGGAATTTAACAAAACACTCTGTGTGTCCCAGTTTTCTCATCTTTGAAATGGGCACAATCACAGTTCCTGCCTCATAGAGTTGCTGCAAGCAGCAAGTGACACATTGTTTCCCGCTCAGCACAGACCTGGCATGGGGCATACATAGAACATATGTCATTGATCAAGGATGATGCTGGCATTTTTAGTGACTTGACAAAAAACCAGAGGCACTGGGCAACATCCTTCAGAGCACTTTGTAATAAGTCCCCAACCTCTTGCACTGTTCTGGGAGAAGCCAGGTGGATGTAGAAGGAGAGGTTCCCTGAAGAGATGAGTCTAGGCCAAGGCGGTGGGGACAGCTTGAGGGTGGAAAGGGATCTGCCCAAAAGACAAGGGTGCTTCTCGGAGTGTCTTGGATGAGGGAGGAGAGAGGAGGAGCACGCAGGGCAGAGGAAGCACTTGGTTGGTGGGTGCAGCAACATCTCTGGTTTAGTCCTTTACTGCATCAACATTCCCTTGCTTGTGACGAATAAGGGTAGGGACAGTGTCTGGATGGGAAGTCGCAGAGGCACCAGGCCAGCCCATGCTGAAAGCTCACCAACTCCAGCACTCGCATTAGGTAATACACCAGCAAGGAGGACTCCTCATGTCTCACTGGGTTCCCCTTCCACCATCAGAAGGCAAGGAAATTTCCAAAATATTCCACTGATGTCCAGAGCAGCACTGGAAGGTAGTAAGAGCAGGATTTGTCATCTTATTTTGCATATGGCTAGATGGAATCACTGAGAGAGACACCAACCTCACTCAGCTAATAAATGCAGACCCAGGATTGGTAGCCAGGCTCCTATGACACTGTGGCTGTGGCTGAGACAAGGCAGGATGAACGTTCCTTGGAGCACTGGCAGGGGGGACATTCACTATATTCTAACGGTAATACTTGGGTTTTCTTGATAGCTGAGATGCTAAACTTTGTTATGTGAGCTTGGAAAAATCCATTCTCTCTGAGCCTCAGTTTCTTCCTCTGTAATATGGGCAACTCCTTTATAAGATCCCTTACACCTTTATGTGGATGCTAGGTGTTGGGGAGGGCTATAAACAGCTTGTTTTCTCATGTAACAAATACTACTTGAGCCTTCAATGGGTTGTGCGTGCAGGGGATATAGCAGTCAACAAACCTGTTGTCTGTGTGTGAGCAGAGGTCGACACAGACGTAACGAGTATTTAATGTGTCAGCTGATAATAAGCACTAGGCAAAAAGTGGATTAGGGAAAGGCAAAAGGGAGGCCTCGGGTGGGGGTGCAATGGGGTTTTGATTTGAAATAGAGCCATTTTCACGGGAGGGTCCACTTGAGAACAGGTGGGTGGTATAGGAGAGAACATGATTGTTTCTGTGATTGAGAAAGAGAGGGGACTGGAAGTGCACATGTTCCTGAGGTTCCTTCACCTGAAATGAGGAATCTGAAAGCACCTGATTTCAAGTTCTGCATTTTTGGGGGGTGGGAGGAAGTGAGAGAAAAACAGACCTGGTTCGTGTTTGGCATGTTTCTTGATGAGTGGAGCTACTGGGCTTTCTTGGGGCCATTGTTAAGAGCTGCCACGGCCCACGTCTGCTGGTGGTGGTCATCTTTCCTTGTTCTCTGCAGTGCCCCCCAGCTTGACTGTGCAGCAAATGGAGCAGATCCGTGTTCTTCGGTTGACAGAAAGGGAGAGTTAGAGATTGACCCAATGCCCTCCTTAAATCAGAGGGCAAAGTGATCTGAAGTTCGAATTTAAATTTAGGAAGGGCTTTTTTTTTTTTTTTAAATGGCTGGGAATATCCTTCAGGCTATGTTGGGTACATTGCATAGACTACCTTCAAGATACAGAGAAAGGAAATGCATCTAATGCTGTTAGTAACAGCATTAATAATAGCAATAGATAGATAATAGTAAATAATAGCAATAGATTCCCTGTACATGCTGGACAGTGCACCAAGCATTTTATTTTATTTTTCACAATAATACCATGAGGGAGCTACTTTCTATGACTCCTGTTATGTAGAGGAGGAAACTGAGGCTTAGGAAGGTGACGTGACTTGCCCCAGCTCATCCAATTAGTGAGAACCTAAGTTGGTATTTGACTTCGGCTCTCAACCTCCAACCAGTCCTGTGTCCAGGTGGTTACCTCTAGTTCGGGGATTCTGGAAGTCCATTCTGCATCCTTATGCTCTGGATATTTTTTTTCTATAGTGAACACATAGAGATTCTATAGTCAGGAGGAAGGTTGGGCTGAGAACAGTGATGATGTAGCCAGATAGTATTGTGTGAGTCAAAGAGGCTGCCTTGAGGTTGGCTCCAGAACGCTGGCTACTAAGCTTGCTGTGCCTAACTTCCTCCAGCCACTTGCCTCCCATGTTTTCTTTAAAGGAAACTTCCACTGCCTCAGATACATAATGTCATTGCAATCCTGTCTAAAGTCTCGTCTCCAGGGTTTGCAGTAAGATTTCTCTGAAGCAAAGCTGCATCTCTGCCTGTGAGATTTTACATCCTCTAGCCTACCTGTCACTGCCAGCCAATACAGGGAGGCAGGGTATGGCTCACATCCGTATCCTTGAGTGGACCCCGCTCTGGCATGTTTATTTTCATCTCTGAGAAATTATATTTTCCCTGGAGTCAAATTAGAAGATATTCCAGCCTCCTTGCTTAAATATGTCTCAAAGGTTCTGCTGTGTCAGGCATGGTGATTCATGCCTGTAATTCCAGCACTTAGGTAGGCCGAGGCAGGAGGATCACTTAAGCCTAGGAGTTCAAGACCAGCCTGGGGAACACAGGGAGACCCTGTCTCTTCCTGCAAAAAATAGCCAGATGTGGTGGCATAGGCCTATAGTCCCAGCTACTTGGAAGGCTGAGGCAGGAGGATCCCTGAACCCAGGAGGTTGAGGCTGCTGTGAGTTGTAATTATGCCACTGTACTCCAGCCTGGATGACAGAGCAAGATCCCATCTCAAAAAAAAAAAAAAAAAAATAGGACCCTGCTGCTTCCCTGATCTGGCAAATTAAAAATATAATATAATACCTGTTGTTAAACCCTGGAACCACAAGTTTCCTATAAACATGATCGTTTTATGATTCAGCTGCACCATTAGTAATCTCCAGTTTTGTTAGCCCCTCCCATCTCCCTGACACCTCTTTCAGTTTTCTTCTTCACTTGTTCCTCTCTTCTTTCCTCCCTTTTCCTCTCCATCTCCTCTCATCTCTTGATTCCTCTCTCCCCTCTTCTTACTCCTTTTTCTCTCCTCTTTGACTCTTCCATGATTTATCTCCATTTCAACTATGCTTTTTAAAATAATTCATTTAAAAATTTTTTGGATGATTTGGTGGGAGGCTGTGTTTTGAATTTAGTGCTTATTTTATTTGCTCAAAAAATGAGCAGCCAGCCAACCAGATAGCCATTCTATGTCTACATGTGGTCTCTCACGCCATCCAGCAGCTCTTACTTGATATAATTGTGAAGCCCTGGGAAAGCTATTGTGCCTACCTCTTCAGTGAGGAGTGAGTGGGAAGTTATGGCTGAACGTGGGCCTTCTCTGTGTTGTTTAGGCTTCTCATCTTGACACTACTCTAAATCCATGGCTTGAATGGGTCTGCAAAATGAGAGTCTCTAAAAGCCAGACCCATCTTGGCATATTTTGTGATCTCTAAGCAGCAATGGGAGACAGAGAAAACGTGGTAAGGATATAACTTAGCTGAGACTGAAACACATTTTTGCTTAAAACTGTGCATGACATCAGCTGGGCATGGTGGCTCACGCCTGTAATTCCAACACTTTGGGAGGCCAAGATGGGTGGATCATGAAGTTGGGAGTTTGAGACCAGCCTGGCCAACACGGTGAAACCCCATCTCTACTAAAAATACAAAAATTAGCTGGGTATGGTGGTACGCACCTGTAATCCCAGCTACTCAGGGGGCTGAGGCAGGAGAATTGCTTGACCTGGGAGGCGGAGGTTGCGGTGAGCTGAGGTGGCGCCACTGCACTCCAGCCTGGGTGACAGAGTGCTCCGTCTCAAAAAACAAAAAACAAACAAAAAAAAGTGCATGACATCAGTGAGACCACTTGTGCTTTCATTAGTCTGCAATGAGCCAAAAATCCAAATGAACTGGTAGATAGCTAATGGAAGCCTCCTGGGCTCGATTTGGACCCTCGTGTGTCCTAGGGAGAGGCGAATGCCACGGTTCTTAAGAACATGTGTTTGGATTGGAATTCTGGCTCTGATGACCAGCTATATGAATTTGGATGAGTCATTTAACCTCTCTGAACCCCAACCTGTTCTTCTGAACAAGAGGCACAATGACAGCTCATATGATTGGATTAAATGGCATAATATGTGATGTACCTGGCCTAAGGTTCATGCCTTAATAAATATGTGTCATCACTGCAATGTTTTGGGATGTTTTCTCTGTATGTAAAATGGTACCCATGCCCACCTCCCTGTGCTACAGGAGGATTAACTGAGACGTAGCACGACAAAACTCCTTGGAAGGCCAGTGAAAATGAGTGGACTTGTGACCTCTCACATTATTTCTGTCTGTAGGTTCAGGTGGCAAGCCAGTCATGCCCATTTATAGCGACACGCACTGAAAACTTTCTTCTCACAAGAGGTTATAGAACCAAGATAAGAGGAAATACCAGAAGGCTCTTTCTGGTGTTTTAATTCCTTCACATTTATTTCTTTCATCACCAGTTAATGAGGACTTAGTACTCACATCAGCAGTGACAGTAGAAAATGGGCTCATATTGGTGTTCAAATCCTGATAGGTTCTCTTACTGGTTTTAAGATTTGTGCCAGGTTACTAATCAACCTTAGTTTTCTCACCTATAAAGTTGTAATTATAATACCCACTTCGAAGGGTCTTTGTAAAAACCATACCTGAATGTTCCCGCATATACACAGACACAACCACTATAGAAAATAGATTATGTAATATTTGTTCAATGTATTTTGCTTGTCTGTTGTTTATAGAGCCCTGCCTCAGTTGGGTGAGATTCCAGATTTGGAAGCGCCTCGTTCTCTAGCTTGGGAATGCAGCTGAACGCTGGGGGCAGCTGTGGCCCTCTTTTTGTTTGTTGCTAACTTGGTCTAGGATCAGCCTGAGTGGACTCAGTTGGAATCTACCATCTCAGTATCAGGTGGTTCACTTCTCATTGGTAGAGGCCTCTTTTTATGGGCTTGGGAAGGCTGGCTGATCATCTCAGGTTATTTAAGCAAGAAAGTTAACCTCTATCACCCTGCTTAGTAGGATTTTCTCCTTTACATTCCTGTATTAATCTACAAACTGAGGAGTTTATCCCTGGTAGACATTGGAATACCAGGTGTGGTAGTCATGCTGCTTATGCATGTGTGGAACTTTCTAGTGGTGCCTCTCTTAGGCTACATTTTCACTTCTTGAGAACAGTGTCGTTGTTGTCATTTTTCTCCCAAAGAGCTGGCATAATACTCAAAATAAATGGGGTCTTATTAAGTGCTTGTTCATTGACTGATAGGAAGAGAACTGTGGGAATATATATTTATGGAAAAACAGCTCCCAGGTATTCATGTACTCATTCAGTCACCAAATACTTCTTTATCATCCTCAAAACGTCAGCAACTGTGCTAAGTGTTCAGCCCGAAGAGAAGAATAAGACCTGCTATGGGGAAGCACTCAGTCTGAGGTGAGGGAAGAGAGGCTGGGAAATAGACTATGGTGCAGCACGAATGTATGTTTTATTTTTTGTTTATGAAATATTGTAGGGATGTAGAGGAAAATGAAACTAGCATCAGTGCTGGACTTTAAAGAGAGGCTAAACCTCCACTGGTGAAGGAGATAGGGGAGGACATTCTAAACAGAGGGAAGAGATTTGTAGAGATGTCAAGGTGGGACATGGAGGAACAGCAAGATGTTCTATGTGGCCAGGATGGTGCACATATGTACGTGCTTGCATGTGTGCGTGTGTGTATGTGTGCATGCATATATGCATGTGTGTGACTCTGCACGCATCTGTGTGTGAATATATGTGCATGCACATATGCATGTGTGTGACTGCGTGTGTGTGTGTATGTGTGTGTAAGGCTGAGCTGGAAATCAACGTGTACTTTCTATTCTGGGGAGTTTGTATTCGCTTATTCAACGCATGTTTATCAAGTACCTGCTATATGTTGGATGCTATGGTGTTTTGCACGAGCGCCTCGTAATCACATAAAACCTCCACAAGTGAAGGATATAGGGAAAGACATTCTAGACAGAGGGAAGAGATTTCTAGAGGTGTCAAAGTGGGACATAGAGGAACAGCAGCGTGTTCTGTGTGAGGTATTATGAGATAGGTATTATGACCATTACTTTCATTTTACCAGTGAGAAAACAGGCTCAGAGAGGTGAAGTGACTTGCCCAAGGTCACACAGCATGATGATCCCCATCGCTTGGGACAGCGAGTTCATTGAGCAGAGAAGTGAGGAGGATGGGGCAGAATGCAGCCTAAGGTCCCTCAGAGTTGACCTTTGGCAGCCTCCTCATTTGCTCCAGCCCCACTGACGCTGTCTCAGTTTCCTAACAACCCCATGGTCTCCCCTACTTTGGGGCATTTGCACATGCTTTTCTTTCAGCCTAGAATGCTCTTCCCATCATTCCTTTCTTGGTTGGCTATTTCTCATCGTTATCCATCATCTCCTCAGAAAGGACTTGCTTCTGCTCCTGTCAATCCTCTCCCTCTCTTTGCTGTCAATATGGATTTCAGCTTCCTTTTTATTTCCCTTTTCAAACTCTACCATTGGTAATTGGGGGAATGTATCACACTTCACTGAGTGGCGAGGAGCTTGGAGTCTGTGGTAGACTGCTGGGGTGAGAATCCTGGCTCCAACATTTACCAGCTGCTGGGACATTGGGCAAGTCCTTCACCTTTCTGGGAATCATTTTCCTCTGCTATAAAATGGGAACAATAGTAGATTCTCCTCACAAGGCCATCCAGGAAGGATTCCAGGAGGGCAGAGTCTGACACAACATAGATGTTCAATAAATATGTGTTGGATAGAGCCATGCTTGACAAATCCATTCATTCACTACCTAGGTCTCGTGGCTGCCTTAGAGCTGGGAAGGTACAGGCTGCTTAGGGGACCCAGTTGTGGTCTTCCCTCTCCCACCCACCCAGTGGCTGCTCTCCAAAGGCTGTGAGCTTGCTTCTGGGGATTCTAGCAGTCATCTGCCCCCTGAAAGGACTCCTCCTGCTGAATTGCAGCCAATTAGGGCTGATTAGATGTTAATGAGTCTGAAGCTGCTTGGTAAGCTGTTTAGCACAAACTTGGAGGTGAGAGGGAGAAGCCGGGAAAGTGGTGACATCATGCATAGCCTGGAGAAGTGCAAGGGCCTGACCAAGACCTACAGCATCTCAGTTGTCTGTCCAGCCTCTGTACTGTGGCTCTTTATGTTGGAGCTGGTACAGGTAGGATCCTTGCTATACCTGGCGAGGGAGTAGCAGTGGTAATAATGATCATAATTATAGTAAAATAATGCTTTTTGCTGAGCCCTTAACATGGGCCAAGCACTATGCTTGGTGCTTTATTTTTTATTATTTTTCTGTGATTATAAACATACTAATATGCGTTTATTTCCTTTTTTAAAATTTATTATTTATTATTATTATACTTTAAGTTCTAGGGTACATGTGCATAACGTGCAGGTTTGTTACATATGTATACTTGTGCCATGTTGGTATGCTACACCCATCAACTCGTCAGCACCCATCAACTCGTCATTTACATCAGGAGTATGCTTGGTGCTTTATATGTACTTACTTTTGTTTTTTTGTTTGAGGCGGAGTATCCCTCTGTCACCCAGGCTGGAGTGCCGTGGTGTGATCTTGGCTCACTGCAAGCTCTGCCTCCTGGGTTCACAGCATTCTCCTGTGTCAGCCTCCCGAGTAGCTGGGACTACAGGCACCCGCCACCATGCCCAGCTAATTTTTTGTATTTTTAGTAGAGACGGGGTTTCACTGTGTTAGCCAGGATGGTCTCAGTCTCCTGACCTGATGATCCGTCCGCCTCGGCCTTATATATACTTATTTTTATCTTGTCCTTACAACATCATAGGCGGCACCATGATTATTTATCCTCATTTTGCAGCTGAGAATCAGAACAATTAATTAATCTTGTATCATTTAGCTAGTACAACTCTCTTGAATCCAGAGTTCATGTTCTCCTTGGTTTTTTAGAAACTCAATATGGAAAATTCTAATTTTACATTTATTGCACACACAGCTGCAGCCTCATGTACTAAACTCCCACCTTGTATTGAAATCATAATATGCAGAACTCCCTTTTATATTTATTGATCATCTACACTGTGAAAGGTGGTCTTTTATGCAATTGATTTCTGAACTTCTTGGAAAAATTATGTAGGGTAGGTATGAGAATTTGCATTCTCCAGATGAAGACACTGAGCCCAAAGAGTTTCAATGAGTATGCAAGTACGGGTAGCCAGTAAAGGGTAGAGTCAGGGTCTGGATAGAGGCTCACCTGACTTCAAGGCTAATCTGTTTCCACCACCCTAGATCTTCTCAAATAGCAGTGGTGGGCTCCACATTTTTGTTTGTTTCTTTTAATGATTAATTCTTTATTGTCAGATACTTTGGCAACACACAATGAAAAATAATTACTAGAAAAATGATTTTGTGTTTGGACATTGCAGTAATGCTGCATTGCTATAAAAGTTTCTAAATGCTTATTCTTAATTTATATATTTATTGTGTTGTGGACCCATAACTAACAAGTCCATGGACCAAACTTTGGCACTTCTTGCTCACAACACTTTTCCACCGCCTTATGTTTCTCTTGCTTAGTCGCTCCTACCCTTGCATACATGTGAGCATCCACAGAAAACTTTTCTGACCTAATCACTCTGGAGTGGGCCCCCTGCATCTGCGCTTTTGGAAGGTGCCTACGTGGAATTAAAGCGCAGCCTTTGAGGTGGACTTTGAGTGTTCACACCCATTAGTTCACTCAAAACCATCCTTTAAAGGAGGCATTGGAAATTATTCCCAGTTCTGATTTCTTGCAGACTGGGAGGCTGAGGACCATAGAGATTGGGTTTGTGGTAGAGTCAGATCTAGTACCTGGTGTCTTGGGTCTCAGCTCAGGGCTTTTTCTGTTCTTCCTGTGCCCCAAAGAAGGCCCTGTTCTTCCTAGAGGACTCAGGAAACCTCTTTGTCGAATCAGATGCTGGAATCATGAATTCTCCAGAACACTTAGCTGGATGGCAGATAGAGAAGAGAATAAGGAAGTCAGTCCCCGTGGCAGGAAGAAAAGGTGTGAGCAGCCCCCGGAGGCCAAAACTGCATCTGAAATTGTGAAGGGAGTTTGCATGCATCCTCAGTGACTCGCAGAGAAGCAGGGCTTGGACCAAACAGTTTGATGAGACCCCTTGAAACTGTGAGATTTTGTGATACCACATAGTGGGCTCCACAGCCTGGATGGCATGAGGCTGCTTCCTTCTTCCTCTTCTTATACCCCTCCATTGAATCCCATTGATCTAAGTTTCTGGCCCAAAGCAGGGTCTATTAAAGAGTTTCCTATAGGTTGGGTACGGTGGCCCATGCCTGTAATCCTAGCACTTTGGGAGTCTGAGGTGGGAGGATCACTTGAACCCAGGAGTATGATACCAGCCTCGGCAACATAGCAAGCCTCTCAGTCTCTGTTTCCCATAAGACCTGAGACTAAATGTTCTGAACCAACCACCCATGGGGAAAAAATTACAATTTCATAGTTTCGGATTGTGAGCCCTGAGCTAGGGAGTCTTGTCTTGTCTTCTCTTTTCTTTTTTTTTTAAGACAGAGCCTCGCTGTGTCACCCAGACTGAAGTGCAGTGGTGTGATCTCAGCTCACTGCAACCTCCACCTCCTGGGTTCAAGTGATTCTCCTGCCTCAGCCTTTCAAGTAGCTGGGACTACAGGCACCCGCCCCCATGCCCCCATGCCCTACTAATTTTTGAATTTTTAGTAGAGATGGGGTTTTACTATGTTGGCCAGGCTGGTCTTAAACTCCTGACCTTGTGATCCGCCCATCTCAGCCTCCCAAAGTGCTGGGACTACAGGCATGAGCCACTGCGCCAGGTCCGTCTTTTCATTTCTTTGGGATACTCTGTTTTTCCTCCCAGCTTTATTGAGGTTTAACTGACAAATAAAGTAGTTTGTATTCAAGGTGTACAATGTGATGTTTTGATGAGTGTGTAGACTGTGAAATGATTACCATCATCGAATTAATTAACACATCTGTCACCACTGTTGGTTACCATTTTGGGTGTTTGTGTATGTGGTGAGGATACTTAAGATCTAACGCTTCACACATTTCAAGTGTATAGTACAATATTATTAACCGTAGTCACCATCCTCAGAACTTATTCACCTTATAATGGAAAGTTGGTACCCTTTGGTCAACATATCTACTCTAGGGCCATTTCTAAGTCAGCCAGGAAGTCAATGTAAGATGAATCCAGGATCACTCCTTCTGACTCCGGTAGTCCTAAACCTTCACTGAGCTGACACAGACCTGGCTGCAATCTCAGAAGAAAGCACTTGCCAAACAAATGAGTAGTAAAGAGGCACTGGGGTACTGGGCAGGGGTGATTTAATCTACTGAGAGCACATTGTTTTCTAAACTTGGGTAGATAAATTGTTTATGTACAAGTAATGCTGCTAACTAGAAACATGTTTTATCTTTTCATTAAAATGGGTCCACACATTTCTGCTTAGAAATACTATTTTAGTTTCCCTCTTTGAAATGCTTACAGATTAAACATTTCCTCCCTGCTATCCTTGTGATGATATTTTCCATTTATTGTGCCTCTGCCGTATGCCAGACTGTGATAGATGTTTTCCGTGCATAATCTAATTCTAATTTTTACACCTTAATAATAGTGATAATTATAAAACAATGATAAACAGTAGCTCTCATATATCAAATGCTTGTCATATGCCAGACACTGTTGAATGCTTGTATCTTATTTTATTCTTATACTTGCCACACATGAAGGTATTGTTAGTGTCCTTATTTTACTAATGAAATGTTAGCGGTGAGGTGACTTCCCTCTTTTTATTGATGGGGCAACTGAGGCACAGAGAGATCCTGCAATTTGCTCAAGGTCACAAACTTACGTCGAGATTCAGTTTTTTTTTTTTAATTTTGGAGATCTCCACCTCCTTGGACTTACTGGGAAATGGGTGATCATCGTTAAAAACATGTTTTCCAAAAAAGATATTTTTTCTTGAGGTTTGGGGGAACTTGGGAGAAAAAGTGGGGTCTGAGCCGCTGGCATGGTCCAAAGTCACTGAAGGCAGGCCACAGCCAGTGCCCAGATTGGGAAGGTGGAGCTGTAACTCTGGTGCGTTTTTGCTTATGACATTGAGGATTTCCAAGGTGTCTGCAACTCAGAGAGTCTGAGACCTAAAGAATCAGAGCAGCGTGAGGGTGAAAGATGAGTTTCTTTCCTGCTCATCTTCATGGTGCAAGCAGAGCTGGGGTACACAGTGTGTGTGGGGTGACTGGCAGTGCAGGCATGCCCAGCTGAGTGCCATGGCACCAGTACAGTCACCTCCCTGGATAGAGTTTCCCTCATGCAGCATCAGCAATAGCTGGACCAGAGGTTCACCTCTCTCTTGGCAAAAGTATCGCCAGTTTTGACAGCCTGAGATAGCCTCTAGGGTTCTCTCAGCCATCTGTAAACAGGTCAGGCTAGAGTTGAGCTGAGAGCCACACCACCTTAGCACACAGCTGCTGGACTCCCCTTTCACATTTTGGTGAACTCTTCTCCAGGGGCTTCTGGTCATATCAACTGTAGTGGGATTGCTGTCTCCAGTATGTGTCTTCTGGTGCTACCACAGAAACTCTGCCTTCTTCTCTTCTAACTGTTTCTAGAAAACACCAGCCTCCTCTTCTCTTGCTGGGATCAGAATTCTTATAACACCCACCGTTGTGTCATGTAATGGGCCCTTTTCCACATATAGTCTTATGGTTTTCTATTTGAAATGGCCCACATGTGTCTGCTTTGCCTCCTAAACGAAGCTAAACGTCTTCTGATCAAGTCTCTTTTTAATAATTCATCTCTTTTAAAAAGTCATCTCATTTGATTCTTCTACATATAAAAGTATACTCACATAGTAGAAAAATTGGAAAGCCATGTATCAAGGCCAGGACAGACAAGGAAGAGGAGATTAAGACTCCCTCCTCGGGTGCAAAATTTAAAAGGGTGCCAAACAATTCAGTTATCAAGGTAAATACTACTTCAATGCAATATTTTAGAGAATAGAAATTAATGCCAAGAATTCCATGATTAACAAAATACTAGAGGATCCAGCAGGGCTGAGACTGAAGTTGGGCAAGCACAGAGTCGGATCCTGTTTTTATTTGAAGTGTTTTTTTTTTTTTCATCTTTTTTTTTCGCATTGGTTTTGATTTGAAAAAATATCATTAAAATATTACTTATCTTGACTGATGAGTCATTTGTCGCCCTCTTAAATGTTGCACCCAAAGGAAGTGCTTTGTTGGCCTTGCTGTACTTGCAGTGCTGGTTATGATGACCAATGTATACCGAGTACTCATGGTGTCTCAGGCTCATTCTTACGCATTTCTTATGTTGTGCTTGTTCTTTTGTACAACCCTCACAACAACTCACAATACCTGGGAACTGTTACTGTTCACATTTCACAGAGCACTTGGAGACCCTCAGAGAGTAGTAACTCGCCATTAACATAGCTCGAAAGAAGCCGAACAAACCAAGGTGCAACCAAAGCTGTTTGGCTCTAGAACATGCACTCAGGCTACTGTAACCTGTGCAGAAATGATTTCCCCTCCCGCCTTCTTTCATGACCCCCAGCCCCCAGGTAGTCTTCTCTGACCACCCCCACCAAGACTCATCAAGTACCCTATCATGCTGCCATTGTAGCACTTAACAACATGTAATGATTATTTATTCTTGTGACGATTATCTATTGATCATGGTGTAATGATTACCTTAATGTGTAATGATTATGTGTTTCTTCATCTGTATTCATCATAAGGTTCCTTTTAAAAAAAAATGGCATTGTCTCCATGTTCCTATGGTGCTTCTGTGGTCAGAAGATGAAGGGCTTATAGGCCATTTCACTTGGGGCTTGATCACCTGCTCATTGTTGGCTCTGGACTCAAACTCATTTGCCCCAGTAGCAACATGCTCTTCGGAGGACAGAAAGAGGCCCATCGGCTCTGATCCCTTAGTTGGTAAACAATCATTTGTCTAGATCTGTGTTCATCCATCATGGCCCATTAAGCAGCAGTGGCCTGGGGCCATTTTCCAGTGTGACTGATGATATTTGAAGATTTGGCAGAGGAGGTATAGGAGGCTTGTCTTCTGTACCAGCTCCATCCTGCTGCTCGTGTGAGTGATGATGGTAGGGTTGGGGTGGTTCTGGTCTGCACTAATCAGAAGTATGAGGGGTAGTGGGATGGTGCCCACTTGTGCGAGTCAAAGCTGGGAGGCCCAGAGAGCAGGTAAGAGAGATGTGAGCTCACTTTGCCCTAATGTGGAGAAGCAGTGCATTAATAATCACCCAGAGGGGGAGAGGCACTATTGCAAAAACCCAACTACGGTAAATTCTTGGTCTCTCTGTTGTTATCCATTTATCCTATGGACAATTACTGAGTACCCACCAGGTGTGGAATGCTGTGCCAGATAGGAGGCACAGGGTTCTCTGCCCTCACAAAGCTCTTGATTTAATGCTTACCTGTTGCATTGTCCACTGAAATGGGTCTATGGTTGGCAAGTGGCTGCAGCCCCTTAGGAATACTAGATGCAGTGAATCTGTGGGGCAATCTGTCCTTCTTTTCTTTCCCATGCATGTGTGGAAATCCAATGTGCATGAAGTGGAGATCTGACCCCATCTTGTTTGAGCCATGTGCTGATTGTTGGATGGGGTGACAGATGAAACACATACTATGAGAAGTCCACAGACTAGATGGGAAACTAAACAATGCTCAGATATCCAAGGTGTCTTTCCTGACTGTCCCCGACTCCACTGCACCATTGCAGGCCGAATTAGGGGGCCTCTTCTCTCTATGTCTCTCACATTACCCTGGATTTCCCTTGCTCAGCCCATGCCTACCACATTGTATTTTTGTTTTGTTTTTGTTTTTGTTTTTTTTTGAGATGGAGTTTCACTCTTGTCACCTAGGCTGGAGTGCAATAGCGTAATCTTGGCTCACCGCACCCTCCTCCTCCTGGGTTCAAGCAATTTTCTTGCCTCAGCCTCCTGAGTAGCTGAGATTACAGGCGCTCGCCATCACACCTGGCTAATTTTTGTATTTTTAGTAGAGACAGGTTTTTATCATGTTGGCCAGGCTGGTCTCAAACTCCTGACCTCAGGTGATCCTCCCACCTAGACATCCCAAAGTGCTGGGATTACAGGTGTGAGCCACCATGCCTGGCTACCTACCACATGGTTTAGTGAGGTTCTGCTTGGCTCTCCATTTCCCACACTGATGGTGAACTCCCTCATTGCAGGGGCTGAGTTGTTGCACCTCCCTGTCCCCTGCAGTTGCCATCACCTCGTAAATAGTATGTTCCCAATAAATGTTTGCTAGGGGAATGCAGCCAATGGGTGATGAAGCAGGTGAAAATGCTTAGGAGAAAGCTTACACTGCAATGTTAAATACATGCAAATGAATCTAGTGCAAACTGCCTATCTTGCAAAATGATTTTCCAAATGTAAGGATGTTCAGAAATTTAAAGCACATTCAGAAGCAGGGAGTCTTTTTTTGAAAAAAATATTTTTGTTATTATTTTGCTTGAGTGAACTCAGTTGTGTCACTGAGTTAAAATAAGTCATCTGGAAGTAGGTCTCCGATGGTAGGCCACAGGTCTCTGTACTTAGATCTATTTTATAGACATTGTGGATCTTTCAAGTCTTTGTCTTCCTCTCTATTCTTCCCTCCTACCCTTAGTAAGATTCCAGTTATTTCTTTTTTTTTTTTCTTTTTTTTTTGGAGATGGAGTCTCACTCTGTTGCCCAGGCTGGAGTGCAATGGCATGAGCTCAGCTCACTGCAACCTCCGCCTCCCAGTTCAAGTGATTCTCCTGCCTCAGCCTCCCAAGTAGCTGGGATTATAGGCCTGTACTACCATGCCCAGCTAATTTTTGTATTTTTAGTAGAGACGAAATTTCACTATGTTAGCCAGGCTGGTCCCGAACTCCTAATCTCAGGTGATCTGCCCACCTTGGCCTCCCAAAGTGCTGGGATTACAGGCGTGAGCCACGACACCTGTCCAGTTATTTCTTATTTGAATGATTATAACAACCTTCTAATTCCCTCCTGCTTTTCTATTCACTCATCCTCCTGTAGACGCTAGATTTTTTTCTGAAATATAAATGTCATGCTCCTGTTAATAACCCATTACTTGTTGATAAAGTCCATATTGCTTAACTCACTGCATGAGTCTCTTTGTTCATAGCCTTCCAGGCTTGTCTGTCTTCACTCTGACCTATGTTTAAATGACTTAAAACAGTTGTCACTTCTTGAGACACCTTCATTTCTTGATAATGAGTTTCCCTTTGTCTGGGACTCCTGTGCCATCCTCATCTCGTTAACTCCTACTTACACCACAGAACCCAACTTTCTTTACAATGACATTGAACACTTGGTTTCAGAGTGGTCCATTTATGTCTCTGTCTCTCCTGCTAGACTGAGTAATCTAAGGGTGGGGCTCATGCTTTGCTTACCTGTTTATCTTCAGCTACCCTCTGAGCCTGGCTCATAGTAGCCACTCAAGACATGTTTGTAGAACAAATGAAGACCCAAGTTTTCTAATAAATTTTTACATTTATTAGGCCAGGAGAAAAGAACCTATTGTGGCCCATGAAATCAAGCTCCAAATATGGGTCACTAAACTAGAATGCAGGGTAAAGTTGTCAAGGTATCCTTTAAGAGACATACATACTGAAGTCTTGCATTTAGGTTACAAAATTTATTCTACAAGTGCCAGGTTGAGAAGGGGAAGGTATCCAACCATATGAAAATGACCAAAAACTGGAGTTTTCATTTGTTCTGATAATAAGGCAGAATATTGACAAGTCAGGCTCCCCCACACATTGACTCACAACTCATCACCCACCCATTTATTAGCTGGGCTACGCTATACAGGCTCACACTCTGCTGTCACAGAGCTTATAAATTTAGAGGGGGTCATAGGCATCAAATAACGAAGTCACAGTAACTGTGCATAATTACAGACAGAGCTGAATGTTCTAAAGGAAAATATCATTCAACAAAGGAGCTTGACCCAGACTGGTAGCTGGTCCGAGATTGCTTCCTTGAGGAAGTGACGCTTGAGCAAGAGATTGCAGGTATGAGTAGAAGCTGACTCAATAGCTTGATTTCTAGGAAGAGGAAGGAGGCCAGAGAGAGAGGTGTGGGTCAAACCGCTTTAAGCAATTTTTCTCCTCACCAAAGAAAATCTCTTTGCCTGGGGAAAGATTGAATAATTTTAAGCAGCGTTTAGATGATTTGTAGTTGAAAAGAAACACATCAGTGGTCATGGTTTCGCTGTCCTTGGTCCTGACCCTGGAGGATGCTGGTTGGTACCAATCTTTGCGTTTTAGAAGGGTCAGACAGAATGTGCACAGAGAGAAGAGCTATGATTCCAGGAAGGTTTCAGGAAGAAAGGCAGAGAGCATGAGATAGCAGTCTTCAAACATATGAAGGTCTGTCCTGTGGAGGAGAAACAAGAGCCCCTGGTTACTGTCCCGCAGGGAAGAGTAGGACCTGTGGGCAAAGGTTATAAGGGAGAGAGAAATTATCTCTGCTTCAGAGCAGACCCTTTGAAATATTAAAGCTCTTACTTATTGGGATGATGATCAGGAAGGCAGTCAGCTGCCATCATGTGGATGCTTAGAGGCTGGATGGCCATTCTTCAGGATGAAGCAAGGGGAAGGCTTTCGTGGGAGAGGAACAGAAGAAAAAGGGCAGCCTACAGCCCACAGATACACCCTGGGCCTCAAAGTCTGTAAAAATCCAATGAGTATTCACTAAACTATCTAGAGGTAGATTTCTTTTTAAAATTCAGATTTTTGAAACTTTTATTTTAGGCTTGGGGGTACATGTGAAGGTTTGTTACATAGGTAAACACGTGTCACTGGGGTTTGTTGTACAGATTATTTCATCTCCCAGGTATTAATCTCAGTATCCAAAAGTGACTTCTTCTGCTCCTCTACCACCTCCCACCCAAGAACTGGCAAGTTGAACCAGTATTCTAGAACGGCAACAATTGTTTGCAGTTGATACATGGTGTATTAGTTGCCTATTGCTGAAATAAATTACCACAAACTTACTGACTTAAAACAATACAAATTTATTATCCTGCAGTTCTGCAGATCAGAAAGCTGAAATGGGTCTCATGGAGCTAAAATCAAGGTGTTAGTGGGGCTGAACTCTTTCTGGAGGCTCTAAGGGAAGAGACTGCTTTTTCCTTGCCTGATTTTCTTGGCTCATGGCCCCTTCCTCATCTTCCAAGGCAGCACCAGAGCATCTTCAAATCTCTTTCTCAGACTCTACTTTCATATGTCCTCTCTCCCCATCTCAAGATCCTTACCTTAATCACATCTGCAATGTCCCTTTTGCCGTGTAAGGTAACATATTCACAAGTTCCAGGGATTGGGACATGGACACCTTTGGAGGCCATTGTTCTGCCCTGTCCCACATGGCCACCCTTTTAGAATCGATTGAACAAGGTTTACATATTTTCTTTACCTGCTTCTCCATGCTAGATGTTGCATTTATGATTCTTGAGTTACAGGGCTGGGCTCGATAACTGTTCTTCCTGTGGTTATCCTATAATTAGAAATGAAATTTAGCATATGAGGGTTAAATGCGTTAATACAACCTTTCTCTCTTGAGGGGCTGGAGATCAGGTATAAAAGGTGTGAGAAGGACCTTTTAAGTTCTTTAAAAATGATTCTTTTATTGTTTGCAGGATGTCACATAATCAGTTCAATTCAACATTGAATCTGTGCCCTGTTCTGTATAGCATTAA
Organism: Theropithecus gelada; assembly: GCF_003255815.1. Taxonomy (NCBI): domain Eukaryota; kingdom Metazoa; phylum Chordata; class Mammalia; order Primates; family Cercopithecidae; genus Theropithecus; species Theropithecus gelada. Next base: position 72,677,814 of record NC_037688.1, read on the forward strand.
AGAATATGTAAGACAAAGCATAACACATTAAAAATTTCTTCCATTTTGCTCCCACTCAAGAAAACATTTCAGAATGTAAATGAGTAAGAATGATGGTATTATAGAAATGACCTTGAATGTGCTGTAACTTACCAAAAAAAGCCAAAATCATTTCCAAGTATCACTGATTGGACTTGGATTCTAACTAATTAGTTGCATCACACTTCATAGTTTCTCATGATTCATTAGTCTTGAAGACCTCTTGTTTATGATGTGGTCTCCAGCCTACAGAAAAGCTTTTGTCTGTCTGCAGAGACAACAGTTATAGGGTGAAACTATGAGCAGTTTGGTGTAGCACGTGGATTAAGTACTTACGTATGTGGTATAGACAGTAGGTGCTCAGGGATTTGTACAGGCACCATGGTGAACCAGCCCTGAAGGATGCTTGGTGAACATCATCCCACCACAAAGCGATTTCCACTTTCTGGTTCTGCAGTAGGGCAGCTGGTAGATGAAACCAACACTGATTAACTTAGATTAAAAAATAATTCATTAGCATGTTTCAAGGGTGCTCTGCAAAAAGCACACCTCTGCAACAAATAAGGAGAGCCTCTCTAGGGATTCATGAAGGAGGATCTGACAGGCAGTTACTTCAGCACACAGCAGTCAGTGAATCAGCTCTGGCCTTGTGTCTTTCCTCCTGTGTTGGAAATGTTTGGAGAATGACTCTGATTGGTTGATTTGGGTCCTGCCTTGGTCCTGGGAGAGTAGACACCTTGACTGGACCCACCAAGACAAAAGAAAATAGAATATTGCTACTTATAGAAGAATGGTTGGATGCTGATGTCAGCCGTAACTTTTTACTTGCAATGTCTTAAGAGTCACAACTCAGGCAATCCCACAGGTTCCTTAGCACCTTACTGAATACTCAGGGGGAGAACTGGTGTCCACTTATCTCCAAATCTAGAATTCTTTCTAATGTAAACATCTGGGAAGGTAATCTTAGCATTAGAAACTTAATTTAACATATACCTGTAATAACTGATAGGAGCCATCTTCAAAATGCAGGCACAAATATTACCCTATACCTTCAAATTGGTACATGAATAAGAAAGAGTGGGGAAGGTAGATGAGTGTTATTCCCAGTTATTTGTGGGGTGACTGATGCTAAAGAAGAGCGTAGCATTGGTGGCTGGGAGCCTCGGATGTCGTCATGAAAAGTTGGACTGAGATATAGAACAAATTTTACGGGAATAACCCAGCAAGCCTGAACCTTTAGCACATGAGGACACCATGTTCCACAACTTTAGGTGAAGGGTGGGGTGGAGGACTATGCTCATGGGATATAATATGATTGCTGCCTCCCTGGAGTTGTGCAGCATAGCAGTCCTGGTGAAGAGACCAGTGCAGTATAAATACATGGCCTCCCTGGAGAGACAAGGCAAGAATTCTGGAGGAGCAAGGGGAGACATTCCTGTTTCAGCAGGTACCTGGGAGTGGAGGCACGAACATTCAGTAGCCTCTCCTCTTCTGTCTGAGTTGAGTCCTAGTCATCACTTGTTAATGCTGCAAATCTACATTATTCACAGTACAATAATAATGGTGGGAAGCATTTGTTGAGAACCTATGAAGTACTATGAACTATATTAAACAGTTCCTATACATTATCTTATTTAATTTTACAAAATTTTTACAGGTAGGTACTATTGCTAATGCTCTCCAGACTTCAAATGTTATCTTTTTAAAACTTTTATATTAAGTTCGAGGGTACGTGTGCAAATTTGTTATACAGGTAAACTGATGTCCCGAGGGTTTGTAGTACAGATTATTGCAGCACCCAGATATTAAGCCTAGTACCCATTAGTTATTTTTCCTGTCTGTGGAACAGCTTCTCTCTTGAAAACTCTGGAGGACTCAGAAAAATAAGGTGTTGGAAACTCACCTCGGTGAGGATTCTTCTTGTATTAGTGTACAAAGTAATAGCTACATGTATGCGCTGAAATCAACAGCTTGGTAATAATAATATAAGGAAATGAACCAGGTAGGCCTTGCTATTCTCTACCCTTATCAGTAAGGAGAAAGGAGCTGAGATGTTCATCTGTGTGCCTGAGGGCACAGTACTGAGGGAGTAGAAAGCAGGAATTCAAACAGAATTCAAAGTTGTGCTTGTTTCTTTGGGCCTTGCTGCTCACTCATAGAGTAGAGGGGACCATGCTTTGGTCTGGCCCAAGACAAGCAACTATGCAACGCTGGGCCAGCATCTTTAGGAACCTCAGGTCCAGCCTCATTGTGCATTTGGCCGTCGTCTGGCCTGTCTCTGCCTCTTGTTCATTGTGGTCCCACGTAACCTCTTTCTGCTTGGTTTGCCTCTGGTCAGGTGACTTAGCTGCCTGGATTCTTTTGTTCTGTGTAGGAACGATGCACTAGTTTTCACTTATTGCAGGAAAGACCAGATTGGCAGGTTGGCCTTTTTTTTTTTTTTTTTTTTTTTTTCTTTCTTTCTCATTTGAGCAAGGTACTGGGAACACTGAGGGTGATAAAGGGAAGCCATAGTTTTGCAATCTGTGCTTATATCACTGAGCTGCCTGCAAGCAAGACCCTTGAGGAACATGTGGGGTAGGTGCCCAGGTGAGCTCAGGCACAGACCCTATTGTCCTGAATAGACCCCCATCCTGCCCAGGTCTTCCCCTTCATTACCACGCCGTTCCTGGTCTGAACCTAGGGGTTGTGCTGTCCTTGGGGATTGAGCTGAATTACAAATAAAAGGGCACTTATGGTTTTGAGTGGCGCATACTCTATTACAGTATGTTGCTCTCACCTGCCTACTTTTACATTAAAAAAAATCACCTCTTCTTAGATCTTAATCCTCACTTCATCCTTACCTACCTTCTGCCTCTCTGCGTGTCAACTCTATTGTGCTTCGATGATTACATATTTTAAAATATTTATTTGTTTTGAATAGGCAATACCCATATGGGATTGCAAAAAGTAAATCAGCTCCCCCACGTGTCTAGCGAGTAGTTTTTCTTCTAAGCTTCCTTCCTGGAGGAATTTCTGTCTGTTTCTTGTACATCATTTTGTCTGAGTATGTGTCTGGTTAAGTCTTTGGAAATCACCTTCTTTATGTGTCAAAGTGGTCACTTACCAGCAAATTCACATGATTCACCCAAATTCGAGCATAAATATGGGACTTTATCAGCACTTGACATATAACATATTTCCATGTGTATTGGTGTGTTGTCTGTCTCTCTCCATCAGAATGTAAGCTAAATGGAGCCAGGGCTTGTTTTGTTTACTGCTAAATCTCCAGTGTCTGGCACCAAAAAAGACCCAACAAATAAATATACTACTTTTTATGTGCAAATGGTAGCCAACTCTATACTCTGTTCTATACCTTACTTCATTTACTGCCACGTTTTTCAAGGTATTATTTGTTGGTCCCTGTAAATCAGCTTTGTTTTCTAACAGCTGCATGGAACGTGCATCCGTGGTGACAATGTACCCTAATGGATGTGACCAATTCCCTTCTTGATGAACACCTAGGTTGTTCCCAATCTCTTACTATTACATACAAAAATGCCTTGAACATCCTTGCATAGATCTAAAAGTGTGAGTACCTATAGGAAGTTACCTACATGTTGGAACTGCTGGTTCTGAGATTATGTTGCTATTTTGGGTAAATGTTGCCTAGTTGGTTTATTGTATGCTCAGGGAGGAATCACAGTTCTCATGAGTCCGGTCTTTGGCCCTTTGATTGTTATTGTTGGAAACAACTCCACCCACTTCTTATGCTCTACAAAACAACAGCAGTAGGGGAGTGACTACACGCTGTTCAGGCTACTTAAAGTTTGTCTTGCTACTCCCTGTGGTCAACAGCAGTCCATTCTTTGTATGCTAATCTGTTACATTTGTATTAGAAGATGGATTTCTCAGCATGACACAACCAAATTAGTTTTGCTGTTGGAAGCCACCATGGGGTGCTAGTTGGGGCACAGCTGTGGCATAGCCATGGGATATCCAAATAAGGGGAGTGGGGAAGGCAGTGTCGTAAGATCGCTATCTTTCTTAGGAGCGGGAGCTGTCAGGACTCAAGGGGACAGTTCTCCTCCATTACCTTCATCTCCTGCCTCCTCTCTGTGGTGTTATTACTTCCCCCCAAGATGTTCAAGTTCAGCTCATGTTCATAGAGTGCTTACTCTATGCCAGGTACTTTCTGTCCAAGATCTAATTTAACTTTAAGAGCCCTTTGAAAAAAGAATACTAGTTGTATCTTATAGAGAAGGTACCAGAGGCTCAAAGAAGTAGAATGACTTGCCAGAGTAAGTTTTTTTAAAGATACAAATAAGACTGTCCTTCCCACTTAGGACCTTCCATTCTAAAGTCCTCTTGGGTTCTTATCTGCCCCCATCCGTGTCTCCAACTTAATCACATTTTCTTCCTCTCAAATCTGAGTCCAGCTACATAGCCTCTTGCCACTTACATCTATGTGCTCATTCCTGCCAAAGGCCATTTGCATTTCTATTTCCCTCTGCCGAAAACATTTAGCCCCCAAAATTAAAATGTACATGGACCCCAAAAGCACAGCCAACCAAAGCAAAATGGGCAAATGGGATCACATCAGGTTCAAAAACTTCTGCACAGCAAAGAGTCAACAAAGCGAAGAGACAACCCAAAGAATGGCAGAAAATGATTAAAAACTATCCATCTGGCAACAGATTAATAACCAGAATATTTAAGGAGCTCAAACAACTCAATGGGAAAAAAATCTAATAATCCAATTTTAAAAATGGGCTAAAGATCTGAATAGACATTTTTCGAAAGAAGACAGACAAATGGCAAAGAGGTCTATGAAAACGTGCTCAACATCACTAATGGTCAGATAAATGAAATTCAAAAGTACAATAAGATATAATCTCACCCCAGCTAAAATGACTTTTATCCAAAAGACAGGCAATGATGAATGCTGGGAAGTATGTGGAGAAAGGGGAACTCTGTAAACTTTTGGTACAAATGCAAATTAATACAGCCACTATGCATAACAGTATGGAGGTTCCTCAAAAAACTAAAAATAGAACTACCATATGATCCAGCAATTCCACTATCAACTATATACCTAAAGAAGGGGAAATCAGTATATTGAAGAGATACCTGCACTCCCATGTTTATTACAGCACTATTCAGAATAGCCAACATTTGGAAGCAACCTAAGCGTTCATCCACAGATTAATGCATACAGAAAATGTGGTACAAATACACAATGGAGTACTATTCAGCCATTAAAAAGAATGAGGTCCTGTCATTTGCGACAACATTGATGAAACTGAAGGTCACTATGTTAAGTGAAGTAAGCCAGGCGTAGAAAGACAAACTTTGCGTGTTTTCACTTCTTTGTGGGAGCTGAAAATTAAAACAATCGAACACAGAGAGAGAGAGAGTAGAAGGATGGTTACTAGAGGCTGGGAAGGGTAGTTGTGGGAGAGGGTGTTGGGAAATAGGGAGGGTTAATGGCTACAACAATATAGGTAGTATACATAAGATCTAGTGTTTCATAGCATAACAGAGTGACTGTAGTCAGCAACAATTTGTTGTACATTTTAGAATAACTGAGGGAGTACAATTGGAATGGTCATAACACAAAGAAATGATGAATGCTTGAGGTGATGGAAACCTCATTTACCCTGATGCGATTATTATGCATTAAGTGCCTGTACTAAAATACCTCATGTACTCCATAAATATATACACCTACTATGTACCCATAAAATTTTTTAAGAAATAAAATGAAATTTACATGATTGGATTCTTCTAGCCACAGCCAGAATGTCTTCTCTTTAGGGATGATAGATCTTCCTTGACCACTCCCCCTCAGCACACTCTATCTCATGGTCCATTTTGTCTTGCACACAGCTCTTCTCACTGTCTTAAAAAGTTGTTTTGGTTGTTCACATGGTTTATTTGTTGATGCAGATGTTGGAGTTGCATTGTAAAAAACTGGGTGTAAAAATCTGGGTGCATGCTTCTTTGCCTGAGACGGTTTCATTCCAATCCTGACCAATGGCCAGGAGAGCATAGTTGCTGACTTCTACAACTGTAGTTAGGATGGTGTCCAGGTTCCTGGGACAATTGTGCTTAGATCGACCACTGAGGCTAATCACATTGTATTCAGGAACTTGTTTTCTCTTTACAACAGCCTACATCCTTACATAGATCTTCACTGAAAGGAAAACAGTCGTTGGTCAATACTGGCCAAAGCTGTAATGTTGAGCTAAAAAGCTATCCCTTAAGAACTTATGGTTTCAAAGGTAGTTTATTCACACACTCAGAGGTTTGTGTAAATGTGTGTGTCAGTATATATATGTGGTTACATTAGAAATAAATTCAACACAAACGTGATCATGTCATTTCACTGGATGAAAACTTCCCCTTTTTGTCTTAGGTTTAAAAAGTAAAAAGTACTTAATAGAATTTATAATGGAATTTGCAAAGTGATAGGCCACAGAATGAATGAGTTTTATTCAGCCCACATGGTGCTTTGACTTAGTCTGCAACATTTACAAATCAGGAGATGTTACATGAAATTCTGGATATTTGACTTCTCTTAAAGATTTAAAAGCTTCAGTGATACTGTCTGTTGAAATGGAATTGAGTAGCAGCTTTTTCTCCAGGTAGAGCATGGATCCCCCCAGTTTACCTCTTTACATATCTGGACCACTTCACTCACTCATGAGACACACTTGGCCCCTATAAAATTTGGTTTTGTGACCATCGCTCTAAAATTTCTCCTTCATTTTCCTTTGGAATGAAAAATAGCAGGTAATGTGAGTAATAAAAAATGATATACTCATGTTTGTTAATTTGTGGAATTGCACAAGCTTACAAATACAAACAGCAGACGTCTGAGAGAAAGCAGGTGAGAAATCAACTTTTAAGGGTACATTGGCCCAGAAAATAAATAGCTTCTGATATCTAAATCTTCCCTGTCACTTTTTATACCAATACTTATTTAAAATAAGTGCTGGCAAAGAAGTAATTTCTTAAAATACTTTGATGCATGTTGCTAGATGCAATTTTTTCAAATGATTATTTTATTTGATTCATGCTTATAACCTATATACATACCAGTGCCCTATGTATTCTAGCCTCAAAACTGTGTAAATTCAGAGAAACACAATCAATAATTTTTATAAAAAGAAATTTTCATTTTACTTTTGTCTTTTCAATAAAATTCGTGCACTTTATAATGCACTTTAAGTAGCAATTCTTAAAATTGTCTTTCCTTTCCGCTTTTACTCTCTCTTGCCCCATGTAGTAGGCTGAATAGAGGGCCCTTAAAATGTTTAAATTCTAATTCCTTGACCTTGTGAGTATGTTACCTTATATGACAAAAGGGACTTTGCCGATGTGATTAAACATCTTGATATGGGGAGATTTTCCTGTATTATCCAAGTGGACCCAACGATATAATCACAAGTGTCCTCATCAGGGAAAGACAGGGGGATTCTACTACTAGAGAAGACGATAGTGTGGTGACCGAAGGAAAATGCTGTGCTTCTTGCTTTGAAGATGGAGGAAGGGGCCACAAACCAAGGAATGCTAGGATTACATTTCTAGGAGCTGGGAAAGGCAAGGAATTGGATTCTTCCCTAGAGTGTCCACAGACAATACACCCCTACTGACACCTTGATTTTAGCCCAGTGCAACTGATTTGGGAATTCTGACATCCATGACTCTAAGGAATAAATGTACACTGTTTTAAGCCAACGGGTTTGTAGTAATTTGTTACAGCAGCCATAAGAAACATCCCATAATTGTCCTTTTTTTTTTGAGATGGAGTCTTGCTCTGTCACCCAGGCTGGAGTGCAGTGGTGTGATCTCGGCTAACTGTAACCTCTGCCTCCCGGATTTAAGTGATTCTCCTGTCTCAGCCTGCTGAGTAGCTGGGACTACAGGTGCACACCACTATGCCCAGCTCATTTTTGTATTTTTAGTAGAGACGGGGTTTCACCATGTTGGCCAGGCTGGTCTCAAATTCCTGACCTCGTCATCTGCCTGCCTTGGCCTCCCAAAGTGCTGGGATTACAGGTGTGAGCCACTGTGCCCGGCCTAATTGTCCTCTTTATTTGTGTGTTCTTAAGCCTCTCCGTGAAACTTTCTCAGCCCCCCTTTGATTCCCTTTTATGGGTAATAGTGAGGCAGCACACACAGGGAACCAGGACAGTAAACAACCTTTTTTCCCTTTTCCAAGATTTCTTCCCAGGAGAGACACAGTAAAACAGAGCAGGTAAGGCAATGTGGATGTGTGACTACATGATCCATTACCTGAAATAACTTGACCAAAATCAATGGGAGAACCAACAAGTCTGTGGAACCCACAGTCTTTTTCAAGCACTTATTCCTCTTATTCATAGCTCAGTATCTTTGCTTTAATGACCTCATTCTTTGCTGCATAAGCCCACTCAGACTATTCTCTAGATATTCTGCCGACATGGCCTCATCTAGACTCCATGTGGCTCTGCCTCTAATTACTGTGTGCTTCATTTGCATAAGGTTTTACTCATTCTCATGTCATTCGTATAAAGTGGGAGTCTCATTGCCAAGGCAACCAGAAGTGGGAGTGTGCACAATTTCAGCCTCGTCCAAGAACTCAACTCTGCTTGGTATACTCCCACTGTGTTCTTGGTTTCCTGCCTTCCATATCCAAAATAATGCAAACAATTCCATGGTCATCTCTGTTCATTTTTTCTCTTTTTATTAATCTTTTAGCAGGCCTATCCAGCTTTTTCCTGAATTCACTAACTTTGTTCTTTAATTTCCCCTAGCTAATCTTGATGTCTTTTCCTTTTGCTGCATAATAGATGTCTTATCTGGAATCCTTTATGGTAATTACTGCTGTGAACACTTTCCACATGGGTTTTTCTCTTTCTTCCACCCTTTTGACCATTCCATGCCTCTCCCATTGGAATCAGAATCCAGGATTTCTGTTTCTGCTCTTCATCTGGACAGGGCCACTCAAAAATAGATGAAGGATCAGAGACTCCAAACTCCCCATGTAGGAAGACAGATGGAGGCCTCTAAGAAATGTGGTTCTAATTTTAAACTGATTGCCTCGTATTCTCTTCCCATGCATCAAGAGCTAGTTTGAGTTCTGTCCATAATTGTCAGTTGCTACACACTCACTTAGCAGCAATATGCCAGATTTTTCTGCTAGTTAATGCTTAAAAGTTTATTCCATTTTACAAAGTACTGATGAATTTTGACAAGAATAAAAGGCCTTATGGTTTACAGTAGGAAAACTGCCTTTCTCCTAAAGGCCATGAAATGGTAGTCCATTGGGTGACTCTGGTTCACAAATGTGTCCTACAGAAAATCTTAAATGTGCATGGGTTACCAAGTGTTAAAATAGCAAGATTTAACACAAAATCCTGATTTCTGGATTGTCTTGAAATACTGAAAGATCTGGCAACATCAAGTTGTATTCTTCTATGGCCACAGACAGTTGGAGTTGTGTAGTCATTGTCCTTGGGATAAGGTGGTAATCCTTGGCTCATCTCACACTCTACACACCCTACTTTGCTCAATTTTGTTACCTGCCTGATTTTTGTCGGCATCTCAATTTGCATCTTCTCTCATGGAGTTCCAGGCTTACTGGGAGGAAGGAACCTATAGATGACTACACTGACTTCCTTCTCTTACCCACCTAATTCATGAAACAGGTCATTTAGCTTCCAGAGATGAATTTCTTATTGTCTTCCTGCATAGCCATTCCATCTGTGGTCAGCTCTCCCTAGGAGAATGTATTCCATGGATTAGAGTAGGTTTTTCGTCTATTATGTCTTCTTGTCTCTTAGCTGGAGATCTATTGGCGATAACCCATTTGGATTATTCTGTTTCTCCAAAACTTGATTTCCATTGTATTCCCAAGGGCTCAGTGGAACTTTCAGTTCACCATTTGCACTGAGCATCAAGGAACCCTGATGCCTCCTCATCCTGTACCATGTTTTATCTGGTTATTTTATGCCATTTGCAAGTTCTAGTGTGATGCATGAAGCCACCTCAGAGATTTCTGAAGGTTCACCTGGTAAGAGCCAAAGGAAGCTGTGTTAGTTTCTATAGCTTTTTCATATATTCATATATATATATATATGTATATATATATATATATATATATAATACTTTAAGTTCTAGGGTACATGTGCACAATGCGCAGGTTTGTTACATATGTATGCATGTGCCATGTTGGTGTGCTGCACCCATTAACTCGTCATTTACATTAGGTATATCTCCTAATGCTATCCCTCCCCCCTCCCCCACAATAGGAATTGGTGTGTGATGATCCCCTTCCTGTGTCCAAGTGATCTCATTGTTCAATTCCCACCTATGAGTGAGAACATGCGGTGTTTGGTTTTCTGTTCTTGCGATAGTTTGCTGACAATGGTTTCCAGCTGCATCCATGTCCCTATAAAGGACACGAACTCATCCTTTTTTATGGCTGCATAGTATTCCATGGTGTATATGTGCCACATTTTCTTAATCCAGTCTGCCACTGATGGACATTTGGGTTGATTCCAAGTCTTTGCTATTGTGAATAGTGCCGCAATAAACATACGTGTGCATGTGTCTTTATAGCAACATGATTTATAATCCTTTGGGTAGATACCCAGTAATGGGATGGCTGGGTCATATGGTACATCTAGTTCTAGATCCTTGAGGAATCGCCATACTGTTTTCCATAAGGGTTGAACTAGTTTACAATCCCACCAACAGTGTAAAAGTGTTCGTATTTCTCCACATCCTCTCCAGCACCTGTTGTTTCCTGACTTTTTAATGATTGCTATTCTAACTGGTGTGAGATGGTATCTTATTGTGGTTTGATTTGCATTTCTCTGATGGCCAGTGATGATGAGCATTTTTTCATGTGTCTGTTGGCTGTATGAATGTCTTCTTTTGAGAAGTGTCTGTTCATATCCTTTGCCCACTTTTTGATGGGGTTGTTTGTTTTTTTCTTGTAAATTTGATTGAGTTCTTTATAGGTTCTTGATATTAGCCCTTTGTCAGATGAGTAGATTGCAAAAATTTTCTCCCATTCTGTAGGTTGCCTGTTCACTCTGATGGTAGTTTCCTTTGCTGTGCAGAAGCTCTTTAGTTTAATGAGATCCCATTTGTCAATTTTGGCTTTTGTTGCCGTTGCTTTTGGTGTTTACATGAAGTCCTTGCCCATGCCTATGTCCTGAATGATATTACCTAGGTTTACTTCTAGGATTTTTATGGTATTAGGTCTAACATTTAAGTCTCTAATCCATCTTGAATTAATTTTCGTATAAGGAGTAAGGAAAGGATCCAGTTTCAGCTTTCTACTTATGGCTAGCCAATTTTCCCAGCACCATTTATTGAATAGGGAATCCTTTCCCCATTTCTTGTTTATGTCAGGTTTGTCAAAGATCAGATGGCTATAGATGTGTGGTATTATTTCTAAGGGCTCTGTTCTGTTCCATTGGTCTATATCTCTGTTTTGGTACCAGTACCATGCTGTTTTGTTTACTGCAGCCTTGTAGCATAGTTTGAAGTCAGGTAGCCTGATTGCCTCCAGCTTTGTTCTTTTGACTTAGGATTGTCTTGGCAATGCGGGGTCTTTTTTGGTTCCATATGAACTTTAAAGCAGTTTTTTCCAATTCTGTGAAGAAAGTAAAGCCCATTTAGAATTTATGACCTCAGAATTGCAGAATAATAAATGTGTGTTATTCTAAGTCGTTGTGCTTGTGGAATTTGTTACAACAGCAAATGGAAACTAATACCCCCTGTGTCAGAGCCTGTGATCAGTGATTCGCCTCCATGTCTTACTTGATGTTTTTCTTTTTTTTAAAACTTTAAGTTCTGGGGTACATGTGCAGAATGTGCAGTTTTGTTACAGAGGTATACACATGCCATGGTGGTCTGCTGTGCTCATCAATCCATCACCTACGTTAGGTGTTTCTCCTGATGCTACCCCTCCCCTAGCCCCCAACCCCCGACAAGCCGCAGTGTGTGATGTTCCCCTTTCTGTGCCCATGTGTTCTTGTTGTTAAACTCCCACCTATGAGTGAGAACATGCAGTGTTTGGTTTTCTGTTCTTGTGTTAGTTTGCTGAGGATGATGGTTTCCAGCTTCATCCTTGTCCCTGCAAAAGACATGAACTCATCCTTCTTTATGGCTGCATAGTATTCCATGGTGTATATGTGCCACATTTTCTTTATCCAGTCTCATTGATGGACAGCTTGATTCTTATCAATCCTTCATTTTAGAGATTGCAAAATGCTGTTTAGAGTGGTAAGTTAATATGCCAACGTCACTTCTTGAGTTAAGCAGTCAAGTCAGGATTTGAACCCAGGCAGTCTGATACCAGAACTTGGATTCTTAACCACTGACTCTACTACCTCTCTAATATAGCTGGAAACTCTTTGACATAAGAACATCCTTCTTGGGCCAGCAGGTGCCTGACAAGCTGCTTTTAGTGTAAGTTTTCTGTGCTGTTTGGAGGAAAATACTACATTCATATAATAGGAATTGTGAGTTGCTGGAACCTCTAATGTTGTTTGTTCTGCTGATGTAGTGCTTCCATTGGCTCTGAGCTGACTAAAGAAATAAGGATTCTGTGTATATTGCACACCCCATACCCGCACCCTCAGGATGTTTATGTCCCTCAGCAAGCCATCCAGGAAGTCCTGAAGGTGAAAGCAGTGCATGTAATTGAAACTGATAAATGACTGGAAAAGTTTTGCAGGAGTGGGAGGAGCAGTATTTGCGACTATTGTCAGAACCATTAGAGAGCTGGAGACGAAGGCATTCCCCACTCTCCTGAAAAGAGAATAGAAAGAGCAAGGGGGAGAGAAAAAGAGGGGGGAAGGGAGAAGGAGAGAGAGAGAAAGAGAAGAGTGAGACTCATTCTGAAATTAGTTGAGAAAGATACATAGAGATATTTACAGTAATACAAAAACATAAGTAAGATTTTGCAAGGCAATTTACCAACTTTTATAAAAATTTTAAAAGAGCATACTTTGTGATCTGGCAGTTCTATGTTTTTTATTGCAGTAAAGTGTCCGTAATATAGAGTTTACTATTTTAACCATTTTAAAGAGTACTATTCAGTGGCATTAAGTACATTCACAATGTTGTACAAGGATCATCGATCTCTACTTCCAAAAACATTTTCATGAGTCCAGATGAAAGTTCTGTATTTATTAAGTAGTCACTCAACATGCCCCATCCCTCCAGCCCCTGGCAACCAATAATCTAACTTCTGTCTCTATGGATTTGCCTATTCTGGACATTTCATATGAATGGAATGATACAATGTTATGCCTGGCTCCTGTCATTTATCATGATGTTTTCAAGGTTCATGCCACTCTTGTATAACAACAGCTAGATATGGACTAAATATCAATCGCAGTGCCATGGCTAACCCATGACACATCTGCACCGTGGGAAAGATTCTTCTGGTAAAATAAGATAGAGCCTCATACTGGTGTGGGGAGGTCTCCAAGACATGTTTTCGGGTGAAAACAGACAGTTACAGAATAAAAAACATAGTCTATTATTTGTGTAAAAAGTTATGGAATGAAGTGTTGTAATTGTATAAATAAATGTAGGTACATGTATTAGTCTATTTTCATACTGCTATGAAGAAATACCCAAGACTGGGTAATTTATAAAGAAAAAGAGGTTTAATGGACTCACATTTCCACATGGCTGGGGAGGCCTCACAATCATGGTGGAAGGTAAAGGAGGAACAAAGGCATGTGTTACATGGTGGCAGGCAAGAGAGCATGTGCAAGGGAACTGCCTTTTATAAAGCCATCAGATCTTGTGAGACTTATACACTGTCATGAGAACAGCACAGGAAAAACGCACCCCCATGATTCAATTATTTATCTCCCACCAGGTCTCTCCCATGACATGTGGGGATTATGGGAGTTACGATTCAAGATAAGATTTGGGTGGTGACACAGCCAAACCCTATCAGCACATCAATGCACAGAGGTTTGAGTGGATACACAACAAACATGTAACACAAGAGTGGTTGCTGTGGGAGATGAATTGAGATTAGGGATGGCGGTCAAGAGGGCTTTAGTTTTGTCTCTTAATGTTTGAATTTATCAAAAGAGAATATATTCATATACTGAAAATATGTATATAAATGAATCATATTGAAAGAAAACATGAAAAGAAAGGAAAAACAGAGAAAAGGAGACCAGTGATACCAAGAAAAAGTGTAGGGGGAAGGCCACACACAGGAAGACATCCCCGGGGATGGAATCTGGATGGACCCATCATCACACCATTACTGTACCATTTGGAGTGGGAACATTGTGAGTGGGGAGTGTTGAATGGTGAGAGCTTTTAGAGTCAGCCTTTTCCCTGTTGTCATAAGCTGACTTTAATTATAGCATCTCCAACACTAGTGATTATTGGCTTGTTCCAGTGTTAGAAAGTCTACAGGCCAGTTCAGGACAGAGCTCCTGTTTTGAGTTTTAACTCAGCAATCAGTGTTTCGATTTTGGAGAAATTTTTTCAAGATTAATCAAGTTGTTTTTTCTTCTGTGTTGTCAGGATGATACATTTTTGGGCTGGTGGTGAAAAAAAAAATCATGGTTTGCTTAAAGGAACGAAAGAGCATGACTTAAGTTGTGTAAAGGTTGGCGGTTTTTTGTTTGAAATGTCATAGCAATTAGCTACTTAATATGTGAGAGATAATTTTATGATTTAAAAAAACACCTGCTGTTAGAGGACTCAGACCAGAAAAATGAACATTTTATTTTTATTTTGTTTTCTTTGTTAAGAACTGTGAGTCCTGGTTTGAAATCCCCACCCCTATTCATTTATCCATGATTAAGAATTTTTGATGAGTGATTCGCCTATGTGCTAGGTGCTGTGGTGTTAAAAAATAGGTATAGCCTCTTCGCATGAGTGGAGCTAATGGTGTATTGGGAAAGACAGATATTCCATAAAAAACCTAACAACTATGTGCATATGATTATAAATCCTGACAAGGGAAATTATGTGTAGACAAATGAAGTTGGAATATTACTTACAGGTGTGCCCACCACAATCCACTCCGGGACAGGTCACTTGGGAGGAGGTGTCTAGTTGGATTTCCACACTCTGGCCTCAGGCAATTAATTTTCTGTCTTAACGATTACGGTAATGGGTAGTAGGAGCGGGTCTTCTGGAGTTCAGTTTGCATTTAGCTGAACTCAATTTTCATGTGTGCCTGAGTCTGAAAGAATAGCTGCTCAGGGGAGCCCAGGTAGCCTGCATCATGGGAGGGAGTGGCAGCAGTGGTTTCACGCAATGCAGTGTGGTAGAAGAGAATGAGGTCTGCTCCTTCTGAAGGATGAAAGAGACAGGTTATGATGCAGGTTGGGGTAACTGTTGGAGATGCCCTTCCACCCTACATAACTCTGCCGTTTTCTTGGTTGGCTTGCATCTTCTCTTTCTGACATTCACCTATCTCCCATTCTTTTGTTATTTTATTTCCATACTTTTTTCTCCTTTACTTTCTTTCCTTTCCAAATCCTCCTTTCTCTATTTCCTTCTGTTCTCTTCCCTCTTACTCCTTTCTTTCTTTTTTTGTTTTGATTTTGTTTTAGGTTTTTTTTGTTTTTGTTTTTGTTTTTTTTTTTTTGGCCACCCTCTGCCTGCTTTCTTTCATTCCTCCCATTCCTTTTCTTCCTTGATCTATTGTTTTACCTCTTTGCTCACTCTTGGTCAATGCACTTCTAGCTCTCCTAGTTTATTTCTCTACCTCCCTGCAAATCCCTCTGTTATTATCTTAGACTCACTGATGATCCCATGCAGATCCCACAAGCTTTACTTCTCTATCCCCTCCTTAAATGGAAGTTAGTGTTAAATGGGTCATTTATCCCTTGCATTGAAAAAGCATACTGAGGATATAGGGGGACCCACTCAAAGGAAAGGGGGCGAGGGCTTTGGAAAATGTAAGTGCAAGAATCACAAACATTATAAGCATAGCATACACTGGGAGGTCAGAGGTGTTATTAGATGACTGGGACCTTGGGTGATTTATGTGTTTGGGGAAGTTTCATTCTGACTGGGAGTGAATAGACTGGTTTGGACCCCTCCTTCCTTTGTTTACTTGTACCCAGGCCCTCCTTGGAAATTGTGTTACTGTAGCCTGAAAGGGCTGGGCTTCTTCACAATATCTTGGCCAAAACACCACCACCATCACCACCACCACCAGCACCACCAACAACAACATTCTTGTCTTTATTAAACCTGAGGGGATGCATACTTAGAAATCCATTTAAAAATCCTAATTCTTCATCTATCCCCTCCATGAACCTGCTTAAAATGTCTCTTCTCTTGTTCGTCCCCCAAATTATCTTGACCACATCTGGCTTGTGCTATCTCCCCTCTTTGTCTCTTAGATGGCTTAGCCTTGCTTTCCCTCTTTCCCTTTCCAAACCTTTTCCAGTCTCCAGGAGGCTGATTTCTTATCATTCAGGCCTCAGTTCAGATGCTGCTTCCTCAGAGTGGCCTTCTCTAAACATTCTCTCTTGCAGACATGCTTAACCTTATGGGGACGATAGGAGGAAATACATTGAAGAATTTGATGAAACCAAGGACTCTTTCACAGGAAAATGCTTATATACACAACAGTCTTCCTTTCCCCCAATCTCGGGATTCTTCAGCTGTCCCTGGACTTTTCAGGTGTCTGTTTCACTGAGTCAGTCTCCAAGAGCTCCCCTTCTCTTGTCACACGCTATCACCTTAGCTTGTGTTTATTTGCTTCTTTACCCTTAAAAACAGATGAAATGAGGTTTTATGTTTATTTGCTTATTCACCATCTTCAAGGTCCCAGCCAGGAATACCTCTAATTACCATAGCAACAGGAGACACTGGAAAAAGCACTTTCAGGGTAAAGGAGTTCCAATGGAGATGGTGAGCCAAGAATTCCCCCTTACGTTTTTCCATGCTGTGGTGATGTAGGTACCTCTGACCTGAAACTTAATTGAGAAGCTCCCAACGCTATGCCTGGTGGTTTCCATTTGTATTCAAACCCTTCCCTGCCCGTGGTCTTCTCTTCTATTTGCTTCTTGTCTTTTTTGATAGAAATCAATAGTTTCCTTCATCTTGTTCCTGCATTTAGAAAAGTGAACCAACTCTCCAGTTTCCCTGCTTCGTTGACACACAAAATTAACATCTTGGGGATGCCAATCCTCAGGGCAGAACTTAGAGAAGAGAATGTTTTCCTCCTAATTGACGGGATCTCATTGCTAAGACTCTCTTATTTCACCTCCCACCTGGGGACGAGGAGGGCTCCACAGTCTCCGGAACAATGACATTTTACTTTATTGCCTTAGAGAGAAGGAGCTACAAGGCCCAAGCACAGGGAAAATAAGGGCAGTAACCCAGGTCACCTCTTGAAACAGCTGAAAGAAACTATCCAGGAACCGACAAATGGGCTTTGCATTCTGACAAGTGCAGGGCCCTCTTCAGCAGTTTGCGTTGGAAATTGGAAAAATGAGCCTATCGTTGAAGATCTAGAGCGTTCATTCCATTTTTAAGTGAGAAAGGAGGTATTTCACAGTATTACCTTTACTGCCAAGCGTTTCTGCCAAAGATGTAAGATAACATGGAGGGTGATATTTCGTGTGATGGATTTCTTCTTCCCTTGCCTCACTACAGAATGTTCAAAAATAAACTTTCCATCTGCAATTCCTGTAGAATATCAGACAACTCTTTGCAAGTGAGAAGACGTGATGGTCCAACCGAAGACCCCAGGGGATTACAATGATGTGTCCGAAGTCTGAGTCAGGAGCAAGAACAAAGAATGCATCCTTTTCCCCACACAAGCCCTCTGTCCGGACTCATGATGGCCCTGGGATCTCTTGCCTCTGTTGATTTGGAGACTGGGGTCTTTACCAATAGGGGATGGAAGTGGGGCAGATTTAGGTTTTAGTCTGAGTTCTCTCTCTGACAGCGTTTTTGGGTGACTTTAGGGAAGTCACTCATTTCCTCTGTGTCTTTGTTTCCCAACCTGCAATGTAGGAGGGAAGTATGCCCATTGCACAGGAGAGATTTAAAATGGAAGAGCCTCAATTTTTAGGGAAAACAAAACAAAACAGATTTATTCATGATATATTTATTTTAGTGATGGATTCTCACTTTGTGTCACCCAGGCTGGAGTGCAGTGTCAGGATCGTAGCTTGCTGCAGCCTTGAGTTCCTGGACTACAGTGATCCTCCTGCCTCTGCCTTCCGAGTAGCTGGGATTACAGGCGCAGGTCACCATACTTGGCTACTTGTTTTTAAAGAAGTTTTTGTGGAGATGGGGTTTCACTATGTTGCCTAGACTAGTCTTGAACTCCTGACTTAAAATAATCCTCCTGCCTCCAAATAATCCTCCTGCCTCAGCCTCCCAAAACAGTGTGATTTCAGCATGAACCCCTACACCCAACCTTATTATTTATTTATTTATTTATTTATGAGATAGAGTCTTGCTATGTAGCCCAGGCTGGAGTGCAGTGGAGAGATCTTGGCTCACTGCAACCTCTGCCTCCAGGGTTCAATGATTCTTGGGCTTTAGCCTCCTGAGGAGCTGGGACTACAGACGTGCACCACCATACCTGGCTAATTATTTTTCTATTTTCGGTAGAGATGAGGTTTTGCCGTGTTTGCCAGGTTGGTCTCAAACTCCTGACCTCAAGTGATCCACTCACCTCGGCCTCCCAAAGTGTTGGGATTACAGGCATGAGCCACCGCCACCAGCCTTATTTTTTACTTATTTTATTTTTTAGATATGAGAGTTTATCACTATTACGGCAGAAACAGGTAGTGTTGGAAGTAAGACTGAGAAGGAGGTAATTTTGGTCCCACGTAGTATGCCCACTGTGCTTTATGTTGTGCACTGATTGAATCACATAGCTGAGTATCGTCTCTCTGTGTCAGATTTGTCCACTGTCTACACTGCTGTGAACTGTATGTTGCACAGCTGCTTGCACAGCTGTGAACTGTATGTTGTGAACTGTATGTTGCACAGCTGATGATTTCTCTTCATCCTGATTTATTAGCCCTGGTTGATGCAAAGGGAACCTCTGCATAAAATCAACAACAATTTATAACCTGCCTCATCAGCAAATATCCAGAGCATTAGTCACAGAAAATGTGTTCATTGGTCCTGTTCCTTGCTTCTGGCGGAAGGAGCTAAAACAGCAGGTTCATTTCACCATGGACACCCATCATGTTCTAGGTACATGTGTTCTAGGGTACATGTGGATAACGTGCAGGTTTGTTACATATGTATACTTGTGCCATGTTGGCGTGCTGCACCCATCAACTCGTCAGCACCTATTGGCCTCTTTCTTATCTAGGACACAAACAGTTTGCTGTTTGTGAACAACTGGCTGAGAGTGAAGCTGGCCTTTTCTGCTGAGCAAATAGAATCTGTCTTCCCTGTTCCATCTTCACATGGGAACGTCAGTTTGAGAGACACTACACATATAAACCTTCCTCTTTCCCTCATCCAGCTTCCTCTATAAACTAGCTTATCCTCTGAGAAGTCTTCGTATTAAGAACCAGGATTGCAACTTGAAAAGATAGGGAATCGACCCAAGTGTCCACGAACAAATCATTGGATAAAGAAAATGATATAAACATACCGTGGAATACTACTGAGCTGTAAAAGGTGATGACATCATGTCTTTTGAAACAACATGGATGGAACTTGAGGCCCTTATCTTTTTTTTATTATTATTATACTTTAAGTTCTGGGATATATGTACAGAACGTGCAGGTTTGTTACATAGGTATACATGTGCCATGGTGGTTTGCTGTACCTATCAACCCATCATCTAGGTTTTAAGCCCTGCATGCATTAGGCATTTGTCCTAATGCTCTCCCTCCCCTTGCTTCCCCACCCCCCGACAGGTCCTGGTGTGTGATCTTCTCCTCATTGTATCCACGTGTTCTCATTGTTCAACTCCCACTTATGAGTAAGAACATGTGGTGTTTGGCTTGCTGTTCCTGTGTTAGTTTGCTGAGAATGACGGTTTTCAGCTTCATCTATGTCCCTGCAAAGGACATAAACTTATTCTTTTTTATGGCTGCATAGTATTCCATTGTGTATATGTGTTGAGGCCCTTAAGTGCAGCAGCTCCAAAACAGTCAAATATGGCATGTCCTCACTTACAAGTGGGAGCTAAATAATATATACACATGGACACTGAGGGTGGCATAATAGACACTGGAGCCTTAAAGGTGAGGGGAATGGGAGGAGATGAAGAATGAGAAGTTATTTAATGGGTACAATGGACACTTTTGAGTGAGGTTACACTAAAAGCTGAGACTTCACCACTACACAATATATTCATATAACAAAAATACAGTTGTACCCCCTAAATCTATTTTTAAAAGAACCATGATTGCAACTTGAAATCATATCATTTATTTTACCAGTTGGACCACTTACTAATTCAGAGCTGAACCCTAGAGCCAGAGGACCAAGATTCAACTGTTTCTCCACCTTGGGGATGCCATTTTCTCTCTCTAGGACTTGGATCCCTTTTTTGCAAATGGAGTTAATAATACTACCTGATATTAAGTTGTTGGAAGCATTAAATCTGATAACTCCTATAATGTGCTGAGTGTAGTGTCTCATTAAGAAATACCAGGCATTTGCCTGTTTCCATTTTCTTTTTTTTTTCTTTTTTTTGAGACAGAGTCTCACTCTGTCACCAAGGCTGGAGTGTAGTGGCGCGATCTTGGCTCACTGCAACCTCTGCCTCCCGGGTTCAAGCCATTCTCCTGCCTCAGCCTCCTGAGTAGCTGGGATCACAGGCGCCTGCAACTGCACCTGGCTAACTTTTGTATTTTTAATAGAGAGGCGGTTTCACCATGTTGGCCAGGCTGGTCTCGAATTCCTGACCTCAGGTGATCCACCCGCCTCGGCCTCCCAAAGTGCTAGGATTACAGGCGTGAGCCACCGCACCCAGCCCAAGTTATTTCTTAAAATAAGAAAATAGTATTATCCAAAACCTACCTTACAAACTCTGTTAGTCAAAATTTCTTCCGCACTTGACCTTTTGAGAAGGAGACAGGTGAAAAAAAATGCCAATATAGGAATATACTTGAGACTATTTTGAGTCAGTATGTAGTGGCAGCGTTCATTTTCCGCCAACTGTGTGTGTGTGTGTGTGTGTGTGTGTGTGTGTGTGTGTGTGTGTGTAGAGAGAGAGNTGTGTGTGTGTGTGTGTGTGTGTGTGTGTGTGTGTGTGTGTGTGTGTGTGTGTAGAGAGAGAGAGAGATTCAAGGGGTGCATATGCAGGTTCATTACATAGGCACATTATGTAATGCTGAAGTTTGAGCTTCTAATGTTCCTCTTGCCCACGTAGTGAATGCACTACCTGCTAGGTAGTTTTTCAACCCTTGCCCCCCCTCCCTACCTTCTCCCTTTTGTGATCCCCAGTGTCTACTGTTCCCATCTTTATGCCTGTGAGCACCCAATTTTAGCTCCTACTTATTAGTGAGAACATGTGTTATTTGGATTTCTGTTTTTGTGTTAACTCACTTAGGATAATGGCCTTCAGCTGCATCCATGCTGCTGCAAAGGACATGATTTCACCCTTTTTATGGCTGCATAGTATTCCATAGTGTATATATAGCACATTTTCTTTATGCAATCCATTGTTGATGGGCATGTGGGTTGATTCTATGCCTTTGCTATCGTGAATAGTGCTGTGATAAACATACGAGTGCAGGTGTTTTTTTGGTAGAACCATTTATTTTCCTTTGGGCATATACCCAGTAATGAGATTGCTGAGTCGAATGGTAATTCTATTTTTAGTTCTTTGAGAAATCTCCAGACTACTTTCCACAGGGGCTGAGCTAATTTACATTCCCACCAGCAGTGTATAAATGTCCCTTTTCTCTGCAACCTTGCCAACATCTATTATTTCTGACTCTTTAATAATAGCCATTCTGACTGGCATCTCATTGTAGTTTTGATTTGGTTTTCTCTTATGATTAATGATGCTGAGCATTTTTCATGTTTGCTGACCACTTGTATGTCTTCTTTTGAGAAGTGTCTGCTCATGTCCTTTGCCTGATTTTAATGGAGTTTTTTTTTTCTTGATTTAAGTTCCTTATAGCTTCTGAATATTAGCCCTTTGTTGGATACCTACTTTGCAAATATTTTTACCCATTCTATAGGTTGTCTGTTTAGTGTATTGATAGTTTCTTTTGCAGTGCAGAAGATCTTTAGTTAATTAGGTTCCAATTGTCAATTTTTGTTTTTGTTGCATTTGCTTTTGAGGACTTAATCATAAATTATTTGCCTAGGCTGATGTCTAGAACGGTATTTCCTAGGTTTCTTCTAGGATTTTTTATAGTTTGAGGTCTTACATATAAGTCTTTAATCCATCTTGGGTTAATTTTTGTATATAGTAAAAGATAGGGGTCCAGATTTAGCCTTTTGTGTGTGGGTAGCCGGTTTTCCCAGCACCATTTATTGGATGGGGGTCCTTTCCTCATTGTTTATTTTTGTTCACTTTGTCAAACATCAGTTGGTTGTAGGTGTGCAGCTTTATTTTAGGGGGTCTGTATTCTATTTCACTGGTCTATGTGTCTTTTACAAGTACCATGCTGTTTTGGTTGCTGTAGCCTTGTAGTATAGTTTGAAGTTAGGTAATGTGATGGCTTTGGCTTCATTCTTTTTGCTTAGGATAGCTTTGCCCATTTATCAACCCTGTATTTTTTATCTGGGGACAAAAGACGATGGATGTTCAGAGAGCACTAAAGCCTTACCAGGTCACATATCAAGATTCAACATTGTTTCGTTTCCTTATTGAGGCAGAATAATGGACGAAGATATCAAGTCTTCAATATTGGCTTGAAGAGAAAATGAGAGTTAGTTGTAGGACCCTCCTCCTCTCTGGTTATCATGGTTCTGTTTGGGGGATCTTGGGCTACATTCCGTCAAAGCATGGAGGGACCTGCAGTATTGTGGAAAGAACCTAGGCGGATAGTGAGTCTTATTTGAGATTAATCATATTTTGGTGTAGTTCTAACCATCTCAACCTGGGGAAGTTACTTAAATTCCCTGTTCCTCATAATGGAAATAATAATGGCTTCTTGAGAGGGTTGTTGTGAATATGATATTGTTTAAGGCACCTGTCACTCAGCCTGGCATATGGAAGATGCTCTTTGAATATTCAGTGTCCTTGCTAAAAATGTGTGTGTGTGTTAGAGAGAGATTAGTTGGTACACACAGAGAAGGAAAGAGGTGGCTGGACGACCGTGGTGGGGAATTGATACAGACTTGCGGGAGCTGGAGGAAGGTTTCTGGTGTTCTGTATCTTGAAGCTCGATTTGGAAAATGGTTGTATCCATGTGTTCAAATGGTAGAAAATTGAGTGGTATACTATAATTTGTCCACTGATTTTATGTATTAAAAATTTAAAAATGTGTGTTTGTAAGACCTCTCTCTCACACACACGAATACCCCTATGGATCTCTTTCCTTCAGCGTTCAGGAGAGACACACTCCCCAGACATCTTGGCATTTCCTTTTAGTCACTCTTGATTCCTGCCCCTGACATCAGTGATGTAGGCTCCTAATTCTCTTGAGATCTGGTATTCTTCTATTGCCTCTAAGTGGTAGGTTGGTGTTGTGGGAGCCATATGGGCTTTGGAGGCAGAAAAACCAGGGTTTGCATCTCGGGCTTATTTTTCACAAGCTGCAGATTTCTTGTCCACAAAATGGTTGCTGTGAGAATTAGAGATGATTCAGGTAAACCACTGAGCATGGTGCTAGACACGTCCAAGTATTAGCTGTGCAGTCTTTGGATTTATCTCCTGGGTAGAGAGAACTTCCTGCCTCAAGTCTGGAAAGATGTCAGCTTTTGTAGAGTAAACTCTTGAAATGTATTGAATTGACTTCATGCTTGGGAATTTTCTCCATTTAGAATGGGTGTTTCTATTCGGTTTAGAACTGAGTTCAACCTAGATCCTCCTAAAACTATTTAAGACCATTGCCTCTGACATAGGCTGTGCAGAGTAAACAGATCTCACGTGAATGAGAACTTCTCCATCTTTCTTTGTTTTTATTTAAGCCAAATATACAGAATTTGAATGTCTAATAATTTTCTTCTATTGGGGTCATTGGTTTAATTTTCTTTGCTTAAGGGAGAGGTGACTAGATATGTTTTGTATGCTGCTCTTGAAACATGTTTTGGCATATTTGTTTGCTTTCTTATGCCCTCATTTATTTTACTGCATTTGGATAACTGGATGTTATCAGGTAACTACTATTCTTAGTGAATAGGTGGAATTCCACTTCCGTGCCTAACAGCATACAAAGAAAACAGCATTATTCTAGCTGCATTTTTTTCCTCCCATAGTTTCCGAGTTAAAAATGGGAGTGAGTTGGCTTTCATATGCACCTACAAAATTAATGTTTTACAAAAGGAAGAAATATAAATTCTTTAGGCCATCTTTATTGGCCTAATGCCTAGAATCATTTAGAGAGGTCTGGGCCAAGTTGCGGTTAGGGTTAGGCTTTGTTTTTTCATAATTAGTAATCTAGTTGTGGGAACCAGACATGCTCTGCAATAACAAACAGCCCTACCAGTAAGTATCAAATTATGTGCCCAGTGAAAAGTGGAGTCCCTAATACAGTGTCTCAATGTGGAGTCTATGGACCTCCTGCATCAATGATGCCAAGTATGCTGGTTCAGAATATAGATTCCTGGGTACCATAGCCAGAGATTCTGATTCCATGGTGCTGGAAGGAAACTTGGGTATCTGCATATTAAAAAGATCATTAGGGTGATTTTGATGCTAAGTTATTGAATTACTAGCAGTCTACACAATTGGAAGACAGAAAGTACCTATGTGAGGTTGTAGTATTTATGGAAGAGGGAAAAGGTGATATCTAGATCTTGAAAGATAAAACACTGACAATATAAACTTTTTTCTTTTCTTTTTTTTTTTTTTTTTTTGAGGCGGAGTCTCGCTCTGTCGCCTAGGCTGGAGTGCAGTGGCGCGATCTCGGCTCACTGCAAGCTCCGTCTCCCGGGTTTATGCCATTCTCCTGCCTCAGCCTCCCGAGTAGCTGGGACTACAGGCGCCGCCACCACGCCCGGCTAATTTTTTTTTTTTGTATTTTTAGTAGAGACGGGGTTTCACTGTGTTAGCCAGGATGGTCTCGATCTCCTGACCTCGTGATCCGCCCGTCTCGGCCTCCCAAAGTGCTGGGATTACAGGCTTGAGCCACCGCGCCCGGCCTTTTTTTTTTTTTTGAGATGGAGTCTTGCACTGTTGCCTGGGCTGGTGTGATCTACAGCTCATTGCAACCTCTGTCTCCTGAGTTTAAGTGATTCTCCTGCCTCAGCCTCCCAAATAGCTGGGATTACAGGCGCCCACCACCACGCCTGGCTAATTTTTTTGTATTTTTTAGTAGAGATGGGGTTTTACTATGTTGACCAGACTGGTCTCGAACTCCTGATCTCATGATCTGCCTGCCTTGGCCTCCCAAGGTGCTGGGATTACAGGTGTGAGCCACTGCACCCGGCCCATTTTATTTCTTTAAAAGAGCCTTTTGGTTATTGTAATAACATATGTACATTGTTAAAACAGAAATATACTATAAAATAAAATTGACAAAGATCACTTGTAATTTCACCACAGCTGTAACTCTTTGGTGGAGTTTTTCAATCTTATTTTTTTTTTTACAAATATTTTTATGATTGGCTTGTGTATACATTTTGGTTTCACTTTTATTATTCACCTAACATCTTAATTTCAGTTCATCATGTTATGACAACTTCTCCATAAGCACTTTTTCTTGGTGGTAGCATATTCCTTTTCCTTAGTTGTAGGATTTTCTACAAATTTCCTTTCTTATCAGTATATCTTGGTACCTAGGCAGAAGGAACAATGCTGTTGATGGTTTCTGTTTCCAAAGGAGGTTGGGTAATTTTCTTTTCCTTTAAAGTTGTGTGATCATTCCGTTGTATACGTATATAAAAACATAGTGTACCTATAAATGTGTATAATTATAAAATATCAATTAAAAATAAAGTAGGTATATGTTTCTGGGGTACATGAGATATTTTGATACAAGCATACAATGCATAATAATCACATCAGAGTAGATGGGGTATCCATCACCTCAAGCATTTATCCTTTCTTTGTGTTATAATCCAATTATACTGTTACTTTTTAATGTACAATAAATTGTTGTTGACTGTAGTCACCCTGTTGTGCTATTAAATATTAGATCTTATTCATTC